>NC_050447.1:3053704-3758704 GCF_903995425.1 Onychomys torridus | reverse complement strand
CAGCTTCCAAATACAAGTCATTTCCTATCTACCCAAGTCTATATGCCTTGCTGTTCTGCTATCTGATTTGCTCTCTCTGTTCAGCTACATCACTTCCTCTTCCTGCCCAGCTCTGTCACTTCTTGTCTATCTGTACAAACCTACAGACCTCCATGGTTAACTAGTGTTGGAATTTAAGACATGTGTCACCATACCTGGCTCTGTTTTCAGTGCGGTTTGAACACAGAGATCCTGCCTGCCAAGTGATAGGATTAAGGGTGTGTGCTGCTGCTGCTGCCTGACTTCTTTGTTTACTTCCAGTGGCAGGCCTTTTTCCTCTGATCTCTAGGCAAGTTTTACTTATTAAAGCACAAATAAAATATCACCACATTTTTAGCACAAATAAAATATTACCACATTTCACCTTTTTTTGCCTAATAACAGAAGTTATAACTAATATAAGAAAAACTATATACAATAAGCACAATAACTATATATAATATATGCAAGCAATAAATACATCAACAATGTCCAGTCCATTTGTGTTTGACAAAGTCAGAGAAAATATTCCATTATCTATCCCTTTTTGGTGAGTCCAAAATGTACCTAATTCATTTTCTATCCTATCTTGTATTACCAATAGAAAACTATCTTATGATGTCTTTCAAATTTATACACTTAACACCTCTTAATGAGTTTCTTTTCTGAATTTCTTACCAAGGAAAACTGTAACTACAACTACCTATGACTGTCCAACAGGTAGCTATTTCTGTCATTTCCAGAATTTTTGGAAGTTGCTTGTTTATAATGCACTTCTTGTTTACTTAGGTAATATTATATCCTTCTGGGGTCTTTGATGTAGTTGAAGACTAGATAGTTATAATTTTTCTTGGTTATGATAAAAGATAAATTAGATATGAAACTTTAGGCTCACAAATATAGGATAGATAGAATATTTTCTTTAGTTTTGCCAAATACAAATAGACTAGATATTGTAACTGTAATTCTTGCTTGATAACTATTCTGTTATATGTAATTTTACTGTATTAAAGTTAAAACCTTTCTTTTTGATTAGACATAAAAGGGGAAGTGCTATGGAATGTCATTCTATATGCTGTGAATGTGTGTTGCACGGATTGGTTGATAAATAAAATGCTGATTGGCAAGTAGCCAGGCAGGAAGTATAGGTGGGATAAACAGACAAGGAGAATTCTGGGAAGAGGAAAGCTGAGTCAGGAGTCGCCAGCCAGACACAGAGGAAGCAAGATGACAAGGCAGAACTAAGAAAAGGTACCAAGCCACATGGTTAAACATAGATAGGAATTATGGGATAATTTAAGTGTTAGAGCTAGTCAGTAATAAGCCTAACCTAACGTCCAAGCAGTTATAATTAATATAAGCTTCTGAGTGATTATTTTATAAGTGGGCCATGGGACTGCAGGGGGCTTGGCAGAACTGGAGGAGAAATCTTCCAACTACATACTTTGCTTGAAGAACACTGTAGAATAGACAGAGTATCAGATGGTATCTAAGATTCATCCTTGGCAGAAATCAAACCAAAGAGTAGAAGTCACCCCTGGAAGGGCCAGTCCTTGAGGGCCACCTGGAGCCCACCTACATGACAGTGTGAAAGAATGAAACAGATTCAGATCTGGGGAAACAGACCTAGGAAAGGCCAAACAACTTGACATTTGCTTCAGTGCAGGAAGTTCCACAACTTCCAGGTTCATAGCCCAGGTCTTTCTCCTTCCTCAGCACGAAGAGAACAATTTCTCAGAGGTAGTGCTGAGCAGGTGTTGGGAAATTGCTGTGGATGGAAACATGATACACAGCAGGAGGCTAGCAGTCTAATATGGTGCTTGGCAGGTGAGTGCTGAAATCTGGGGACTGAATATGGTTAGAAAACTTTACTGAAACTTGATGAAATAAAATGTAAAAATTTACAAAATATAAAAATAATCAAGATAAGATTAAAATATAGCATAAACTGAGATCTATATATTCCTGACAATTTTTTTTATCTTGTTAAAATGGTTCTTTACAAAGAATGAAGAATGTTTCAATGAACAGCAATGCTTCTGTGAGGTAGGTTGAGTTTTACATTACCAATATCCCTGGCTGTATCAAGCAGACAATTGGGTTTAGACTATATTTTGCATCCCTTTCTGACAATCTTTGCTTATCATTAACAATCAGAAAAAGACAGTTACTAAGTAGCATAGAAAAAAATCTCTCCTTGGCCTGTGAGGTGGCTCAGCAGGTAAAGACTTGCCTTATAATCCTGGCAAACAGTTGGATCCCTAACATCCATGTAAAGACAGGTGCGAACTGACTCCACAATTTGCCTGCTGACCTCCATAGGCATGCCAAAGCATGTGTCCTCACATACATATAATGTTCATACGTAACAACAGCACTGATAATTATTATTGTATCTATAGCCTCTCATTGTACCTTAATTTTAATGGTGTTTTAAACTGAAGTGTTTATCTAATCCATTAATGAATGCAGTATGCATTTAGCCTGTTCTAGAATACAGATACCATTTTGGGGAGGCAGAATAATGAATAAAGAATTTTCACTTGCTTGAAGATGTCAGTCCATTGGGTTGTAGTGTAATAGTATAAGCTTCATCAGAACTTTGAAAAAATATACAGTGCTGGTGTAAAACTCAGGAGAAAATAAAGATGCTCATGATAAATGAAAATTATCTCAGCTCCATCTCTTCATGATGGTCATTACAAGTGTTTTGGTATGTGGCTATACATAATTCTATGCATAGGTATGGATAGCTATGTGTCTTCACCTGTCCACATCTACCCATCTGTTTGCTCCTCAATACACATACATCTGACTACATGCACTTGTATACACAAACATTTTGTTAAATAAAATTAAGCAGTCAAATGTATCCCCTGCTTATATATTCTTGTAGTTAGAGTTTTCCTGCCTGGCCCAGTCTGGACAAATCTCTCTTACCCGCCAGTCCCACAGTCGCTCAGACCCAACCAAGAAAGCACACAGAAAATTATATTGCTTACAAACTGTATGGCCGTGGCAGGCTTCTTGTTATCTGCTTCTTCTATCTTAAATTTACCCATTTCTGTTAGTCTATACTTTGCCACATGGCGTGTGGCTTACCAGTGTCTTTACATGTTGCTTCTTCTGGCTGCAGCTGGCGGTGTCTCTCCCCAACCTTCTACTTCCCAGAATTCTCTTCTCTCTTGTCCCGCCTATACTTCCTGCCTGGCCACTGGCCAATCAGGACTTTATTTACACAGAGCGATATCCACAGCATATTCTCAATTATAATAATACATTCCTTTCTGAAATATAATATCTACTTTTAGGTCCTAAAATTCCAATAATGTTTAATTCACAACTCTAGCTTCTCCTCAGGATTGAAGTTTCTCCTTTTTGTTCAGCTTATGTCTGACTCACTATGACATAAGAACCTTACATTTGAAAGAGAACATGATGTCATACATCTCCTTCACTCTGTCTTATTCTGAACTAACCAAAAGAATGTGGAAAAGAGAATCTTAGGTGCTGCCACTATTTAAGTTCTCTCTTTACTGATATCAGTTGCCAGGTTGGTTAGGTCCTCTATTTTAGAAGGCAACTAATCTGATGAGAAACCTTGACACTACTCTAAAATACAGGCATTTCTCTGGATATCTTCTTAAGATTCCACTTCTCTGTATTGAAAAGGCCACTTTGGAACACCCAGTAGCCTCCTACTCTCACTCTTGATTGAGAACCCAGCCATGGTACCATTTAGTCCTTATGAATCTTAGGCATCATGTCTTCAGTTCAAGTGGAAGCCTTGTCTAGTAATTGTTCTTTGTACTTTGCTAACCAAGTAACTCCATTAAAGTAGCTCTGGCAACTCCAGCCCATCATTGGCTTTTACTTTCTATGACTGGGAAGCCAATCCCACTGCCCAGATTCCAAAGGAGACACTCATCAGGCCCTGTAAAGACCTTTCACTCTATTTTAGTCCCTTGACAGCCATGGGCTTGTCACTTCACAGGGCTGGGGCTGGTGAGCGATGCCTTGTGAATGTTTTGCCTCTTGATGTTTCTTTTTAGAGAATTAGAGGGTAGGCTGGAAGGGAAGGGAGAATGCTTCTGGACTCTCTTCAAGGTCAACTGCTCTTTTTCCCTGAAGGCATTCTATAATTAAGTTTTGAACTTTAGAGGTGGGTGGTGGGGTGGATAGCTACTGGACGTACTCTGCTTTCTTCTCCGCATCCTTCGTGGAAAGGTATACCACCTCTTTAGATTGTAGAGGTATTTATAGCCTATTGTTCTTAGTTTGGGGACTTCAGCCAAAAGTTTAAGACAATAGGAAGTGTCCTATTCAAATTCCTGTTATATATATATATATATATATATATATATATATATATATATATATTTCACAAACATGTATAAAGTTGATTTCATATCTATTATGAAGTGCTTTTACCACTTTCAATCATTGCTGTATCATAGACATTTAATTGTGTAATTATGTATTTTTAAAAAATATAGTATTAAGATTCCCATATTATTTTATTGAATGGAGTTGTTATAATTTGTTTTCCTGTCTATCTATCTATCTATCTATCTATCTATCTATCTGTCTGTCTGTCTGTCTATCTATCTATCTATCTATCTATCTATCTATCTATCTATCTATTGTGTGTCAGGGGAGGTTGACATAGGGTTACTCTATGTAGCTCTGGCTGTCCTGGGATTCACTATGCAGACCAGACTGGCCTTATATTCACAGAGATCTGTCTGCCTCTGTTTCCCAAGAACTAAGATTAAAGGCATGAGCTCCCATGAATGGCCCCTTTTACATTTTTCTATGATTTTGATATTAAATGTACTTCAGAGCTTATGTACTGAAGGCATGGTTCCCAGTTAATGGTGCTTCTGAGGGATAGTGAAAGCTATAAGAGACAGGGACCTTCTGAAAGGAAGTTGTGTTATTGAAGAGTTGTGTGCCCTTGACTGAGGACACTGGGAGCCCAGACTCTCCTGTTCTCACTGCTCCCTGTGTGCCATAAGGTGAGCAGCCTTCTCTGACATGTGTTTCCAACAGTGATTTTCTGCATTGCCATAGATCCAAGGCAACAGTGCCAAGCAACTATGGACCAAAAGCTTTTCTCCTTGTAAGTTGATTTGCTCATGTATTTTTGTAACATAAACTGAAAGTTGTTACATATGTTTAAATATTAGTTTTTGACTTTATTTGATTGTAAGGTTGATTACTAGAGAAATTTGAAATATAGAACACAAATGCAAAGAAGACATTGACAGGCATTTCTATAATCCATGAAAAAGGCCAACCAACTATTAGACACTTGCTATGTTCTCTTGTATGTTTTCCCTCCCTGATAGAGAAATGGGCAAGAAAACAGAGTTATTATGTCTGTGAATGCATGTGTACACAGACTATTTAATGCCATTCCACATTTATATTGCTTCTATCTTTCAACAAGTGTTTTTGAAAATCCAGTTTTCGTTGTTATAAAATGCCTTGCATTAATTATAGAAAATTTGAGAGATATTGTCTGGAAGAATGTATTAATATCTGTATTCATTAGTATATTGTCATTGTAACAAAATATTTCATACAGGCAACTTCAGGGTAGGAAGGATTCCCTTTGTCCCCTTTTGAGAGGTTTCAGTAAGTTACTGAAAGGAGACTGTGGGGGAGCTACCCCACTCACCACAACAGCCCAGAAGCAGAGAATGCCCAGGTCTGCAGGCCTCTCCCATCTTCCACCTCTAACTCACTTAGTCTTCCAGCCTAGGAGAGGGGGCTATCCTCATGGGGGAGGTCTTGACCCTTACCTAATGTTCTCGGGAACCCCCTTACTGACACATTCAGAGGTGTGCTTTATGAAGCTCTTTGATTCTTCTGAATCCAAAATGAAGCCCCCAATGCCCATTTAATATTCATCTCCAGCATGGCTTTGGCTAGAACTGAAGTCACAGCTGATCTCTGTGTGATTGGGAGTGCCTGCAGTCACAGTGATTCAGACAGGTTTCCTTAGCTCAGAAGTTTGAAGCCAGTCTGAGAAAGGTAGTGGCACCTGCCTCTTATTATTATTATTTTAACAAAATGAGGTCACATTGCTATAAATTCCAAAATTTCACTACCTGTATAATATCACATTTCTGGCTGGGTGGTGGTGGTGAACACCTTTAGTCCCAGCACTTGGGAGGCAGAGCCAGGTGGATCTCTGTGAGTTCAAGGCTATCCTGGTCTCCAAAGTGAGTTCCAGGAAAGGCACAAAGCTACACAGAGAAACCCTGTCTTGGGATAAATAAATAAGTAAGTAAGTAAGTAAGTAAGTAAGTAAATAAATAAATAAATAAATAAATAAATGCATATTTCTGAGTTCTGTCTCCATTCCTGCTCTTCCCAGTTATTTACAGATAACTCTCACATTGGCAGGGTAATTGGTTCCACTTTTACCACCCATACATCTCGAGGTAGCAGTTGTCCTCTGTGCTGTATTGAGATGAAATAACCTCAGAGGACCCTTCCCTCCAATGAACCTTGCAGGTGAGGCTGATGTGGACTGCTGTCACCCCATAGAACCCAGAACCTATCCCTCTGAGAGATCACCATTTTGTTTTACCAAGCTTTCTATTCTTTCCTAAAATCTGGGCTTCATATAACCATGGCTCCACATTATAGGTGCAAATGTGCAAGCCCAGGTCTCAACAGTGCAAATGGACATCTTCCTGGAAGTGTCTTTTCTCTGATGATATTCATTAGAATTTTCAAGACAGAGCAGATATTGGTGGTACCTTACTATGCCATGTGGAGTCATTCATAATTATGGACATTTTTTACAATATGAATGGCATTATATGACATTTATTTTATTCTCCATGTTTACTATAAAATATTTCAAATTTCTAGTACTTTTATATCTGTGTGGATGAATATATTGTGCTTCTTTTAAAGATGTATTCATAGGCTCTTGATACTTCACCAATCAAGCTGCAAACCTAAATTATTCTCCCCCTAAACATAGACCAGACTCACTGACTTGCTCCTAGAAAAGAGTGATGTTAGATTTTAAAAGACTATTATTTCCAGAAAGTGCCTTCCTATCTCTCTAGGAATAGAAAGTGTGTGTGGAGAAATTTATTGGAGGAAATCTATAGGAGGAAGAAATGAAGCCTTTGCTGTCTTTGTGAACCTGCAAGAGAGTTCTACAGTTTTAACCATGTCTGTAGGTGTTGCAGACTGACCAAGAACCTGGTTTAGCTTTCCGAGAGGCCCTTGACCAGAATCCCCCAGATGAGATGCTCCTGAGTCCCTGACTCAAAGACACTGGCAAAAACGACATGCTTATTGCTTTAAGCTGCTTTGTTGGAACAAGTAGGAAAAGCAGTTTGTACACTAGGAATAGGTGATGACAATTCTGTAGTCAATATTCTTAGTTGAAAGCAACAGAAACTATTTCTTTTGAAATTAAACAAATGAACAAAAGGATTGGTGCAAAGGATGGGCTGGGGAGATGGCTCAGTTGTTAGAGCGTTTACCATACAAGCATGAGGACCTCTGTTTGTATCCTCAGAACTCACAGAAAGAGCTGGGAATCGTGATGATTACACAGGCTGGAGTGACTGGCAGATCCCTGGAGGTTCATAAGCTAGTCTTTCTGCATAGCACTGGCTGCCCAGGAACTCACTGTGTGAACTAGGTTGGGCTCAAATTCATAGAGATCTGACTTTCTCTGCCCCGACCCCACAAGTACTGGGACTAAAGGTATGAGTCATTATGCCTGACTTCTTTTTAAGGCTCTCCCTCCCTTCCTTCTTTCCTTCCTTCCTTTTCCCATTGAAGGGACCTTTCTTGTTAGTAACACTGTGTCATAAGTCTCATAAATGCTCAGGCATGTATTAGTGACTTTACTCATTGCTGTCACAAAACAACCAACCAAAGACAACAACTAAACCTACATGAGTGACTTAGGAAGGGAAAGGTTTATGTTAGCTCACAGATGAGGGTGCAGTCCAGTATGATGTGGAGACAACGATGGGGAGAGTAGCTATAGCTCTGGTATTGGGATATGAGGCACCTGTCACATGACATCCCCAGACAGCAAGCAGGGAGAGACAGAGGCTGATGCTCATTTCCTTCCTTCCCTTTCTCCTCTTTATGCAGTCTAAGACTGCAGCTCGTCAATGTTGCCGCCATACTCAAGACAGGTTTCCCCCACTTAGTTAAACACTTTTGGAAGTGTCTTCATGGACCCAGACACTCTCTCTGAGGTATGGTTCCAGTTGAGCTGACAATGAAGAGCAGACACCTCAAGTGTATTTGACACTCTGCCTCTTTAAAAAGAGATGACCAATTAGATGCATCATTCTAAAACTAAACCAAGCATATGTTTGCTATATTCTCTTCATCACAGACAGATTTAAACCTGGAAAATAGTGCCCCACTCCTATAGACAGTGCTCTTGGAGAGGACAAGGGTAAATTTGTATGCCAGGTTGGGCAGGAGGCACCCTGCACACTGAATCCACTACTCTTTGGATTCTTCAATAATGACACAGAGAGGGGCAGTTCCAATGAGGCCAATTTCTTGTTTGTGCCAATGTTGGGAAGGGAGATCAGATTTACCACTTCGCCCATCTTTTATTAAAACATTCCCTGCTTACATTTTCCTGTTTAGATTGGTCCTCTATTCTTTTTCTTCCTTTTTTTATTTTCCTGTCCTGAACACAGTCATTTGAAGTTTTATTGTCTTCCTTCATACACATTTTCCTGGCTGAAGGCAATCCAAGGATAATTACCTAGCATAGCTTCAAATGAAAAACCTAATCCATTCTGTGTATGTCACATTGAAAGCACTTTAAATCACACTTGTCTTAGTTTGGGCAGTGTGATTAATTACTTTTCCTGTCACCAAATACCAGACAAGAAGTGACTTATGGGAGGAAGCATTTATTTTGGCTCTTAGTTTGGGAAGCTATAGTCCATTGAGTGGGGGTGTGGAGCACTGTGCACAACAACGTTTATTTCTCACTGTCTGGAAACTGAGGAGTACAAGAAAAAGCAACACATACCTACAAAGTCTTTGTCCATATTGTTCATGAAAATATCCCTTTTAAATGTTTTACAAAATATTTTCTTTCATTATTTTCACTTAAGTCTTTCCCATCTTTCTGGGGTTTGCCTGAGGACAGGAACTGAATTACATGCCATTCAACCAATATAAACAGATATTTCTGATTTATTTATTAAGTTTGTTGTTTTTCCATCCTTAATTTTAAGCATCATTTTATCCCATACTGAATTCTCAGTGGTAACCTGCCAAGTAGACACACTTCCTTGATTGTCTCTACAGCGTTGTTTTATTATTATTATTATTATTATTATTATTATTATTACCAGTGTAGATAGATATTAAAAACATTTTTACACATTATATTCAGTATTTTATTTGGCTTTACTATTTGGTTAGAAAGAAAATACTGGATTTGGCGGGCCCTGCGGGAAGGCTCCCCTTTTCCAAGACTACAGGCAGATCATGCAGTCTCCACTCCCTGCCCCCACACCCATTTGCCCAGAGACCCCAGCCACTTCCTGAGACTCAGAGACCAGCCCCCACCTACCATCTGCCCTGGAACTCCCATCTGGACCAAAAAACCCCCAGGTACCAACTGCACCAGAACTCCCATCTGGACCAGAGCTTCCATCCTGTTCCAGAACCCCCATCTGGACAGGATAAGGAGACCCCAGGGACTTCCTGAGACTCAGAGTCCAGCCCTCAAGCTCCTATCCGGCCAGAACTCTCATCTGGACCAGAGCTACCATTTGGCTCAGAGCTTCCATCTGGACCAGAGAGAGGTTCCCAAAATCTATCAGCTCTGTCTGGACCAAGTACACTGATAAGACCAACAACGAACCCACAAGGAGATGGGCAGACATCAAGGCAGAAGTACATACAATAAAATAAAGAGCAATACACCATCACCAGAACCTAGCCCTTTTCCAACAGCTAGACCTGAACATCACGGAATGGAAGAAGAAAACAACCTTATAAGTAACATCAGGAAGAGGCTAGAGCCTTATATAGAAGATATCAAAAATAAAGTGGAGGAACAGACAAACAAAAAATGGGAAGAACGCTATAAAAAACTAGAGGAAAGGATAATTAAAGCAGAAGAAAACAATAAATCCTGGAAAGAAAATCATGAAAAGGCAATGAAACAGATGAGGGAAACAGTCCAAGACCTGAAGAGGGAAATAGAAAAAATGAAGAAGACACTAGCAGAACGAATGCTGGAAACAGAAAATCTGAGTAAACAAACAGGAACTTCAGAGGCAAGTATAACCAACAGAATGCAAGAGATGGAAGAGAGGATGTCTGGTGTTGAAGATACACTAGAAGAAATAGATTCATCAGTCAAAGAAAACACTAAAACCAACAAAGTCATAACCCAAAATGTCCAAGAAATTTGGGACACCATGAAAAGACCAAACCTATGAATAATAGGCATAGAGGAAGGAGAAGAATACCAACTCAAAGGCACAGAAAATATGTTTAACAAGATCATAGAAGAAAACTTTCCAAACTTAAAGAAGGAAATGACTATGAAGATACAAGAAGCCTATAGAACACCAAACAGACTAGACCCCCCAAAAAAGTCCCCTCGCCCCATAACAATTAAACAACTAAACATACAGAATAAAGGGAAACCCATCAGATTAACACCCGATTTCTCAATGGAAACTTTGAAAGACCTGGACAGATACAATGCAGACACTAAGAGACCATGGATGCCAGCCTAGACTAATAAATATACCCAGGAAAACTTTCAATCATTGTAGATGGAGTGAACAAGACCTTCCAAGACAAAACCATATTTAAACAATACTTATCCACAAACCCAGCCATACAAAAAGCACTAGAAGGAAAATTCCAACCTAAGGAAGGCAGATAGACCCATGAAAACACAGGCAATAGATAACACCACAGCAGTAAACCCCAAAGAAGAGACGTACACACACACTACCACCAAAAAATAAAGATAATAACAGGAACAAACAATCACTGGTAATTAATATCCCTTAATATCAATTGACTTAATTCACCTATAAAAAGACACAGAATACCAGAATGGATATAAAAACAGGACCCATCTTTCTGCTGCATACAAGAAACACACCTCAAATTCAAAGACAGACACCTCCTAAGAATAAAAGGCTGGGAAAGACTTTCCAATCTAATGGTCTTAAGAAGCAAGCTGGTGTAGCCATCCTAATATCCAGCAAAATAGAATTCAAACTAAAATCAATCAAAAGAGATGATGAAGGACATTACATACTCATCACAGGAAATATCCACCAAGACGAAGTCTCAATTCTGAACATTTATGCCCCAAACACAAGGGCACCCACATATGTAAAAGAAACATTACTAAAGCTTAAATCACATATGAAACCCCACACATTAACAGTGAGAGAATTGAACCCCACTTTCACCTCTGGACAGATCGGCCAAATTGAAACTTAACAGAGACATACTGGTCTTAACTGATGTTATGGCTCAAATGAACTTAATCAATATCTACAGAACATTCCACCCAAACAAAAAAGAATATGCTTTCTTCTCTGCACTCCATGGAACCTTCTCTAAATTTGGCCCCATACTTGGCCACAAAGCAAATCTTAATAGATACAAAAGAATTGGAATAACCTCCTGTGTTCTATTGGACCACCATGGTTTAAAGTTAGATTTCAACAACAACAAAAAACTACAGAAATCCTACAATCTAATGGAAACTGAATAATGCTCAGCTGAATCACCAATGGGTTAAGGAAAAAATAAAGAAAGAAATTAAAGACTTCCTAGAAATCAATGAAAATGAATACACCACATACTCAAACTTATTGGACACTATGAAAGCAGTGCTAAGAGGGAAATTCATAGCACTAAATGCCCACATAAAGAAGCTGGGGAAATCTCACGCTAGTGACCTGACAGCATACCTGAAAGCCCTTGAACAGGAAGAAGCAAAGTCTCCCAGGAGGAACAGATGCCAGGAAATTATCAAATTGAGAGCTGAAAGCAATAAAATAGAAATAAAGAGAACAATACAAAAAATTAATGAAACAAAGAGTTGGTTCATGGAGATCAACAAGATAGACAAGCACTTATCCAAACTAACCCAAAGACAGAGAGAGACAGCATCCAAATTAACAAAATCAGAAATAAAAAAGGGGCACATAACAACAGACAATGAGGAAATCCAGAGAATCATCAGGTCAAACTTCAAAAACCTCTACTCCACAAAACTGAAAAATCTAAAAGAAATGGATACTTTTCTGGATAGGTACCACAAACCTAAGTTAAATCAAGATCAGATAACCCATTTAAATAGTCCAATAACCCCTAAGGAAATAGAATCAGTCATTAAATTTCTCCCAACCAAAAAAGAAAAGCCCAGGACCAGATGGTTTCACTGCAGAATTCTACCAGATCTTCAAAGAAGACTTAATACCAATATTCTTTAAATTGTTGCACACAATAGAAGGAGAAAGAATATTACCAAACTCCTTCTATGAGGCTACAATTACCCTGATTACTAAACCAAACAAAGATGCAACGAAAAAAGAGAACTACAGACTGATCTCCCTCATGAACATTGATGAAAAAATACTCAATAAAATACTGGCAAACCGACTCCAAGAACACATCAAAACAATTATCCACCATGATCAAGTAGGCTTCATCCCAGGGATGCAAGCGTGGTTCAACATACGAAAGTCTGTCAATGTAATGCACCACATAAACAAACTCAAAGAAAAAAAAACACACATGATCATCTCACTAGATGCAGAAAAGGCATTTGACAAAATCTAACACCCTTTCATGATAAAGGTCTTGGAGCGATCAGGAATACAGGGAACATACCTAAACATAATAAAGGCAATCTACAGCAAGCCAACAGTTAATATCAATTTAAATGGAGAGAAACTCAAAGCAATACCACTAAAATCAAGAACAAGGCAAGGCTGTCCCCTCTCCCCATACTTATTCAATATAGTACTTGAAGTTCTAGCCAGAGCTATAAGACAACATAAGGAGATTAAGGGGAATACAAATTGGAAAGGAAGAAGTCAAGCTTTCCCTATTTGCAGATGACATGATAGCATACATGAGTGACCCCAAAAATTCAACCAAGGAACTGATACAGCTAACAAAAACCTTCAGCAACATAGCAGGATACAAGATCAACTCAAAAATATCAGTAGCCCTCCTATATACAATAGACAAACAGGCTGACAATGAAATCAGAGATACACCACCCTTTACAATAGCCACAAATGATATAAAATACATTGGGGTTACGCTAACTAAGCATGTGAAGGACCTATATGACAAAAACTTTAAGTCCCTGAAAAAAGAAATTGAAGAAGATGTCAGAAAATGGAAAGATCTCCCATGCTCATGGATAGGCAGGATTAACATAGTAAAAATGGCGATCTTACCAAAAGCAATCTACAGATTTAACACAATCCCCATCAAATTACCAACACAATTCTTCACAGATCTGGAAAGAATAATTCTCAACTTCATATGGAAAATCAAAAAATCCAGGATAGCCAAAAGAATCCTGTACAATAAAACAACCTCTGGAGGCATCATGATCCCTGACCTCAAGCTCTACTATACAGCTACCTCTGGAGGCATCATGATCCCTGACCTCAAGCTCTACTATACAGCTACTGTACTGGCTTAGTACAGCTTAGTACTGGCATAAAAACTGACATGTGGACCAATGGAATCGAATTGAAGACCGTAACATTAACCCACACACCTTTGAACATATAATTTTTGACAAAGAAGCCAAAAATGTACAATGGAAAAAAGAAAGCATCTTCAACAAATGGTGCTGGCATAACTGGATATCAATGTGTAGAAAGTTGCAAATAGATCCATATCTGTCACCATGCACAATACTTAAGTCCCAGTGGATCAAGACGTCAACATAAATCCAGTTATTCTGAACCTGATAGAAGAGAAAGTAGGCAGTACTCTTGAACGCATTGGTACCAGATATCACTTTCTAAATATAACACCAGTAGCACAGACTGAGAGAAACAATCAATCAATGGGACCTGTTGAAACTGAGAAGCTTTTGTAGAATAAAGGACACGGTCAACAAGACAAAGCAATAGCCTACAGAATGAGTAAATGTCTTCACCAACCCCACATCTGACAGAGGGCTGATATCCACAATATATAAAGAACTCAAGAAATTAGACATCAAAATGCCCAACAGTCCAATTGAGAAATGGGCTATAAAACTAAACAGAGAATTCTCAACAGAGGAATTTCAAATGGCTGAAAGACATTTAAGGAATTGCTCAATATCCCTAATTATCTGGTAAATGCAAATCAAAACGACTCTGAGATACCACCTTACACCTGTGAGAATGGCTAAGATCAAAAATACAGAAGACAGCTTATGCTGGAGAGGATGTGGCACAAGGGGAAATCTCCTCCACTACTGGTGGGAATGCAAACTTGTACAGCCACTTTGGAAATCAATATAGCACTTCGTTAGAAAATTGGCAATCCATCTCCCCCAAGACCCAGCAGATACCCAAGGAATGCTCAATAATACCACAAGGGCATTTGCTCAGCTATGTTCATATCAGCATTGTTTGTAATAGTCAAAACCTGGAAACAACCTAGATGCCCTTCAACTGAAGACTGGATAAAGAAAATATGGTACATATACACAATGGAGTACTACTCAGCAGAGAAAAACAATGACATCATGAGGTTTGCAGGCAAATGGATGGATCTAGAAAAAATCATCCTGAGTGAGGTAACCCATACTCAGAAGGACAAACATGGTATGTACTTAGTCATAGGAGGATACTAGATGTAAAACAAAGATGACTAGACTGCTACACAACTCCAGGGAAGCTACCTAGAAAACGGGACCCTATGAAAGACACAGGGATCACCCAATGACAGAGAAATGGATGAGATCTACATGAACAACCTGGACAACAGTAGGAGTAATGAAGTGCAAGTTTTGAGGGAAAGATAGCTTAGGGGAGCCGGAGATCCCAGCTGGATCAAGAACAGAAAGGGAGAACAAGGAATAACAGACCATGATAAATGAAGATCACATGAGAACAGGAATAGTCAGAGTGCTGGAGAGGTCCCCTTAAATCCACAGTGATACATCCTCTGTAGACTGCTGGCAATGGTTGAGAGAAAGCCTGATCTGACCTAGTCTGGTGATTAGATGGCCAAATACCCTAAAGGTCATGCTGGAACTCTCATCCATTAACTGATGGTAGTGGATGCAGAGATCCTCATCCAGGCCCCAGGTGGAGTTCCAGGTGTGCAATTGTAGAGAAAGAGGAGGGATTGTAAGAGTGTGAATTTTTGAGACCAAGATTGGAAAAAGCACAGGGACAAATAGCCAAATGAATGAAAGCACATGAATTATGAACCAAAGGCTGTGGAGCCGCCAGCTGGATCAGGCCCTCTGGATAAGTGAGACAATTGAATGGCTTGATCTGTTTGGGAGACATCTAGGCTGTGGGACTGGGACCTGTCCTTAGTGCATGAGCTGGCTGTTTGGAACCTTGGGCTTACACAGGAACACTTTGCTCAGCCTGGAAAGAGGGAACTGGACCTGCCTGTACTGAATCCACCAGGTTTAAATGAATCCCCAGGGGAGTCTTGGCCCTAGAGGAGATGGAAATGGAGGGGAGGACATGGGGGGAAGGTGGGGGTAGGGGTGGGAGGGGAGAGGACAGGGGAACCCATGGCTGATTTGTAAAATTAAAACACAAATATAATAATAATGAAAAAAGCAAAAAAAAAAAAAAAGAAAGAAAATACTGTTTTGAACAGATTATTTTTCTAAAATGACCTAATTTGTTAAAACTAATCTTGAGCTTTATTGTAGGACATTCCTGTCAAGTAATTGTGAACTGGTTTCATAGTCCTATATTAAGTAATCATTCCTGACATTTATACTCATCTCTACAACTCTCAGCCACAGCTATTCATTATTAATTATATTAAACCATTAAACCATTTTCAAGGCATTATTCTGGTTGCAGTATACATCAGAATTCTGCTCTAGAGATTTTTGTTTTGATATCTTTCTTAGTAGGCTCAATTACTAGAGCAATAGTTTATTTCCCTGTTAGTCTGCCATGTCCCTTTTGTGAGTCTCGACAGCCAAATTGAACATATACATAGCTATATAAATAGGAAGCTCAATTTCATTGCTAGCATGTAAGTCTATATCATAGCTGAATATTGGTTTGGGGGAAGTCTTTTTTCCTTTAAGAAAATCTGTCCACTTTATATTTTAGAATAATTTTTAATTTTGATTCATTGCTCCAATGACTCCCGTCTACTGGTCTATTGTTTATTTTTCTTGGAGGAGTGTGTTTTGTTATCTGTCTTCCTACATATATTATATTATTATTTTGTCTCATTCATCTAAAATGACTACTTTAATACAATCACAATTATTAGAAATTTCCACTTTTTTACATTTTGTTTACTTGAGTACACATTTTTAACTTTTTTGAGCACATTTTTTGTCTTTACAGCTGTTGTCTTTGTAATTCAAACTTTCAAGAAAGTTTATACAATTAACTTTTATTTTCACTAAAAATTTCCCAGTCATTCAGAGAGATAGCAATTCTATGTGCCCATATCTAAATTTTCAAAAGTTTTCTATGATTGTATCTTGATTTTTTTTTCTGTGTTCTACTTCTCTTTTGGAATTTTCATTTTGATTATCTATTGTTGATTTGAATTTTTGCATTGTTCATGAGATACTGATTTAACCTTTTAACTCTTATTTTAAATGCTAATTTTCTAACATTAGTCCCTTACTTCATATAAATGAAGCCTTATCCAGGGGTCTTTTCATGTGATCATGGTCAGCTTTATGCCAGCTATGGTCCTGTTGTTTCATTGATTCCTATAATTAGTAGCAAGTGTCTTCAGGAAATCACTGGTAACACATAGTGATGATTTCTTATAACTGTGGGTCTTCTGCAATTTGAAGGTATCATTTCCTTCTTTACTCCACAAAATCTCTGTTCCTTCACCATTACTATTAATATATATTTATCCAGTGTGTGTGTGTGTGTGTGTGTGTGTGTGTGTGTGTGTGTGTGTGTGATGTCAGGTGTCATTGTGTAGTGTTCTCTTCCTTATTTGGTTTTGAGACAAGGTTTCTCACTGAACTTTGAGCTTGTGATGCAAGTAGACCAGCTAGTGAGCTCCTAGTTCCTCCTGTCTCTGCCTTGCCAGCGCTGGGAAGACAGGTATATACAACTGCTCCTGGCTTTTTATGTGAATGCTGTAGATAGATCTGAATAATTCAGGTCCTCACTCTGTGTACCAAGCACTTTATTAACAGAGTTGTATTCTCAGCCCATATTTACTCATTAAAAAATTATTTAAGCCCAGTGCTTATTATTAAAGCACCTAGTTAATTGTGATTAGATGTCTCTTGTAGGCTCTTAAACTCATGTATGAATGATATGCATAATAAGTAGATTTTGGTGGGTTGTGGTAGCACCAACCTTGACAAACTATAATCTGCTATCATTTATACAGTGATTAAAGTGGAAAATTTTGCCTCAATTTCTTGTGTCATTATGTATTTCTTTCTTCATTAGTGTGTGTAGACTATGGAATTTAGAACTTTGACTGTATCTGTCCCACCAAATACTGGCCTTCTGTCCCACTCTACAAATGGCTTTTAAAATTTGACCATCCTTCTACATGGCTGAAGCTTTGTTCAGGAATAGAAGAAGATCTGGCAGGAGCAGCATGGGAGAGAGACTAACAGAATAGTGGATGCTCTAGGGAGCTAGTGAAGACATTGACAGGCTTATTATTCTAAGTGTCTTTCTTGCAGTGCTTCTTGGCATTGCTAATATATCTGTGTATCTCTTCCTTTTGTGTGAGGTGGGGACGGGGGTCTCAGGGGACAATACGTGTGTCTGGGCCACACTCGGAAGAAGAGACCTTGTGGGCCAGGACTGTAAGTGGACTGTGTGATTGGGCTATAGAATAAGGAGGTGTGGGAGGAACGGAGACTGAAGGAGGCTGAAATGTCTGGAGACTGATCACCACATGCGCTTGATTGTGGAGTGTAGCCTTGTCCTGGTTGAAGCAGCTGTGTCATGAGACAGACAGAAAGCTCTCTAGCTGTAATTCAATTGGAACAAGAAAAGATTCTTGGTTGGAGAAGAGCATAGAAAGTCAATGTAATGTCATAATCACATCTAGGTCAGTAAAGAAAATAGCTTGACCTAACTTAAGTCCGATTTGTAATGAGGATGGCACTCTGACTCCATCAATATTGAGGAAGGAAAGTAAAAATGTCTGTGCCTTGAATAGAAGGCAGAGGAGAAGGCAGGATCTAGAACCATTCTTACATTATTTAGTTGGTATACTAATAGAAGGCAAAGGAAGGAGAAGGCAGGATCTAGAACCATTCTTATGGATTTAGTTGATATACTAACAGAAGGCAGAAGAGAATGCAGCATCTAGAACCAATCTTATGGAATTAGTTGGTATACTAAGGTCAAAGAGTGGGATAATTGTTGAAATAAGCTAGCATTCTGGGGCTGGATATGGAGATATCATAATTAGGCCTATTTCAGGATTCCCCTTCTAGCTCATATACAGCTAGCCCAACCCCTCATTGATCAGGGCAGTGAAAGAAAAGGTTTCCAATCTACATTTCCCAAGCATGTGCTCCTCAACATAGTCTGGGTTCTGATATATTATGAAGGGCAGTAAAGGGGGAACCTTGACCAGAAGGCTCAGTATTTAAATCAAGGTGGAGCTGGCAGCCTGCTGGAGTGAAATGTGCTTAGTGCTGAGGAGCTGGAAGCTAATATCCTGGCATGGATGTTCCTCATTAGCAGCAGGATTTGAGGCCAGACAGGTAGTTATTTGGTGTCTCAACTCCCTATTTGTGAAAGATAGATAAGATCATCTTCCAATTACTCCACAGGGGCTTCAGGTTTGAACCAGATAACTGATATGGAGTAGCTTCTGTAGACCCAATTTCTAGCTGAAACAAAACATGAGGTTTCTTTGGTATCAGTAAGTGGGGGGTAAGTTTTTTTGATGCATTTCTTTATGGACATAAAGAAGGCAAATGTTTTTGTCGATTTTATTGCTACCTTTGATAAAAGAGTATATTTAATTCAATTTTTCATATAACTAGTTTCTAGAACACTGCAAATCTAACTTCTAATGGATTAAAATAAGATGAAACTAAAGGCAATGATTAGGACCAGAAGAATTTTCTTACAATCAATATTTTAATTAGCCCTTTTCTTTATTAAAATACAAGAAGAGGGAAACTTCCATATCTACTATTAATATAATTTTCAACTACACTATGATTACATCAGAAACATTACAGCCAAATCCACATAGAACCAAATGCAGAACATTTCATATTCTTTCAAGCAAGTTCACATAATTAAGAGAGCGTTTGTCAAATGCAGTAGAACTATCTCATTTACTCTGCTCTATTTACATATGTCTTTCATGAAGTGCTATTTGGCAGTAAATCTGTTCTTTAAATAAGTGTACCAAAATACTGCTTCAGAGTCTAAAGTTCTGCTAAAAGGAAAAAATCCACACCAATTTTGCCTCTGAAAAGATATTATCGCTGCTCTTTTTGTTGGTCTAGAGACAAAATATTGGAGAAAATGGAATTTCACTAAAAACAAGTTATGAATTCTCTTCCAGATAATTGTATCCTACAGCTTTTTATGAAACAATAAAAATTAATGTATTAGAAAACAAAAGCCCTACCTATTTGCTTCAAAGAATTCTGGACTAAAGAAATGGAAAATTATTTAACTAGTGGTCATTTTTAGGTAATTTCTTTCTGGCAGGAATCCAAATAAAAGACTTTGAATGAACTGTGTTTATCTCAGGAAGTCCCACCCATGGGAAACTCAGAACAAGTGAACCCACTCTGATTGGCAGGCATTATTAGCTTGTTTCCCTTTGGCACCTTTGTTTGGGTGGATTTCATTAAGGACTTTATTGGGGGTGGGAATATCTGGTAGAGATTCCATTCCAATGTTGTTGGTGAAGACAGAGAAGATTGTTTTAAGAGTTAATGGTTTTCAGAATAACAACTTTCTAGTGTGTGCCTGAGTATCAAGCACATTCCTGGGCGATTCCAGGGAATTAGTCTAGTGGTCCACAGCCTATTCCTGTAGCCAGGCTGCTGGGATTTAATTCCTGGCTGGGACACCTCACCATGTGACTTTCAACATATCCCTTTTCTCTCCGCCTCTGTTTTCCAAACTATGAAATAAGGGAAAATAATAGCACCCATTTCATAGTTATTGAGAAGATTATATGAGTAAATATTTAAAATGCTGAGAAGAGTGACTGGCACTTGTGAGCTGGTGTGACTACAATTGACTAGAGAGAAATGTTATTACAACAAAGCTGGTCAGTAACGAGAAGTAAAGATGTGGGGAATGAATGCACCATTGACTGAGGTCTACCAATGATGTGCATATCTTGATGTCCTCCTTGCTTGGGACCAATCTTAGAAAACTGGATGGGAGAGAAGGAGGGGAGAAAGGAGGAGGATTGGATAAAAAGAAGAGAAAGGGAAGAGAGAGAGGAGGAGGAGGAGAAAAAGGTGGAGGGGGGAGAAGGAGAAAGAGAAAAAAAGAGTTGAACATGGCAATGATTATCATACCCCTGTATGTTGGTGACATAAACAGAATCGTTAGTACATTTATTACTGGAAACCTTCACTCTAGTGTGACCCTTTCCTGCCCTTCCCAGCCCCCACAAATCTACAAACCCCAAATGCCTCATTGAAGAGGTAGATGTGCCAAGTCTGAAATTTTAAAATTCATACTCCTTTAATTTTTCACATATACATAAATTCTGGCAAATCTCAATTCTGGTAAAAAGCAGTTTCTGCTTGTTTGAATGTTAGTGTCATACCACACGATTGAACAGGTTTCTTCATCCTTTCTAAATGCAATCCATTTCTGATAAACAATAAGGGTAAAGTGTATCCTCCTTGATACTGGAGGGGTTGAGAGAGCGTTGAACATGCACATAGACAACAGGAAGTGCTCTTCCTGCCTGTAACTTGTTTCATGGCCTCATCTTCCCAGGACTTTCAGTGAGACAAAAAAGCTTGGACAAAATGAAGAGGACTTTAAACAGAGGCTACAAGCCTCACACAACACACCATGATGGTCAGTCTGGCCTGTGAAACACAGTGAAGTGGTAGTACTCAGCTTGTGATCAAACATCTCTCAGGGTGTCTGTGAGAAACCATTTTTATATATGTGATTCATATTGAAAGTCTGCTGACTTCAAGTAAAGAAGACTACCCTTGATATATACTCTGCATCCAATTGCCTGATGGTCCCCCAGAACAAAACCAAGGCTTCCTTAAATAAGAAATTCTATTTGTGGACTTGAGTGAACTCCCAACCTACTGGCCTTCCCTGCAGATTTCAAACTTTGTCCAACCAAACTCTACAGCCACTTGAAAGAATTCTTTGAAATAAATGCTTGTCTGTCTGACTATCCCTCATTGGTTCTGTTTATCAGGTATAACGTTAATTGATATGTCTACCATTTGTATTCACATTCTCAAGTGCAAAATGTAAATTTTGCTGAGCTGAGACCATTTTCATTGTAGAGCATTGCTTCTGTACTGAAGACAGTGATTTCGTCATGTATAGTTGTAATTTAAGCCTTTAGAGTAAGTATTGCATGCACACGGAGGACTCACACATGTCATACACCTGTAGAACCAAGGTCCAGCTCAGGAAACATAAGAATCAGAAGGACAGAAGCCATCTGAGTGCTCATGCTCAGCATATTTCCTCTGTTTCCACAGTCTTCTGGCTTCCAATAGTGCCAGTTAGCATTTGGACATGTAGTGTACAGATAGACACTATTGTATTGAGACTTCGTGAGGTCTTGAAGTAAAGCCTGTCTTAGTTGTCAGAGGATCCACTATAATTTAGAGCAGATTATTGTGGTATTGGCCATTGAAATTTTTAGTGTATGTTGTGGGTTCCACCCTGTCACAGCTAAAGAAGGCCAAACCTGGGGAGAAAATGATTCAGCAGGCAGATTTATGCCCCCAAATTATTTTAAAATTATTAAAAATAATAAGTCAGAAGCTTATACTTCATTTCTAGCTTCAAGCCACAGGTGGTGGAGTAGGGGCACTAAACATCCACACTCTCTTCTGTGGACATGTGGACCGGTTTCTTCAGAGAATAGAAGTTTTCTGTGACAGGTGCCACAAGAATTTTTCCCTGTTGTTGACATTTGCAAGATCTATTATTGGTAGTTCTTTATCAACTTTGTGAATCTCCTGGAGGCTTCTGCAGCTGTTTCCCATATTGTATGCACAACCAAGCCACAATTCCTCACCGGCAAACTAACTTACAACAATTTCCAATTTGAAGTACATTATATAATTAAATGGGTATTAGATGATTGGTATACTCCAGTACTGTTTCATTACATACAGCACAAAGCCTCTAACTTAGGAAGAGGAAGAACTCACAGACTCAGAAGGTTTACTGAAAGATGGATTCTGAGGGAATAAGGCCAGGAAACGACTCCAAAATTCTTGTTGTCATTCTCATAAGCTCTGGGTTCTTTAGTCAAATATCTCCCAGGAACCTGCTAGAACATCTTATTATTTAGTCAGAAACATTCGATCTTATTCCTTTTTGGAGGCTATTGCCCACATGTGAATATCTGTTATTCTCTAAAGCCTTTATATTGTATAAATAAAATTATGACATCTAATTCATTGATGTGAAGAATTTAGGAAGGGATCAGAAGAAAGGAAAACTCTGATGAACTGACCTTGGCATCCTACTTTTCAATTTAGCTGAAAGCAGATTACCATGGCCAGTGAGAATTTGAGTTCAATGAAACACACACACACACACACACACACACACACACACACACACACACACACACATGCACACACTATAGTTACAGAGATACATGCATTATCTTCTCTAGTAAACCATATTATTTCTTAAGAGAAAGGTATCTGCTATGGTTTGAATGAGAAATATTCCTCACAGGAATATTTGAGATATTTGAAAATTTGTCCCCAGTTGGTGGTGCTGTCTGGGGAGTTAATGGAGCCTTTTTATATTGTTGTTTTGTTTTTTGAAACAGGGTTTCTCTGTGTAACCTTGGGTGTCCTGGGAATTCACTCTATAGATTAGGCCAGCCTCAAATGAAGAGACCCACTTGCCTCTGGAGTGTGTCTGGCAGTAGTGGAGCCTTTGAGGGTTGCAGCCTTGTTGGGGGAAGTGTGTCACTGAGGATGGCCTTTGAGGGTTGATAGCCTGGTCCCACTTCTTATTTTCTCTGTTTCTTATATGTGGATCAAAAGGTGGTCAGTCAGATTCTAACCCACCACTGGCTGCCTTGCCTTCCTCACCGTGGTGGACTCTGTTCTTCTAGAACTGAAGCCAAAACAGTCCCTTCTTCTTTAAATTGCTTTTGATCATAGTATTTTTTTCACAGCCACAGAACGTTGCCTAATACAATACCTGACCAATAAGCTGGTGTTACCTTCATAGTGTGTAGAGCAATGTATGTATGGTTTAAACACAGTGATCCTTTGTTTTCAGCATTAGTTAAAATTTGAGAAAATAATGTGGTTTTTGAGAATAGACATCACTTAACCGCAAAAGATTTTGCTTATTCTGACCATTCTAACCATTATCTGATCTGATAAACAAAAATAAACAGAGCAAATGCAAATGAACCTTTGTTATGTCACACCTGGGATGTTACACACTGTGAGAGTCAGAAGATGACAGAAGAAACAAAGAGCACTGAGCAATTTCACAGAAAAGAAAAGATCATGGGTAAGCTCTGACAAGAAGGCAAGCAAATTTTGTGCATTTTTGTTTCAAGCTCACTTTATTTCAAGCATCAAAGCCCTTGTAAAACTTCTCCATTCTATTTAGATCTAATTTATCTTTCTGTATTCTCTGTTGATCCCCCGTGAAGCTCCTTTTCACTTGTGCCAAACCTTATCAGCTGTGTTGGTCAGCTTGCTACCATTGCAGCAGGCATATGTGACCGTTGCACTAGGCATATGAGACAGTCATAGCGGGCATATGAGACCATTGCAGCGGGCATAGGAGACGGAATTATAAAGAGAAAGCACATTACTTTGGCTCACAGTCTTGGGATTTTAGTCTGTGAGTGGCTGTTGCTATTGCTTTGATACCTTTGGATGTGGAGAACAGCAGAGCACATGGCAGAGTGAAACTGCTCCATGCCTGGGATGTAAAAGGCAAAGCAGGAAGGACTTAGAGAACAAGTGTCCAGAGTTGTTCCTTTAGACAATTGGCGCTTCCATTACTTCCCAGTCATACCACGGCAGGTACTAAGCCTTAACACGTGGGAATGGTCCAGATTTAAACCATAAGCATCTACCAAAATTGACCTCCAGGCATCAATAGCCCAGACCTTGGTTTGACATCTCATTTGGCAGAATTGATCAGTATCTTTTGTTTGATGTCCTTGCCCTTCTTCCTCATGGAGGGATCTGACTCCTCTAGGATCCTTAGTCACTGTTATGTTGGAGTGCCCAGGGCTCATTCCTAACCTCTTATCTCTTCTTTCAGCGTTGGACTTCCTGGTCACTTCCCCTCTTGTTGCCTTAGTTATTTTGATGATTGTCAGATTGATACTCCTACACGTACCTTTTCCAACTGCCCACTCAACGTCTTGAGGTAGATGTACACTCAGCATGTTAAACATATAAATATGTCCAAACTAGCCACTCTGTTCTGACTTTTTATGCATTTACCTCGGCCTTAGGACCCCTCTCTATATTATATATATTATATATGCACTCTATCTACAAACCCCAGTGTCTCTACCTTAAAAATAACTTCATAGTGTAACCATGTCATACCAAGTCCCTGGCAACTATGGCCTATCACTAAGATCATTGTGGTCACCTAACAGCAGCCTCCTGCTTCCCTCCTGAGCAAGCTGATGGAGTCAACACTCTGTTGAAAGGCCTCCATTGATTTCCCAATCTAAAGAACAAGACAGAGGCCAATGCTTGAAATTTCATTTCTTTTTTGTTGTTGTTGATGTGTTTTATTCTTTTGGAACTTCATTTCTTACTTTTCCTTATTCTTCCTCTAGCCATGTTTGTCTGCTCTCTGGGTGCTCAGGGACTCTCACTCACGATGCCCTCCATGGGGGTGGAGTGTGTTTTCCACAGATGCTATTTAGTAGCTTTTATCTAATACATAGCTCAACAGTCTGTGTATAATATCTGAAGTTGTAATAATCTTCACACACCTTACCTCAATTTCCTGCTGAGTTTTTCTGCAAAGTATCATGAACACTTAATGTACTGCATATTTTGGTAATTTACAATTAAAAACTGCATTTTAAACCTACAATCCCAGCAATTCAGAGGCTAACGCAGGCAAATTGCTATGACTTTGAGGCCAGCCTAGGCTACATAGTGAATTCCAGGCATTCCTGGGCTTGAGTAAAATTTTGTCTTAATAACCCTATTCTCCAAAAATAATAAGGAAAATAAAGAATATAAATTCCAAGAAAGCAGGGAGTGTCTATTTTGTTTGTTTTGGTACTCTGATAAAATAAAGAAAAAAAAACCATATTATTCCTCTTCTCCTGTTGGGTTCCCACTTTCCTCCTTTTCCTCCACCCTTATGTTTCCTTTTCTTTGTTGTACCCATTTTGTGAAACCCCCAGAGACCACCAAAAGGAGCCAATTTCTGATGCAAGCACACAAGGATCTTTTTATTCAGGTTCAACCTGGGCCACTGCACACAGATAGCAGGAAATGTGGCAGCAGCCATGAGCCCAGGTATAAAGAGTTTTTATAGGGAAAAACCACAAGCTGGGAATTGGCAATTTTGGATTGGGTAGAAGGGATATGGCACAGGGTGATCTTTTTTTTTTTTTTTTTTTTTTTTTTTTTTTAAACTATTGGTCTAGACTTTAGGCATGAAACCACATTTGAAACAATTGGGTTAGACTTTTGGCGAGGAACCACAACCTGCTGAACAGGATTACCTGGACTGCTCAGCAGGATTGTCTAGATATCTTCAAGGGCCATAAACCACAGACAGGATGTCTGCAGGAGGGTTCTGCTCTGTATCCATTCCAGTTGTCATGGCACATTCCTGAAGTCCTTCCTGGAACTGAGGACAGCAGGTGGTCTGAGATGGTGGCCCTACCCTAAGATGGAGCCTGTGAAGTCAAGTCTAGGCCCTCACATCTTATCTTCTCCTCTCTAGCCATATGCATTCCTTTGATGACAGCCCTAGTCTCACGTCCACAAAGACTACTATAAGTATGCTCCCAAACTTCCTTAGTTCTTGGAAAGTGAAATATATGTAGGGCTATCTGTTCCTATTGAGAGGAGTGAGGCAACACAATATAATAATGGGTACCTACTATATGGGACTTATTCTTATTACTCTAACTTCACTCAGCCGCCCATCATTTCTTGTTTGGATTGTTTGAATGGTCTCTTAGTTGTCATTTATAATTTAATGTGAATCTCTGCAAACTTTCTGTCACATATTTACCAATCAAATTACATCCCATCCATTTAAATAGTCTTCATTGGTTCCCTATAAAGGAAGAGAATGGTAAAAGTGATGATAATAATGGGCTGTGTGATTAAGTGTATTTAAA
This sequence comes from Onychomys torridus, assembly GCF_903995425.1. Lineage (NCBI taxonomy): Eukaryota > Metazoa > Chordata > Mammalia > Rodentia > Cricetidae > Onychomys > Onychomys torridus. Next base: position 3,731,926 of record NC_050447.1, on the reverse strand, counting down.
CTGGAAAAAATCCTTGTTCTTACCCTTTAAGTCAATTTCCATGTCCTGAATGATATAGTCTGAAGATTACCTGTATTACACACATATGTAATGTTCAATTGCTTAAATGATCCTTGGCAGTTGAATGAAAAGGCCTGCATTCCCATTAGAACTTTTGAAAGCTTTTTTTTTTTTTTTAATGTTTAAGAAAGTAGAAATAAAAGTGAAATTTATGCTGAGGACCATAATGCACCCCTGGAACTCTCTGATCCTCACTAGGCTCTTGATTTGTTTAGCACCTTTACTGATAAAACCTTGCAGGAGACCCTTTTAGAGGAACTCATTTCCTGGTGATCTGTTTTCTTGCAGGAAACCCAAAGGGAGAAATGCTTCCTGAATCTTTGTACACTCCAATGACATTCTTCACTGGCCTAAACTTCTGTACTAATTGGTTTTCTAAACAAGACATCAGCCAACCTTCAGAATGGCTATTTCTGGAACAATGGACACTGGCTAGCTAGAGGATAACTGTGGCTTTTAACAGGCATGCCTTTACCCTCATGCTCTCAAGCACTCTTGAAGCAGTTTCAAAAGACACAGAGAGGTTACACCCCCACTTTTTAGATCAGGATAGCACAAAACTGTCACTAAAAAATTGGCAAGATCAAAGAGAGTTCCTAATAGGCTGGCCACTGTGACAGGATGTTGGTAATGCGTGTTTTGTATTGGAATAGTTTTCCTTCCCCAGTGACATTCCAGAAGCCCTGCTGTCTGTTTCCATTAAAAATCCCTGGTCTTCTCCTCAAAGTCCCAGGGCTATAACCAGCTCCTAGCAATTTATGAACAACCCTGAAACATTTAGCTTGCAAATTGTTTTATTTGTTGAATATGTAAGAATCTCTAACAGTTGGGGCCAAAAGTAAAATGTTATTTAGTAAATGATTGTGAGAATGGCCAGGGGAATCTTACAAGAGGAATGACTAGTGTTCTACTTGAGTTTCAGAGTTTCAGACTTGGAAAGAAACCCAGTGATCATTTCTTGTAACCTTTCTTAAAGGTAAAGAAACAAAAAGAAGGGAGGAGGGGTTACTTGCATTACCAACTGCTGTTTTAGTCTATTTTCTGTTGCTGAATCAAGATGGGTACTGGGTAATTTATGAAGTGTGGAAGTTTATTTGGTTCAGTTTTGGAGTCTGGAAAACCTAATGTTTCTGGCATCTGTTGATCTTGTATGGAGGATCTCATGTTGCATCATAACATGGTTGTACTGGTTAGTTTGTCAATGCTACACAAACTAGAATCACCTGGGAAGACACAACCTTAGTTAAGAAATTGCCTCCCTCAGATTGGACTATGGGAGTGTCTTTGGGACATTTTCTTGATTAATGATTGGTGTGGGAAAATCCAGACAACTGTGGCCAGTGTTACCCCTGGGGAGGGGTCTTAGGTTGCATAAGAAAGCAAGCTGAGCAAGTCCTAGGGAGCAGGCCAGTGAACAGGGTTCCTCTACAGCCTCTGCTTCAGTCCTACCTCCAGATTCCTGCTTGAATGTCTGTCTTGACTTCGAAGTGACATGGAATTATGAGCCAAATGAACCCTTTATTCTCTAAGTCGGTTTTGGCCTGTGTTTTATTATAGCAGTAGAGAAGCAAACGGGGACAACGGTAGAGAATACCACATGGCAAGGCCATGCAGTTGTACCATGGACAATTCTCTTCTACATCAAAGCCATTCCTGCAATGATACACTGATTCACTAAAAAATGACTGGATGAATCTGTGATTGGATCACTGTCTGCAGGTTCCACCTCCAGACACCACTGACACGTGAATTTCGAAATTAGGTTTTCAATAGTAAGGAGGGAGAAGGACATGCTCCTTAGTCACCATCAAATATAATGAACTGAGAGCTGCCTTCATGCCAGGGATTCATAGATTTAGTCAGTATTTGCACACATTGAGTTACTGTCGAGAGGTCTGAGTATGCCATGATAGTCTGAATTTTCAAATGTTTTTGGTATAGAAAGATTATCAGATAAAAGCATGACTCTGAAGAAGACACTTCGAGGACCCTCTAGGGAAAGCATATAGATTGAAATTTGAGAATTGAGTCATTTGTCTTTGTGACTGAGACACTGGAGAGTTGTAGACACATTTGATAGCAAGTGGAAGAAAGAATATTTTATAGTGTCACTCTATCAACAACAGGTGCTGTGGGGAATGGATGCTTGGGATTGATGTTATATGCCACTACATCTCATGAGACACTAATAAATGTATTAGGAATCATACCTCTTTATAGTCAGCTCCCACACTAACTCTTTGTTATTGGGTTTGCAACTTTTAAAAAAACTCTGATCCCAAATGTTCACATTGTCTCAGGAGATCAGAGAGTGCCTGCTACCTTGTAAATTCTAAAATGGTTTTCAAATGAATGTAAAAGATGTTGGGTCCAGGGTGTCTCAATAATCAGGGACAGACCACCAAAGTCTATGAAACCAGAAGCAAACTTTGTTCCAGAAAAATAAAAAAATTAAAATATAATAAAACACCAAGGGGTACAAAAACTTATCAGCTAGCTAAGACCACAGCCAATGCTGGAATTTTGGGGCTGTGCAATGGAGGCAGTTACTGGCCCCCTCTTATAGTGTCAGGCACGAGGTGCATGCTAGGAGTCACATAGAAACAACTATTAAAAGTTAACTTTGGTCCAGGCAGTTGTTGGCTATAAGGGTCAAGAGGGTTAAAAGTTAACCCCTGGCTGTTACAGAGGAGCTAGTTGTAAAACAGAGAGCCATTGTTAGCAGTTAACCTTTAGAGCTGATGACTGTCAGTTTCATCTCTTAAGCTTATAATTTTGTATTTCTATATTCCTGGACCCTTCAAGAGGAGTATGGACTGGGACTTTAGTTCATAGAGGAAATCACTAATTACTCTCAGATGCAGTCATGTTCAGGTCCACATCACACAGATTATCATGCTTAGGGTTCATGGGCATCACTTATTCCCATATTCCTTTCCATTCCATTAGAGAAAAAGAAAATGGATCATCTCAAATTATCTAAAAATAGCCACAGATCTCCTCTGGTAACTCTAGGCTATCATGGTAGAATAAATTAGGAAATATGAAAAAAAAAATAGGGGTGGGGAATAGTCAGGATCCATTCATCTCCAGTGTCTCCTACCCTCTCCTAAGTTAATTCTCTGTTCTTCCACAGTCTTTTATTTGTCTGCTGTCTGAGAAATTTTGCCTAGATACTGTCAAAGAGACCCCACTCCAAGTTTCTATGAGGAAGTCCATATTATAATAATTATTATATTATATTTTAACCAGAACACAAACTACTTGGAAAAATACAAAATTGTTTCCTCTTTTTTACGTGACTTGATCCCAGCAGACAGATTCTACTCATATGAGCACTTAGAAATAGTGCAGGTATGGTGTGTGAGTATTGGTGTTTATGAAGGATTTATTACCACACAGAAATATAGATTATGTTTATCAATAAGTACACCTGAATTCAGCAATTTGTTGTAACACCTTATCTCACTGGAAAGAAGAGCTCATCAAGATATAAGGATTTCAAAGCAGAGCTCAACTGACCATGTGGTCCTCAACTGATACTTCTACAGCATAATGGTTCCTAAGGCTACAGCATAATGGTTCAGAGAATGCCATGGAAGTGAAATGATTGTAAGAGATTGAGGACCAGGAAGTCTGCTGCAAGATTATGTCTTCTAAATATGACATGGAAGCTATATCAACAAAATATCAATAATGTGGCTGACTGAACAATGGCACGACCTGGAGAGTGACAACTGAAATGCTGCCAGTTTTCTGTGATGGAAGATGGCCACAGGGGGCTGCAGATGGAGGTGGGGTAAAGTTAGTGAAGTCCTTTGGTTAGGGTGAAGGGACTAGTAGGACAGGAGTGGTCACTAGGAATATAAAAGGTCTTTTCAAGAAAGCCAAACAATTCTTAGCTATTGGCTTATGAAGCATAAAGGCTGAACCAGTGTGGTGATACTCCTTTACAAGCCTGTAGGAAAATTGTAAAGTAGCAGATGGTGGGTATATACCTGAAGTCAATACTACAGAGATACTTGCACAGAGCTGTATTGACTGTCACATTGTCCAAAACAGCTTGAAAGTGGAGCCAGCCTTAGTGTGCTTGAACAGATGAATGGATCAAGTAGAAAGAAACATCAAATCTTTGTATCTGCATGAAAATGAACACAACTAGAAATTATGTTCTTAAACAAACACAACTGAGAAAGAGAAATACAGATGTTTTCCTTCTTTCATATGTAGAACACAGATTTAAATTCATGTAAATTGTGTGTGTGTGTGTGTGTGTGTGTGTGTGTGTGTGTGTGTGTGTGTGTGTGATGAACACACAGGTCATGAAAAGAGAAGACAGACCATTCAGGGAAAGGAAGGGGTCCAACAAGGAGGACATAGGGGGCACAAATTGGGGAGAACAATGGGGAAGGGTGGTAGATTAGAACACATGTCGAGGTAATGTGATGAAACCCATTTGTGTGCTAACTTAAAATGAATAAAAGTTAGCTGTATTTTTTTTAAATTTACTTATCTAGATTTTTAAAATGAAACAACCATTCTGTGGTTACAAAGGCAGTAAGCTGCAATAAACTATTAGAAACATAAAAGTACTAAAGCAGATATTTTGGAGGAGGTTAATAAATGTCAGAGCTGTTTTAAAACACTGGAGGAAAAAGTAAAATTTCAAGAAACTGGCAGAGAGGTAGAAGATGGCCAAGCTCTGACAAATAGTTGGAAGTCTTAGAAACAGTCAGAGAAATAGCAAGGGTCCTGGGCTACTGGCGAAGGTGTGCTTTTGTTCCCAATATGTCATGATAGAAACAGAGAAAAGGCACCCCTAAGTCTTAGGCCAGGGTAGCACAGAGCTGTTATTAGGAAAACTGGAAAGAACCAGGAGCCTTTCTAACAGGCAAGCTGCTATGACTTGGGTGTTCCGGCATTCGGGCTCTCCTTTTCTGCTTTTATCCCACATGTACTTACCCAACACCTTGTTCTTTCCTTTACAATCTAAAATCAAAATGAAAAGGAAGTAACTGGGTTGTTCAACACAAGTAAAAGAAGATAAAATGACAATCAATATTTATGTACCTGTTAATAGAACTTTGAAATATGTAACTCTACAAAATGACCAATAAAGATATAATTATATGATTAATTATAGTTGGAGATTTACAGAGAGGGAAAATGTAGAAGGAAAAGTAGATTAGAATAAAAGAAATAGATGATGTGTGGAAGTTCATATACACATAGAATTTTAATGAATAAATTATACATTGTTTTTGAACATATATAACACAGTCCCCCAAAAAATCCAACTGAATACTTGTCCAGAAAAGTAAACATATTTCATAGACATAATATTGATAATATTGCATAGACTATATACAGTTGAAAGGAATAAAATTTGAAAATGACACCAAAGAGTAAAAAAAGTATCTATCTAATTATGTAACTCTTGGTATAAAAAGAAAGTCATACGGAAAATCATGACACACATGAATAAAAAAAAAATATGCCAAAATTTGTGGGTGTAGTGAAATCATTGAAGTAACATCAATTTGTTAGTTACAGTTTATCAAAACAAAATCAGAAACATGGAAGTCCTAGTAGCTAATCGCCCTGCTTTAGTAGAGCATAAATAAAGGAAACAAACAGGAAGGAAACAATGAAGAGGAGAAATTATAAAATGAAAAAGAGAAAAAGCTAAAAGCAAAAAGAAAATGTTTACAAAATCAGTCTCTACAAAGACTGGCAAAGTATGTTGCTTGAGCCAACCAAGGGAAATGGAGACAAGTTGCAAAACCAAAAAGTCAAAAATACTATAAACAGAAATTTAAAAATTGGGAAAGTGTTCAGAAAAATTATGTGCAAACAGATTCAGATGGCCTAGACAAAATATATGAATTTGTTATTATTCCTTTGCCATTTAAGTTATTTCCATTTTTCTTTTCAACTTAGGTGGGAGGCACACTGATTGGATGGGCTAAACAGTTCAATTGCTTTGGTCTAAGACTTTGGCAATTTCCCAGTCCCACTCTGGGGAGAAGCAGCTTAGCTTGGGGGCAGAATCTCTATTCTCTTAAGGTTTACCAGACAGGACAGAAATCCTTAGGATATTGAAGCAGCTCCCAGTAAAACAACAACAACAACAACAACCTATAGTCCGGTAACCCGACCAACACTCGGAAATGAAAGAGAAAATGGATTCTATAATTTTGGAGCAATATACCAATTAAAGCATCACCAACTGAACACTAGGAACTTCTGAGCAGAGACAAAGGTGACTCATGATAATGCTGTCATCTGTGGGCGTCCCACACCTGGACCAGGACTGTAGGTAGAGCTAGTGTTTGATTTAGTACTAAGTGGACTGAAGCGAATGTGCCTGCATGCCTTGGGCCTGGGATGTTTTCTGACTCTCTGAGGTACCTGTGTGAAGCATTTCCCCTCAGTTCTGAGATTTTGGTTCTGGGATCCTTTGAGCACACTGTTTACGCTATTATTTAATTCCCTGTGTCTGATACTCAAGAAGAGTAAGGTACTCACTGCTGTCATCAGCAGCTTAAATAGACTGAAAAGGGATTTGGTCCCTCTGGAGGTGACAGAATTTGTACTCTTGTAACTGAGGACTTTATTTTTGCTGTAGATCTGCAAGTATGTCTTACAGAGTAAGATGGCATTTCTGTGAAGTGCTAACTGGTAAACTTTGTGTCAACATAACTGGGATGTACAGACAATATTTAGAGGAGAGAAACATTCTTTATGCTCTTCAAAAGGCTGTGTAAGGAGATCCATCCTTCATTTAATTATGCGTTTTCTAGGACAGCACCATTATTTTGCATTTAATTACAGGTCCAGTTGAACAAACTCTGGGACACTTTAAAAAAAAAACCTATCTAGCAGATTAGAACAAGAAAAGGACCATTTGTGTCGGAATATTCAAAAGTAGCTAGAAAAAATTAACAAGTGGCAAGGAGAATTGGGTGTGAGCTGCTTGGGCATGGCTACAAAGACCAGGCTGTTCCCAGGAGATTCTTTAATCTTTTTGTCCTGTCTGCTGTCTTCTGACAAATCTAATCTGGGTTACCATTTGAGAAAGTGCTTTCGCTGACTGGTCTGGTTCATGCTTAGATCCAGGACTGGTAAGAGAAAAATCAGATGGCAAATCAGTTCAGGGTTGGTCAGGATCCAACTCATGAACCATACCCACTAAGCCCTGATTTCTGTGCAAGGAGGAAGGAGAATCCATTTTCTTGACACACCTTGAACCCAATTATTATAACATAATATATGATTTGGAATTTGAAGCCTTTTTTCCCATCACTATCTGCTACTTTTAGTAGTGCCACTCCATTTAATAGCTTTATATAACAATATCAGGGAACCCTTCTAGCAGGACTGGCTGGTAGATTGATGGAGGTAAGTGTGCTTCATTCTTGTTTTTCTTTATGGCACGTGAAATTAGCTCACTTTTTTGGTTGGCTATTTAAAAAAATATTTTGAGACTATAATATAATTACATCATTCTCCCATTCTGTTCCTCTATCCAAACCCTCTTAAACACCTCTCCTTACAGTCTTTCAAATTCAAGGCCTTCTTTTTCACTAATTGTTGCTACATAGTCCTTAATATGTGTCAGCAGTGACAAGCATGGCTCAATGACCATAAGTGTCAAGTAGTTACAGACATACATCAGTTGTAACCAAGATCTCTCTAGCTGGACTTAAGGCTCACTCAACAAAGGAGAAATCATGCCTGGCACTAGAAACCTATCCAATGACTCAAGGGCAACAAAGTTGTGGACCTTTGAGAACCTACAACTGCTACTTTATTAAACCAATATAATCCCTGACAACATTCTAAATGCTTATCCATACTACCCGTGGACCAGTGTAGTATGATTCAACAGTAGTTTCTTCTCATCAAAGAAGCTTTTTTAAAAAATAGGGAGTTGAGAATGGAAAAAGTATTTAGATGTTATTAATGCTAAAAAGCAACTATTCCAAATATTAATCATTTATGTAGAGACTGTTTCACAGTTTACACTGATTATTTCCATACATCATCTCATTCATTCATTTAATATAGACCACCAATATGTAGGATACTCTGAGTTGCCTTTCAATTGTCCAGTCAATGAATTGGGTTCTATTCAGGTATGCTTGTAAGTCAGTTCTAGGAATTGTTTTGTGATGGAATTGATTTGACTAATATTTCTATTAATTCTTCCTTGTGCTTTAACATTGTAGTGCCCATGAGTCCCAAAGCAATAAGTGGTATTTTGCCCCTACACAGTCAGACTGTCTGATACATCTAAGGGGATAGATGTTAACGGTGGATTCTACAGACATGACTGACCAAAACATGCCATATGGATACCATTCACATCAAGCATTGTCGTACAGGATACAAAGGAAAAGTAAGGAAGGTATTTTTAAAATACTTAACATCTAATCAATTTCCTCTCTGATCTATTTAAAGTTCAACTTAAATCAGCAAACAAATTGTACTGCACAATGTCTATAGGTCCTAACCTATACACTTCAATGCACATCATGGTTGTGGTAAAAATTATTTGATCAATTATATAGATTTCTGTCCTAAAAAGAGGCTCGCTAGCTGGTAATTGCTGATCTATTTGTCATGTCTTCCTTTAAACTGATCTTCCAAGGAGCATACATGTCTCTCCATTTCTATCTTCTCCAAATTAAGCCTATCTAATAAACATCTACTGTGAATGTTTTCACACTGATGACCTCTAATCATAGGTACATTGATATAAATTTCCCAAGGGAATTTATATTTGACTGAAAACAGTCAAACTTTCCTTAGTGGAAATGTGTGCTGGCAGATTTCAGTCTTCACATTGTACTAAATTTAGAGAAATCCTTTCATTGCAGCAGAAGTCTCACAATAATCAACTTATGGAGAAAAGGCGTGTTTCTAGCTCAGTGTCTAAGGATTCAATGCATGGTCTGTCTGTGCTGGTGCTCCTAGTCATGATGGGAGTGCCTGGGAGAGGGGGCTGCTCACTTCATGGCAGGTGGGTAGGGAAAAAGAGGAAGAAACAAAACCTAGGCCCAATATTGCCTTAAAATTCACATTGCTAGTGATTCAACCAGCTCCAAAGGGCTCCACTTTTAAAGGCTTCATCCTTCCTGTAGAATTATTGGTTGTACCAATTCTTTAGCACATGGGCCTTTGGGGGACATTTTCAAACCATAGCTACTAACTAACAAGTTACTTTTTATAGACTTTTGGTAAAAAATATTCAACAAAGTTAAGACTATTGTACATTTATTGTTAGACCACAAGTTGAGGCAAACCACATCTGTTTTTATTTTGGAAATAGCTTCAGAATGACCAAATCTATACAGAATCTATTGTATCCTGCCTGAGATCATCTGCTTCCACAGATAGCCTTTCTTGATAGATAAAGACTTACTTAAAAGCATCATTTTCACCACCATCCCCCAACCTTCAGGATTTAGATTTATGTACAATTTTTATTTTAAGAAAATAACATTAAGGGTCACTTTTACTTTCTTAGTAGAGAATGAAGAAGAGATCTAAAACAACAGGCTCTTTGTGTCGTCCCTCTCCTTTAACTGGACCCGTGCAGTTAGAGGCCAGGGCTGAAGGGCTACCACTTCTAACTGTTGCATGATTCTGAACACATTTCAGGAGTGATATGAGCTACACACTTTTCAGTGCTACTTCAGCTGAGGGTGAAGTCTTGCAATGGAAAGGGTGAGTCATTTTTGAATCTTGTCAACCATGGCATGGTGACAGGCTCTGTTACATGTAAAAAAACTGTTTCAGAAAATGACAACAAAACAGCTTCAGAACATTTCAAGTGTCTTGGTGGAACAGGTCTGAACAAGAAGAGAATGACATCCTTGTAGCTTATATATTCAAAAGCTTCCTTCCATTCACAGAAAAAAAGAGGAAAACAGTTCATTATGTATTTATGAAAAACAAAATTACCTATTCATAAAAATCAAAAGCAATATGTTTTGCTTATATCAATGGGTAAAACTAATACAATTTTCCCCGTGATAGTTCATTTGGTCTGACATGGTTTTGAATATCAGAACAAAATGTCAGAAAGAGTTATAAATTGGAATAAGATATAAAAATTCTTCAGGTAAATTGTTTTCTCTATAGAGCCATGGGAATCAATTATTTATTATTCATGAAAATATTAGCACTTCTAATTTATACATGGACTTTCATCTTTACTTGTGGATTCACCTACAGGGCATGTCCCTACTGTAAACATCAAGGAACATCATTATTATTGCTGGCACTACCTGTTAATAATGGGATATTGTAGTTGTGCTTCTACTGACATGTTTAATCTGCTTTTGATTAAAGTAAGCCTTCAATTATTCCCAGACAGTATTTCCTTGAATCACACTTTTGAATATTAGGAGTCACAGTCTTACTCATATTTCTCTTATGTGTTTGCAATTTGTTCTTGTCCTGTAAAATTACCAGAGACATGTAGGGCTTCATGGTAGCCAGTGTTCCTGACACTAGAACTTTCCCAGGATTGGAGAGAAAACTTCCTATCCAAAAGAGCCCTTGGTTGGCTTACTCAATTCCTAAACTTGCTGTGACCACCAAGACTGTTAATTAATGCCAGCTATGACAGCTTGTGGCATGATAGGACTCCTATTCATCACAAATAATCATTAGCTGCTAATGAGTTTAAATCACCATGAACAGGCAGAGATTGAGTCTATAACCCACATGTTCCAGAAGTTGCTGAGATGTCTGATGCAGTGAAAGGAGTTGGAGATCTGGGTTAAGATCTAGGAATATTTGTTAAGCTATGGAAATAATTTCTTTGGACAAATAATATATGATATTGGGGTCTCAATTTACTTGGTATAGAAATGAGTATTTTACCTGATATAGAATAGTGTGTATATAGAATCAGTGTTTGAAAAAGTCAGGTAGGGAATGAATTTGGTACTTCCTATAGATATTACTTGCATATTTGTAAGTTTTATTTTTTCCTAGGAGTTTATGTAGTCACTTAAGATTGGTTTGATTAAAAACAGAAAGGCCGGATGGAAATGAATGAATGATTACTTGAAACAATTTTAATAAGTTGTATGTTTATAATGTAATTGTTTACATATTTCACAAGTATACTTTGTTCAAGTTATTATATTTATACATAGACTTACATCTAGAAACAGATCTATAAAGAATTACCTTAAGACATACACTAGAATTACATAAGCTGAAATAAATAAGTGGAGGTAAATCCATGAATAAATGTGAAAATTCATGTGTAAATTATAAGTACCAATGTTTTCATGAATAACAAACAATTGGTCCTACGAACCTATAGATACAATGATTTCATTTAACAAATTGGACATTTCAGACAGTGTGCTGGCAATACTTGTAGTCACAGTGCTAGGAGACTTAAGGTCAAACTGGGTCATATAGTGAACATGTGGCTCATAACAAAGCAAACAAACAAATAAAAACCCAAATGAAAGACGAAAGTTTTTAATACAGTTGACCAACATAGGAAATAATATGAGCTGTATAAAGACAGAGAAACATTAGAGCTCCCCAAATGACATGGCCGAAGGTCAAGGTAACTGTACTTTCTAGTTAGATGAAGACAGTTGCTACTCATTTCTACGTAAAGAATGTGCTGCAAGCCACAGGAAAACAATGAAATTCAGCTGCTATCACAAAAGCTACTACTTGGAAAAGTCAAAGACTTCTCCAAAGGTCAAGCCATGGCTTAAGGAGTCTTGGTGATATTTTAGCTTTTGTATATATATTAGCTGGTTCCTGAAATGATTTCCTTGTGTGCTTCCAAGAACTCCTAACAGTGTATTTATCTAAAATGCCTATCAAGCATCCAAGGCCATATGAAACAACACCTGTCTCCTAGGTCAGGTGGATGTTAAGTAATAGCTTTATACAATTTAGCTCAGATCCTCCTTTCTTACAGCCTTACTAACTTTATAGACCTCTAACTCCTTACCTAACCACTTCTAGGAATATTTAGATAACCTTCTGTACTGACAGCTATGCTCAGCCATTACCCCAGTTCAAGCCTCCCTGTAATTATCATCATTGGCAGCATCTGGTCAGGTCCATCCCCAGATGGAGGAAAGTACCTTATCAGAGATACCTCTGTACTCTCTAAGAACAGACTTAAGAATCCAAGGCTACCGTTTGAGAAGGCCTGGCGGATGTGCCAATTAAGCTTTACTTCCTCCTTTCCTAAACCTTACCTCTAGTTCCAGATCTCCCTTTAAGGATTGTTAAGAGTCATCTGTACACAGGTTGCCTAGTGACCCAGCACACTTTTCCCCACCCTGCAGAAAAAATGGCAGATAGCTTGGATAGATAGGAGCCACAGGAAAAAAGACAGTTTCATTTTCTCCCATTGACCTAGCAACTTAGAGATTCTTAACATTTTCTGCCAATCACTTTTAAGATTATAGTTGAGCACATAAGATCCCTCTTCTTAGATATTACCCAATTTTAGCCTTTAGTTAATTCATTAGTTATTTTCCTTTTGGGTTACAAATTGTAATTAACAATTACTGCCCCTCTATGTGGTTCTTATCACCCTGCCATTTGAACCTGGAAGCCTGACTTTGCATTGTCAGGGATTACTGTTTGTAAATGTGTATCTATCTATCTATCTATCTATCTATCTATCTATCTATCTATCTATCTATCTATCTATCTATCAGAACTTCCAGGGCACGAAGGGACGAAGAAGAGAAAAGAGAATGGAAAAACTAGATGTGTAAGAACTTGAGAGGAACAAACTGAGATGAAGAACTAGATTGAAGGGCTAGAAGAGAGTACTAGAGGAACAAGATGGAAGATGAGGAAGAGCCAGATGGGTAAGGACAAGGTGAAAAGGACTTAGCTGAGGCAGAATTAAGACAAGAGAATTAAGATAGAACTTAGAGGGAGCAGTTGATAAATATAGAGAGAAATCAGGCAAGAAAGGAACTAGACCTGAGAGCAGAACTGAAGCTGTGTATATAGGATGTTATGCCAGAGGAATTAAAGAGCTCAGTGTGCTGAGATTCTATTTACCGAGAATAGTCCTCGCCGTTGGTAGTTCTCTCTCCTGAGCCCCTGGTATGTATAATATTAAGGCTGGTTCCTCTAATATTATACAAGAAGAATGGTTGTTGTTCTTTAGGGAATTAATTGCCTAACAACTTTTTAAAGAGAGTGGAGAATGGAAAGGGTACTTAGAAGTTATTAAAGATTAAAAGCAAAAATCAAAAATATTAGTTATGTACATATCCACTGCTTTAACATTTAGCACAAATTCCAAACAGTCTCATTTATTCAGTCTCAATTCTTACTCACTCAGTTAACATCAGATATGTCAGCCAGTCCATGAACATGGGATTACCTACACTTGGGGGAGCATGTTTCCATATGGATTACATATAGTATTTCTATATACTTTATCTACCTGTGCTCAATGCTGAGACTGGCAGTAAGAGTCCTAGACTCTAAGATTTCATTCACCTTTTCATATTTAATTAACGGAGTTGCTTGCATACAACCTTTTGAAGAGGAGCAAATATCCCTGTCCTGAAATGGTGAAGCAGGAGACTGGTAGTCTCTCTTCAGGTCAGCAACTGGCACACAGAAACACCAAGCACTGTGTGTACAACTCCTAATCCAGAATTTTGCTTTTAGATGAGGATATTTGCCTCTTTCCTCTACCAATATTCTCCTATTAATATGTGTCAGGAGAAATTAATAGTGAATTTGGCTTGGTTGTTTTTGTCTTAATTTAACCCAAAACAAATAAAACTGGGGAGGGTTGAAAACAAGTCCATTTGGAATGAGAGCTTAGAGAACTGGAAATAAGAAATGGGAAATTCTTTGGTTCTTTGGAATTAAATTCAAGGAAACTATGATATTCTTGGATCATGGAAAGGCTTAGACTTTTTATGGTAACATTAAATATGCATTCTCAACCTAAATTTTTTATTCTTATTGGCTCAAGTATTAACTTTTTCTTTTTTGTCAACTGAGAAAAAAACCTGCTTCTGACAAGAAAATGTTTGATATAGTTGTAAAAATTATATTTATTGGGCATTTGTCATGTCCCAAGGATTCACATGTTACCTCATTCTCATGAAAACACAGCACAAACTGATGGAAAAATTAGGAGCCAAATGCAACTGAGTTCTCATGAAGTATGGGTCTGGTTCTTGGCAAAACTGTGGTTGTTTTTCTCTGGTCTTTCCAGCCTCCTTTTTTGTTATCCTTTCAAAATCATTGCCCAAGAACACCTGCTCCAAAGAAAGTGTGTGATGTTGGCCATTTGCATCTTATGAATAGTTAAGCATGATCACAGACAGAAAATCCAAGAACTTACAATGCTAATATAAAACCCAAAGCAATTACTTATTTTGGGATTGGCTGTGGGTGCTCCATAATGCACAAGAGTCTAGAACCTTCTCAGAGGCTGAGACTGAGAATTAACATTACTTGCAAAATCTGAAGACTACTCTTGGAACTGGAAAAGAGCACAGTTCCTTCAGTTATGGGCCAAATTATAGTTCATGATTTCAGCAAAGTTCTAGAGAGATAGTTGTAATAAGCCCTGGGCCAAAAAGTGCCAATGCTTAAATTAGTAACAAATCAAAGAGTAAAAGTCTTTGTTAATCTTTTATGAGCTTCATGGAACCCTCTCTCTCTCTCTCTCTCTCTCTCTCTCTCTCTCTCTCTCTCTCTGTGTGTGTGTGTGTGTGTGTGTGTGTGTGTGTGTGTGTGTGTGTTTACAGTATCTGACTGAGTTGGCTCATTTACATGCAGAGAGAAAATTGAAGAAGAGCATAACAGCTGTCACAGAACAATAATACCATCACCTAACAGCATCACAAAGATTATTATATTACAGCCCTTTTGGGGATAAAATCTGTAGAGCTTAATTAACACACAATAAGACTATGGGTATAAAGGAAAAGGAAATAAGAAGATCAATCCTAAATTGTCAATTTCAAGTCAGAAGCATGTGATGAGATCCATACAAAGTCCCATGTGTCACTCCTAGGAGTCTAAGGGATAGCTGACATTAGCTTGTTCTTATACAGGGACTGATATGAATGAACCCTGATACTATTCACAAGCTAGGATAATATTTAGAAAGAAACACAAGTCTCTGACTGCTTAGGTTTTTGTAGGATCAACGTTGTGAGCCACGTCAATTAAAGGAAATGAGAAGAGGTTCCATGGTGAAAACAAAGGCAGGTTTGTCATGCCACAGGGGCTGTGGACAAAATAATGAGTGGTGGCTTCTTGGGACAAGATGTCCTACTCACTGGTTACACACTAGGTTCATTATGGAGTGTGAAGCCTTCTACCAGGGTTAGTCAACTGTTATTAAATCTGCTTGGGTCCTCTAACACTCTTCCTGGAATGACCCAATTCTTCTGCTGTGAGTGCTGTGGCAGGACTATAGAGCTTTTCCTGGTGCTGTCACAGTGTGACTCTTCAGTGTTATTCTTTTCTCTAGGGCTGGCCGTTGTCACAGTGATGTGTGTATCACCATATCATAACTCTAGTGTTTCATTATTACCTAGTGTTTATGAATACAATATTGTCATCATTTGTGTCCACTGCTAGCTTCGTTCACCTCATCTTGACAGTCTCTACCCAGAGGAACAACTGGTGCTTTGTGAAAAAAGGAAAAAAAAGCTGAAGTTTTCAGCTAGTGCTTTGGAGAGGTGTCATTAGTGGGCTGCTAATCAGTATGTTTTCTCTGAGTCCACTTCCCTGTCAATTTTCATGCAACATGTATTCTTTTTTAGCCTCTTTGTAGAATTTCACTATCAAATTGTACTTTATGTTGCACCTGGAAAGAAATTATAAATCATTTCCCAGCAATTAGGTGTGACAGCTTCATTGTAGTCTTCTGGATGGTGCAATCTCAGAGTGTCCAGGAGCATCATTCTGGAATCTGGCCATGAGAGGCATGATCACAGATATTTAGAGTTCTCTAGTAAACATAATGAGATCTCATGGTAACTTTGGTGATACCTTATTTTAAATCTCCATGCAGCATGATTAAGCTTCACCACCCTGCTTTTAATTGAGGGGAAGAAAATCTGAACTATACTGCCAACAGCAGCAACCACTTTCTGAAAATGTTAAGAAAGCAAGGCCAAAACAGGTACAGATTACTGTTATGTAAATTGTAAATTTGTGTGTGAGTGTGTGTGTGTGTGTGTCTGTGTGTGTGCGCATGTATGTGTGTGTGTGTGTGTGTGTGTGTGTGTGTGTGTGTGTGAAGCACCAATCCCTATTAGTATTCCCATTCTTGACTGGTTCACTCTTCCAGGCTATCAGCTCCTTTGACTTCAGAAGTCTAGCCTTGTCTGTACTTCAAGTAACTCTTTATTTTTCCTTGTGTTTAAAGTCAAAAGGTTGCAAAACCTGATACACAAAGATAGCCCATCAGTAATAGTCGCCACTAATTGTAACCGCTAGAAAGGAGGTGAGCTCCCAAAAGTCCCTCCTCTTCCCCCCAGCCTTCTCACACACTTGTGTGGGACATCCCTGTCATTCAGCTGCAGGCTCATACTCAGGGGTGGTCACTGTTCCATCCACAGAGCCCTGTCTTCAGGACCTCATCTACCTCCCAGACCTGAGGGAGGCACATTTCTCCCTTTGCTTCATTTTATCTGTCTGCCCCAACACCTGCAACCTGGCACTAATTGAATGTACCATATTAACTACATGCTTTAATTGCTTATTGAAAGTCATTGTGTTGCTCAAACTCCAGGAAATCCTAGGAACATTGGTGCTGCCATCTCCATGTCCAGATGATTAACCATATAATTAATATTTACCCAATTTCGCAATGCACTGTGCAAAATGAGGAGGAGTGCTCACATCCGGATGGATCCCTGTCTTGTATGAGATTTAAAGGCTGCCTTCTGATATTGAATGTGTTTTCATATACATTTGTCTGTTTATATGTCATCTTTTAAGAAATGTATATTTAAGTCTAGGACCCCCTCTTCCCCAACACTGCTTTTGATCCACATCTTTTTCTGTTGAGCTTTTGGAGCTCTTTGCAAATCCCAGATATCAGTTCCCCTCTGTGAGGTTTAATTTATATAATTGTGTTCCCTAGGTAGTCTCTTCACTAGGTAATTGTTTAGTTGCTGAAACATTTTAGTGTGAGGTATACATATTTTTTACTTTTGCTTTTTTTTTTTTTTGCTGTGCCTTTGGAATTTTCACACACACACACACACACACACACACACACACACACACACACACACACAAATTAAATTAAATATTTGCTCCATCCCATGTCTTGAAGCATTTTCCCTATGTTTTATTCAGGTGGTCTCTTCGTTTTAGATCTTACATTTAAGTCTTTAATCATATCGAGTTTATTTTTTATTTATATGAAAAGAAGAGGATTTCTATTTTCACTTTTCTGAATATATATCTGTCTTTCCCACAGCAGTCATGGAGAGGGCATCTCTTCCTCCAGTACATGGTTTCAATGCCATCTCTGAGGATCAGTCCTGTAAATACATGGACTTACTTCTTGGTCCTCTGTTCAGTTACTTCAGTCTATGCATCTGTTTCTATGCTCATGCCATGCTGTTTTGGTTAATACAGCTTTGTAGTATATTTAGAAACCAGGTAGTATAATTCTTAGTTTGTTCTTCCTACTTAAATGATGTTATTTAGTTTTGATTTATGATTTCATATAAATTTAATTTTTTTAGTTCTTTGAAGAATTTCAGTAATATTTGATAAATGTTGCATTGAACCTATTGATTCTTTTGACTAATGTGGATATTTTAGTAGTTTGATTCTTCCAATTTCCATGAATATTAGATATATTTTCATTTATGGTATCTTCTTCAAATTCTTTTATCAGTGTTTTATGACTTCAGTACAGACATATTTCATATTTTTGTTCACTTCAGCCCTGTGCTTTTTACTGTTAGAATTAGTGTAAGTAGGACTGCTCTCTTGTCTCATATTTCAGTTCCTTAATGGCCCATAACAATGCTGCTGATGGCTGTGTATTGATTTTACATCTAACAACTTGACTGAATTCACACATTCTGAATTTTCTGGTAGATTATTTTTTTAGGAAACTACTATGTGAAGATAATGTCATCTTTAAATTAATGACAATTTTGCCTTTTTGTCCAATTTGGATGCCTTGAATTTCTTTCTCTTTTTTGTTTGCTCTGTAGTGCTTTTTATCACTATGTGATAATGCTAGTTGTCTTTTACAAGTTCCTTTAACTCTGTTGATGTACATTCCTTCTCTACTTAATTTCTCCATCATTTTTAATAGAAGAAATGTTGACTAACAAAGGCCTTTTTCTGAATCTATTGAGATGAGCCTGCCATTCTTATGCTTCTGTCTATTGATGTGACGTCACTGTCTAATGGTTTCTTCTAGTGCTGTGAAGACAAACCATGACCACAGCAATTCTTATAAGGAAACATTTAATTGGGGTGGCTTACAGTTACACTTACAGTTCAGAAGTTCAGTCCATTTTCATGATGGGGAACATGGTGGCATGTAGGCAGACATGGTACTGCAATAGTTGAGAGTCCTATATTTTGAAGGCAACAGGAAGTTGAGTGAGGGAAAGTTAAGCAAAAGAGACCCCAAAGCCTGCACCCACAGTGACACACTTCTTCCAACAAGGCCATTTCTCCTAATAGCAACACTCCCTTTGGGGTCCATTTTTTTTTTTCAAATCATCAGTCACCTTTATTGCATATGTTGAAGCATCTTTACATCCCTGAAATGAATTAATCAATCATCAGGAAAATGCAGACATAATCTATAGTAAGATATCTTCTTACTTTGGGAAGAATACCATAAAACTGACTAAAGATAAATATATCAGGACAATGATGTGGACAAAGGGAACCATTTTATAGCAATGGTGGAATCTAAATTAGGATAGTCATGGTAGAGAATTGTATGGAGGTTTTTTGTTTGTTTGTTTGTTTTTGTTTTTTTTAAATAGAAATACCATTTGATCCAGATATCATACTACCAGGAACCTATCCAAAGAAAATGAAATCAGTACATCAAAGAAACATCTGCACTATTGTGTTATTGTGGCACTATTCACAAAGGCCAAGAAATAGAACCAGCATAAGTATGTATTAATAAACATGGTGTTTCAATACATAGTGAAATACTATTCAGCCATTAAAAGAAATTTTTTATTTGTGATAACATGGATGGAATTGGAGATTATTATGTTATGTGAAATAAACTAAGTGTGAAAGACAAATATCCCATGCTATCTCTCCTGTGTGGAGTCTAGAAGTTAATAGCATGGATGTTGAGTATGGAATGGTGGTTGCCAGCTCCTAGAGAGAATATGGGACTGACTGGGATGGGGACAGTTTAATGTGACTTTCACTTGACAGAACAAACAAATAACAAGATTTGCAGGATGTTTACTCAAAGATGTGCTGGTGTTCCTTTGTAGCCAGTCAAAGGTATTCTGGGTCCTTCTTATCCCTGTGACCACCAAATAATAATTACTTTCCCAGAGAGCTAATGTACTGGGTCTAGATATCTGAGTCTCTCTTCCTTTTCTTCCTCCCTTCCTCCCTCTCCCCTGCCCTTCCTCCCTCACTTACCTCCTTTTCTTATTAAACTAATGTTCTAATGTTAGGTTCTGTGCTCAGAAAATATATGCCTCAAAGAATCTAAAGTTTTCTCTTTCTTATGGATTAACTAGTTCTCTAGTCCTATCAACATATTGTGTAAAGTTGTTCTTCAGTTGGTGAAACAAATGAAATTATCACTATTTATTGACATTATTAAAATTGAAATTTTAATTGAGATGCATATAGATTCACATGTAGTTGTAGGAAATAATTTGGAGAAATCACTTTGTGCCCCTTGTCCAGTTCCCTCAGCAGCAAATTTTGTAAAAGCAGAGTGTCAGACCACAGTCAGAATACTGACAGCAATGCAGTCTAGAATTCTTATCCAGGTCTCCTCAGTTTCACATATCTGTTTGCATGTATATCATTTTTGTTCACTTTGTCACTTATATTGGCTTGTACATCCACCACAATCACCGAGATATTGACTAACCCAACAAGATCTCTGTTATAACAACAAGATCCATCTCATGACCTATCCCTTACTGTGGAATAATCCTCTTGTACAACTGTAAAGATTTGGCCTTAAATTTGTTTAATAAAATGCTGATTGGTTGGTGGCTGGGCAGGAAGTTAGGAGGGAAAGCCAAAATGAGAATTATGGGAAAAAGGAGGACAGTGTCAGCAGTCACCAGTCAGATACAGAGGAAGCAAGATGAGAATGCTGTACTGAGAAAAGATACTAAGCCAGGTGGCTAAACATAGATAAGAATTGTGGGTTAATTTAAGTGTAAGAGCTAGTTAGTAATAAGCCTAAGCTACTGGCTGAGCATTTATAAATAATATTAATTTTAATATTAATATTATAATTATTAATATTGAGTCAATTATTTGGGAAGTGGCTGCTGGATATTTGGGAGTTGTTGGTAGAACAGAAACCTCTGTTCATATATGGCACCCAACATGGGCTAAGAATTTCCATATAAAACCTGAGAAATATTTAAAAAGGATTCTAAAAACATTTATAAAAAAAAAAAAAAAAAAAAAAAAACAACCAGAGTCAAGAATGGCTTCTTGGTAGTAGCATTTTCTTGGTGGGCTCTACTGGTGGTAAGCAGAGACACAGCTCCTTTAAGATGTGGCTTCCTGGTTTGTGCTGGCAACACGGGTAGCTCTTTTGAAAGGTCCTGCTACTGAATATTTAAATGGGGTTTATGAGCAACTAGTGGGGCTCTACTTGGTGACAGCAGGTCCAAAATCTCTCCAGAGTTGAGGTGGTAAACATGGCTCTCACTACTAATTCTACCATGAAGCTAAGCTCTCACAGACCAAGGCGCTGGGTGGAACCAACCACCAAAGCCTCAACTTTGGTCCTAGTCACATTACTTAGCAGTTTAAATACTAATATAGTAAAAAAAGAAAGAGATATGCAGTAAAAACAGATTCAGACAAAAAAAAGACTTCTATACAGGTTATAGTGTGTTTAAAAATACATGTAGGCTTGGGAAAGAAAAAAGAAAGAGGGTATAGAAAATCCATTTTTAAAAAAGAAATAGAGTAATGAAAAATATAATAAGTCATGTAAAGATGGAAAATACACAGAGAATCTGGATACTGTATGTTATTGTTTTGTCTTTAAATTTTTTGATGGCTAATGAACAAATGATAACTGCTGAGAGACATTTGATTATGAAAGCTGCTAGACTAGAACAACCTATATATTTTTAAAATATCTTGATTTCAAAATTTAAGTCAAAAGATATGTTACTTTGGGAAAGATGTTATTTTTTATTTTCATAAGAAATGAGAGGTTCTGGATTCATTCTGGGTTAAGAAAAATCAGGTCTGATCCAGGAAGACTGCCCTGAAAAATCTCCAAAGGGAATGGATGGCCCAGATGACCCAATATTTCATAGCACCTCTGTTGCAGTATCCTCTGAGTTCTGCATCCAGAGCTGCTTCAAGATTACTGGCTGAGATGACACAGCCTCAAAGTATATTACTACATTCAGAACTTGACTATAATTCTAAATTTCCTCATGTCCATCAAAGATTACCAGCACCAACAGAAAGTAGTCTAGAGAACTACACCCACATTCCCAAAACTAAATTATGAATGTTTGTCATCATTTAGGGGGGGTTGGTTACAAGTTTTTATGGATTATAGTCAGGAAAAAGCTAAACAAAGGAGATTAGATTCAGGGATCTTGTAAAAAGAAAAGGGGTAATATAGAAATGATATGATAAAAGGGTAGATTATTGAATCTACTTTAATCCCAAAACAACTATTAATCTTATGTATTTTACATTAGTATAGGTTTTGGTTTATTGATACAAGTTTAAAGTTAATTTTGTTACACTATATGTATATTTCTTCTCTTGCTTAAGGTGTTGTGCTTTTGTAGCTCATTTAAAAATGCAATGTAAAATTAAGAAATATAGATTAATAATCATCTATAATAGTTAAACTTATACTCATGTTATTTAGGTTTTATAGGTATACAAAGACATATTTCAGATAGGCAGGCAATTTTCGAACACTTCAGAGATCTACAAAATATGGCATTTAAGATGTTTTAATAACATAATAGAAGGTTCTTTTTTTTTTAATGACAAAGAGACATGTGCGATTCTGATAGCAACAATCTACTTCAGATAAGATACTGGGCATTGAAGAAACACCATATGGAAATTTACTTTATTCATGTCAAAGTTCACCACTGGGCAAGAAACTATCCTTGCCTAGACTACTGACAGTATGTTGTCCAAATTGGACAAGCAGGACAGAAAAGAAAGTGACTGCTGAACTTTGCCAAGAAAAGAAGGGACAGTTCTTCAAAAATCCTGCTTCACAGGTAACTCTGTCACATATGCTAAGCCTGTAAGCTGAAGAGGGATGCTTTTTAGTTGGATGCAATGTCAGCACTGCAAAGGAACCTTGGATGATTGTCTAGGCAGCCAGCTGTTTCTGTCATTCCTTAATTTTTGAAAGTTGTTTACCTTGCACTTCCTGTTTACTCAGGATTATATTATATGCTTCTTAGGTCTCTGATGGAGTTGAGGACTAAATAGTTATAATTATAGTTTTACTTAGTTATAATAGAAAGTAAATTAGACATAAAACTTCAAATTCACAAAGATAAGATAAATAATTATTTTCTATAATTTTACCAAATGTAAATGGATTAGACAGTGTTAGTACAATTCTTATTTAACCATTGTTTTTGTTGTCTATAATTTTACTATGTTAAAGTTAAAACCTTTTTAATTAGACCAAAAAGAGGAAATGCTATGGAATAATCCTCTTGTACACTGTAAAGATTGATCATTTGAATTTGTTTAATAAATGCTGATTGGCTGGTAGCTGGGCAGGAAGTTATGTGGAAAAGCCAAACAGAGAATGATGGGAAAAAGGAGGATGGAGTCAGAAGTTGCCAGGCAGAGGCAGAGGAAGCAAGATGAGAATGTTATACTGAGAAAAGATACCAAACCAGGTGGCTAAACATAAATAAGAATTATGGGTTAATTTAAGTGTAAGAGCTAGTTAGTAATAAGCCTGAGCTACTGGCTGAGCATTTATAAGTAATGTTAAGCTTCCAAGTCAATTATTTGAGAAATGGCTGCTGGATATTTGGAAGTTGCTGATGGGACAGAAACCTCCATTTACAATTCTGGTCTTTTATTCATAAATTTTCCCATTTCAAAAGCAGAATGTTATACCTTTGGGGGCCTACCTGCTCCTCTTTTTGGCTCTCTACTTAGATTCATCTATGTTGCTGTGTGTCAAGAATTATATCCTCTATTTCTGAACAGTATTCCACAGCTTGCTTGTACAACAATTTTTTCACGATTAACTTGTTAAGGGACACTCTGAGATTATTGTCTATTGGGCCATTAAATAAAGTTGCCATAAAATACAACTGGGAACCTGTTTTTCTCTGGGAATAAAAGTCCCATAGGGATCTGGAGAGATTGCCCAGCAGGTGAAATCCCTTTCTGTGCATCTGGAGGACCTTAGTTAGGTTCATTTCTTAGCACCCATGTCCGGTGTCTCAGAACCACCTATATAACTCCAGTTTGGCCTCTGCATGCACACCCTACACATTGGCATACATTCACACAAAACACATAAACACAAAACTAAATAAAAATAAACATTAAAAAAAACAGCTAAAGGCCAGTTGAAAGGTCAATGTGCATTTATTTTTCATGGGCAATGCCAAGCTGCTTCCTACAGAGTGTTATCAGTGTATGTTAGCAGCAGCATGGAAAGGATCCACTTCTGGTCTCTCCACAGCTTTATCTGTATTTGGTTTTGGCTGACTACATGTTATTTCAGCTATTCTGACAGCTATATATCTCACTGCAGTATTCATCTGGCTTTCCAAGGGAGTCATGGATTTGATATTTTTTCCTGTGATGGATTGCTATCTGTACCCTTGACAGTAGAAGTCTGTTTGTGACCTTTGCCCATTTTCTGATTGGATTGCTCATAGTTTTACTGTTGAGTTGTGAGGCTTTTTTGTATGTCCCAGATACTAGTCATTTGTCAAATAAATGGTCTCCGAATGTTTTCTTCTAGTCTATCTTTCCTTCCCAAGTGGTCTCTTATAGGAAAAATTATTTGACTTTTTGGACAATATTGTGATATTGCCACTAGTGAGGATCAAGAGGAAACATTTGTGTCTGTTGTTTCAAAATGACCATCAAGGGCTGGAGAGATGGCTCAGTGGTTAAGAGCACCGACTGCTCTTCCAGAGGTCCTGAGTTCAGTTCCCAGCAACCACATGGTAGCTTACAACCCTCTGTAATGAGATCTGATGCCCTCTTCTGGCCTGCAATCAAACATCCTGTATATGTAATAGATAAATAAATAAATCTTTAAAAAATTGATCATCAATTTGATTTTCACACATGCATTAAATATGTGCTAAGTCACCATTACCTATCTACAAATACGTACAAATATTGTGTCTTAATAAAAACTCAGAAAATTTAAAGTATATGGGATATGGGATAAAGTATATGAGATCCTTTTACTTTTGTTTTGTTTGTGTGTGCATATGTGTGTACATGTATGTTCGTACACATGTATGCAAAACCATGTGGATGCCAGTGGTCAATGTCAAATGTATTCCTCAATTGCTTTCCATCTTATTGTTATTATTTTGGAGACAATTTATTCCTGAACTCAGAGTTCACAGAGTCAGCGAGACTGTGTGGCCAACAAAACTTTATTATTCCCCTTCCTCTACCACATTCCAGTGCTAGGATTGGAGTCACATACTTCCATGCCTCATTTTTGTGTGTGTACTAAAGATCATGGCTGAGACGGTGATGCATGTGCAGCAAACATGTTCTCTGTCACAAATTAAAGGGGCTTATTAGCCTTTTTAATAATGTAAATATTATTGAAATGCATAAGTTGAAAATTAAACCTGTAAATAATAAGTTGTAACTTTAACACCATCATGCCTCACACTAATGGCTTCAAATATTAATACTGGATGGATGGAAATGATTGATTTTATCTGGTTCCTAGTTGCCATACTTTTTCATTGCCAAATAGAATTTTATAATATGATTTTTGTCATAACTGGCTTGTCTATTTTCCTATAGATTATTTTGAGTTGTTTCTGTTTTTTGCCTATTACAAACAAAGCTAGTTTAATACTTTAAAAACGGTGGAAATTAAGCTGTGGCTCCTATAGATAGTTTAGTCTGTAAGTTTAGGTTTGTGTATAGAAGATAATACAAGTAAAAACAGCTGATGGCAAAGGAAGATATTTGTACACATACTATAGTAAATGTCCTTTATGAATATTGTTATTCCTCCAATGAACAACTATAGAGTGACTTCTCTATCAGACCCTGAACCTATGACACAGTGATGATTTAAAGCAGAAGAATTTGTAATTAAAACTAAAGTAATAAACTCTGTTGAGATGCAATGGTGGAGGAAAGGAGAAGTTAAGGGATGGCTGTGGGTTCACAGGAGACTGTGCTTTCTATGTGAATGTGAATGGCTTTCTGTGGAAGACTTTTCAATGGTGCATATGGAGACAATAAGGTCGAAATTTGGACTGTATTTGTGGCTGGTAGAGTCTGGTGGAATTGGGACATGTAGCAATAGGAACACCAAAGACAGCTTCTTCTGTGAGAAAGCTAGGCTGAGCCCAAAGGCCCCCACTACACTATTGAGCTGAAATACCCCTCTGTTCTGATGAATTTGTGGAAGTTCCCCATGGTCATCCTTAAACCATTTTCAGATCTAGGGTCATTGATAGATAAGAAGTGGTACACCAGGGTCTGAATGTCCTGAGTATTTCTCAGGCCTCAGGTATAAGAAAGGCAATATAATAATAATGGGGAACAAAGATGAGAAATCGGAAGAAAGTTGGAGAAAAGAGGCGTTATAAACAGTCTCTGACCAGTAGAAACGAGGAAAGAGGGTGTGTGGGGCAGGGCATGAGATCCTTCCTCAGTAATGATCTCATGGTGGAGGCCTGCAAGTAAACAGCTCCCATCGTGGGCGAGAGGATGGCTGCTATTTAACAGCAGAGCCCAGCAACTGAGAGAGCAAAGCCAGAGGCCTGTACCGAGGAGCCTCAGAAGCCAGTGACTCATGATGCTTATCATCCAGGCCGCTGGAGGGATCACCTAGGAGTGAGGACTGACACACTGTGTGTGAACTTCCTTCACACACCGTCAGCAAGGATGGAACTCTAAATTCCAAATCAGGGTTTGAGTCTGTCTGAAACCTTGTGTTCAGTGCTTGTTTCTATCCAGCAAACCGCAGCTTCTTCTGTGTGTGTTCCTCAACGCCTTTGAAGACAGAAAGAAAAAAGTTCTGAATCTTCTGATGACCATTAGGTGTTACAAAATCTGATCAAATCATGCAAATGTAAATAATGCCAGCGATTTAAAAAAACATAAATAAAATTTCTCAAAAAAATTAAACAAGTGGGGCTAAAAAAACAAAGCAAGGTCAGGTGGTGGGGGCGCACACCTTTAATCCCAGTACTCAGGAGGTAGAGGCAGGCGGATCTCTGTGAGTTCCAGGCCAGCCTGGTCTCCAAAGCGAATTCCAGGAAAGGCACAATGCTACACAGAGAAACCCTGTCTCAAAAAAACCAACCAACCAAGCAACCAACCAACCAACCAAACAAACAAACAAACAAAAACAAAGCAAATATGCGAGGAGTGTAAACATTGTTTTGATTAGATGTTTAAAAATTTCCGATTACTATCCAGAAGGTTCTGAGTAAGGGCTTGACTCCAGACTGAAGAGATCTCCAGGACTGAAGAGAGAAATGAAACCAGATTTGCTTTTGATACATATTAATAAACAGGCTTTGGAGAGAACACCTCAGCTGCAGCAGTCTCAAACAAGGGCTTGCTCTCCTTCAGCAGAACAGGCTGCCGAATGGGCAGGCTCCGGAGAATCACTTGTGATGATTGATGTCAGGAAACTGACTGTTCCTGCTATTGTGTTCAGATCCTTGCTCTAGCATGTAGGAAGAATGGTAGGTAATTTGCACCCTGGAGCAGTAGATGCAACTTACCAAGACACAATGTGGAGTGCTCGTCTAAGATGACATTGTGATGGGTTGGAGATGGCTCAGCCCTGAAGAGAACCTGTTGCAGAACTTTCCTGCAATTCTGGGCTCAGTTGTAGGCGCCATTGTTGGGCAGCTCATCACTGATTGTGGCCCCAGTTTCAGCAGAGTTCACAGTCTTCAGACCTATTTAAACACCTGAACACACGTGGTGCACTATACTTGCATCTAAATACACACACACACACACACACACACACACACACACACACCCTGCATGCATGAGCACATGCACATAAAGAATAATAAGTCTTTTTTTTTAAAAAAAAAAAAAAAAAAAAAAAAAGCCCCTGTGGCCATAAAAGCCTGCCTGAGACAGTATCCAGGTTTGCTTCTGTTAGCCTGAGTCCTTTCTTAGGCTTGGAAATTCAGGAAGATGCTTACTTTCCCATCTGAAATGGTCTTATTTTACAAAACTTTCCTTTTGCACACAATAAGGCAGAACTTGTCAAAAATCTAGGCCTCACGAGGCATCATGGACTGGTGTTGGCTGAGTGATGATATACACACTCTATATTTGTATTGAAACCATATCTATATCTACATCATGTCTATGTCTACATCTGTATCTGTATCTATGTCTACATCTGTATCTATGTCTACATCTGTATCTGTATCTTTGTCTACATCTGTATCTGTATCATGTCTACATCTGTATCTAAGTCTACATCTGTATCTATGTCTACATCTGTATCTGTATCTTTGTCTACATCTGTATCTGTATCTATGTCTACATCTGTATCTGTATCTATGTCTACATCTGTATCTGTATCTATGTCTACATCTGTATCTGTATCTATGTCTACATCTGTATCTGTAACTTTGTCTACATCTGTATCTGTATCTATGTCTACATCTGTATCTGGCTTGAAGACTCTGCCCCCTTCTTTGTCTAGTTCTACTTCTTTTACTCTCCCATGGGTATCACTTCAGGCTTTATACATGTAAATTTCTACCCCTCCAAGTCACCCTCCCAGGACATGGATCAATCTTTCTCAAACTAAAAGAACTATGGTTCTTTCCTTCCTCAAAATAAAAGAACTATGGGATTTGTTTAGCAAAATATACTTTAGATAGGTCAACTCATCCAAGACTTAAAAAAAAAATCTAAAGATTGCCTTAACTTGGTGAAAGTGGTTTAAGAAATAAATGAATGAGATCATTCTTCTTGCCTGTTCTCAGCTTGGCCTCCTGCCAGAATTAACATCAGAAGGTCCAAGGGATGCAGGCACTCTCTATTGGAGAAGCATTGCATGCCTGAGTTGCATTGCTGGTCACTTTAGATCTTCCTTAAGCTTCACACCAAGCATAAAGAAGCTTGCTTGTTTTTTTTTTACATGACATAACTCTATTCAAATCCCTAACCATTGAATGAATGTCTTTTCCTCCTCTGCAGTAGTTTAAAATATTTATACTTGTGATATTGTATCAGGACCTTCTTCACCCCTTATTTTATTATTTTGAAAAGGACTTCTGTTTTAAGTTTGAGGCTTGAAGTTGGCTTTTACCCCTTCCTTTTAGAAGATACCCTCATTTCCTTTCTGTTTCTTTGATAAAACTCTCTGACCAAGAGCAGCTTAGAGGAGGAAAAAGTTTATTTGTTTCATACTTCCAATTCACAGTCCATTACTTTGGAAGTCAGGATGGTAATTCAAGGAATGTAAAACAGGAACCATGGAAGAATGCTGCTAGCTGACTTGCAGGCTTGCTTAGCTGGCTTTCTTGTACATGCTAGGGCCACCTGCTTATGGATGATGCTACCCACAGGACCCTCCTACATCAATTAATGATGAAGTCAATCCAGTTCAGACACATGCTCATGCAAAGTGATCTGAGTTCATTGAGACTCCCTTCTCAAGTGACTCTAGGCTGATTTGTAGAATCTCTATTTTGGGTACAAAACCGCAGATAAAGAGAAAAAAGGCTTTACTAGGAAACCTCCAATTAACTTGGCTAATCCATATGTGTTATTTTATTTACTCTTTAGAAAATTATGAATTTTTATTATTCCTTCCCTTTCACAAAACTTTTGGAGGTAAAATGACTAAATCACACTGCAAATAAGCTAAATAGTGGGGATTAGAACCTACATCTGAAATCAACACACGAATTTCTTTCCGTGATCTGGCTTGTGCATTATGATGAAGGCCATTTTGTAGAACAGTATAAAGTGTTGTGAATCAGAAACTATGTTCATTCTAGACTGTGATTTTGCAGAGAATTAGACTCTTTTGAACTTTTATTTCATTTCTCAAAATTGCTTGACATTTGTGGGATGGTCTAGAAGCAGTAGATTGTCTGAATGATCAGCATCTAATGAGGGTCTTTTTTCTGTCTTTAAAATTTTTCTTGGATTTTACTTGTTTTTATTTGATGTATGAGTTTTTGCCTGAATGTATGTCTCTACAATGTGTATGCAGTACCCACAGAGACCATAAAAGGAACGGGTACCTGGGACTGGAGTTACAGATTTAGAGCCACCATATGGGTACTGGGGATTGAACCCAAGTCTTCTTTAAGAGCAGAGAGTGCTGTTAACCATTGGCATAGCTCTCCTGATCTTGAAGTCCATTTTCACTATTTGCTTTGAACTTGGAAAGTATACTCATTTGTATGGAGTGAGAAATGTAATTCAGTGTGTGTGTATGTGTGTGTGTGTGTTTGTGTGTTGTGTGTGTGTGTGTGTACGCACGCGCGTGCAAGGTGCATTTATATGTTTAATATGAATGGC
This sequence comes from Onychomys torridus, assembly GCF_903995425.1. Classification (NCBI taxonomy): domain Eukaryota; kingdom Metazoa; phylum Chordata; class Mammalia; order Rodentia; family Cricetidae; genus Onychomys; species Onychomys torridus. The sequence continues at coordinate 3,701,884 of NC_050447.1, read as the reverse complement.
ATCCATTATTGCCTCCTGACACTTCCATTAATAGACCATTAGAGTGATTTGGAAATATCTAGTGTGTTTGGAAATGGTTCTCTGCTTACCTCTCCTTGTAAAGGACACCAAAGCAAATGTATACTTTCCCTAAACAGATGTGAATCCAACAGGTTGTAAGATATTGACAGTGCGGGGCAAGGGTAGCAGCATCTGTCTGCTTCCTCTGATTTTCTATGTGCTAGTTGTGGTTGGTGGCTAGGTGAGCGGTGACTAGAATAACTTTAAGATACAAATTCTTTGGTCTTATCACTTTAGTTAAAGGAATCTTTTCTTGTAGAAGAAATTAATTACATGCTTCTTGCAGTAGAAAATAATAGCAGACAGTGGAGTTTTTCTTTTCTTTTTGAGACAGGGTCTTGCTATGGGGCTTTGACTGATATCAAATTCATAATCCTCCTGCTTCCATGTCCCAATAGCTGAGCTTTTATAATCATAGCCAGCAGGAACATTTTTTTAAATAAAATAAATACCTAGAAGGAGATTAGTAATTCTAGAAAGTACACAAAAGGTAATTGCTTAAGCACATTGTGAAAGTCAAGCTCAGGATTTTATAAGCAACATAATTTTGGTTTTCTTTCCACTCTAGGGGATAACATAGAACATAACACATGTCCACATCCATATGTACAAAGCAACTCTAATTGGTTAGTTGGCTGGTGCAATTACACTGTTGTCCATCACATCTCATTGTAATCATCTTTAGTATGCATGGTCAATGTGTTTTTATGTATGGTACAAGCATGAGATGCACTGTGTATATGTATGTAGAGGCCAGAGCAGGATGACAGGTATTAACCTCTATCATTCTTGCACACCTAGATTCATCTCCTACTTTCCCTCTCTCTTCTTGGAAGTCCTGCCTATATCTCCTGCCTAGCTATTGGTCGTTCCACTTCTTATTACACCAGTCATAGCAATACATTTTCACACAGTGTACAAATATACCACATCTCTCTCTGAACCAGAAGCTTGCTGTTTTAGTTAGACTCATTGACCAGTCAACTCTGAGGATATGCTCGTCTCCTTGTGCCAATATTTGTAGTTACAGGTATGCACAACAGTGCCCAGCTTTTTACATTGGTAGTAGGGATACAAACTCATGTTCGAATGCTTAAAAATAAAACCTCTTATCCCACTGAGCCATCTCTCCAGTCCCCAGTGTGTTTTTATGTGGTAAAATTCTGGGCTTTGAGTAGAGTCTATTTTGAGGAGAGGCTGGGAAGTAGAGAAAGTAGAGTTAAGTGCTGATCCTAAAAGGTAACACAAGAGTCTGACTTGGTGCCCTAACAATGGTTAATCTTGCATGACATGCAAGAGCTCTGTAAGTGCATATAACCTTTGTTTGGTTCAGTTAGCACAGTAAGCACTGTGTATTTTATATAAGAGAGCCTGATCTCCTACAGTTAAACTATTGATGTGATAAGAATTCATTCTTGTGTGTTTACTTTATAATTTCTAAAGTGTTCTGTTCATTCACTGTCTTGAATATTTAATATGACTAATTGCTTCTTGCTCTGGAAATGAGCATGTTCTTTGATAAATTGTTCAAGTGTGCAGGCATATAAATTGAAAAGATTTAGATTCCTGACTTTGTGTGCAGCATAAAAGTTGATGAAGGGGATCTCAATGTCACACATCAAACAGATTCTTCAGCACTGCTTGTTTTTGTAGTAAAACACTGGTGAAAATTAGTACAGACTTTGTAAGGTCTTATTTCAAGGTTTGTTGAAAGGTTGTTTGCTGGAAACATTTGAGCCATCATTAAATAGGTGAAAGACATCGTAAAGAAGATATTTCCACATGCACACACAGGCAAATAACCTTTGAATCATATAAGTCTTCTGAAACACTCACAGAAATGAATAGAAAATATTGACATGACCCTAGATGATGGTGGGGGTGTGTGTATGATAGAGTAATACTGCTACCAAGTATCCATAGCAGCCAGATCACCAATTATTTAATTCATAGGGATATGTAGATATATCTCTACAGATTATCTTTGGTTTATCTATACAGACAGATGTTATCATTTGAGTCAAAGCAAGTACATCATACATTCATAAAAACCAGATGGATGACATTGCTTTGGGGAAGTTTAGTGCCTGTCTATAAAGACCAGATGGGTGCTGCTCTCAGAAAGGTTTATAGTGGCTAGCTATGACTATGCTGCCAAGTGTAATGAAATGTTCTCAGCTCTCCAGAGAATTTCTCCATTCTTTATTTGCAGTTGCGATTGTCTGCAAAAACTTTCAGGCTAGACTTACCATTGGCTTTGCAATAGCTTTCCCTATCTGACATCTAAAGATAATGTTCTTGTGGTGATATGTAATGAAGATAAGTCAAAGAAATAAATGAGTCAGCTTATATGGTGACTTCACAATGTCCTTTTTACTCTCTTAGTTACAGTTTTATGTCCTTTATATTTAGCTAAAAACAGGTCAAAATGTATAAGAATCTTCTTTGATGAAAAGAACCCAAATCTATTTTCTTCACCTATGTTAACATGAAAGATTCTAAAACCTTATGGTAAGAAGAAACAAGCCAATGTTAGTAGAGACTGAATTTATAAGCCATCTCTATGTGATTTCCTCATAAAATATTTATGTTTGTAACTTGTTATTTGCTCAATAAATTGGTTATATTTGGTCTTTTGTATTTTGGGCTCATAAATAGTCTGCTTGTGTTATAATATTATGATTATTACAACATCTTAGATCCACAGCTGACTTTTTAAATTCAAGAACAAGACAGCTCCAGTCTTTGTAAATATCCAAAGTCACAATCATCATGTGAAAACAATTCAGTCACCATGAAATTCAGGTGTTAGGATCCATAGCTTTCTTCTAGTCCCTCACATCTGCAAGTTCACCTTGCAGTACTTGCAACCTCTTTCTTTGGAGGACTGATTTTTTGTTCCCAGAGGAAAACAAAATATGTATTCCCTCAAAAGCTTATCTACTGTGTAGAAAGGAGAGAATACTAGATCCAAGTTCAACTTCCATGCTAAGGTCAAAGGTTTCAAGCATGAATGTGACCACCACATCTTCCTTGAAGATCATCCACTAATGAAACCACAAACTCTCAGAGGACATCATTGTGTCTAACTTAACACCCCTTCACATGATAAAATATTTCTGCTTTTGTAGTTCCATAGGTTTTTCATCTAGATAACCAGAGAAAAGGAGCTTTTTTGTCAGTCAGGGCAAAGGCATGGGTGTTACCTCATCGTTGATTCATTATTTCCCTCACCTTTCTTTAGGTGTTTCAATATGGTTTCTTTCCCACTGGAGTTATAGCCAGACTCTTGCAGGGGCCCCTATTCAGTTCCTAGCACCTGTATTGAGTGACTTACAATGGCTTATAGCTGCAGATCTGGAGGGATTAAACATGTCTGTCTTTCAAGGATACTTGCACTCATGTATATTTATCCACATTCACACAGAATTAAAAATAAAATTAAATTAAAAATATATAGCTTCTGTTTACTCAAAGTTTGAAAAACTCTGAGCTAAACAACCATTCAAAATCCCATTAGATGTCATGACTCTAGGGATACAACATCAAAGGGGATACCATCTGAATTGTTCAATGAGAAAGAACAATGAAAAGACACAGTGATAGACAATAAAATCACATTGTTCATTGACCAAGAAAACAAAAGGCTAGTTAACTTTGTCCCAGCTCTTGGCTCTTCTACTTCTCAGGGAAGGTCTCTATGGAGGTTGAAATGCAGGGAATGAGTGTTGCTGAGAATTGAACATGGCCCCATTGCTACACCTTCAAGGAAACAAATTTGTGGCCATAGTTACACTGTGTCAATATTCCTGAAATACTGGGATAGAGTATAAATGATACAAGACTTGAGCTCCAGAATTGCTTTATTGACAAGACATGAAGAATATCACTATGTTTATAAATAAACCGGTTGTTAACAGAAAATAAAACATTGTGAAATATTAGAAATTTCTATGGTCTTGTTAATAGGGGCATTCTTCTCCCAATTATAAGAGTCAACATTGTAGACATTGGCAGTGTTTATAATAGTGCATCTATAGTTATTATAATCCTCTTGTTTTGGTAAATTTTGTACCTAATAGTAAGTCTTTAATTATGATGACAGATTTTTTCCTGTTGCATGTGATGCTGATTTTAATGAGTGTATTATTATTTATCAAGCTTACAACAGACTTGGTATATGTAGAATTATGAAATATGCAAGGATGTTTTTAAAGAAACACTAGGAGGAAGTACAATGATTTTTGTATGTTTTGTTTTAGTTTGGGCAAAGTAAGTCTGTGATTGTATTAATACTCATTGTTCAGATAACCTAGGCAAAATTGACTTTGCTTCAAAACTACCAGTATATTTTGTCTGAAATAATTTAGATACCTAGGTCCTGAAGTAGATCTCTAGAAGATAATTCTTCAGTTCAAGACATAGAGGGTAATATTGCTAACACAAGGTTAAGACAGGTCCTTGGTTTTTATTGCTTGATTTGCAGGGTTTTTATTTGTGTAACCCTGACATTAACCAAAAGAAAGATAATTTTCTTCACATCTTAGTTGACCTTTCCTGAATTTTAATCATACAGTCAAAAGAAATTCAATTGCATTTTAAGGGCTTACATTTGGCTCCAAGTGCATTGCACATTTCCAGAGTTATTCTAACACTATAAACAATTATTGGTAGTTTTTCTTTTGTAACTCGAACAGATGAATAGCATTGAATGTTTTATTTTATTAATTAAGATGTTTATAGTTGATGTGTTAGGAAGTGTCTAAAATCCTTGGATCTCTATTCTGTAGCCGTGCTACCAGTGCTTTCAAAACCGTAAGACAACGGGGTGTGACAGTTTGTGCCTATCATCCCAGCACTCAAGAGGATGCCAAGGCAGGAGAATTGGCATGAGTTGGAGGGAAGCCTTGACTCACAATGATATCCTGACTCTTAAAATAAGCAAACAGAACAGAACAGAAGCATTGAGACATTTTCACAGGTAAGTAGTATTCTACTTGCCCCTTAAAATGTTTCATTAAAATGATCTTGATTTGGGATTGAAACTAGTATTATGAAACTTATTTTTTATGACTTCTAGTTGGACATTTTTTTTTTCACCAATACTCCTAAAACTTTAATGAATATTTTAATTACTCAGGGCCTGGCTAAAACTCAGACTGACTCAGTGAGTGTCAGGTGAAGACTGACATTCTTCAAACTCAAACAATATACAGTGCCCCTCACTCTGGTCCTTCCTTATCTAGAGTGGAGCCAAATTCCTGGGTCCTCACCTTTTCCCAATAATATCATCATGGTTGTAATTCAGAAGCATTGTTAATGCATTGATATTTAGTGCACACACATCAAAATATGCTTACCGTTGCAAACATCACCCCAACTTTAGAACTTGGTGTGGGGTCCGGTAAGGCTGATTTACCCTCTCCCCTTTACAAAGTATTGTGAATATCTGATATTTCAAGAGATGTGGCGAGGTATTTGAACTCTTCCTTTGTCTCTTTGATGTACTTCAGCCTTCAACAGGATCCAAGTACCAACTATAATTTTCTTATTTTTTCTAGTACTAGAACACAGAGAGGGAGGAGACTGAATGTTTTAATCCCTGGAACACATGGAATTGAGAGGTGGAGGAAGGCAACTGTGACTTTGTTTCTTAATGCTCTTAACAAGCTTAGGAATTGTGCTCAAAGTTGCACAAGCTTGCCTCTTTTGGCACTGCTTATTCAACATGCTCCTGAGACATTGAGGTACAGATGACTCAAAAAGTGCCACATGCCTCAGGTTCAGGTGTCCAGGTGGAATGTATTTAAGGGTAGACTGACCCATTCTGTAACAGTTATCTAAACACATCCTCCACTGGTCTGTTCCTCCAAAGGAGTTTGATTTGTTTGCAGTGAAGCATACCAGCTCTTATTCATTAATGGATAACAGCAATGTGGAGAAATCTATTGTCTAGTAGATAGTGGAAGGTAGCAGCTGGGTCCATCTAGGCCTCACCCCCTTACAGCCCATTCAGTTATGACGTCATCAGTAGGCTGACTCATTGATGAAATTGGTGTGCTTGTTATTCAATCACCTCTCAGCTCTACCAGCTGGAAAACAAGTCCCTGAGCTTTTTGAGAGACAATGCATAGTGTATTTTCCTTCTGAGCTTGTCCACATCATCTTAGTGATCATTTCTGCAGTGCTTATGATGAATCAGGCAACAGAAGGATTTTTCTGTCATAAACTCCTGAAGGAGGTCCTCACTCTCTTCATTCCTGTTGAAGAAGCCAAGGTCCAGAGGAGTTGAAGGGCCAGTCCAAAGTAACCTACCCAGAAACTACTTAGTCTAGGTGTGATTGAGGCTGCCCAGTACCGCAGCCCACAGTTAACCTCTGGGGTGCTGTTAGGGCATTAAGGCAGACTCCAACACTACAGTGTCAAATGCCTGGTTTGTCACTAATTTTTTTTTCTTGAGTCCTATTGGGGCATTTAAATTTTTTGTTTAAGTGATAACGAAGTGATGTTTTAGCCCAATTGCCTTATCGCCTCAACAAGATTAGGCTTTCTTCTTTATTTCATCTCAGAATTTTTCTCCTCCCAATTTTCAATATTTTTTGTAGTGAAAATGATTCCATTTCTTACTCACTAGCAGGTTTCATGAACATGTAAATGAAAAATCTAGTATCTGTAAAAATAAGTCTGGGGATTTATTCAGGTACATGTTATTTTTTAAAGTAGTCACGTAATACAAAATAGCTGAGGTGTGAATTGAAGCAACAGCTTCACATATCTGGTGAAGCAATTTGTATATCAGAAATATGATTTCACTTTTATGGATGGGCAAGCCTAGGATGACATAGGACTAGGTTTGTTTAATGACTGGCCAGATCTGGCTCCAGCTCTGGTTCATAAGCATAGTCCTGGCTGTTGCTATGTAGGTGATGAATTGTAGTAAATGTCTTCAAGGACATTAGAGTTTATTTGCAAAGAGAGTCAGAAAATATTTACCATGGAACACAAAAGAAAGTAGCAAAGATTCCTAGTTCAGAAAGAGCAAGCTTTTGTTTTTGTGTATGTGGTATATCTGTCCTTTAGGTCTTAATTCAGCTTTTTGACCTTTAATCCTCAACTATGAAAACTACGCAGTCAATTTTTTTTTTTGTCATGAAATTAATTTTCTAAACTGCTAGACTACCAGTAAATAACAGGTCAGCTTGATTTCCTTTCATAGTCTTGACTTCTTTTAATTCATTTGCATCAAGGTAACACAACAAATGAATGTATTTTCAAAAAAATAGTAGTACTTGAATTCTGACGTATGCATGTGTGTGTGTGTGTGTGTGTGTGTGTGTGTATACACGTGCGTGTGCGCGCACGCGTATGTGTGCATTTTAAGATGGAAACTTGGCATTATAAGTTTTATTGAGAATTTTTTATGACTAAGTTATAAACATACAGAAACATAGCTTTATAATGTAAATGCTGACATAACTTTACCATATACCCAGCTATAAATCAATGTGCTATGACTTATTTGGGAAGTCAATTGAGGAAGAACATCAAGTTAACATTTTTTTGGGAGAAACAGAAAAGTCAATTCATTAAACATTTAGCTTCAATTCTGAATGAAATAGAGACACTGTAGTATCTTCAGTAATGACACAAACTGTGAAGTATTCATCATATAGAAGTAAAATTAACATCAGGAATATTTTTAAGTTAAAAGAAATGTTTCAGCTGCTCTCCAACACAAAAATGAAATGTAGCTGCTGGTAGTTACTTCCCTGAGGAATTACTTCAGTCTCACATGCTCTGCTGGGGATGGCAGAGGCAGCATTTGTGCCCAGCTACAGAACCTAGGAGGTCAGTGGCTATTATGCCAGTAGAATTCACGTTGAACACTGGGTGTCACATGTGCTCTGACACTGGCCTTCCCATCAGGTCATTTCAGGATAAGGTGCTACTGAGAAAACACGGCAGCTGGCATGGCATTCCAAGGTTTGTCTGAGTTAATCTTCTTTCTCATTGGGCTGTGAAGCTCAGAGAAAACTCATGGGTTTTTGTTGTTGTTGTTGTTTTGTTTTGTTTTGTTTTTTTCAGGGATCATTTTCACTGCTTCCTGCCTGTACTAGTATCAGAAACAGCAAAGGAGTTTAAGAGACAGAATTTTATAGACTATTTCTCTTAGGTCAGAAAGAGGTGTCTGTGAGAAGGTGCCGAGAATTTGGGGTTAGAAGTCAAGGTTATTGTTTATTGGCAATGTACAACAAATGCAGGCTGAGGTATTTACTATACTCAATCTAACTGTTGTGCTGGTGACTTGTTCACGGGGACTGTTTGGGACTCACACTCTCTACAGCAAACTCTAGAGAATTCTTATTGATTGATTAGGGAGGTAGAGGTGCTCAGAGATGAAATCTATGCTGGAATAGTGTCATAAATCTGCAAACATTTCTGTTACATTTTAAAATACAATAGACGACAACTGAGCCATTTTGCCAAATCTCAGAATCTGAGGGTTAAACAGGACATTATCAATTATATGTTGATTCTCAAACTTCCATATATTGTACTCCTTAGTGTTTGTTATGGGGAAAAAAAGGGCAAACTAAATTCTTTCGCAAGAGTAATTTACATATACTTTGAAAAGTATCACCCACAGAGAAATGGGAGGGGAACCGTGGGGCACATACATGAGTATAAGACAAATGGTGGACAGCCCAGAGGAAGGACTTTCCACAATACCACACACCTCCTGACTGACAATGGAGCCCTTACATAATCTACACACCAAATGACTGTGCAGAACTTGCTTAAATAACTCCACAATTTGGGCATTACATACTCTCATTTTTATAGCTGCTGTGACTCTGGAAGCTGACATGAGGGTCTTATCTAGAACCAGATCTGTCCCATAAGTTCCACTATGTGCTTGGAGGGCAAAGAACAAATCTAACCACGCACTTGATTTCCAGGTATCTTAGATTATTCTCTCTCTCTCTCCACAGTACCCCATCCCATAAAATATGTAACACTGGTCCATGAAATCCAAAGGCATTCAGAAAAAGCATCAGAGAAGACCACTTGAAATGAAAAGGGCACTTCAGATCCTCTTCTTCCTGGAAATCCTCTGTCACCATGTCATAGGAGGGGAGGTTCAGTCTGGAGATGAGTGGGGAGTGTCAATAACGGTTAGAACATCCATCCCAGCAGCACTGTGGGGACTATACCTTGCCTCAACCCTGTATTAGTCTCCAGCTACAAAGGCACCTGCCCACTCTATCTCTCTTCTTTTGCCTCTGCTCTCAAAAATGAATTTCTGAACAGTCGGGGAGGCTGGTGCAGAGTTAAGCCACCCAGAGCCAAGAAAATGAAGTCAGATGTCTCAGCAGCTTTCAATGCATCCTGATTCTCACCACCCCCAGAGCAACCATGAAGTAGGAGGGACCAGATGAAGACATTTAAAAATTGGTCCTGCTCCACAGTGATCTGGTGCAAGCTGGGCCTCGGCTGCTCTGAGATGGCTGTAGAAGATCCTTTCTGTCTGGAGTCAGGATATGGACATGGCAGTTCCGCTGGTCTTAGAAGCTCTCTGACACCCACCCCAACTTTGAAAGAGGAAGGATGAAGCTAAACAAACAACATGGACATCTAGCACAAGTTTGTAGTCAGCGTAGTCATGACCAACTTCTGATCTTCAGCACAGACCTGTACCATAGGGAAGTGTATGGGTGTTTGTGTTGGATCTGTGCCATGCATGGGGTCTACAGAGCAATCTGTGTGGGGGGAGATTTCCACTTCCCCACATATTATAATAGAAGAAAGGAAGTGCCCTTGAGTAGATGAAACAAACCCGGATACCACCCTACCCCACTCCATATAAACTCTCATACAATTGAAACTGTGTACTCATTACTAGGGCATTGGCTATGTAAACTAGAGAACTTTCTCTGAGGTGAGTTTGAGATGACATATAATATTGCTGAGTGGCTATTTATGTAACAAGCATTGTGGAGAATCACAAACCCAGCACTTTGCACATGAAATGAACATGCATTAGAAAGAACATGTTTTAAATTTTAAACACATAATAATAAAGAAAAAATTGTTTATTAAAAAAAAAGAAAAAAGAAAGAACATGTAAGCAGTGAAGATCAGGCAGATTTGTAGTTTGTCCCCAGCCTAAGACTGAGTACCCTGTGAGCCTCTGTGATCACCAGGAGAAACCTGACATCCTCCAAATTCCTTAGTAACCCTGGAACTTCATTCTGAGTGTGCCAGCCTGTCACAAGGTGGATATGGAAACAGCAGGTTAAATTCCCCTTCTTTCTTTCTTTCTTTCTTTCTTTCTTTCTTTCTTTCTTTCTTTCTTTCTTTCTTTCTTTCTTTCCTTGGCATTTGATCTCTTAAATTGTATCTGAATGATTATATGACAGACCACTAAAATAGTAAGATTTAAAAACAAAAATAAACTAAAAACAAGACCAACATAATGAAGTATGCCTGTATTTTCAGTATCCAGGAGTCTGAGAGATGAGAATCATGAGTTTGTAGTTGGTTGGGCTACACAGAGAGAGCCTATCTTAAAAACAGGACAACCTTAAAACATACTGAAAACAAGAGAGTAAATGTCCAATCACCATGCACCACTGGGACTTAATCTAGTAAGTCCGGTTGGAAAGGATTTTTCAGTTTTGGTAAGCACGTCCAGTGGCTTTGAATGTTTCAGAGTGCACCTTGTCCTCACACCTTGTCTAGTGCCTTCGTTTTGTCGAGAGACCTGATGGCGAAAGCTCAAGTGTGTTGTCCAAAGTCAGAGGCCTGAGACTAGAACCAGGGCTGCTTCCCCTATAGCACTCTCCCTATAGTGTCCTTTAGCATTTTTCATTGTTGGGTGGACTTCCTAGGGGATATATGGATGGGAGTATATGCTATTTAAAGTCTATTTTGTGGGAAAATTGGGCTTATAATGAACTCAGTGCAGCTCCCAAAACCTTGGCTGAGGTACTGACTAAGGGCTGAGCATCTGAAGGTGGGCCATGACCTCGAATTAACTGTAATTGACAGATTAAGAAAATATGACCCCTGAATACAGTGTAATTGAATCATTTCCTTGGGTTCCTGTTCCTGTGCTATAAGCTGGTAATCAATAGGCTTGGTTTTATAAAACCAGTAGAGAAACCACCTTCTCTAATTACTTCTTGTTGTTGTTTTGTTCGTTTTGGTTTTGCACGCTCCTGCTTTTTTTGAATTCACAATGATGAGATTGGAATGTACAAAATTGTTAGCTTAGGTAATACTTCATGAGTCTTTAAAATGAAAACGAGACCTGTATTTTAAGTAAGGGTTCAATTATTACTTTCTACAAAAACTGTTCCAATTTTTACAATATTGTACCCTGTCAAATTGCTACACAAATACCTTTGGGGAAACAGAATCAACTCAGGCAGTCAGTAGTGGCAGACCTTTCATCAGACCCGTCAATCCTCAACACTGTAGAGTCCCTCAAACACAGCTCTCTCTTAAACTGCTGCTTTTCAACATCCTGAAATAATGATAATAAATACTTGGTGAATATAGTCTTTCTCTTGCAATTAGCTTCTATTATGGTGACGTAGCTAGCCCAACAGTACGAGTCATTATCTACATGCTTCTTAAAATACATAGTTGATGTCTTTTTATAGGATTTTTTTTTAGTAATGGGAATCAATTGTAGGGCCTTGTATGTAGTGGATAAGCACTCCAGCTCTGAGCTATAGCCAAATGATCTTCCTGTTGACCTATGATCAAATGCTGTATTCATTTTTTAATAATCACCATCATGTATGGAATTAGCATGCATTGAACCTACATAATATCTACCTTATTTTATAAACTATTAAATTTTCACCTACACATTTAATCTCATAGTAACTCTGGAGGCATTACAAGTAAGAAAACTGCGAAGAACTACAAGTAAGAAGCTAATACATGCATGACTGAAACCACAAAAAGAGGACCTAATACGCTAAGACAGAACCCCAGGTCTGTCAGTTGTTGCACTGTGTTCTTTTATGTGTAGTATCTATGCACACACATTGGAAATTGGGGAGGGGGACTTTCCCTTTTATAAACAGGGATATGGGACAGCAGGGCAAGCTTTGCCAAAAGAAAGACTTTTCAGTAAGTAGCTGAGAAAGTGAGAAATGGTAATTGATCTAAAAACTCCCAAACCTCATCTTTGGTCTAGGACTTCCCTGAAAGACCTCTGGGGGATACATAAACAATGGGGAGATGGCCTTTACTTCACTAGTCTCTGTATCCAGCCACAGAATTCTCCGCATTTCACTGGGAACCTGAGTGAGACCTTATAGAGAACCCAGAACCCTCCTTAGGCATCTGTCCAAGTTTCCTACCCTGTCTCCTTGCCTCTTCTGGTTCCTGCTTGGCTCCTGCCATGGTTTGAATATGTCTCCTGAAATTCAGGAATGGTTAGTCCTCAATGTGTTTTAGGAAGATATAGGCCTTTCCCTGCAAAGTGGCTTATTCTTATACGTACACTTGTCGTAGTGTGAGAGTACCAAATTTCTGCTCTGTCACTTCTACACATGTCCACTCTTTACTCTTTTCCTCTGAGTTGAATAGCAGGAACCCATCACCGAAGCCATGCATTTGGACTTCCCTGATTCTAGAACCACCAGTCAATAAACTTCTGCTCTTCAAAATGATTTCAATTTTAGGTACTTTGTTAGAACAACAGAAAACAGACTAAAACAACCCCAGAGGTAGAGAGGGTGCTTATTCCTAAACAGGACCAAGCCTGACTCAACTTTACCAAAGAAAAAAATAAATCCAAAGAGACAGGTGTTGGGATTCTTTCCAAGAAAGAACAAGTTGTAGATATTCAAATCCACTAACCTTTACCTCTGGCTATGCTCCAGTCTTAATGACTTCTTTTAGCAATGTGAAAATGATAACCTTAGGATCAGGAAATGGTCTTATTTATAATATATTCATGACAAATATATTTACCACTATGGACAGTGGAAAAGAGATAAGATGGTATGTTTATTAGCCTCACTTAGCTATCATGGAGCAATGTACATCAATATGATGAAAATTCAAAATTCAAGATGCTATCATTATTCATCTTGTGCACTAATTTGACTTAACAAGCCACCATTTACTTTATTGTTAGGTGGAATTATTTCAAGAGAAGGGAAAAGAATCCCTAAGAATCATATGTGACTGTCCCCTTTATGTGTTTTAATGTGATGACTCAACCTTCCAGTAGTGAGGGATGGCCATGTCACCCTCTTCTGGCCAGTAAAGAATAAGAGGAATTCCTTGGGGCTTCTCTTCCCAATAATAAACAATTATTATAGAGGAAAACAATAGCTCTCTTCCACTATCGCCTCCTTCCTTCCTGCTTGATGCTCTGAAATGATGATGTGAGTGAGTATCCTGCAGTGATAGCATAATGAACTGGAGGAGGTAAGGGCTCTACAGTGTGATCAGCAGGGAGGAAGCAGGGCTGTTCTGCTACACCAGCATGGACTCATAGCTTTCCAGAGAAAGATCCACTCAGGTGAGTGAGCTTGAAGAATCAGACAACTTCACTATATCTAAACATGCCATGAAGCATGTTTAGCACAAAGGATGTCAGGGAGAATGAAGGATGATAAGAATGAGGGGCAGATATCTCAGATTTCCATAAGAAAGATACAGATCAGGGTTTCTCCAGACTGAGATGGAGTGAGGAATTCCAAAGTTAAGAGCCAGCGCAGAGAGAGCAGTATTCAGAAAGACAGAGGAATGGGAGAAGATGGCATGATTGCTGAGGACTTAGGACCTGCTCTCAAGAATGTGGGCAGAACAGGTAACTAGGGCAGTGACAAGAGATGAGGCCACAGAGAAAAGAGGTATCTTAAGCTTCAAGAAGACTTGGTATTTCATCATCATGAACAAGGGCTGTGGTTAAGTCAGGAGATATTCTACCATGAAACCTAGAGGTGTGCTGTGGATATCGCTCTGTGTAAATAAAGTTCTGATTGGCCAGTAGCCAGGCAGGAAGTATAGGCGGGACAAGAGAGAAGAGAATTCTGGGAGGTGGAAGGCTGGGTGAAGAAAGACACGGCCAGCCGCCGCCATGACAAGATGCAAGGTACTGGTAAGCCACGAGCCATGTGGCAAAGTATAGATTAATAGAAATGGGTTAATTTAAGATAGAAGAAGTAGATAACAAGAAGCCTGCCACAGCCATACAGTTTGTAAACAATATAAGTTTCTGTGTGTTTACTTGGTTGGGTATGAGGGTCTGTGGGCCTGGCAGGTGAGAGAAATTTGTCCTGACTGTGGGCCAGGCAGGAAAACTCCAACTGCAGAGGTGCCCTTCAAATGTGTCACAGTCAATCTGCCCCAGAACTCCGATCTAGACCAGAGGTGAGTGCCTGGGGTCACACCCAGAGAGGCCCACCCCTAGGTCCCAGCCCTGGGCACCAGCCATTCAGGGGAAGACCTGCCCAACTTGACCCCGGGTTCTGGCCATTAGGAAGGTTCCCCTTCTCCAAGACCCACTGCAGACCTTATGATCTCCATGCCCTGAACCCACACCCATCTGCCCAAGACCCCAGCCACTTCCTGAGACTTAGAAACAACTCCCTAGCTTCCATCCTGCCCTGGAACTCCCATCTGGACCACAGACCCCAGCCACTTCCTGATACTCAGAGACCAGCACCCAGCTCCCATCTGGCCAGCACTCCCATCTGGAACAGAACTCCCATCTGGACCAGAGAGAGGCTCCCTAAATCTGTCAGCTATGTCTGGACCAAGTGCATTGATAAGACCAAGAGTGAATCCACAAGAAGATGGACAAAGGTCAAGGCAGAAGTACATACAACAAAATAAAGAGCAATAGAGCATCACCAGAACCTAGACCTCTTCCAACAGCTAGACCTGAACATCACAGAATGGAAGAAGCAGAAGAAAGCAACCTAATAAATAACATCATGAAGAGGTTAGAGCCTTATATAGAAGAAATCAAAAATGAAGTGGAGGAACAGACAAACAAAAAATGGGAAGAATGCTATTAAACACTAGAGGAAAGGACAAATAAAGAAGAAGAAAACAATAAGTCCCGGAAAGAAAATCATGAAAAAGCAATGAAACAGATGAGGGAAACAGTCCAAGACCTGAAAAGGGAAATAGAAAAAATGAAGAAGACACAAGCAAATGGAATGCTGGAAATAGAAAATCTGAGTAAATGAACAGGAACTTCAGATGCAAGTATAACCAACAGAATGCAAGAGATGGAAGAGAGGATGTCTGGTGTTGAAGATACACTAGAAGAAATAGATTCATCAGTCAAAGAAAACAGTAAAACCAACAGAGTCATGACCCAAGATTCCAAGAAATGTGGGACACTATGAAAAGACCAAACCTACAAATAATAGGGATAGAGGAAGGAGAAGAATACCAACTCAAAGGCACAGAAAATATATTTAACAAGATCATAGAAGAAAACTTTCCCACCTTAAAGAACAAAATACCTATGAAGATACAAGAAGCCTACAGAACACCAAACAGACTAGACCCTCCCAAAAAGTCCCTTCGCCACATAATAATTAACAACTAAACGTACAGAATAAATAAAGAATATTAAGAGCAGCAAAGGAAAAAGGCCAAGTGAATTATAAAGGCAAACACATCAGAATAACACCCAATTTCTCAGTGGAGACTTTGAAAGTCAGAAGGACCTGGACAGATATAATGCAGACACTAAGAGACCATGGATGCAAACCTAGACTAATATACCCAGCAAAACATTCAATCATCATGGATGGAGTGAACAAGACCTTCCAAGACAAAGCCATATTTAAACAACACTTATCCACAAACCCAGCCCTACAGAAAGCACTAGAAGGAAAATTCCAACCTAAGGAAGTCAGATACACCCTTGAAAACACAGGCAATAGATAATACCACAGCAGTAAACCACAAAGAAGAGAAGTACAGACACACTACCACAAAAAAAAAATAATAATAGAAATGAACAATCACTGGTCATTAATATCCCTTAATATCAATCGGCTTAATTCACCTGTAAAAAGACACAGACTAACAGAATGGATACAAAAACAGGATTCTGCTGCATACAAGAAACACACCTCAAATTCAAAGATAGACACTTCTAAGAATAAAATGCTGGGAAAAGACTTTCCAATCAAATGGTTTCAAGAAGCAAGCTGGTATAGACATCCTAATATCCAGAAAAATAGATTCCAAACTAAAATCAATCAAAAGAGATCAAGAAGGACATTACATACTCATTGCAGGAAAGATCCACCAAGATGAAGTTTCAATTCTGAACATTTATGCCCCAAACACAAGGGCACCCACATTTGTAAAACAAACATTACTAAAGCTTAAATCAATATAAAACCCCATACTTTAATAGTGGGAGACTTCAACACCCCACTTTCACCTGTGGACAGATCTGCCAAATTGAAACTTAGCAGAGAAATGAAGGACTTAATTGATGATATTACTCAAATGGACTTAATTGATATCTACAGAACATTCCATCTGAACAAAAAAGAATATACCTTATTCTCAGCACCCCATGGAACCTTCTCTAAAATCAACCATATACTTTGCCACAAAGCAAATATCAACAGATACAAAACAATTGGAATAACCTCCTGTGTTCTATCAGACCAACAAGGTTTCAAGTTAGATTTCAACAAAAACAAAAACTACAGAAATCCTACAGTCTCATGGAAAGTGAATAATGCTCAACTGAATCACCAATGTGTTAAGGAAAAAATAAAGAAAGAAATTAAAGACTTCCTAGAGATCAATGAAAAGGAATGCACCACATGCCCAAAATTATGGGACACTATGAAAGCAGTGCTAACAGGGAAATTCATAGCACTAAATGCCCACATAAAGAAGTTGGAGAAATCTCACACTAGTGACTTAACAGCACACCTGAAAACTCTAGAACAAGAAGAAGCAAAGTCTCCCAGGAAGAATAGATGCCAGGAAATTATCAAATTGAGAGCTGAAATCAATAAAATATAAACAAAGAGAACAATACAAAAAATTAATGAAACAAAGAGTTGGTTTTTGAGAAAATCAACAAGATAGACAAGCACTTATCCAAACTAACCAAAAGACACACAGAGAGAGCATCCAAATTAACAAAATCAGAAATGAAAAGGGGACCATAACAACAGACAATGAGGAAATCCAGAGAGTCATCAGGTCATACTTCAAAAACCTCTACTCCACAAAACTGAAAAATCTAAAAGAAATGGATACTTTTCTGGATAGGTACCACATACCTAAGTTAAATCAAGACCAGATAAACCATTTAAATAGTCCAATAACCCCTAAGGAAACAGAATCAGTCATTGAAAGTCTCCCAACCAAAAAAAGCCCAGGATCAGATGGTTTCAGCACAGAAATCTACCAGATCTTCAAAGAAGACTTAATACCAATACTCTTTAAATTGTTCCACACAATAGAAGCAGAAGGAATATTACCAAACTCCTTCTATGAGGCTACAATTACTCTGATTCCTAAACCAAACAAAGATGCAACAAAGAAAGAAGGCTACAGACTGATCTCCCTCATGAGCATTGGTGCAAAAATATTCAATAAAATACTGGCAAACAGAATCCAAGAACACATTAAAACAATTATCCACCATGATCAAGTAGGCTTCATCCCAGGGATGCAAGGGTAGTTCAACATAGGAAAGTCCATCAATGTAATACACCATATAAACAAACTCAAAGAAAAAAAAACACATGATCATCTCACTAGATGCAGAAAAGGCATTTGACAAAATCCAACACCCCTTCATGACAAAGGTCTTGGAGCAATCAGGAGTACAGGGAACATACCTAAACATATTAAAGCCATCTAAGGCAAGCCAACAGTCAACATCAAATTAAATGGAAATAAACTCAAAGCAATACCACTAAAATCAGGAACAAGGCAAGACTGTCTGCCCTCCCCATACTTATTCAATATAGTTCTTGAAGTTCTAGCCAGAGCAATAAGACAATATAAGGAGATTAACGGGATACAAATTGGAAAGAAAGAAGTCAAGCTTTCCCTATTTGCAGGTGACATGATAGTATACATGAGTGACCTCAAAAATTCAACCAAGTAACTAATACAGCTTATAAACACCTTCAACAACATATCAGGATACAAGATCAACTCAAAAAAAAAAATCAGTAGCCCTCCTATATACAATAGACAAACAGGCTGAGAAGGAAATCAGAGATACATCACCCTTTACAATAGCCACAAATGATATTAAATACCTTGGGGGTAGCTCTAACTAAGCAAGTGAAGGACCTATATTACAAGATCTTTAAGTCCCCTGAACAAAGAAATTGAAGATATCAGAAAATGGAAAGATCTCCCATGCTCATGGATAGGCAAGATTAACATAGTAAAAATGGCTACCTTACCAAAAGCAATCTACAGATTCAATGCAATACCCATCAAAATACCAACACAATTCTTCACAGACCTGGAAAGAATAATACTCAACTTCATATGAAAAAAAAAAAATACTAGGATAACCAAAAGAATCCTGTACAATAAAACAACCTCTGGAGGCATCACAATCCCTGACCTCAAGCCCTACTATAGAGCTACAGTAGTAAAAACAGCTTGGTACTGGCATAAAAACCACCATGTGGACCAATGGAATTGAATTGAAGACTCTGACATTCATCCACATGTTTATGAACATATAATTTTTGACAAAGAAGCCAAAACTGAAAAATGGAAAAAAGAAAGCATCTTCAACAAATGGTGCTGCCATAACTGGATGTCAACATGTAGAAGGCTACAAATAGATCGATATCTGTCACCATGCACAAAACTTGAGTAGCAAAGACCTCAACATAAATCCAGTTACTTTGAACCTGATAGAAGAGAAAGTAGGAAGTAGTCTTGAACATATTGGCATAGGAGATCATGAGAGAAACAATCAGTCAATGGGACCTCTTGAAACTGAGAAGCTTTTGTAGAGCAACAGACATGGTCAACAAGACAAAGCGACAGACTACAGAATGGGAAAAGGTCTTCACCAACCCCACATCTGACAGAGGGCTGATATACAGAATATATAAAGAACTCAAGAAATTAGACATCAAAGTGCCCAACAGTCCAATTGAGAAATGGGCTATAGAACTAAACAGAGAATTCTCAACAGAGGAATCTCAAATGGCTGAAAGACATTTAAGAAATCACTCAATATCCCTAATTATTTGGGAAATGCAAATCAAAATGACTCTGAGATACCACCTTACACCTGTCATAATGGCTAAGATGAAAAACACTGAAGATAGCTTATGCTGGAGAGGATGTGGAGCAAGGGGAACTCTCCTCCACTGCTGGTGGGAATGTAAGGTTGTACACCCACTTTGGAAATAGAACAAATCTTTTCTGGCATGATGAAAATTCCTGAAAATGCTTAGTGAGTCAGTCAGCTTATTTTGTGCTTACTGAAGGTTAGTCGGTCAGATGAATAGAGTCATGCGACTCTCCTAATTGTTTGATAACTAATATTAATAAGAACATCCTATGTTTGTAATTTCAGTGTTAACAGGAATATTGATTACTCAGTTACACACCATTCTTTAGAACAGTAATGGTTTTGCCTGCTTAGAGAAAGCGGCATATCCCAGAGGGCTCTATTGTTACCCTGAAGTGTACCACTTCCTCCAGGTGCTTAGAGGGCAAAGTGACCTTTAACTCATTTTCTATGGACTTTAGGGTAAAAGATTGGTGTCATTCCTGGTCATTTACAGCCTGGTTCATGAAGTTTGAGGGAGTAAGTTTTGTGGGATGCATGAGGCCCAAAGGAAACAAAACAACCCATAAAAATGAATTGCACCTAAGAAATTATAGTTTGCCATTTGAAAATTCTGAATTTGAAAGTTTGTAAAGTATGATAAATAGTCTGAACTTCAGGGAAATGAAGTAGTTTCATGAAACTTCCAAATCTGCAATGATAATGCAGAGAAATTGGTTCAAATCAATTCATTTATAAGTAAGGTAAATGAAACATAACCACACACACACACACGCGTGCGCGCGCGTGTGTGTGTGTGTGTGTGTGTGTGTGTGTGTGTGTGTGTGTGTGTGGCCTTTTTGTTTTTGTTTTTTTGAGACAGCATTTTTCTGTATAGTCCTGGCTGTCCTGGAACTTGCTCTGCAGACCAGGCTGGCCTCGAACTCAGAGATCCTCCTGCCTCTGCCTCCTGAGTGCTGGGAATAAAGGCGTGTGATACCACCACCTGCCATGCTTTAGTTTTAATAAGGTATTTCCTTGATAATTCCAATGGACATTTTCTCTTATGTAGCTGTGCTTTGAAATCAACAGCTTTGGATTATCACAATGCAATCTCATTGCTTTCCACGTATGGGAACTCAAGCTTCTTCCCTGCCTCAGCTCTGTAGGCTTCACAGGTTTGCACTAATTAGAACTCCTTAACAATGAATTCTTGAAAAGTGAGCAGTACTTCCTTCATAGACAGCGAAGGTCCATGGTCATGTTCTCTCCCCATTGTTTCAAGCTTGTACACACACCTGGAGACACATTACTTGACTGTTTTTCAGTGGAACTCTGAAGATACAGTTGATATATTTGGAAATCAGTGAGGTTTAGTCATAAACTATTGCCTGGAGGGTTAATAATAACATCATTCTGTTTCTCAGATAAAACTGTTTTTTTTTTTTTTTCTCCACAGGTGTAAAGAGACTAAAATCAGGGAGAAGTTTAGTATGTGCTTATTGGTGAAATTATTAAGGCAACTCCACATAGTTTAAAGGGAGCTTTATTTTGTGGCGTAACTTACAAGTGAAGTAATAGGCAGATTGCAGGGTCTGGGAGAGGTGTGTCGCAGTCTGGCGGTGTTCTCTGGAGAACTCTGCTTGGTCTACCTCCAGCATCCAGGGTCCAGGATCCAAGAGAGCCTGCACATCTGGAACCCGGGTCTTTAGCATCCTCTCTCAGCCCTACCTTGTAGGCGTGACCGTGACCGTTACCAAAGCCTCAATGGGGGTTGGAACTTCCAGGACAAAGCTGGAATGGCTACCTACTACATGTGCTTACTTAACCAAAGGAAATTGAATATGGCCACTACAAACAACAAGAAGGAAGAGGAGGAGGGGAGGAGGGAGAGGAAGGGAAAGAGGAGGAGGAGGAGGAGGAGGAAGAGATGGTGTTGGTGTTGGCAAGGCAGTTACAGCAGGTAAAGGTGCTTCCTTCAAGCCTAAGAAACCAAGTTCAATCCCTGGACTCACATGCTGGAAGGAAAGACTTACTTCCAACTGGTCATCTAGCCTCCACATGGCATGCAGTAGCAAACATACATATATTCACACACAAATGCAAGCGCACATCACACTAAATGAAAGTATTAGAAGATGCTGGCAGAGGAGGGAAAGAGAAAGAAGTGAGAGGGGAGAGAGAGAGAGAGAGAGAGAGAGAGAGAGAGAGAGAGAGAGAGAGAGAGAGGAGAAAGTGGGACTGATTTTTTATTTCTCTTGCACAAAATACAAGATATCAAGATAGTCCCGTGAACAAGTAAATCATTATTTCTTGAAGAGCCTGAAGTCAATATCACTCTTTAGGGTCAGGAGACAGTAGATGAAATCCAATAAGTGATACCTGCATTGTATGACTGGGAGTCTAATACCAAACCCACCTTGTTTTGGCATCTTAAATTAAAATATATTGTCCCTACTTGTAATAATATTTTCACTCCTATACTGCCTCTATGCTTTGAATGAATGGGGGTGCTCTCAGCTGAACCAACTGCCATGGTTACAGTCAATTCGAGTATTATATTTCCAGGAAGCAAAAAAAGAGGGTTGTTTAAGGTAAACATTACCTTTCCTTTATAGAGAACAATTGCTTCACAACACCCCTGTTCCTGCTCCTGTTGGAAGCCTAGAATGTGTTGAGGCCCAGGTTCTAGGCCTACTGCAGCTGTCTACCTTTGATGTGTCCTGTGGCTTTTCATCTCAAGAAGCCCAGTAAACTTGCTTTCCAGAGTTTGTAAGCTTGAAGCAGGTCCAGGGTTGCAGGCTCAAAGAAATCTGTGAGACCGTAAAGTTATATTTATTATTCTAACGTATCTGGTAAGCACAGTATTGTCATTGGCACCATGTAGTTGAGCCTTGATATTTTTGATGTTGCAATATACTAGTGCCATGCCCTTCTTTGGCTAGAGCCTGATGGGGAGTTACATTTTCAGAGTCTGGGTAAAGGGCTGGCCTACATTCTCCCTTCACTTCTCAAATATGCATCATGAGTTTGTGGTGTGAAAATACCTTATTGGATTCTAGAAACACAGAACAAACCAGCCCTTTTCTGCTAGGTGACTTAGAGGAGACAACCATTTCCTTTTGGAAGATGAAGGAGTATGCTGTGAAGACTTCTTTCAACTTTTATTTAGATATTCTAAAAACGTTGACTGTGGCACAAAGAGCACCATTTCTTCCTGATAAGAGAAAGACCACAGCTGTGACAGCACGTTCTAGACAATGGATATTTGTTAATGCTGGGGTGGGCTCAGTTCATTTCTCTCTACTCTTCAGTCCACATTTCATATTCCTGTGTGTCTCCTTTGGTTCTTCTTCTCATATACTTTTGCATCCCAATAATATATGTATAGATGATTTTTAGCCTTCACTTTTCTCTTTCTTTCTCATTGTACAAGATTGTCTTGGTAATCTCAATTCTATTGAAATTGGAAAAGGAATGGGGAAGTTGAAGTTGGAATTCACTACCAACGAGTCCATTCTTTTCTGTGTATAAGACAGTCAGTAATGATCGAAGCTGATGGCTTTTCTCTCTTGCTCACAACCTCATCTTTTGTGTGAAGTGTGTCTCAGGCTATGGCCTGTTGCTGTCCACTGAGGTGCAAATGCACTCACCCCTCTCGTGTGTCTCAGAGGGGTTCAGGCAGACTTCGGGAAAGACACCTTCAGACTTGCTATCCGGATGCCGAAAGAGACTGAACCATCTAGAATGAGACACATGTGCCAAACGGTAGCTTCTATTTCAGAGGCCAGACATCTTTAAGGCACTATCTGGGGAGAGTTTGATGGTGATGTGATCATTTCCAACAATTCCATGTCTGCATGCCAGCTGCTTTCTTTTGCTAAAGTGGGGGAAGATGTTTTTTCCTATAATAAATTGTTCAGTGCTTTGGGTGTTTAGGTGAATTTGCTTCTTTGATTTCTGAAGGGTCTTTTGCCTTTCTCTTTTCATCTTTTTATGACTGGCTAACTAACTGCTAAAAGAGGATGAGCACTATCATGTTGGGTCTGCCGTGTTTGTCCTTTCTGACTTAGCAGACAGACTGTTTACTTGTGACAGTAGAACACCCGAGAATTGAAGAGTGAACTGAGCCAGGGAATGAAAGAGGCATACCTGCTCAGAGGATAGAGAAAATCTCTGAAGAATGACATTTTGGTGGAATTATTAGAAGTCCATTTCTGCAAAACTGTACTTTCAAACCTTGGGGGTGACAGCCTGTAATGACATTTACTTTTGCAGACCACGGGGCTAAAAGCAATCCATGGTGCTTTATGAAGATGTTTGTTCCGCTGGAATAAATAAATTGGGGGGGGGATGTGTAGAAACAATTGAGGATTATGAATGTTGGTAAGGACACTCAACAGAAGAAATAGGAGGAGAAGAGAAATCTAAGGTAAAGTGAATAATAATGAGCTATCTGCTGATAGTAAAACTTTTTACCAGAGAAATGTACATAAAGAATTACCCTTAGTTATGCATAGTGGCTTCCTCAAATGAACTCTTGTATTTTAAGATTGAAACAGAAATAATAAATCTCCCCTTCATCACCCAATTCTTAAGCCAGGAGGACCCAGGTGCCTTTTTTCAGCGCCACGTTTCCAGTGCTCTGACAAACAGAGGGAAGGAGATTGTGGGCTTGGTGTGCATGCAGGTAACTGGCTGTATCCTCTAATGCTGCTTCAGAGACCTTCTTGTTTCTCTTTGGAGCTTTTATTTCTGACTTTCAGTTTGCAATGTGGACATTGGCTTCTTACTCTAAGATTCAGTGTGGGTAACTGAAATCTTCCCAACCAGAAAAAACTGAAGAGTTCCGAGCTCTTCTGTTTGTTAGTGGGAAAGGGATTGTTTTGATTCTCTTCTGCCAAATGCCCTCCACCCTCATTCCTCATTTTGCAGCCAAGGGTGACTATGAAGGGTAACTATGGCATCTTTATTAGTTTTGGAATTTTCTCTTTAAACTCAGTGAGATACTTCTGCACCTAGGTTTTCTTTTCATTCTAGGTCACCACACTTCTTCACTGTCTCTGCTCTTGGCTTGCCGCCTGCCTTTGTGATCACATATAAAACCAGAATCTGAGTTAATTATTAATAGTGCCACTTTGACAAAAGAATAGCCATGCTTTTCACACAATACATGTGCAGAACAGCAAGCAAAGCTAAAGTTTTGAAGTAGTTACGTTCATGAATATGATGCTGTTGAAATGATACAGAAGATGGTGACAAGGAAGCAGCATCTTCTAAGTCTTCATTTCCTCATTTTGGCAAACACAGATATTATGGGATATGCCCTTCCTTTTAGCCCTAATATTTTGTGGTTAGAATATCAATGATCCACAGATGTTGATCATAGTAATTAAAATCCACTACACCCAAACACAGTGCTATCTTTATATTAACCAAGATGTCAGAAGCACACCTTTATGAATGGCGTACTCTTAACTCAGTAAAATTAGGCTGGCAAGAATGTTGCATTTAGTATTTCATGTTGGAAAAAAAAAAAACTTCCTATGTAATCCTAAGGCTTCTTTGGAAGGCCTGTCGTAGGTAGAATTTGGAATTTGTGGACATCTGGAATGGTGCTTCTTCCACATATTCATTGATGTTCTTCCATTCACAGGAATTCCAAAGGTAATATGGTCTCAAACTTCAATTTTCTGCATTGTAAATGGGTATTAAAGTTAGTATACCCTTAAATTCGCATGATCAGAAGTAGTATTTGTAGTAAAAATGCCCTACATTAATAGTATTGTTTTAATAAAGAACTATAACTTTTAAAAAAAGAATAGAGATGTCTAAGTTGAAAGGATATTATAGGTCAAAGATGGAGTTTAGAGGGTAAATCATTTACCTAGGATACATAAGACCCTGAGTCTAATTCTCACTACCACAAGATAAAAATTTTGTAACAGAAAAAATTTAAACAAATGTTGACAAAGAACCTGTAAGGGACAGTCCTGAAAAAAATAATCTATATTTTCTGAGATAAAATCACCCTCCTATATTTGGAATTTTTTAAATTTAAATGTTCACATTCAAAGAAAAGAAAACAACAACCAAACCAAACCAAACAAAACAAAACATTGACTTGGTTAGCTAGGCTTGGTGGCATATACATGTAGTCCTAGCCACCAGGAGACTGAGGCAGGAGGACTGTGGGATCAAGGCTAGCCTGGGCTTGACCTGGAAGCTGTCTGTTCCAGGCTCTGGCAGATGCCTTTATTTAGATTACATTTATTCTTCACAGTGGTACAAGTTACTGCAGATATTGCGAGTCAGTGTTAGTAACACTTGCTCAGTGACTTAGAACTAAGCCTTGGCTCTGAGTGTCAAGGAAAAACATCTTTCAAAACCTTCAAGAAGTTACTTAATTTCTGATAATTGCTAACAGCACACTAACCCAATAGTGTCTCAGAAGAGCCTTAAGCTAAAGAAACAGTGATTTGGAAGTCATGGATCAAAACACCTTGTTAATTGTGATGGTTAATCTTCATTGCCAGCTCAATTGGGTTTGGTGTCACAAAAATACAACTCTGGGTGTGTCTAATAGGTTGTTTCCACAAAGGTTAAATTGAGGAGAGAAGAGGCACTATTAATGTAGGGAATGAGAAAAAATCCCCTGAGCTGGGGTCCTCCACTGGAGGAGAGCAGAAAGCAAGCCAGGTACCAGCATGTTTGCACTCTTTCTTGGATGCAGAGTGAACAGCTCCCCCATGCCTTCTCTGCCATGACAAATGTGTTTTCATACTGTGAGCCAAATACACCCTTCTTTTCTCAGGTTGCTTCTTTTCAAGTATTTTGTCACGAAGAAAAAGGAACAAATAAAGCTGTGTGCAGGAATTATATTATCTGTAGATACGCAGACTGCTTCGGTACTCTCCTTGTGTGGTGGCTCATGAGATGATGCTTGGTCTACCGAGCCTCTTAAACTTATTTGCCTTCCAATGAGGACTCTGCTCTAGAGTGAGTTCTGCCCAATGAAGAAGACCAGGTTTTCTCTTAACTTTGCTGACTGTAGCCTGGGTTGAAGTGAGAGTTATCCATTGTGTGAAACAACTGCTTGATTCTCGCAATATGAGCTGATCCTCCAAAACCATGTTTCCTGGTACCCAAGGAAGTGTGACAACTGGAATGTTAGAGGACTCTCTTTCTTCTATTGAAACCTTGACAGGAGAGAGATGAAAGAATGACAAGAAGACAAAGCAGACACATGCATGCCCTTAGATTTAGTCCTCCCATTCATGGTCTGAGAACAAGCTCCCAGATCTCCTGTTCCCAGGAAACACCTGCTTCTCCAGTTGATTCTTTGCTGGATAGTGGCAGTTCCAAAAGAGGAAACAGCATTTCCTGGATGGTGGATTTTTTTTGTTAGGGCAGTATCACATTCAGGCATTTTTCTTTCCTTTCCTTTGATAGAGGAAAAATGCAGGATGATGAGAAAGTTCTATCTGGTGTCACCAGATTGCTTTTGCATTATGAAGCCATTCTAGTGGTCACCAGGACTTCAATGTGCCTAAGGCTCAGAGAAGATAATTGGAGTTTTTCTTGAGGTCCCATTTTCTTTGGAAGGGTCACAGAATTGGAGCTAATGTATACAGAAAGTCTCCTCCAGACCATTACATTTAATTCAGTAAGACTGTCCATTTCTGTAATATTTGTAAGAGTCTCTTGGGCATTTTCGTATGCTTCTGATGCTGCTTCAGTTGTCTTTTTTTTTTTCCTGAAGTGGGGGCAAATAATTCTGTTATCAAATATGCTTCCTTTGTCCCGTGCACTGCCTTTTCCATTTTGGTGGAAACTTTGATCATTTTCATTCACGTAACCTAACCATTGCTTTTTGGGGAATACTACTTATAACTAATTTTTAATATAGTAGAACCCTGATGATGTTTTCAGAAAATACTCTTACAAAAACTTAAGAGTGAAATGTCTAACTAGGACTTCCCTCTCATGTCTTCCTACTAGTTTCCACGGATCCAAAGGTCTCAGGGTTGGGTGATGAACAAATTCCTGAGACTTGATCTCTGATTGCTCCATCTGCCATGAATTCTGTGTTCATGCTGATTTCGTAGCCAGGAATTTTTCACAACATGAAGTCTGAACTTGAAGATATGCCAAGTACATGAAAATCACAAGTGACTATTTACACTATGAATAGTATAGTTAAGCAGTTTTTAGAAAATAGTCAAAATAACTTATTCATCAAATTAATACCAAATGGGCAAAAGAGACAAAACACAAAGTTGAATTGGATTTGTAAATATGAATGCACACCCAGAGATTGCATCTTGGTTCTAAAGTGACTAAATATTTTGTATCTGTTAGTTAATTACTTAATTAATTAAACAATTATATATTGAATATTAGGTACCACAGTATCAGATTCTAAGAATTGGGATAATAAGTATTGTCTCTTAGCGTGGAGTTCACTGTACAACTAGAAGAGCATGTATCACATAAATAGTCAAAAAACAATCACCGTGTGTGTGTGTGTGTGTGTGTGTGTGTGTGTCCAGAGTTCTACAGAAGGTGCTGCATTAAAGCCTCTTTTTAATGTGGACCCGTGAACCTCTCTATTCAACAAAAATTCTGCAAATCTCTCAAAACACACTATGACAGAAAATCCACATTTAAGTATTCTCTCAATTATTTGTTAATAATTGGATTACAAAATGTGAGATTATTTTATAATTTATGTGATTTGAATTCTATAAGGACATAAGAAAATTCTGTATTGAGTGCTAACAAAAATCTATTGTTCTATTGATAGGCTCACAGAGGATTCCTAAGACAACCCTGGCTTCTCACTGTGGGAGGGACATTAGTCTACATGTTACTAACTTATGTTTTTGCTTTGACACCAACTGGCCTGAACATTATTTAAAATAGAGATACTAACAATTATTTTAATAACTCCAGAAGTAGTTGTGGCAGATAAATGAAATAAAATGCACCTGAAAATGGAAAAAAAAAACCCACTAGTGTTTGAATTTTTAGAAAACAATGAGTATTTACTTCAATTTGAGAAAACATTAGAATGTAAAAATCTAAATCACAATGCATACAGAAATCAAGTAAAGACACAGCTGATGCCGAGAAAGGAAAAAATACACAATAAATAGGGAGAAGCTTTCCCAGTGAGAATCTTTTTATACCCAAAGTGAAAGTACTATGAACAAAAGGGAGACAACATCAGTAACCATCAGACCCCACAAGGGTGAACATAGCTAGCTGCAACAGAAAATAGGCAATGCTTACCAAAGACATACTAGAAGAAAAGCATCATAAGGGAAAGAAATACCCATTCAGCCTTTTCATTTCTATCTCCTAGTTCTTCCAGTAACAATTGTGTGTTGCTTTATATATCTTATTTGTATTGTGATTATGTTTATGGATTATCCACTATACAACAAGAGTACATTATTTATAATTTTGGAATAATTAGGATGCCTTTAAAACTCACCCAAATTTAAACACAAAAGACTAGCTTCTAGGTTGCACTTGTATAAATTAGGACTAAAGGCCTGAGTATAACACTGATTTTTTAAAATATGGATGTGATTGAATAAATTACAGGTTTTGAAAATATTTTCAATAAAAGTTATCATTTAGGATGAAAGACATTTATGTTTAATAACACTCATCTTGAGTTGGGTTAAATATGGTCAAGAGAAATAACACATAATCGATGTCATTAAAACTTAGCATCTTTCCAGAATCCAGTGGCTCCCTGTGGCAATCAGGAGTCTTTCCTTCAGGTCCTTCTGTCTTCCCCCTTTGCAGAAAAATTGGAGAGGATATTAAATGTAATACATCTCACATAGGAGCTAAGGTATCTCCAAAACCACTCTATCAACAACTTGTCCCCAAGTTTCTAATATTTTTCTCCAGTGGAATTTTAAAAATCTCACGCACTTTGGAAAAAGACCCAGTATATTTGATTCCACCATCTCACTCTGTGTCCTTTATCATACTAGTTGATAAGATTCTTATCTGTAGGAATTGTATCCTTAGGATCCTAAATTGTAAGATTAAAAAAAATTATTTATGTATGTTTACATACATATTACGTTTCCCTGAAAGCTAACAAGATTTTAGCTTTTAAAAAATATTTTTTAAAATCTGATAATATTGTGGGAGAGAAGAATGTATGTAGAAAATATAGATAAATAAGCAGAGAAATGATTATTAATAGAGTACACATGGTTTGAATGAGGGATTTAGACACCTGAAGGGCTTGGCTTCAGTGATTGGGCACCTGCCTAGTAGTATGAGGCTCTAGGTTCAATTCCTTGTGTTACCAGAGAGAGAAAATTTAAGCTTTTATACTTGACCACTGTATATATGAAAGGGACAGAGAATTATGATTGAGTTGAAAAATTCTTCAAGTTCTGGCTGGGGGGTATCTTTAAGGGAAGGAGTTTCTTTGAATATTGTCACCATGGCACAGTTGTTTTAGCTAATGCTAGCTCTCTTGCTGTGGGGCCATTGGATGTGGATTTCTGCTCAGATTTGGTCTCTTCTATGTCTCATTTTCATTGCATTTGTCTATTCTGTATTCTCTGCTGGGCACCAGCCAAATTTGTTATTTAACAATGGCATGTATTACTCAACACTTCTCATACTCTGTGTACTCCCTTTTTACAGATGGGGAAACAAGCAAAGAGACGTTTGAGGGACTTGCCTAAATTTACAACTTATAAAAAGCAGGGCAGGGATTTGAACCTATGCTATGTAACTCTTGATTTTGTACTTTAATTTCTGTCCTCTATGACTAATCCCTATAATTGGTGCTATAGTAATCATTATAAGAGCCTCAGAAAACTGTTGTCTTCATTTTTATATGATAAAACTCAAGATGATTGAATTTCCCAAAGCTTAATCACAGTACATGAGAAAGCTAGCCTTTGGGCCCAGGTTTCAGTGAATCCAATGTATTTGTGTTACCAGGAATCATCTTTTACTGGATTTTTAGCTAGTGTATCCTCTAATCAGAGATTTTAAACTGAAAAATTAGCATATGTTATATAAATGTACATATAAATATAATAAACATGAATATATAAATTAACATTAACATATGAATGTATAAATTGTTTTTGAAGGTGATTTTTTTTCTACTAGGAGATCTATTTTTATACATGTTTTAAAAAGCAGATTTCAAGAAGGGAAATAGGGTTTTATTTAATGTTTGGTAACAAAGCCTTTTATTTAGTACCAGATTGAAAAAGTACAGGTTTTCTTATCTTGCTTCTAAAGGAGAATATTGAAAAGAAAAAAAAAAGTAAATTCACTTTAGTATTAAAACTCTATCCAATTCAGGCTAAGGTAATTTGGGGGCAATAGAACTTTATGTTTGCTATGTTGATCCTCTGTCATCTGGTATTAGAAAATTCCTTGATGTATGACATATATAAACAAATGAAATTAGACTATAAATAACAATATAATATCCAATAAAGCACTTATTTATTGTTAGGAGTGATCTCAATGTACAATGTGTGGGTGGATTAAAAAGGAAATTGAACCAGTGTTGGTGAATCTTGAGTGAACTCCATCAAGAAAAATCTTTCAAGTGAATTTGAATCTAATGATCTGGTAAGTTATATATTCCCAGGTTTTCTAGTGGCCACAACTTTAAGACACTTTCTTTTTCAGTTGGAGGCCCCTAGTGTGTGTGACTATCTGTGTCTGAAAATTGGCCAATGGTTCATCTGTGCCAAACTGTGTAGAACCCACTTGTCTACTGTATGAGTTGATCCTGTCGTGTTGCATGTCAGGTACCCAGGTTCTAGTTGATTCAGCTGTCCAGCCCCATGTGTTTTGGGGATTTGCTTACTTCTATAATTCTTCTATGGTATGTATTTTTGGTTTTGACTCTTTTCTATGTAGTGAAAAGTGTAGTGTAGAGTGAAGAAAGCAATATAGTACTTTAACATGGTTTCTGTTTTGAATAGTACATTGAATTATGATTTTCTTTCTTTCTTTTTGAATTGTCAGGTACAAGTAAGTTTGAGCCAACTAAAGTTCTCCTTGAGGGATAGCCAATTTAAAAATATATCTGAAGTTTCTAACATGAAAGAAGCATATAAAGACAGGGAATTGAGGACCACCTAAAGATTTTAATATCACAGGGAAAAGTTTAGTTGATTGTGGATATCTTTTATCCCTATGGAAAAATAGATTTAAAATGCTAATAAAGCCCAGGCTAGTCTTCCTTTGAAAATGAAAAAAAGGAAATGGGGTCACAGTGTTCATCTAATAATGGATCCGTGGAACTGACAGCATCCTAGGGAGCAAGGGGAAAGATCTAAATCTTTCACAATGAGGATATTAAAGACATTTTCTGGACAAGCTAAAGGCAATGTGGACAGGGAGTAATTACTATGATTATGGGAGGGTAAAAGTAGACGCTGTTTGAAGGAAAAGGTATTATTAAATTTTTTTCTGATAGTATGCAAGTATGTGACTTGGAAAGTATTTGCAAAGTGTTGACCACACAGGCACATTTGAGTTAGGCAGAAGGGTCATCAGATAGCTGGTATAGACAGCATTGTCCACTTAGTAACCTGGTATCTTCTGGAAAATTGTAATTTCTTTCTAGCTCTATAACTATCTCATTGTTTTTATTTCTCTGTTCTGAGGCATCTCTCTCACACATGATGTGAGCCTGTTGTGATTTTTTTATTAACACAGCAAACGTATATTCATTTAGAACTTCAGCTGTTCAAGTTCCTTTCTTAGATAGTTGTGAATATCACTGGATAGCCTTTTGCATAGGACCTCAGAAGGACCAGTCTCATTCATAGAATCTGAGCCTAAAGATCACTTCTCATAAGAAAAAATAGGTTAAGACAAAAAAAATAATTTGAAATAAATTTTATGTTTTTCTATTAATGGGAACACATCTTTCATGTGCATACCATGCATGAGGTGTTTTTTTTTCTACCACTTAAAAATTTATCCTTAATTTTCTGGCCTCCATATACTTAAGTTTTCCTTAAGACCATCTGGTGTTTTTGTAGCCCTTGGTAGGTTGTCCATACTTCAGTGGATGGTCCCACACTCATGCATGTGCTGGCACCACTAACTGGGCTCAGTGAGTTAAAAACAGAGGATATGAAAAGGGAACACATGGCCAGGGATATAGGTCCTTCTGGGATAGAGATCTCCCTCTTCCTTTTGGGAAGGGAGAGAAGGAGTGGATACAATCAAAGTATGTTATATACATGTATAAAATTTTTAAAGACTAGGTAAGATATATTTGACAATTTAAAAAATGTGAAGACAATGATGCCATAATCACTCTTCAAGATATCAGTGTCATTGAAATCAAACTACTTGACAAATTTCACAAAGCTGTAGACCATTTGACACAAGAAACTTTGAGTCAGTGCATTCTGTTTAGGTGGTGTTATCGGGATGCTAAATTGGTAAATGAGCTGGCTGAGGGGCTCTTGTGAGGCCACCACTGCTGGAGGAAACCAGCAGAGAACTCCACCCTACATCTGTGTACACTCACCATTTGTGACAGGTGCCGAGGCCTGAGTAAGATGCGGGAATCTCCACCCATGCACTTTTACAGCTGTAAAAGGAAAGCTCGGGGGGGGGGGGGGGGGGATGCTAATTTTAGTCAAGTAGTTGCCTGAGTCTGCTAAGAGTCAGGGCAACAGGTGCAGATGCAGGCTTGAGGAAGGATAAGGTTCATACTTGCATTTTTATTGCAGATCTGAGGCCCGGGGAGCACTGGCTTTCATACTTGTATCCCAGGAACAGGGACTGTGCCAAGGTCACATGGTTAGACATAACAATAGAGACACTTTATGAAATCAAGGAAAGTGCTCTGAGAATGGGAACAAGCTAATGCTCTAGGGAAAGGGCTGCCACTGGCTAGCACTTGCCTCTCCTCTTCCACTCTGCCATGGCCTTTTCTAGGGCATCTCTGCTTAGTCCAGGTACCAAAGTGGGGAAGGTTTCCAGTTTTCTGACAACCTGCTTCATTCCTATCTTAATCTTGGTGTTGCGTGCTCTAGTCCTCACTCTCCTGTTACAGCCCTATGATGGTCACGGGTGCGGGGGGGGGGGCGGCAAATCAATACCGTTGGAATCTGGCATTGTATCTCTTTTAATCCTTATCTTTCTTGTGGAATATTGTCTCTGGTAGCTGCGAAATCCTACACATCGAAGTTCACAACCGTAAGGGAGCCACCGAAACAGCTTCACACATGCAAATAGTTACTTTTACTAAATATCTAAACAAGACAAGAATCATCTGGCAATGCAAGAGTGTGTGTTAAAATGTTGGCAATGCATTTTCACCTTCCAAGACCAGTCCAGGCCTGTCTTCTTGAGTAGAGAGAACATTTTGCATTCTCCCTGTCACGTGAGAACCAGAATCACACCTTCCTGCCCCACAGGTGTTTTCAGAGGCAGAGAGCCAACGAGAAACTTAAGGTTGGAGTTCTTCCTTCTTAAAATACTGCATAAAATATCGACAGAGCATGTAATAGATGGCTTTTAATTTCAAGGTCTGGCTATAAAATCTTAACAGACGATGGAGAGAACATGAGTTAATTTAGAGCATAATTCTTGGAGGACTTTGTTAAGCCCCAGGGCTCTGGCTTCCATGAGCCCTCTGCTGATACCGAGCCATTCTCCATGAGACTCTGGAGAGGCTCAATCTGAATGGCTTTGTATTAGGATGTCCCTTACATTAAAATGTTCCTTTTCTGTTAGTATCCCCAGGCTTTTCTACCAGAAATAGAATGCACTTGGATTATGAAAATGGTGTTCTGTTTTGTTTTTGCTTTTTGAGCCTATTAATTCATTAAATGAGATTTTTGTGATCAAAATAGGTCTTTTAAATCTATTTTGTAGACAGACGCTGGTGGCGCATGCCTTTAATCCCAGCACTTGGGAGGCAGAGCCAAGCGGATCTCTGTGAGTTCGAGGCCAGCCAGGGCTACCAAGTGAGTTCCAGGAAACCCTGTCTCGAAAAACAAAAACGTCTATTTTGTAACAATTGAATGTGATGAATGAATTAAACTAAATGGGATATGTAACTTTAAAGTAGTGATTCTCAGCCTTCCTAATGCTGTGACTGTTTAATACAGTTCCTCATGCTGTGGTGAACTCTAACCATAAAATTATTTTCAGAACCATAATTTTGCTACTGTTATGAATCATAATGTAAGCACCTGTGTTTTCACAGGGTGATCCCTGTGAAAAGTTCATTTGCTCCCCAAAAGGGTTGCAGCCCACAGATTGAGAAACACTGCTTTAAAATAATGTCTCGGTTACTATGAAACTATATATTTTATTTGTTTTAGAATAGCAATAGATATGGAGGTTGTGTTTTTTGACTTGTTCTTATTCTTAGCACAGAATTAATAGCAAAAATCAGCTTAACTATTCTTGCTGCCAGTTCCGCTTATTATTTGAGTCTCACATTCAGAAAACTCATCCCATTCCTCCCATTTTTAAATGTTATGCTTGGGACTTCATTTGTCCAGTCTTCTTTACAGACCTGTTTCAGTGTTATGTGCCCCAGCATTGTGGGAGCTGAAGCAGGAGGGTCAGAAATTCCAGACCAGGCCAGCCTGGGATAAAGAGCGAGATCCAGGACAGGCACCAAAACTACACAGAGAAACCCTGTCTTGAAAAACAAAATAAATAAATAAATAAATAACAACAATGAGAGAGACAGAGAGAAAGAGGGAGAGGGAGAGTGAGGAGGAGGGAAGGAAGGTAAAAAAGAAACCTTATTTCAACTCAAATGTCACAATCCATTAAGTGGAAAAAAAAGTCCTCTATTGGTCCACGAGTCAGTCAAATCTGTGTTTCTCTCCTTTGTTGCCCTTCTTGTGATGGCATCTGCTAAGCATCTTTTTAAAACAATAGGGAGTTTAGCAGGGGGAAGGGGGGAGATTTACCTTTTGAAATCTGTAGTTCTGTGAGAAATTTGGGGTTTATATTCAAATACGAACTCTTTTGAAATAACCAAGTTCCAGAAACTTGCTCAGGTAAATTATGTATTTTCATATGCAAATTTTGTATAACCCATCATCTTTGAACCTGAAATCTATATTTGTATTTTTCTTTTATCATTTATCATATACTTGTCTTATTCTCCATAATTGCTCAAAGGCTTTAACTGTGTTTCATTGGTCTTACCAGGTATTCCTTTAGGACTTCTAGCAAGATCTCAAACATTTTCAAGGCCTGGTGTTTTTCTCCTATTTGGTACTTCAGGGCTTCTTTGCCAATATTTTTCCTCTAATAAATAAACTCAGGATCACATTAACTGGCAAACTGGAAATTGAATCATTCTACTATAATCTATGAATTAATGTGGTATTGTTAGCCAACATACTTCTTTCTTGAACATTCAGAATAAAATAAACCGTATCCCCTTCTGATTAAACACATAGGATTTAGGGTGTATTTAAAACCTGCTTAGATCATGAGCTCTTCTTTGGTCACTTATTCACAAAGTGGCATATCTGAGTCTTCATGTTGTAAGTAGTAATAGTATTGATTTCCTAGTTCTGTTGTGGAGGTTCATAGAATAATGTCCCAAAGGTACTTAGCACAGAGCTGGACACACTCTAATTTCAGCTGAACTCCCTTGAGCACAAATGAGATACATACATTTGGGGAGTAAAGGGAACCTGAAGTTAAGGGGGCACTCCTCACTTGTGTAGACATGCAGTTCCAGGCGACTAAGTGTGCTCCAGTGACTAAGCTGTTACCTGTCTAGGACACTGTGTATGGGCTATGCTTGTGTAGCACTTGCTAGTAGACTCCCCACAGCACTTTAATACTCAGAAGAATTGATAGTTGCTGCAACTTAGGGGGGCATAGTCATAAAAAGACAGTTTCAAGTTTCAGCCATGACCTTGAGTTATGTAATTGCTTGGAAATATTGGAAGTCCACCCCCTCCTTGTCCTGGTTACTTTTTGGCAACTTGTCTCAAGCTAGAGTCATCTGTTAAGTGGGAACCTCTTGAAAAAGATGTATCTAAAGAATTTGGCTGCAAGAAAGCCTGTTGGTTGGTGGGGGCAGGTATTTTCTTGATTGATGATTGATGGGGAGAGCCCAGCCCACTGCAGTTGGTGCCATCCCCAGGCTGGTAGTCCTTGGTACTATAAGAAAGCAGGCTGATGAGGGTGTGAGAAAAACAGAGCTGACCCTCCCACCTAGTCTGTTATGCTATAGCAGGGATGAAGAAAAGACGCCCTCCCCTTCAACCCCTTGCTACCTGTGACAGGCAAGCAAAAGAGTTGGCCCTGCCTCTGGCTGCCTGTTTCATTTGGTGAGCTAGCTGGAACAGTGCTAGGGAGCTCATTCTGGTGATGATGTTGAGGGATAGCTAGCCAGATGACCAACCCACCTACCACCAAGGCCCAGAATCATGGTTATGAGTTGGCCCACCCCAACATCTATGAACTGTTAGAGTATGCGAAGGGTACAAACCTCCAGATCCAAAACAGCAGGACCTCCATGACACAGGACAATAACAGAATATCCAAGAGGAGCCCCAGTGAGGGCCCAGTGTCTATAGTGTAGCAGAAACCAGAGGCCTCAAGCCAGACCAATGACTCCAGGTAATGTACTCTTGCAAATAAAGATGAATGGACCAAATGGTAAACTTTGTGGCTCACTGGACCACACTACAGAGTCCATGACAAGATTCTTCTCCCTCTTTTTTTGTTATTGTTGCTTTTTGTTTTGTTTGTTTTTTGTTTTTCCCTTTAAATTTGGTTTTGGTTTGGGTGGGGGAATTGTAAGGGCAGAGGGCAGATGTGAGGGGAGCAGAGACAAATGGGATCAGAATGCATGAAGTGAAATCTACAAAGAATCAATAAAAGTTAAGAAAGAAAGAAAGAAAGAAAGAAAGAAAGAAAGAAAGAAAGAAAGAAAGAAGAAAGAAAGAAGAAAGAAAGAAAAAGAAAAAAAGCAAGCAGACTGAACAAGTTATGGAGAACAAGCCAGTAAAGTGTGGACCTCTTCCTTCATGCTCTGCTTCAGTTCCTGTCTCCAGGTTCCTGCTTTGAGTTCTAGTCCCAACTTTCTTGAATGATGGACTGTAAGCTGTAAGCCACGTGACCCATTTCTGCACCAAGTAGCTTGTGGTCAGAATGTTTTTTCACAGCAAGAGAAAGCAAACTAAGATTGCCCCTCTCTCTTTTCTCTCCAGTCTTACCTCAGATGCCTTTTGCTGTGTTTGATATTTCTAGCACTACCCTTTGAGCTTGTATATCCCCTCCCTTTGTAAACAGGATCTGTGAATCTGAGCCTGTAGCCAAATGGGCTCTCTCCTTGTTCAGAATGTATTAGAATGCATTGATCGCTGTGGCCTGAGGTCAACTGTAACTAAAAGTCATGCTGTGCATTTTCTTTCTCCCCAGATATGTCCGACTATGAGCAAAACAGCTTAACTTTGAGAGCAGACAACACAGTGATTTTAGTCTCAAACAGCTTATTTGTTGGACTTTCTGGATAACTGGTGAAGATATTTTTGTTATAATCATCCATGAACAAGGATGCATCATTGGGATCTGTCATGGTGAATACTGAAAACCAGATACAGTAAGTAAGTTATGTTAAATCCATAAGACAGAATCCTATGTACTCACTGGCATGAATAAGTAAATCTGTATTTAGCAACAAAAAAAAAATTCCATGAAGTATTGCTAAACCCAAAAATGAAAACTGGGGAGTAATAAGTAAAGTGTAATTCTGTGTTTGTGTACACAAACATGCATGTGTGCAAATAACAAAGGTCTTCCTGACTAGAAACTGAACTGCGGAGAGAGCTAACCCTTGAGCTCTGTGGAACAAGGCCAAAGGAAGACAGAAACTTTTACTTTAACATCCCTGGGCAAGGTTTATGGGATTAACATCAAGAAATCTTATCCATCAAATAAAAGATGATTTTTCTTTTTATTTACCTTACTTGCTACTTATTCACTAATTTAAAAAGTCTTTCAAAAATTATTGACTTAGGCTTACAAATAAGAGCATGATCCATTCACAATTTTGGTATCTAATGATAAAAATGAATGTAATCACCTTGGAATTATAGATGCAATTTCATACTTAGGAAACAATAATGAAGTATAAACTTAATAGTTTAAAACCCAATATTATCAATTTTAATATATTAAAGAAAAAACCTTAAGAATAAGGAAGGAAACTTATACAATTCTGCTTTCTTATATTCTTATATTTGCATGAAAACAATTGGCTAAGAAAACAATGGAATAGAAAAGAAGACAATGGATAGAAAATAACTGAATGTTTGAATAAAGAGTGGGAAAGTTCACCACTCAGCATATCTGCATTATACTCATCCCCATACTTTGTTGATTTTAATAATTTTAACCATGAAAAGACTAAAGACATTGTGGTGTGTGTGTGTGTATGCATGTGTGTATGCTTGTATGCATGTCTATTTGTGTGAGTGAGTATCTGTGTGTCTGTGTGTTTGTGCTTGTCTGTGTGTCTATGTGGCAGTGCACATGTGAGTGTGTGTGCTTGTGTGAATGTGCATGTCTGTGTGTGTGTGGTGGATGTATGTGAAAGAGGAAGGCAGTGCTCCAAAGGAGAAGGGAAGATCGAAGAAGATGAAGGAAAGGAAGGAAGCAACAAGGAGAGTTAGGATAACAGGAATGGAAGAGCAAGAACAGAGGTATGCAGGATTGTCTAGCTGCTTCTCTCCTGAATAAATTTCTCCTCTTCTCAGGTTCTTGGATTAGAGAACCTGAATTTGAGAAACCCTACAACTTGGAAAAACTGTGAGCAGTTATCAGAAATAAAATACTGAAGGAAAAGGAAAAATGACCTAATCATGTAGTTTAGTTGAAAAGAAAATAACGGGACAATATTCACCATCATTCAGGAGGAGAACATTTAGATCTTCAAATCTGAACTTCCATCCAGTAAATAAAAACCCTCCTATAATATTTTTGGTCCTAATAATTGTGTTTAAGAACTGATGGAATGGAATTCTATTCCTGTACTTTTAGAAAGAGTGAGCCAGATTATAAACTTTTCTGAGAGAGAGGAGGGAGAAAGGAACAAAGGGAGAGAGAAAGAAGAGAGGAGGGGGTAAGAGAGATAGGAGAGAGAGACAGAAAAAAAGAGAAAGAGAGAGAGACATTAAGTTGTTTGGCCTCCAATAGCCTCAAAACTACAGGCTGTAGACAGTGTACTTGGTTGCTTCCTGGAACTTGAAGATAAGATTTTGAGGACACTACACATTTCAGACTGAACTCAGAGGAATCTGGATAGAACTGTCCTGAAAGCAGGACTCTTTCCTGAGTATGAGAATTCTTGTAGCTACAGGTAATTATAGCTCTCACTCCTCATCAAGGAAGTTCATTTCTGCAGCAGATAGAGACTAATACAGGAATTCACAACTGGCCAAAATGCAGAGAGCAGCTGTCTACAGGGTGTTGAACTCCAAATGATACATCAGCAATGCAATTTCTACATCTAAAACTCAAGGAACATCATGGAAGAGGGGGAAGAGAGTCTCTAAGAGCCAGAGTACCTATGTCTACTATGGAATAGGATCTTCTATCCATGACAGGAAAGTTTTACCCATAAAATCTCAACAATGTGGATACAAAACAAGACCTACACAATGACATCACCAGCTGACATCTTAATGTGGATCAGGGAACACTCACAAGCTTCATGCCTAAATGGAGAGCTGTAGGAAATTAATGGCTGCTGAGGGGAGAGAATCAGCCTTCTCCATCTCCATTGGAGCAACACTAAATGGCCTAAAAGGACACACAGAGAGACACACACAATAATAATAATTATTAAATAATAATAATTAAAGAAGAGGAGGTCATGAATTTGAAAGGTAGTAGATGTCATGGAAAGAACTGGAGGAGAGGGAGAAAAAGGTAGATGATGTAAATACAATAATCATATCTGGAATTCTCAAAAATTAAAAAAATAAGTTTAAGCAATAGAACTATTATAATCCCTGGTGTTCAAGCAGAATGAATTCTGGCAGCACACTGTCAAACTTCTTCAGTTCTTACTTTTCCTCATCTGCAGGGTGGAGTAGCTAGACTCGGGGGCTAGTTAAGCCCTATCTACATTGTGTATGTGTGTGTGTGTGTATGTGTGTGTGTGTGTATAGGGTGTGTAGGCCAGAGGTGGGCATTGGGGTCTTTCATTTATTAATATCCACTTTAATTTATTCACCTTACATTTTGAGACAAGGTCTTTCCTTGAGTCTGAACTCTCTTTCATCTGGACTAGCTGGCTAGCAAGTGCTGAGGTTACATACATGTGCCACGATGCCTGGCTTTAACATGAGTGCTGGGATTCTGAACGCAGGTCCTCATCCTCTAGCCAGCACTGGAGTCACAGAACTGTTTCTCTAGGCCTGGCTCTGTGCATCTTCATGGAGCTGAACTCTAATTCCGAGTCTCCTTTGGCACAGATGTGGTGGAGCCACTGTGAGTTCTGGAGTGACTGAGCTGGTAAATACTGACTAGCATTTCCTTGGCAGATCACGTCAGGGACAACAATATATACTATGAAGTTGAAGTGCTGTGGGAGTTTATTCAAATACTTTAGAAATAGTGTCATGTTTTTAGAATCTTAGATGGTCTTTTAATAAAAAAAAAAAAAAAAGAAAAACAAAACAAAACAAAAAACCCTCAGAGCCACATATCAGGGTGCAAGCTGAAAGATCAGAGAAGCAGAACAGCCAGCCACTAGTTCTTACCTCTACAAAATCCCCATTCTAAAGAGAGTGAGTTCCTGATTCCTCACACTTTATATACCTTTCTCTGCCCAGACATCACTTCCTGGGATTAAAGGCATGTGTTTCCCAGTACTGGGATTAAAGGTGTGTGCCACCACTGCTTAGCTCTGTTTCCAATGTGGCCTTGAACTCAGAGATCCAGATGGATCTCTGCCTCCCAAGTGACAGGCATAGGATAGGGTATCCTCTATGTCTAATCTAGTGGCTGGTTCTGTCCTCTGATCCTCTGTACCTTTATCAGGGTACACAATATATCATCACAGTGTCATACTGTGTTCATGCTAGCTAGGTATCACTGACATCATAATTCTCTCTTCCTTTTCCTCAAGTTAAAATAGGATGAAAATATGTCTTAAATGAAATAAAAGTGAGTACTTCTTAGATATAAGAAAAGATTAAGGGTAGAGTTGATAACTGTCATTAAATGGACACATTTTATTTAAAGCTGTTTGCATAGTTCTGCTTGGATCAAAAAGACCAGGTTATATTGGAAACTTATTTCTCCTCTTTAATTTGCTGCTATTTTAATACAGAATGTTAGAGATTGTGCATGTATGTTTATATGCATTTGCAAAGTTATTTTAAGGTCTTATGAAACTCTACTTCTCAATTGGCCTCTCTCTCAATAATGTCCTTGAGAACAGAGATTCCCAGCTCAGCTTTGTGTCCACTGCCTGCATGGCCACAATATAGCAGGTGCTGTAAAGTACTCATTGCCTTAACTCTCTTCTGCCATGCCACTTATACCTCTGATGACTTCAGAAGTTTTCCCATTGAAACCCACTGACAGAGCATATAAATTATTGGTTCTAATCAGGAACCAGGAATCCAAGAAGATTACTTATCTTCAGACTTGCTTATCTGTCCAAAACTGTATTCATAACAAACTGAAGCCATGTGACAGGCCACACCATCTTTTTTCCTTAGTGCCTTTGAATTCAGAAGAGGGCACCAAAATCAAACCAAGAAAATGAGCAATCCCAACTTTGCTCAATCAGGAAATAATATAGGGATATATATCCATGAATACGGATGTATGCATTCACTGACCACACAATGAGGAAGGCGGAAGAGAAGAAAAGCCTATGACATTAAGAAACAATTTGCAAGCTGAACTACAAGAAATAGACTGAACGGGGCACCAGAATAAATAGTGGATACTCTAACATAAAGAGGGAAGAATACTAAAAAAATTAAAAATAAGAGTGAAAAGTGGTGACTGCTCTGAAAAAGCATCAGTCTCTAGAGTGGAGTGCTGGGATTGGATTCATGTCTCATGCAGGCCTCTGGGCATGCTGCTTCAGGATTACATGGAATGGGGTTCAAACAGAGATGGCAGACCTCTGAGATATGCTTTGCAGCCGGTCCTTCCATGAGATAATGATAAATGGTAATGCAGAACTTGATATAAACACCTGCATAATTATAGATGCATAAAATACTTTTGCATTTCGCTCCACATGTATAGCCAAAAGAAACTATGCTAACAGGAAAAAATTCTGTGAAATTAGGAAATTTTGCAGCTGGCACAAATGAGCGTTCTACATGGCCAAGCTGAGGACTATACCCTCTGTGGGTACATTGCCAGATTCTTTGGTAAGTAATCTTTTCATTCTCATAGGCAAAGAAGGAATTCCTAATCCTTAATAAAGAAGGAAATAGATGTGGATGTTAATAAGTTTGGAGGTAATTACTGCTTTTTCCACATTAAAAGATTTCAAGATTATCCAGATGTTTGCACAGTTCTCCAGAGAAAACTGAAGGCCATTTCCTGCCAGGATGGAATGAATTATATAGTGTATATGTTACATTTATTCTGTCATTTTAAAATAATCCCACAAGTTGATTCAATAACAATGAAACATTGTCAATTCTTGGAAGATAGGAAAAGCCACCTGGGGCCTCATGTAGTTAATTCCTCTTGGCTCTGAAGACTCCATTCACAGTCTACCCAGCTTCTCTGGAGTCCCTTTCGTGTCCCTCAGGGCAACTTTATCTAGATGGGACTTCAGTTTCCCGGGACTAACCGGTCTGCTAGGCCGGGCAGGGCATTTGGCACTGGTGCAGCTTGGATTCCTATGCCAGAGCACTCTGGTGAAGTCAGAGAAAAACAAAAATGGCATGGCAAGAGCGAAGCTCAGACTTGGCCTGAAATGTCCCTTTAGAAGAGTTTACACAGTCTTTATACTGTAAACTCACCTTTGCATTCATTCAGAAAAAGTGCTTCCAAGGACATATATGGAATTATTTAAGAATTAATTCATGACCCTATTTTCCCCATCTCCTCATTATGTCTTCATGAAGTACTCATAGGAGGAAAGGGTTGCATATTTCAAAGCAGGCAATTTCTTCTGCTTTAGTAAGAATCAGAATTGAATAGAGGGTGAAATTGAATTAAAAGTAATGTATCACAGCAGAGGGAGGAGGTCTGAACTTACCACGATATGATAAAAATGTTATGTTGATAACCAAACATTTTGCAGATTGTTTGTTCCAATTTTGAAAGTCGTCCCCATCATGCACATAGCTGGGTCTTCTAAAATAATGTAATAAAACAGCCAAAGGAGACAACATTAGAACAAGGGTATTGGGGAAGGGGAGCCGGCTCCATCTGTCAAGAGCTGCTGGGAATGCATGAGGGCTAGAATTTGGATCCTCAACAGACATGTGAGAGGAGGGTATGACAATGTGCCCGTAATATCAAAACTGGGATCATGGCAGAGAAAGAGGATCCCCAGAGTTTCCAGCCAGCCCAGCCAATTTGTGACCTCTAGGTTCAGTAGTTAAAAAAACAAAACAAAACAAAACAAAACAAACAAACAAACAAAAAACATTCCTCCAAATGTAAGGTAGAAAATGATGGAGAAGGACACCGTTATGGAACTCTGGCCTCCACATGTACATACACACATGTATATGAACTTCAATGCATGCATATGTGATCACACAAACACAGAAAGGGGGGCATTGTTAAAATTAGCACACACACACACACACACACACACACACACACACACACACACACAGAGTCATTGTTAAAATTAGTGTCAGTATTTGGAACCAGGCTCAGGAAGTATAAGTGACCTGCCAGGCTCACACAGTTCATGCTGCATGGACCTCTGTTAGCCCATGGGCTAATGTGCTAGTGAAACACAAAGCAGTATTCACTCTGTCTATTTACAGAAAGGGTCCATATGCAGAATCATCTCCCTAATTCTCTACTTGAT
Organism: Onychomys torridus; assembly: GCF_903995425.1. NCBI lineage: Eukaryota > Metazoa > Chordata > Mammalia > Rodentia > Cricetidae > Onychomys > Onychomys torridus. The sequence continues at coordinate 3,657,479 of NC_050447.1, read as the reverse complement.
GTCTTGTGCAGACTAATACTTGTGTGATGTGACTGGAGAAGCCTGGCTGGTAGAGAGGATGTAGACTCCCCTGGGGAGGTGTGGGAAGTGATAGATGGTTTAACAACAGTATTGTTTATTTTTGTGCTTTTGAGAGGACTTTTTCTGGATAGTGACACCATTTAATTCTTGTAAGAGTCCTGTAATATAACCATGTCACTCTTACTTAAAGATGTTGAGGACAGAGGTAAATGATTGAATGTTTGCCCAGCTTGAGCAAGGCCCTGGGTTTGATCTCTGGCAGTGTAAAGAAAAAAGAAAGGAGAAAAATAAATGAGAGACAGCAAATTCTCAGCAGTAGTGTCCTGAAGCAGGTGTCTCAGGCAAGGAACTGGGCAGCTATCCCTCAGGCCCACTTGCTCCCAAACTGTGAACAATCTTTTCTCTTGGATTCTAGTTTAAAATTTACTAGAAATGAAGAGACCATTAGGAAGGTCCAGGAATACACCCACTTTACCAGGAAGGGAAGGAAGAAGCTGAAGGGAAGGGAAGCATCCCCACCCCCAGGTTAAGGGCAAAATGGAGAAGAAAGGAAAGATTGGGGCTGTTGCCACTTACACTCTTAGTGGTGATGAGCCTTAACCTCAACTTCTGCCACATTTGGAGCAAGTAAACACTGTTCTTGCCCATAAGCGATGTGAATGAAGTGTGGCTCTGTGAAACTATCATATGTGATGTAAGTAAATGAAGGGCAAGCTGGGGAACTGTACCAAGGAGACCGAAAGGAAACAATGGCTTTTCGTTGCACAAAAGGATGCCAGTGCTTTCCCATGTCAACATATATCTCTGAAAATAAAAACTAGTGTGAATAGAGCCACCTGAGATCAAAAGCACATGGAATGTGTTCCCCTTGTCTGCACAGTTCTGTACCTTCTGAATGGAGGATCAATCCTGGGGAACAAATGTTCTAAACCACTGTCACTTGCCTGATGCTAACTCATATCACAAAGTTTGCTTCTAAGCACAGTCCGGAAGAGTTATGCAGTGTCCAGGAGAGTTACACAATGTCCAGACTGAGTGACCATGAAATGGCTCCACCAGAGTCTACTCCTGCAGCCTTTCTTTCCCAAGGATGCAGCTGTAAGTACCCCTGATGCTCATCTTCCCTGCTGCTTATCATTGTGTGGCAAAGGCCCCAGGGGACCAAGATTTTGTGAACCCTATGTGAACACAGGATGATGCCATATCCATGCAAATCCAGCTGTAATGATACTGAAAACTGGGCATACTTTTGATGTATTTAGTGACACCTGGGAGATATAGTGTCATGCAAATTTTATTCTTACTACTTCTTATTTTTGAATATTAATATCAGAGTCCATGAACACAATATTAATTTATATGGTGACTTTGAAACAGACATGAAGAGTTTATTTATAGATTTTGTTTGTTTGTTTGTTTTTTGAGACAGGGTTTCTTTGTAGCTTTGGAGGATGTCATGGAACTCACTTTGTAGACCAGGCTGGCTTCAAACTCACAGAGATCCACCTGCCTCTGCCTCCCAAGTGCTGGGATTACAGGGGTGTGCCCAGCCTATATTTTTAAAAGTAATCTCCTAGGAAATAATTCAAGTATAGGGAAAAAGAACCCTTATTTACTAGTTTAGAGTCCTGTTTACAGAAGTATGTGATAGATTTGATTATCTGTGTTTGCTCTGTGATTACAACACAGAATAGCATTTATAAATAAATATCATTTTGAGACATTCACATAATACTACATTATCATGCATGATCAAGTTTTAATATTCTTATTCTATGGTTATCATCTATCTATCTATCTATCTATCTATCTATCTATTAGTCATCTATCTAACTATCTTTCTGTCTGTCTACCTGTCTATTTATATTCAGTTCAATCCTTTAGCTACTGAAACAGTAAGCATACTGTAGTACCTAAGCCATTTGTCACTTAGATTTCTGCTGTGTGAAGCTGCTTACTCACTGTCTGTGATCCTGCAGGATCACTAGGATGTAACTCCTTGGCTGTTGGTTTCATGTGACCAGATACTTTACAAGCTGGAAACTCAAATACAATTCCCTTGGTAGTCATATCTGGAGATTCAATCATGGTGACTCATTTTGGCACTGTGCAGCTATAATAAGCAACTCCATGGGTATCCTATTGTAATTCAGTAATAATTACAGTCCACTAAGCAGAAAAGTATTTTGGCACTGTCTAAGCACAGAAGTTAGTTGTCCATTGTGAGTCTAAAAACCTGCAATATGAATATTCAGAGAGACCCTGTGTGTCATAGGCCTTAGAACTAAACAGACAGGGGGAGAGTCTTCTCTGGGAGCACTTCTTAGAAATGTAATTAGCTCACTTGCCCTTAGAAAATAACAGAAGTAATGCCTACTGTATTTACTGTCCAGTTATGTATCTATGTGTTTTATACCATTATCTCATTGACTGTCTGAAGCAACCATGATATGTATAACCAATGAAGTGCTTATTTTCCAAAACACAAGGAAATGGTGCTCAGAGCTGGGTCCCACAACCACTCTGCCAGTGAGAAATGGGCATTGGTGAGCCCAAATTTCTGAAGCAAAGACCTTCCCAACCTGAGATAGCTACAAAGCTACTGAAAACCAAAATTTCTAGTGCCTGTTTGGCCCCCACTGTAGAAGTGTTCTGTCTCCAAATCTCTGGGACATTTCTTCATGGGAAGGCTATTGCTTCTTGCTCTCAAAGTCATGGTCACCTGACTGTGAGCAAAAGCCCCATAAAAGGTTATAGTTTTAAAAAGCAGCAAAGATGTGCTCTGCCAGATCTGCTCATCAAAAGCAGAAACCATGCTACTGTATTTCTTTACTTTTTCCTGAAAAGTACTTTCAGAGGAGTGAGTGGAAATGATGGTGGACTCACAGGGCAGGGCCCAGAGAACTGGGGAGAGAGAATTGGATGGAGCTGGGGGTGGAACTCAGTTTTGAAACTAATGTTACCACTTGGGAGTCAACTAAGGACAGGGAACATGTATTAGCCCTGTAGACATTGCTTTCACAATTCCATTATTTATTGCTTTCAGAAGGCTTTCACATCTGCCCCTGAAACAAATTTTTGATAGAAAAAGAAAAGGACACTCTGAAACTTTGGTTAGGGGTGAGGGTGAAAGATAAGAGATTGAGGAAGGCATAATTGAGATGAAAGTGTCAGACAAAAATAGTACAACACAGTAAAAGGAGAATATTCCAATAATATGAAGACCTTGCATAAATCGTTAAATCTAGTCCCTCATCCCTAGTGTGTGAGTTAATGATTTCACCTATCCATCCTCCAACCATCTAGCCAGCCACTCATGCAATTCTTTGTGGGGCAGTTATAAAGATGGATGAGACACAATCCCTGTGATGTACTGAGTAGCCTACCCAAAGCACGGAAAGTGACAAGAACTAATATTGACTTTTAAAACATCTTTATCATTACCGCTTCTCTGAGATGATGTCTACTTTACAAATTGATGCTTAGAAAGTATGACTAACTTGCCCAAGGACACAGAGCTAATTCGTGATGGTGGGTTTGCTTGGGCTCTTCATTGCCATGCTATGGTGATAATCTGAAGCTTGCAAATTCCAAGGACATCATAATTAGGAAGTATTCTGGCCATGTCCCTTGACCTTCCATACCCATTCACTCACATAGGTTGTTTAGACAGGTAGAAATTACTGAGAGTCAGCTTTGAATTTAGACTAAATCCATGCTTCTGACTTTCATGTTATGAGTTCATGGCTGTGTGTTTGTACCTTGTGTTTTCTCAGCACATTCCAGGTAGGAGGAGATCTCAGCACTGGCAAGAAAATGTTCTCATTATCAGCCCCATGTTATATGAATTCTTTCTTTGCTCACCAAGACATTGGTTTCTCTGTTGCTTTATTCAAGTCAGTTTGGTTTAATTTTTCATTGTGACAGGTTTTTGCTTCCAATTCTTTATTTAGAGCAAGGTTCTCAAACTTTTTCATTCTGTAATCCCTTTGAGGGTTTGCACAACCCTCAAACATACCTTGAAACACTTTGCTATCAAAAGAAAAAACATAGAAGAATAATATGGCTGTTGAAAGGAAAAATCAGGTGATATTTTTACTTTATTGGAGTTAGAAGGGAGGGAAGCAGTAGGCTCTGGGTGGAGGGAAGGAAAAAGGTAGGGAGGGAGGGGAAAGGCATGGTGGGCAGGTCTTTGGCCTCATAGCTAGAGAAAATCATTCAGAAGAAGAAATTTGTATAAATCTAAAGGCTCCCTGGCCCAGCAGATGTTCAGAGTGTCATAGCCCTGGGCCTGGGATTCTTTTGGATTGTCCCTGGGGAAACACCACATCCTCTGAGAAATAAGATACTGACATTGAAGTAGTAACTTATTCTCCTTTGCTTCCATTTCCTGCTTTCTACTTCTCCCTCCCCCCTGCACACCCGTCCCCTCCTCTCCCCTCTCTCCTCTCTAGTTTGTCCCCATAGTCCCCACTCTTGCTTGCTCACTCTGTTGGGAGAATTCTGAGGATTTCTTCCATTTCTTTGTGATTTTTTGAGCCCCTGTGGACTCTTGCCTTCCAACGTGAGTATGAAGGGGAAACTCTGGCTTGTTATCTTTTATGGGTGTGCAGAGCTCAGCTTCCAGCCAATCCCGGCAGCCTTTGTCTTTAACCTGCTCTCTATATTTGCACCTGGCTTTCTTGAGTTGGTGACTCACAGCTGTCTTTCTCTTCATCACCCCATTTCAGTTTCTGTGAAAATAAACTTTTCTTTCCTTGAGGTTCTGGCAGTGTGGTGATGATATGTGAGTGCAGAGTTTAGTCATGATGTTGCAGACCTGGACTTTCAGCATTTGTTTGCCCATTGGGTGACACTTTCTTCCATTTTTTTGAGTTTTGATGAAAGACTTCTCAATGCTTAAGAGTGTCAGCCAGACTCCTTATGAGAGCCTTTACTCTTTTGCAGGAGGAGATGAGTGGGGAGCAGTCATGGGTGAAGTCTTGAGGGGAGCAGAAGGAGGAATGAGAGGGGGATCTGTGGTTGGTATGTAAAATGAATTTTTAAAAAATCCTTAAATTAAAAAAAAAGAAAAAAAAGACTATCAGCCATTACTTTGCCCTCATGTGAAGACTGTGTATGGCCACTGAAGACTCAGCTGCCACCAAAGCTGTGCACCACAGCGGCTGGGCTCCTCACTCTTGTTCACCAAAGACCCCTCTGATGTCTGAATCTCATTAGGTCCTTCCTGAGGCATTAGCTTTGTGACACAGCACTACAATTTCTATCTGCACATTCTCCACAGTTTCATATTGTAGCAGTAGTTAAAGACTCAGTGAATATCTCATAATGAATTAGAATTCTATCTACTTTACCAACTTTCTGGTTTGTCTGTTTGTTTGATTTTTTTTTTTTATTCAAATGCAGCTTGGGAATGTTCTTCCTGCTCTGAGTATTTGCCAAACCCCCAGTTTCTTTCTACTTGTACTGATTGCTGAAATGCATTCATGTCCTACCACTTTCCCCATCCTGTACAGTGGAGGCAGAGTGTTCCCTCCTTTTCCTGTCTAAGCATCCATACTCCTGGTTCTTACAGGGAACAAGATCAAAATTCTTTCTGGCCCTGGAAATGTAGCTTTAATCCTCTGGGACAAATAAGTGTGGTGAGAGCCAAATTATTCTTTGCTCCACCTCTACTCGTTTATTTCATTTTCCTTCTTTCTTAATATTTCTCTTCTTAAATCTTTCCAACCTATTCAGTCTAGCAATTATTGTCCTTACATGTGCCCACTACTCCTAGGACTTAAAATTAATACCTAAATCTGGTTCATCTTGTTTCATATGTAATCTCAAAGCCTAAATTTAAGTGACATAAAATTCAACATCAAGCATCTGTGAACAAACTTTGAATCAGCCTTAAAAACGATGGCCTGCCATCCTAAAACATTTCCATCTATTTCCCACTCACTGAGTCATTCTTTAAAATGATCAATATTCTAAGACTCTTACTGACTTGTTGGGATAAACAATTACCTGTGTGGATGGTGGGTAGTTTCTCTACACTATCAAACCAATACATTGTCAAGTACACTTGGATGCTTGACAACATACTGGCTTACATACACAATGAGCAGATACTTGGCTTCCCTTTCCACCCCTGAGATGAGAAGTAAGATGCTTATGGTATCATCACAAAAGTTAGCTGATAAGTAGTGCATGGGGATGTCACTGATCTTATAATTCTGAAGTAGGAGCAGAAATGGTGCAATAAACAACTTTTTATTTCTTGCATTTCTACAAAATCACTGTATTTGAAATACAGAACATAGAAAGAAAAAGCGACTCCAAATTCCTATAACATTTATAAGCCCTCCCAATAGGTTTTGTTGTATTTTGTTGTGAGTTCACTTTATCATGGCCATTATCACTTTCCAAATGTAATAATTACCTTTGATGAAGAAGTTTGTGGTGTGTGTGGAAAGAGTAGGAGTTTGAAGTTCAATGGCTTGAGGTGATAACCTCATTCATCTCCAGGAGAAAAGGCTTCAACTTTCTAGGCTGCAGTTTCTCATAAATAAATTAGGAATAACAATTCTTCTGGTCAAGATTATGCATTTGAAGGTAACACATGAAAACAAGTAACAGTGTGGGGAATAGAAGGTGTAAATCAAGCATTTGCTGGTAACTGAGTTACTTTTTTGTGTTACTCATGAACTGATGATATCCATACCAACTCTACATGTGTAGGTACAGGTAGATTTCCTAGCTATGAGTGCCAAGAAAGTGGAAATGTCTGGAAAATTATCAGAAATATCCTGTTCACATACTGAAATCTCGGGTTCCAAATTCAGTATGTTCCATAGTTGCCTTAATGCTTGCTAATAAATGTAAATATAAATAAATATAAATATTATTAGCATGAATAACTTAGAGTCTCATTGACAGTCAATCTTTGATTAAAAGAAAATGAAGAGAGGCCTGTTTAAGGTGTGGAATGCTAGGGTCTTCAGTGTTAGAGAGGAATACATGGAGATAAGATTATGGAGTAGAACTTTGGGGGAGAGGGAGGAAGGCTCATAGTTGCCAGTGGTCTTAGTCCTGCTCACCATAAGGACAAGCTTAGAAACTTTCAGAAAATATTACACCAAAAGTCCCCCCACCAACCACCTAAGAGCCTCAGAGATTAGGGTTTGATCCTTGCAGCAGGACATCTTTAGTATGCAATAATCCCATTAGTAGTTCAAATATTTTGTCAAATTTAAAAATAGTGAGATGACTCATTGGATAAAGACACTTGCCTCACAATCCTGGTGACCTGAACTTTATCCCCAGAACCTACACAAAGAGAGAACAAGTCCACAAAGTTGCCCTCTGACCTATACCTATATATGTGTGCCATGCTACACACACACACACACACACACACACACACACACACACACACACACACACACAAGGAAAATAGATTTGGGAGAATTAGGGGCATAGGAAGCATTTTATCAAGTTTTTCTTACACTATGGACTATGAATTAAATGATTCTTTAGTGGGATTTTAAAGCAACACTTATTACCTTTTGATTGAGCTACTCCTATGACCCAATTCAAAAAAATGTGAGGTTGCAATATTTATTGACTTAATTGTAACATTTATGTAAAATTAAAATAAAGCATTTTCAAAATAACTGGAAGGCCTTAGGATGGCAATCCCAAGTCCTAGTTCAGTTGAGAATGACTTTGTGGTTTTGTGTTGGAATAATTATTAATAGTGCTACCTCTCCACTCTCCAAAGGATACCTAGTCAAATGTTAAGTACTTGGCCATTCATGCAATGAGGGTTTAGGTATGTAGAATCAGTATGACTCAAGCTTTTTTCTTTCTTCCTTTCTCTCTCTCTTTTTTCTTTCTTTCTGTTTTCCTTCCTTCCTTCCTTTCTCTCTCTCTTTTTTCTTTCTTTCTGTTTTCCTTCCTTCCTTCTTTCCTTCCTTCCTTTCTCTCTCTCTCCCTTCCTTCCTTCCTTCCTTCCTTCCCTCCCTCCCTCCCTCCCTCCCTCCCTCCCTCCCTCCCTCCCTTCTTTCTTCCTTTCTTTCTTTCTTTCTTTCTTTCTTTCTTTCTTTCTTTCTTTCTTTCTTTCTTCCTTCTCTCCCCATAAGCCAATTTTGCCAGTATATAAAATGATTTGACAAACACTCCCACTTGTAGCGAATCTCCTTTTTCTCTCTCCTCTCATTTCAGTCCCCTCTTTTTCCTAAGACAAATTCTCTCTTCCTTTTTTGTTTTGTATATATAAATTATGTTACATATTTGAGTAAGATCTAAGATAGACAAATGAGTGAAAACATGAACACTTATTTTTCAGAGACAGACATTTTACTTAATACAATTATCTTTAATAACATCCATGCACATAATAAAACTCCATTCTTATGGCTAAAAAACAACATTCTATTGTGAGTATAATCCACACTTTATATAGTTCTGTGTTGACAGACACCAAGGTTAATTTTATAGCTTCTGGGTAGTGCTTCAGTGAACGTTGATGTATCTCTGTGGTATCTAAATGGAGTCTTTTAGATGATTACTCAGGAGTGCTAGAGCTGGTATGTATATGGTATGTATAATTTTAGGGTTTTTTTTTAAAGTAGGAAGCTTCATGCTAATTTTCATAGGAGATAGACTTATTCCCATCTCCTGTAGCCATGGACAAGTACTCCCTTCCTCTTCCTCCTCCTCCTCTTCCTCCTCCTCCTCCTCCTCCTCCTCCTCCTCCTTCTTCTTCTTCTTTCTTCTTCTGTTATGTGATTTTTTTTATTGTGTTCTGACACATAATGCTTTCTTAAACTCAGAGGGTGGAGCCAGCCACTAGCTGACCAAAATTAACTATAGAAGTTTGGAGGACTGTAGACAGAGAAGAGACAGGAAGTAGTAAAGTAGGGTTGAGAGAGGATCTCCTCCCTTTAGGATGGAGGAACAGTAGAGGTAAGAAGTAACTGATAGCTGCTTCCTGCTTCTTTGATCTTTTAGGTTCTTACCTTGATGACTCCTGATTTCTTATTAATAAAGATTAATTAGATTAACACTTTCTTCTCCTCCTCCTCCTCCTTCTTCTTCTTATTATTATTCTCCTCCTCCTTCTCCTCTTCCTACTTGTCTTCCTCCTTCTCCTCTTCCTACTTGTCTTCCTCCTCCTCCTTTTCCTTCTTCTTCCTTCTCCTTCTTCTTTCTCTTTATTCTTCTTCTCATTGATACCTACTTAACATCCCAGTCAGAAAATGGTCTAATGAAATGAATAGAAAGTACTCAAAAAACAAAGAACAAAAACCAAAAAACCAAAACAAACAAACAAACAAACAAACAACAAAAAAAACAAGCAGCCAACAGACACATGCTAAACATACTTAGCCATCAGAAACAAATTGTTTGAGTTTTCTTTCTACCATCAGTGTCCAGAGTTCTTTTATGCTGTACCATTTTTCACTTAGAGTTTCACTGAGATTTGAATATATACAGCATTGAGAATAATGGTTACAACAATAATTTATTAATGTAATAGTCAGGATTGCATCAATTAGTCATTCATTTCTCTAAGCCTTCTGGTACATAGTTTACAGTCATTATCTGATTCCATACTTATAAGGTGGTGTGGTGTTGCCCTCATTTAGCAAGTGTGAAAATTGAGGTACTAGTGTGCTAAGTAATTTGTTCTGGATTCAGAGTACCTTAGCAGGGCTAGAAATTTAGCCTAAGACTGACTGTAATGTCCACAGTCTTGTTCTGAAGTTCACACCCTTCCCATTCTATGAGAACAAGGTCTTCACACTGCTGCCAAGCAAAAGTCCTTGTCTCTGGTTATTTTGCAAGTGAAGTAGCGCATAAAAGAGCATGAAAAGAAGGAGGTCTTTTTATTCAACATGCTGTTGAGAACTTCATCTCTCCATCCATTTGTTATCTATTGTTCTAAGATATTTCGAGAGAACATTAAAAAAAATCAGCTTAAATCTCAACCTTTATTCTCACATAGACTAAATATCCAGAAGATTTATGTCTCACTTTTCATCTATATTTCTCAAAATGTCCTCAAATATTTACTTACAGTCAGTAACTTGGCCAGCAACTTCTGAAGTTTCAATATTTTTCTAACATACTTGAAACTAGGTCCACTTTTATTGTTCATGTAAATGTACTATAAGAAAAGCACCCAGGAACCAGGTGCAAATAAATGACACTCAGCAGGGTTATCCAACTACTTGTTATAAGGACATCACAGACAAACACACGGTTGAGAGGTAGACATTTCCTACAGTAACTTACTGCTTGTTGGCAGAAGTGAAGAAGGTTGTGGAGCTTTGGACGCTAGAAGTGGGAGAAAACATTCTGGATTTCTATCTCAGAAGCACTCCATGATTGCTGAAGTAAATTCAGCATCGTTTAGTATTCCTGCTCCATGGATGTTGGAGTAAATCCAGGCACCATCATTTAGTATTCCTGTTGAGAGACTTTTATTTGCTATCAAGTATCCAGTCAGTACTAAAGGTGAACTCTACTCTCAGAGATGGAAGGATAGTGAATGTGAAATGCAAAATCAAATCAATGTGTCCTTGTGCATCTTGCTATACTTGACATGGGATTTGGGGACGAGGAGCAGAGGATGCTTTCTGAACCCAGAGGATTAAAAAACAATAAAAAAGACAGAGGACATTTTCTGTGTGGATTAAAGGATTGCCACTGAATTAGAAAATGCTAAATGGACATTTATGTGTCCATGGCCAAAGACAGGCTACCCTAGAGGCTGAAAAGGGTCCTGCTAATGGAATATGTAGTGATCATAGCAAACACCATCTTCATAGGAGAATTGGTTGAAGCCAGCACTGAACATTGAGTGATAAAATGGGCAATAGCTGGGTCCAGAGCCACACAGTTGGCATAAGGTGCTGTTTTGGCACAGTCTTGAAGTTTCTGAAGGAGTTGGGAACCAAAAAGAAGCTATAATTAGAAATAATCTATATCAAGAAAGACTGGGTAAAGCTGCTGCTGGAGGAGTGTTTGGGAAGCCTCATCTGGAAGTAGCTGAGATGAAGGAACAGGCTGAGGTATAGGCTTTACATAAGCTCACACAGATTTCACTCATTTGTTCACAGAGATGAAATAGAAAGCACATTTTCTTTCACTTAGCCAAATCAAACAATTAATAAAATTGGCCAGCATGAATACAGAAATAAATCACCCCAAACATGATTAATCTGCACATGGGACAGAATTTTTCAAAACAGGTACAAAGTGTATTTTCTCACTATTATATAAGCTATATAACATTTGCATAACGGGGGTCTTAATTGGGAAAATATTTACCACAGCTCTCGATAATTTCTATGAGGCATAGCCATTACAGATGCATTTGGCAAGAGAGGAAAAAAAGACATTTCAGTTGGAAGTGAAAAGAACTGGTTTAGAAATACCTTATTTTTCTTTATTAAGATTTTAAGTCTGCTTATAAAATAATTCAGAGGTTTTATTTTCATAGATGGTCACGCTTAGAGCAACAATGGTGATGAAGGACTCACAGATGTGCAGGCTGCTGAAATGTTTGAAAACTCACCCAAAAAAGGAAGGCCAAATTGTGAAGTTGAAATTGGACTCCCTTTTCTCTTCCTTTTCCCCACTGTTTCTTCTCTCATTCTCCTTTCCTGCCTTGTCCCTTCCCTATGGTAGGCCTATCTGCTATGTCCCTTTCTATATTCAAAGCACATCCCAAGCCGCATCTGCTTCCTCTGGGCTTATATATGCTTTCCTGGATGAGCAGTAAGTCAAGGCATATGCAGATGGTGTGGTACTATCCCAGGTCCCTAACAACCTCTGTACCTTTTCAGGACGCTTTCTTTATGTGCTCTTGCTGGCAAGGGCTGGAGTTAGACTCCTTAGAGGTCTCTCTGTTGCCCACATTAATATGGAAGCCTAACATTTCTGGAGTGGCCCTTCATAGACACAGGGGTGTAGGTTTGTGAAAGCCACATTCTTACTCATAGAACAACTGCAAAGTGAAGTTTGCTCTCCAGAGCCCTGTTTCCTTCACCTCCTATGTCTGGTATCTGTGTGGATCATGCTTCCACACTACTCCTTTGCTGAAGGTCTTCTTTTATGGTATCTGATCAAAGGCAGCCTATTGCTTTACCTAGAATATTCACACTTTGGTTGCCTTTATTGAAGACATGATGTTTCAGCTCAAGGACTCTGGCAATGTGAAGAGGAGGCAAACAGTGTATGAGAAAGGGCTTTAAACAGTGCCTTTGATCTCAGCAGAGGACTCCTGAAGGCCTATGCATAGGGTAAGTTTTGCTTGTAAGTATAGGCAAGATTGTATCTTCAATGCCAAGTTACTTTTTTGTTTCATCTATAAAATGAGGAAAATCTCTTAACTTTCTTATGAGGTAGTGGAAGTTCAAATAAGATAATGAAATTATTAAGTGCTTAGCTTGTGTGTAATACACAGTAACCACTCATTAACTTTAGCTATTTCCTTGCTAAGTGTATTGTGTACTGGCTAAACTTAACAACTTTAAATTAAGATTAATTGAAATGGATTCCAAGGAGAGTTTATCATTTTATTAAAGTGTGACTTTAGGAAGTACATGGCCTTTTCAAAACAGTGTCTATAGAACAAAATTCCTTGTGTGTGAGGACACAGGTTAGAATGGATCAATGAGGAGTATTATGAGAAGATTTTTAACAAAATACATATTATCACTTGAAGATGAGGCCTTGGAATTAATGACTAATAAAACAATAATTATTAGTTATAAATCTCAATATATATTGTGTGTTGCCATTTAATAGAGTTGAGGGCAGCTTTTTAGAAATTAAATACATGGGTTCTGTGTTTTGTTTTATTTTTTGAGGAAGGGTTTTCTTAGGGGAACTGGATGAATTTATTAATAAGTAATTAATGATATCAAATTTATTCATTTGATCTTAATGTGAGCACAGTGAGCATTGCTCTTTTCTTTTAATCATAGAGTGAAATCTAATTGTGTGGTCATCATGTGGATTTGTAATGACCAAAATGAGAACATTAAAGAAACAGGTCATAAAGAACAGGGCACTAGAAGGCTGCACGCACACACGTGTGTGTGAGTGTGTGTGTGTGTGTGTGTGTGTGTGTGTGTGAGTGTGTGTACCTGTGTGTGTGTGATCTCTTTCTGTGTCTGTGTGTAGCACAGAAGGGTACTGAATGGGTTAGGTAAGGATGAGGGTGTTAGTATAGCTATGGAATACAACATTAACACATGACAATGACCCTAACAGTCATCAAGGGGAGATACTGAAAATCTGTCATGTGTGGTTGGTTGATGTGATTCATTTTCTGAAGAAGGGCGGCATGCCTTTGTTTCACCTCTCTGCATCTTAATTCTAGACTTCTAAAACAGGAGTAGTTGTATTGTTTTCCCATATACTAAGTCACATCATTTGTTTAAAAAAGAAGTGAGGAGCTTTGTAAAAGATATGCTATTAAGCTCAGTGAGTCTATTCTTCTGTGGCTTTCTTCATAAAGCATTTAAATATAGATTAATCATAGGAACATGGAAAATATGTTTCACCCTGAGACAGGAAACCATAAATATAATCAAAGTGGATTTAAGACTTGCTGGATGTAGTTAAAATAAAATAAGGAGAGCCAAGGAGTTCCTGGTGCCTATACTGGAAGAGAGAAATGGAGCAGAGAGGACTGACCACTCTGACTTCACAGCCCTCCATTCTCAACTATGATATCACATACATAGGAGGCCATGTTTCAAATTCTGCCAGTCAGGCAGGCCCTTCTTCTACAGCAGTGACCCATTGTATCTGCTTGCCTCTTTCTGGTTAGTTTCTGGGCCTGGTGCTCTGTGATTCTTTTCTTTTTTATAGGAGTTATAGGTCTTCCCATGTTCTGACATCTTTCAAATCAAAGTAACTGTCTGGTTATGTTTACTTCTTAGAAAAGTCCCACCTCAGATCTTGCCTGGTTGATTTGTTTAAGTGTTAAATTTTATTTACCAAGGAGCAATGATGTATAATGATTTTTTAATATAATGAAAACATTGATTTGGTACTGATTCCATAATAACCTATGTTAACATAAAGAAATTTTCTTTAAAAATTAAAGATGCTTGTTAAATGAGTATACAAAATGGCATAGGGAAAGGCACCATGCAGTCTTCAAAATGTAAGTTATTAAAAAAATATGTAGGGAGAATTACCTATTGTCCTACAGCACAGGAGCAACTATGTAGGACCTCACAGAGTATTTCCACTGTTGCTTTTATACATTAAACACTTCTTGCTTTTATACATTAAAACTCTGTAGAGAATATACAGGTGACATTTTTACATTATATTGGCACATATTCATTGTAAAAATCAATGTCTTTACTGTGACATTTTCACAAATACAATAAATACATTTTGATGATATTGATTTCCAGTTGGCTTCTCTTGCCTTGTTCTCTGCTTAATTTCTTTATCTTTCATAATAGTCTTCCCTGTGTTCTTCGTGTCCTTTCTTCTGTCCATCATTCTGTCCTTAGTCTTTGTTAGTGTACATAGGAATAAAACATGTGATCCTTGTCTCCCTGTGCCTGACTTGTTTCTTGTAACATGGTGATCTCCAGTTCCATTGTCTTCCTACAGACAATGTGATTTATTGATGGATGAATAGTAAGTTGTGTATGTGTAAATACCATATCTTCTTATCTATTCATCTAGTGACTGACACAATTCCATAAAGTACTATGATTATACCACAATAAATGTGAGTGTACAAGTAAGCCTTTTGTTTTGATCCCTTCACATTTGCTGCCTAGGGTTGGTAGAAGTGGGTAGATGGTATAGTAGTTTTAGTTTTAGTTTTTGAGGAACTTCCATACTGACTTCCACAGTGATTGTGCCAGTACACATTCTCTCAGCAGTGTGCAAGAACATTACCCCCCATCCGTACAGCCTCAGAAGTTATAATTTTGGCTTTCTTGTTGGTGAGCTGTTCTGACTCGAGTCTGTTGCAACATCAGTGTGGTTTTTTGTTATTGTTTGTTTATTTACTTTTCTAAAAATTAAACAAAAGCTCATGGTTACTAACACTTTATTTAAAAGATGGAAGAATATGGGAAGACCTATAAATCATATGAAAAAAAAAAAAAGAATCACAGTAAAGGCCAACAATCAGGCCCAGAAACTAAACAGAAGTAGGCAGGAGGCATAATGGGTCAGTGCTATAGAAAAAGGGCCTGCCTGACTGGCAGAGTTTGAAACATGGCCTCCTTTGTTTTTGTGTGTGTGTTAGAAATTGTCTAGTCAGCCTGGAAGTCAGTCATTATGCAGCCAAAGCTGGCTTCCAATTCATAATAAGCTCCATGTCCCAGCCTCCTGAATACCAGGGTTACAGGCCTGAGCTACCATGCACAGCTCAGTGTGTGTGTTTGTTTGCTTGTTTACTTATGTATTTATTTTACTTGTTTGTTTGTTTATTGTAGGGGGTGTATACATGCCACTGTATGCATTTGGTAGGCACAGGACAGTTTGCAGAATTTTAGTTCTCTCTCCTTTTCATCATGTAGGTCCCAAGAATCTAATTCCAAGCATCAACTTTGCCAGCTACAGCTACTTGTTGAGCCTACTTGCTGACCCATCGATGTGTTTTGTTTCCCCCACCCCCAATGGCTAGCAAGGTTGATTGTGTTTTCATGTACTATTTATTGATCACTCTCACTACTTTTGAGAGCTCTACTTCACTTGCCCATTTATTTTTTGGATGACTAGCATGTTTGGTGTTTTAATCTTCTGTCAAAAAATGACTATCAAAGATTTCTCCCATTCTGTAGGCTGCCTCTTCACTCTCTCATTTCCTTTGCTATGAAGAAGCCAGAGCCTGTTGGTCAATTCTTGCTAATAAAAATCAGAAAAATGTATTCTCCTAAATGCAATGGGTAATGGAAGGCCATAAACAAATATAAAGTGTTTTATTGAGATTTCTTTTTTCCATATTTTCTTTCCTATGAGACACAAATATGACTAGAAAAAAAATAAGAGAAGTTTGGAAAACCAAACACTGGTCAGACAACAGAAAAAAGCAATTATGTCAATGAAGTAATGCATTTACGTATAGACCATCCATACGCTACAGAATTCCCTTCACATTTTCTTATTGTCTGATTACAGTAAATTCCTGAGATCAATCAACTTAAAAAGGAGCAGGCTTGCCTTGACTTGCAGTCCTGAGGGTTCAGTCTATAACTGAATGTCTGCATTGCTTGGGTCCAGTGACCTTGCAGTACATCATAACAGAAGTATATGCCAGAGGAACTGCTCTGCTCATGGCCAGGATGCAAAAGAGCAAAAGGATAAGGGATCCAAGCTCCCCAACCCCATTTCCCGTCCTGTCTCCAATGGTGTAAGGTTTTCTCATTAGATCCTGCCTCCTAAACATTCTACTGTCACTCAATAAGGCCAAGCTAGAGAGCAAGTCCTTAACACCAGGACCTTTGGGAACACTTAAGAGACTATAGCACTAGTCATCTCATGGGAGAAAATTCAGGTGAACCTTGAATCAAAATAGCGTCTAGTATCAGATCACTGGTGTTATGCTGAGTTTCACTTCAATCCTGAGATACAGACCACTTAGAAAGACAAGGCCGATAGCTTTGTCTACTGGTCTTTTTTCTGAAGTCAAGTTTAGAGTAAGCAGAGAAGGAAGCATTTCCATGACACCAGGTAGTATAAAAAGGGATGAGAAACCCTTTAGGATAAAACATAAGAAAGAAAATTTGGGGTTTCCTATTTCTATTATATTATTACTTTGTCCATCAAAACATTAAAAAAGTTAATTTATGGGTATAAATTGACTTTTTTTAATTTTAGAAGTCTTTCATTGAAGACAGCAGCAGCCACAATTGCCAAGTGGCTGGAGGAAACAGTTTTTCAAGTAGAAGAGAATGTCATTAAGACAGAGTGTGATAAATTCAATGGAATTTATTTGTAAGTTTCACTTGGTAATGGACCACTTTGATGAAAAAAAAAAGGTACCAGAAGTTTCCCTTAAATCAGTAGCTGACACTGGACATCTGAAATGTCATTACACTTACAAACAATATTTTAAGTGTCCAGTAGAAACAGTATTAGTCAATTATATTACAGGACTTGACAATGAGAATCACAAAGTGTTTAAAGTATACATAGAATATTAGCCCAGGATAAATCTGGAAAACGTTCTTAGGGAAGAGGAGCCCTTTTGTGCTTTATCTGGAGACCCTTAGCATTAATGGGGGGAAATTTCTTGACTCCTATTACAGCTATATTGTCCCAATCTCAATTTCAGTATTCATCTGGAGTTATCCACATAATGGCATCTCATTTTACTAAAAAAAAGAAAACAGGGGTAAGTATAGAACAGGAAAAGATCTAGGAAAAAAAAGAATGAGACATTTCCATGATTTTTAAACTAACAGGAATTCAGAGACAGAAGAACTGTATGAGGGGAAGTCTTTGGATATCTATTCCAGGACCCACCTTAGAGCCATAAGAATATGCAATACAATGCTCAAGAGGAGTGTTAGTTACAGAACAGTGTTGAGCTATATTTACATGTAAAACATTCAGAAATATAGTTATCCTTCCTTGTGTGAAAATTAAATGACATATATTGTAAGCTACATATACATATATACAAAAGCAAGCTATTAGAAGGCTAAGGTATCTATCTATCATCTCTCTATATATCATCTATCTATCTATCATCATCATCTATCTACCTTTCTATCATCTATCAATCAATCAATCTAGCTATTAACCTACTTACCTATCTATTCTTCTATTTACCCATCAATCTATTGATTGTCTAGTGTTTCTATTTGCTTGTTTTTCATGTCTTTCTTGAGTCAAACAGTCATTATTCACCACCCTTGTATGTGTGTGTATGTATGTATGTATGTATGTACTAATGTATGTATGTATGTGTGTGTGTGTGTGTGTACATATGGCCCAAGGCCTAGTGTGTGATACTAGGACATAAATTGGTTAGGAGTGTCATGGAGACCCAGAAAACCATTCAGGCTATTACTATTGTTCTTGGATGCCAGAACTAGTTGGTAAGACCCTATTGCTGAAAGACGCACTTTGGTCCTAGGTCATGAAGAAATCAAGCTTTTAATGACCAGAAAGCTTCCTCCCTATTGGCTAGTACTGGAAAGTACTATGAAGTCTGATAGGGAAAAAAAGTTATTAACAGTCTTATCCTACTGCGAACCCTAAAAGCTCCAATAATGATGAGCCTGTCAAGATACATTCATGGGTGTAACAGTGGAACAAATGTTATGGAGGCGACAAACTGCTTCTCATTAGACTGAAGGCCTGCTTCATAAGAGAAATGAGTGTTTGGCACTACAGTTCTAGCCAAAGACTCATGGCTATGGGGCTTTTAGGACCTCAGGAGAGCCTATTACTATCATTTTGTTAAATGGACACTGTATTTGCAGAAACTCACAACTGGTCTAAGTACAGAGATGAAGTGTCTATAGAGTTCTCGGCCACAAATGGAACATGTAGATCACAGAGATGAGGTTGGGGAGGACTGGGACAAAGCAGTGCCCTCTGGACATGACAGACTGGACATAGTCATGAGGTCACATAAACTTGAAGAGCTCAAGCTGGCCAACATCCCAGCATGGACAAGGAAGGGTTTATCAACCCATACCCACAGCTGAGGAGCAGATGCTGACTTAAGGGATTGATGAACATTTTCTCTTGCAGTGTGTATCCCCTGGTAGGCAGGCAGTGTTCTAGTGTATGGTCCCACACTATGCGTATATGGGCAGTGCAAACTGAAGTCAGTAGGCTATTTTTAAAAGGTTATGGAGTTGGAAGAGAGTATCTGGGGGAGGGAGGTTGATCTGGGAGAAAAAGTGTGAGGAATGGAAAGAATATGATCCAAGTAATGGCAAGCTTGTGTCATATTCCAAGATAATTAATAAAATATTTAAAAAGACATGCATATCTCATTGCCATTTATTAAACAAGGAGAGTTGCAAAGGGGATTTGGAAGTGAGGAGCTTTCTGAGAAGCACTGTGTCTGCCAGAGAGGAGTTTGACTTAGAGAACTGGAGGCCTGAGTGTGGGAGCGGTGACCAAAGACAACTACAGTACCCTCAGAGGACCTGGGGACAAAAATGCCTGCAGACAATTTATTCTCTTCAAGTGTTTGTAAAGGAAGGGCTATCTGATTTTAAAGACCCACATAGCCTGTCTCTTTGGGTTCCCAGGCAATTGAGCTGTTTGGAGTTGCTGTATATGGACTAGATGAATTGTGAAATTGAAATTTCCTTTTATATTGGGCTGTTTTACATGTGGTCACTGAGGTAAATGTTTAATAAGCAACCACAGGTCAGTTATGGGAGCTGCTTTTATTTGATAGGCATTAGTTGTGAGCAACCCTGGAAGCAGAATGCAGCATATGCACAAGGTTTCCAGATCAGTTTTATTGCTTCATTAAAGCTTTTATAGTATTTTCTTTTAGTGCAATACTAACTGGATGAACTGGGAGGAGAAGGTGCCCTCAGTGAAGGGTAAGTACAGTCATTTACTTTCTGAACATGACTGAAGTGTCTTGATTTTGTGATCCAATTTTTCTTTAAGAAGTTTCTTACATTATGGTTGATACACATAAAAAGTTTGGCATTCATGGGAATAAAAGAAAAGGTGAGTGAACTTTTGATTCCATACCCTCTACTTTTTCTGATACAAAAGTGGCATTTTTGTCTAGATAGGTCCATCTCTTTGACCTTTTAGTCCTTATTTCTTATAAGCAGCCATATTTGTTGGGGTTGGTATGTTATGGGTATTTACTGAGTGATTTGAATTTTCCTATTTACATGTTTCTGCTAATGTATTCTATTTTTTCATTACTAAATATTCGGGTCAATTTTACTTCCAGGGAAACAAAGTTGTGGGCCATTTTGTTCTTTATTCCATTTCAAAAGTCAGCAATGATAAATGAACTACTATGAAGGTACTGCAGAAGAATGGCCATGACCTCGACTTCATAGTTGACACTCCCTGCTATGTGTCTGAATCACGGATCGCATCTCTTTTTCTTGGCCTTTATAGGCTCTGCTTTTTTTCATTTTCTGTGTTTTCATCTTCTTCATTTATGTCAGTTCATCTCTACAAAAACTCAGGTATGAAACTCTCATATGGCTCATAGATCAAAGGTCAACCAAAACCCAGACAACTGTCTGGTTCTCCCATTCTGAGATAGATACACACATGAAGATTATTGAAATAATCTACACAATATATACAAACATCCTGACTAGTGTATGCTACAGTATGAGTGTGTCCCCTAAAATTTATGTGTTGGAAATGTGATCCTCAAGTTCATATGATGATAGTATTTGAAAGTGAATCCTTGGGAAGATAATTTGTTAGATAAAATGATTTGATGGAATCCCTCATGATGTGATTGTTGGCTATGATTGCTGCCCATGCCTCCTGCTAAGTGGTGATGCAGCAAGATGTCCCTTACCAGATTAGCACCTCAAGTTTGAATTTTCTAATCTCCCAGAACTATGAGAAACAGAATTTTATTTCTAAAATTCATCTAGTCTATTATAAATGGACTGTAGCATAAAATGGACCGTAGGAGCTCATGTTTATGTAAATATATATATACATATATATACATATATATATATATATATTGTACATATAAACATAAATATGGGAAAATGTATACATAAATATTGCATATATTTACATACTTTTAAACACACATACACTGGATATATAAGTTCCCCACAAAAGCATTTTAAGGTAAATATGTTAAAATTTATTCTGGAAAAAAGAAAGTTCTTTGCAAAGTACAGCACTGAAAATTCAAAGCTAACTTTTCAGAGAGACTTGATCTTGCCTCTCAAATGTCCTTCCAAAAGTGTCCTTCCCAATGCTTTTGCACTTGTGCTCTCTGAATGATTACTACAGAACAACTATGGCAGGTGTGGAAGGGCTGTGCCAAGCTAATCCTGCAGACTGTGCAAGTATCTACCCAGAAGCATTTGTCCAGACAGAGCCATGGAGCTAAGAAAGATGTCGACTGTCCTCTGTCATATGAACCAGAAGGAGAGCTGTGGTGGTCAAGAGCCCCTGACAGCCACTAAGCACCGACTGTAGCTGTGCTCAGCACAGGAGTGACACAGCTGTAAACCCACCTTCTAATCTAAATGCATGCCATTCTAAGGAAGGGAAGGAGTCAGTCCCGAGTCTACATTACAGACAGAGATGAAAACACATTACAGTATAAACAGGTGAAAAGTCCAGGATAGGTACACTCTGTTGTCTGTTCCTTCATAGTTTTACACACCCATTGTTCCCCCTTTCGCTTGTTCAGTGTTTTCTTCTCACTGTCTGTTCATTCTCTTCCAACTAAGCCATTCTTTTTTTCCCAAGTTTTAGTGGGTCTGATAGTGTTCTTAATAGAAACTGATCAGTGAAAGATGGAGAAAACATGAAAAAGAAGCAGAAGAACATGCCGCTGGTGGGTGTGGGGATGGTAGAATGGAGAGGAACTTCAAGGGTATAATGTTTTTCAACAGAGACTGACTAATTTTTAGTCCCATGGTGTCTGGGTCTGTAGATCTAAAAACCACAGCTCTCATCTTAAAGAGAATAAAAGATAGTTTACTCTGCAGCCAATATGACTTAACATGTCTGAAAACACAGATTTAATTTACCCCAAATTCCACATTCCAACATGGAAGCTGTTTCAAAGGGTTTTATAGTTTTACAGAACAAAGTCAGTCATAATCAAGGTAGTTTAAGCTACATTGGTGAGTACACCAGAGAGGTAGATACATTGAGATTGGGGAAGCTTTTTTATAGGCCCAAGATGCTATCTGATGACATCCTTGGCTCTTAGATTGGTGGAAGCTAGGCTTCTGCTGAGTTAATAGCTTCTAAGAGATTTTTATTTATCACCATGAAGTGTTAGTTCATATACAGTGTAAGGCAAGGAATGACTGTCCCAGAAGGCTAAAGGTAGACCAAAATAAAATAGTTAGCCTCTGAATTTACAAAATCCCTCCCTCTCCATAGTACTGAAATTCTAATCACTCGGTCCTTCAGTCTTTCAGGCACAGACTCCTTTGGGGAATCTTTTGTTTACAGACAGATACAGCTCCTTCTCAGGGATTTTCACTCACAGGGTCACTGTGAAGTTATTACTACTTTAGGAAACATATGAAAAGAACTATTATGTCATGCACAAATAGAAAACTTCTGGCATCGGGATAAGGAATCAAAATGGTCATTGCAGCTATGGCCAAATGTGCTTACATAAGAGGAAGAGAGTATCAGTCTCCAGTAGGATCGTTGCTATTAAAATGTTTTCCAGAAAAGAAGGGTCTTGTTATACACTAATGTGGGGGCATGGAGAATAATGAGCCTCATTATGGGTGACATAGAGCTGGAACCCAAGATTTCTCCTTATTAGTGTGTTACATCCACTGGGAGAGTCAGCAATCACATGTCACTATGTCTGTCACTGCTAAAGGAAGGACCATATTTTCCACCCCACCATGTACAGACCACACCCATATTTATTTAGTTCAGGGTGCTTATTCAGGAAATAGCTAAGTTGGGAGTAATAAGTTATATTATCAATATGATATGGAAGTGATAAGTACACATTGAATATTCAATAAATCTCAACAGCTGGTCAATAAAAAATAGGAGGGACAGTAATGAAGACGGATCTCTATTTGGGAGAGGGAAGCTGAGGAGGATGAGGATTTGCTATAGAGCTCTGCTGCCCTCAGCAGCCAACATTACTTTCTCTGGAGCCAAGGCCCTTCCTTCATGAGAAGATCCAGTACAAGGAGAAGACCCTCAGCTTCCGTAGGTTAACTTGGAATCACTGGGTGCCGAGACTAAGGATCAGAACTTTGGAATGGCTCAGAGGGGGAGAGGACTTTTTAACAAGGCTACTAAGAAACACTTAAGCTTGTGAGGAAGCACCATAATGCATGAGTTAATGAATACTGTGTCTGGACTCAAGACAGAACATCAGAAGGCTTTGATCTTCCTCAACGAATCTCGGGTTTCACATCTAACTGTAATTTCATTATTTATAGAAGAAAAAGGGAGGGCTGGGGCAGTGCCAGCATTCCTTCTTGTGTTAAAGTCACTAGAGTCAGGGCTAGTATCATTCTGGGATCTCTGCAGAATTAACCGCCATCCTTGGCCGCCAAAGATTGCTCTACTTCCCGACCTCTGCATTCCTCCTAACACAGCATCTCTCAGACAGCTCGTGCCTTCTAAGTCCACTTTCTCTTACAGTGTGATTTGTGAGGTGATTTTTTTTCATTTTGATACAATTTCAGACGTATGAAAAAGCAGCATAGGGATATATGGATTGCATAAGGAGTTTTAATCATTCTCCACATTTACCAATTATTTGCATTTTGCTCTATTTGCTTAGATTATGCATTTTGGGGGACAGTTACATCATTGAAGTTAGGCCCTGCATTGAAGTTATCCCAGCATTGGCGATGCTACCTCTGTCACTGCATAAGGAGTTATCTCATGAAGTTATGATTGTTCTGTCTAAAACTCAAATGAAAAAGTTGATTTATGTTATGAATTCCAATTACACCTACATCAGACTTTGATGTTGCAATCTACTTATTTGTGCTAAAATTTGAATAGGTTCTATGAATGGTTTTTACTGATGCTTCTAGTCTGTTTTAAGTTAATGTATATTGTTAACATAAGGTATATGTCAGAGAACAACTTGTTGGAGTTGGCACTCTCCTTCTACTATGAGGGGACTGAAGATGGGACTCAGGTCATCAAGTTTTGTAGCAAGCAACCTTACCTACTGAGCCATCTTGTCAGCTCTCTGATCTGTTGATATGATAACTGAGTTAATTCTTCTTCCAGATGTCATGATTTTTAATTTTAGCAATTTTATTTGGCTCTTTTAAAAAAAATTGCATTTCTTCACCAAAATTACCCATCTGGCTGTGTGCTACACTTATTTCTCTTTAGAGTCTTCAATATCTTCTTAAAAAATTAAAGCCATTGTCCTATAATTTTCATCTCTAGACTATCTCTGAATCTGTTTCTATTGTCTTTCCAAAAAATGCATTTATGAAGTGTTTTGTGATTTTTGATTATATGTAGGACATTGTATATGCAAAAAAGGTAGATATTGAAATAAGCAATTTTTTTGGCCCATGAAAATGAGTATCTTTTTCCCTTTCAGAAACCCATTTAAACAGTTAGCTGTGTGTGGCTGTTCCTGGTGCTTTAATTACATTCCTTTCACCATTAGCTGAATGACTCAAGAGTGAGTCAGTGCCTTACCTGCAGCAGGGCAAGACCTCTGTGCAAACAAACCCAAGCATCCTGAAGGAAGGGGAAAACCAGCCCATTCTGACTGACAAAGGCTTTAGCTTCTCATGCTGCTGAGGACGTCCCCCTGCTCACCAGTTCTGCCTGAGAGGTTGCTTTCTTGCCAAATGTCTGGTAGTATGTCACAATATTGCTGCAGATTATAATCTGACAACACAACACACATCCTGACCATCCCCTATCTGTATCTGTAATTTTCTTCCATAATGTAGAAAAATTTGGATTTCATTGTTCTTTATGTTTTCATTTGCTTAAGATTAAAGCACAGGGGAATTAAATTCAGAATTGCATAATGGCAAAAATGTGTTTATTGGAATTCATTATTTGCTTATAGTATTTAAGGCAAATTTTATATAGAGAAAATAAAGGAATATAGGGTCTTCAATTTTTGAGTTTTGGTAAATGCATATCTGGTATAATGTATGCCTCTGACAAGATACCATTTCCATCAGCCCAGATAATTCTCTTTTCTAGCCACTTCCTCCCTACCTTTACAGACACAATTCCAATTATTCCATATATTCATATTGTGTGTTCTTGAACTTTGTATGATGGAATAATATGATAGATACTCATCTGTATTGACTTATTTTGGTCAGCATTCTATCTATGAGATTCATTTGTTCTGTGTGTCAGTAGTTCCTGTTTTCTGAAGGAAAAAACCCACACTCTATGCATACATTTGCTTATATACTTATTTGTTCTTCTATTGATGAGCATGTGGGATGATTCCAAGTTTTACTACCATGAATAAAATTGGCATGGCCATTCTTGTACATGTCATTATGTGGTAATGTTCTCATTTTTCATCATTAAAAAGGACATAGCTGTGGTGGATATATAATTTTGTAAGAAGTGACAAATTCAACTTTCAAAGTATACATCCAGTCTAGTTTTACCATAGTTTATTTTAAAGTATTTCTTTTGTAGCTATTATGTGACTTTATGCACCCTCCCCTCCCCTGCCAAACATACCCTGGCCCAAGTACTCTCCATAGAAAGGGCTATAGAATTTGATGGGTTTGAAGGCACCCAAGGGCCTGTAGCCTCACTAGCTTAGGCTACAGAGGCTTCTAACTGGGTCTGAATGCAGAATACAGAAGCCTTCATTCTTACTCTCTGGTTATGTAACACTCCCTAATTTCCCTTCCCACTCCACAGTCACAGACATGCAAATACTCAGCACTGTCTCTGTCTCCACGTTGTCTTGTTGCCATTTCAGGTGGATTTGGTGTTGGTGGGGGCAATGGTTTTATTTCAAGGACTTTCTCTCTGATATTTGTGGTTCAGGAGACTGTTCCTCTGCAAGCTGTGAGGCACTGGAATGCTGAGATGTAGATAGGCTCCTCTGCTGGCTGCTCCAACCCTTTTGATCTTCCAGTCTTCTCTTAGTGGAGCAGTTGGAGCATCCTCATGGCACAATCTGGATCTCATCCTGTGGTGTCTGGACTTTATGAGCTCTGTGTTTATCTAAGACTTGTCAGGAGCAAGTGTTTGAAACACTGCAGTCTTCTGAGATCCAATGAAGCATCTGAGCCCCAGAATAGCTTTTGTCCTGTACTGGGTGTGGTACCCCCTGCTCTTTGCCTCTTGTATCAGTCATTGTTGGATTTTCTTTCTCTCAAACCCATGCCTGTTTTAGGGTTCCATATGTATGGCAGCCTTCTTATCAGATTCAAATACTTTTACTCCTTAGCAGTCCTTTCCTGTAAACTCAGTAACTCTGTTCTTTCAGGTTTATTGATGTCAATAGGCATGATTGTCTGCTATTGCCTGGCTGTGTCTCTTTAAGTACGGGAGACACTGAACCCTTGATAGTTAGAGAGCTAGCCTCCTAAAGGACTTCCATGATTAAAACATTTCATCATCAATAGTTGTCTTACATGATTTTCTTCTTAATGTGGCTGCTTCAGAGAGCTATTATACTGAGAACAGGGTTGCACTGCTCATTTAAAAGAAGTAGCACAAATGCACTTCCTGATGTGGAGGGTCATTTCAGGTAATAGAGCAAGACCTGGGCTATAGTGCACATTCAGGCAGGAAAAAAACTTATCAGTTGCTAGGTGCCTTTCTTTTCAAAGGGGAAATTTTTTGGGCTCTGGTTCTCTTCACACAGACCCCACACTCTCAAGTCAAACTCTGTCTTCTTGCCTCTCGCTGACGTTCTTTTCAGGAGAGTCTGGAGATTTCTGTTAATTTTTCACAGCCTCACCCAAGCTGCTCTTTAACCCTCCTCCATTGGGAGTGGTGTCTTAAATATTCTTTCTCGGTGATCCAACCAGGAGCAAGGTTACACAGCACTTTAAACCACAGCACATTCTTCCTATTTACCCACACAGCCTTCATTCATCCTTTTATCAATGTTTATTGAATAGTTGCTCATGTGCTTGGTAAATATAATTAGCACAGTGGAAAATTATATGTGGATAAGATAAGATATAGCTCTCCACTCCAGGAGATTATTGTTTAGAAGAGAGGGGGTGCAAATGATATATAAATAAACTTGACTATAATTAACAAGGGAAGGTCTGACTTCTACAGAAGAGGTATAAACAAGGCAGAATTAGGTGAGAAGAGTGGCTCTCACATTTTATTATTGGGCTACTAACATTACATTTTTGAATACCTGCTTACTATATATTGTATTTTATATAAATTATATTTTTGTGTTTTGTACTAAGGTAATCATAAAAGAATTGAATTGAAGTATAAAAGGTAAGTAAAGGTGAAGTAGGCATTATATTTAAAGTGGCTTTGATTTTATTGGACGACTACAAAAAATCTTCCTTGCCCTGTGAAATATACTACTGATGATGTTTCAGTCATGGTAATGTGATTTCTATATGTGATCTGACTGAACACTGAGATTTTGCATCAAGAATATCTTTTTCAATTTTATATTATGAAGAAAATATATATGTGATTTATTTTTGTTTGCAAAAGTTTACATTTTTATTTTTGATTTGAATTCTTTCTGTAGAAAATCTTAACATGCTTTCAGTAGAAAACCATGAGAGAGTTATTTTAATTTTAAAATGCTAGATAAAGACTATCATGATATTTCTCTAACATATAACAGGTTGCATTAAGCTGATATGAGTGAAAGATAAATGGAACACTTCCCTGAGGAACTTCAAACTCTGAAGGCTGCTCTCCCTAAACAAGTGTCTGACACATGCTCAGGGAGATTTACATGTCAATTGGTATGTTAAATATCAGTAACTATCAATTTATTGATTTATTTTCAGTGACTACAAATATATGTTAAAATATATTCTCCCCATATTTAGTAGAGTGTTTGCTATTCTCCTAAGGTACATGTGTAATAGCCTGGAGATACTGAAGTTATAGGTTGGGTTGCCATTAAACCCCTCATATATGACTAAGTTAGAAGACACTTCACAGAATGTGAATGATGTGTAGAATCTAGAACTGAGTTGGTGTGTAGAAGATAGAAAATTCCATATATGCATGTCCATTGCCCTAGAGGCATGGAGTACACCATGCACTTGAGGCAAAATGAAATGTTCATTACACTGTTCAATACAGCTAAGGAGAAGTATGAGGTATTAGAACCAGAAAAGAAGGCACATTGAGTACTTTTACATAGGTAAGCATTTGAATGTAATGAAGTAGGCTTTGAGGGACTATGTTAAACCATCCAAATTACATCTAAAATTTCTTTTCCTCTATAAAAGAGTGGCTCTTCATTGTCTGCATTCCCTCTGTATACACTTGTTATTGGAAATATCAGTTTACTAGTAGATAAACCTTGAATGAGTTGGACAACAATCAACAAATTTAAAAGCTTGTTGCATGTCAGAATGGAAGGTTTAAGCCAAAGCTAATGAAACCTTTAAGAAGAGTAGCACATAATAAATACATGTAAAATTGAAGACTGTAGTGAAGGAAGAAGAAAATCCCTGTTTACTTAGTTTCCATCCCAAGTAATTAAGAGTATGGAGGTAAAGAGAAATGAGGATGGTTAGAGGGAGAGATTTGAAGTCATTGGTGATTTGGGCAATATTTGCCTAAAGACACCTACAGTAAAGCATGGGCATGGGAGCTGAGTTGCAAAGATCATGAACAACATGAATAGGATTAATAAGGGGAACAGCTTGAAAGAGCAGTAGAGACAGCATTGAAGGAACACTCTCTAACATTTAACTCGGCAGCTCCTGTGGCACCTGAGACTAAGGTGCTTCTCTTGGGCATTTAATTCCTTTATTAATGTCTTTGTCAATAAGAGCTTCTTTACAGTGTCTTTTCCATCAGAGAAGAAAATTTAACATATTTTCATATCAGATATGAATAATTGTAAGAAATTGATTTTTAAAAAAGCATAGGGATAGCAAGCCAAGGCAAAAGTGATAATTAAGCATAGTCAGAACACAAGAAGCGAGAATAAGCTCTGCATGCTAGTGTGCACCTGCAATCTCTGCAGGAGGGTCATGGGTTCAAGGCTATCCTGGGCTACAGGCTAAAATCTACCCCCAAAATGAAGGGAAATGGAATAAAATATTTGAAATGAGAAGAATTACAGAATTATAATTGAAATGAAAGTGATATAATCCTTAAAAGCCACACTGAAGGCCACTAGTTTTAGGGATTTTGAATATATAGACTAATCAATTCCATGAATTGATTTCTCCAGTTTGATATGATAGATATTGCTTTGTAATCAGTAAAACACAAAATCAAAAATGCAGAATTTATAAGTGAACATAGAGAAACTTATGATTAACAACAATAAAATCACAGATCAGGGATTAGGGAGGTAATTTGAAGGGTTAAGGTAGGAAAGAGGAAGACATTTCTACAGAATTAGTAACCTTATTACACCTAATAGAAGAAAAAGAAACAGTGATGGGTGAGTGTGAGTTTTAGAAGTCACAAGAAAGTGTTGATTTACCGTTTCGTTTTGTTTTAATTTGGACAATGCACTGAGTATTTTTGAAAAAAATGACCTTGTCAGACCCATCTATGTAACTATAAAAAGCATGGTCTTTTTAGGAGACTTGGTGGATTTTATCTTGGCTTTCATATGTTTTAAATGGAATTCTGCAGGAAACATTTATCAGTCTATTAAGAAACCAGATTACAACCATCCTACAGATGAATGCTGGACCAAACAGAAAACCCAGAATGGTTGTTAACTACATACCAACTTGAAGAAAGAGTGCTCTGGACAAAATGCCAATGGCTTCAGAAAAGGGTATTCTCATGAAATTTGTTTTTGTCATGGTGTAGACATTAGCAGATAGGAAGGAGTGTTAAGGTCGACTCCTCATAAATATTGACAGATGGAAGGAGGTTAGCAGAATCCCCATCTGAAGTGTCAGTCACTTAGGGCAGGCAGTAGGCTCCTAAGACGCAGTCCTTGCTCTATAGCCTGTTCTTCTGGCTGATGAATACTTTAAGGCTGACACATTTGGCAGTGTGGGAATGTAGCCCTGTAGGAGAAAATGGAAACCATGGTGAGAGGCAGCTATAGGAGGGAAGAATTTGGAACCTGTGAGCCTGTTTCCACTCATGGCTGTAACTTCTCTGTACTCTGTTTTATATTGCTGTATTCTGAGCTGTGCATGACTATATTTCCAGCACACAGAAGGTAGAGGCAGGAGGATCAAGAGTTTGAGGCCATCCTTTACTACTTAGTGAGTGAGGTCCAGCCTTGGCTACATGTGACCCTGCCTTATAAAATAAAGAAGGTGTGAGGGAGAAGAGAAAGTAGAAAAAAAGAACAAAATCAAAAATATTAAAGAAATAAACTTATGATTCAACATAAAGGTATTTAGAGAACTTAAGAAATAAGGAATTGAGATCTATGAGCATAGGCTAAAATAACCGTGATGATTAAACTCAGCAAGATAGGCCCAATAGGACTTATGTTTAAAGAATTGTTTAGTCATAACTTATGGTAATCAACTATTCTCTATTTGCAATGGGTCAAAACAAGAGGAAATGGGCCCCAAATGCAGTGTATGGGATTTAGATTTAAAAAAAAAAAAAGGGGGACTGATTGGCTGAGAAGGACAGATTACTATAGAAGAATATGAGATTTTCTACTTGGGAGGTCTTAAAAAATAGCCTCTCAAATATCAAATCTAATGTAAAATTCAATTCAGAAGCCTGGAGAGTAATGGTGGAGATGGGTTGATTGAAAGGTATACGAGATTACAATAAACACTAAGGATATCTTATGATCATGAAATACAACTATTATCTTAAATACAATCCTTGTTATGAGTAGAATTAGAATATCATTGAGAAATAATATTATGTTGTGGTTTCTTATTATGTTTTCTCTTCCTGCTTTAATCTGGGCAGAAGTTTGAGAAACTGCCAAGCAGGCTGTACCTATCTGTTGTTGAAACTTAAACCTCTTTATATAACAAGCACTCAGAAAAGCCAGATGGAAATACTGCGGAATTTCTGTTTTGACAAAGAGTAATAACAACAATTTCACTTTTCGTATAGTTTATTCATTTGTTAGTTTGTATTCATCAGGTAGTTTGTAGATGCTTGGCAGCAGAGCTGGATGCTGTGGGGATGTGGAAGGAGGGTACAATATGGTTTCTACCCTTGAAGGGTGGGTGACCACTTAACAGCATGCTGGGGTAAGTATGTAAGATAATTTAGAACATACTAAAGACAAGAGTTACTGGATTATGTGATGTGGATTATTTGTAGTGGAAGAGTTGCATTGTGGTGTTTATGGGCTGCAGAGGTCATAGAGGTGGTGGTGCATTTTTAAGGCTGAGAAAGAATTAAGTGGGCTACCATGGAGAGGCATTTGTGGTCAGACAGTGAAAGCAGCTATAAAAATGAGATTTTATATATATATATATATATATATATGAGTCTCACTTCTAAAACTCCAAAAGGAGTTTTTAAGTGCAATAAATTCACAGTGCTTCATGTATCACCAATATATTTTGG
This sequence comes from Onychomys torridus, assembly GCF_903995425.1. Lineage (NCBI taxonomy): Eukaryota > Metazoa > Chordata > Mammalia > Rodentia > Cricetidae > Onychomys > Onychomys torridus. The sequence goes on along the minus strand of NC_050447.1, from coordinate 3,626,111 downwards.
ATTTGCTTTCTCTAACATCTACCACCCAATCTTTTTCTGTTCGCCCGTTGTATTCTTTGTTATAGTGTTGTCTTGTTACTAGAGGCAGGAGGGGTTGGGAAACAGAATTCAGACAGACTGTATTGTGTCAGTGTATGCTACATGGGTATGTTGAGTTCAAATCCCATTTTCCCTGATTCTTCCTTTTTCTTTATTTCATAGCCTACCCAGTGCTGTCTTAATCCAAGGCTTCTACCTCTGTCTCTCCTCACAGATTTATAAGGTCTGGAGGCAGGCATGTCATATTCATTTTGTACTACCATGCCCATAGTTTCAAGGTTTGTGAACATCTAAGTGAGTGAATGTCGTGAGCAAGAAGGTAGATATGTATGTTTAGTATAACAAAAATTGTATTTTATTATGCGGAAGGCCATCACACAAGGTTCATACTATTAATTCCTAGTTATGGTCCTAAGCCTATCTCCCCAAGGCTGCTCACTTGTACCATGTATCTTAGCTGAAGGTCAGGTTCAGTTTCTAACAGAAGTCTGTGGTTCAAGGGTCAGCATACCTCTTTCCACATATGCAGAGCAGAGCATTGCTTTTGATCTCTGCTTATATACTGTTTAATGGACTCCATGGGGTTTTAGGGCTGTGTCTGGTTTTCTTAAGTGAGTTATGTCATTGGGTTCTGGTTATCAGGTACAGCCTTGAGTGTAGTGGGATTCATGACTAAGCTATTTTTACATTATATTTTTACATTATTTTTATTTACATTATTTTTACTATTCTCGTTATATTCAATACCCTGGTGCTTAAAGCATACACAGTGATGATGAGGACCACATTGTAGTTGAAAGTTTTTCTGTGTCCCACCTGGCCTGCAGTCAGGACAAATCTCTCTCACCCACCAGTCCTGCAGCCTCTTGGTCCCAAATAAACACACATAGGCTTATATAATTTTAAAACTATGGCCATGGCAGGCTTCTTGCTATCTAGCTCTTATATCTTAAACTAATCTACTTCTATAACTCTATACTTTGCCATGTGGCTTGTGGCTTACTAGTACCTTTACATCTTGCTTCTCTTGTTGGCAGATGGCAGCATCTCCTCTCTCTACCCTTCATCTTCCAAGAATTTTCCTCATCTGCTTGCCCCACCTATACTTCCTGTCTGGCTATTGGCCAATCAGTATTTTATTAAACCAGTGTACAAAAGCATTGTCCCACAGCATCACATATAAGAATTATTAACAGTTTCACAGCAACTTGTAAATTTGGGCCACAACAGAAAAACGAAAAGCATACAGTGACTATTCCAATCACTAGTAGACAAATAAATTCAGGAAAATAAATCTCAGGCACTAAAACATACAGTTACTAAACAAAATGGTCAAAGCATTGTAGATCATAGGGTATTGCCATGATCCCTATAGCATATACAGATTTTCCAAGATTTATATTTTCTCCAGGTTTGGTATTTACCAAGTTGAAAAACACATTTAGTAATAAAAAGCAATACAATCATTTCAAACAAAAATGTTGTAAAGTTAATGGGGGCATAGCAGGGTTGAAGCTGTAGTACTCTGAGTTAAGCCAATCAGCAGAGCATCACCCCAACTTGATCAGGGTCAAGTAGGAGCATGTTAGTCATGACTGTGGTCCAGATATTTCTCCTTTTATTAATGAAAAGAACAACTAAGAGTCCAGTAAGTTTTATAATAAGCTTATGATGTTGTTTATTAGTTTGTGTATGCTAATGTTATTTTTAAAAAGTAAATAATGAATATGAACTATCAGGAAATCTAGTGAATCTCCCGAGGCACCCATCTTGGGTCTAAGACCAATGCATACAGACAATCTCTTTTGGCAAAAATGGCAATTACTTGGTGGGGTAGAACCAAGAATCCTCAATATAATATTCCTGGCCTGAGGTGTCACTGTGGAGGTGAAACATCTCCTGAAGAAGTTTCTCCGATCATGGTTTGCACAAATGTGTCTGCCAGAATCATGCACATCTGCTTTGTTCCTTCTGGTGCACTAGTAGTCTCTGGAACTTGTTGTCATGATTCCTCCTCAAATGAAGTCTACTAAACAAGTACAAAATAATCATAAGGAATTTATATGCCAGAAGGGTCAATGTAATATATACAAAAAGCCAAAAGCTCTCTTTTATCCAGTAGAATAAGTTCCATGTGGGGAAGTAAGTATAGTCACATCTAAATATCCTACCAATCACATCAAATAAAGAACATTTTTTAATGTTGTTAACTTTATGGGTATAGGCAATAGTGTCCACTTTGAGTATAACTGATGAATGTTGGACTCTGTCTATCTGTCCTCCCAAGATTTCAATATCTCTAGTAACCTCATAATCCATTGACTATAATTGTGGCATGTTAAAGGTAGAACAATGGAAATGTCATTGATGGCTTTCTTAGCCTTTCCTAGCAAGTCATTTTTGTGTTCATTATTATATAGGGTACCTGAGTCAAAAACATGTTTCTGTTCAAACAATAGGCTAGAGAACTTGGATGTGTTTACCTGTCCTAAGAAATGAGCCTTAACTCTAGTAGCATTATATATAGCCACGCAACCAGGATCTGCAGAACAAAAAGTGGAGTACAAGGTATCCCTGGTGGTGTTATAGATGTCAACTGTGAGGTTGAAGGCTTTCATGGAGCAAGTAGTAAAGAGTCCATTGCCAAGGTCTATGAGTTGTGTTACAAAGACTGAAGGGGTCAGTTCTGATAGTCAGAGCTCATTGAACAGAGTGTGAGTGGGTCACAAAGGTGTTGGCCCCGAGTGAGGTGGTATTAGATACCTCTGAGTAGTAGATACAGTACCCTCTGTATTAGTCTACCTAGTTCATAGGAAAGAATCAGTAAGTACATCAAATGTATCCCCAAGTTTCCTAGGCAATAGATATGTCTTCTAAGCTATTACTGCATTGTCCATATAGACTAGGAGGAGTAAATGTATTTTGGAGAATCCATTGCTCAGGCCAAGAGATTGCCTTAGGTCCAGTAGAGTCTTATAGACTACCATTTCTGTTACAAATCCTGTAGAAAAGAACTGAGACAAATCTGTTTCTACTCTTTAAAAAGAAAGACAGGGTTTCTCTGTGTAGCTTTGTGCCTTTCCTGGAACTCACTCTGTAGTCCAGGCTGGCCTTGAACTCACAGAGATCCATTTGTCTCTGACTCCTGAGTGCTGGGATTAAAGGTATGTGCCACCACTGCCTGGCTTTTAGGCTGCCTTCTTTGATTCCACAGGATTTTCAAGTTAAGTGAAAGACACATACCTCATCAAATTGGGGTTCATTGTGCAGAGTTCCTGCATGTGATTTGTCGAGTTTGGACTCATTGGCAAGTTTCCATTCCTTGAGCTATGGCAATGGAAGAAACATGTAAAAATAATAGTGAAGTCCTTGGTGTGTATGTTTCTAGGGTTCCAGTTTGGAAAGATCCATGCCTGCAGTTTTTCACCAATGTAAGTTTCTGTGGTCTGCCATTTTTATGTGATACCTTGGCACAAAGGAGTCATAGGATCTAGGGCATCCTCTGGTTGTAAATTGTATCATATCTATTCTTGGGTTGATGTAATCAATTTGGTAGTTGGTATATATCCAGGCTAGAATTTCAACAGACTGGAAACCAATGTTCCATATTCTGGGAAAAAAACAAGTGTGTGATGTTCCTACCATGCATATCCAGAGGAATTGGGAAGTCTGTTGTTTCACTGTCATGGAGTACATATACTCCATGGAATCACAGCTCCATTTTTCCCCTCATTTGGAAAGTAGATTTTTTTTAGTTTTAAAAATGTGTTCCAATGTATCATTGGCAATTAGTGGAGTCCATTGCTTCTTTAGATTCATTATTCTCCTTAAAAATATGTCAGTAAATGTAGTTCTCAAATTGTAAATCTTCTGAGAGTGGTGTATGAAAAGGACTGATAGGTCTGTTAGGTTACTCCATTGTCTCTTCTGTACTTAGATTTGTTGTTTCATTGGTGGTGTATTAAACCTTGGGAAGTGGTAGCCCAGTTAAAGTTGGAGCCATTGGGGGACTGCAAGGTGATTTGAATGAATTTGTCATAGCAAGGCCAGTGTGAATTGGGTACTTTTGTTGAGAGGTCATTCCATATGCAGGAGGTGACATTAATCGGTACATTAGTCCAGTTTTCATTTATTGCTATCTATCCCAAAGATTCTATTATGGGGGGGGGTGAGATCTTTTGCATCAAAATATGGCCTGTGTCTGGATGAAATATGGCTGGCTGTGCTCTGGTATAACCTGAGTTCTGTCGAATGTCATGCAGTCACAAAGTATCTGGGTATCTGCATGGGTTCTCCTCAGGTGGTGGGACTTTAATATTATAAGATGCTAAGGGTTGTGGCAGCAGGTCAATCAAGATCGATGGAAATCTGCAATGTTGTGTCCCCAATGCTGCAATTTCCAGCTAGTCATTAATAGGTGGATTACATGGATGAATTGGTGTATCATATTCTTTCCCATCTCTGCTATATCTGCTCAAACCATTCCACTTAGTTACTAATGCTAAAAAAGCTTTATCAGGAACAAAACATCATTGGAATACAGAACAGAGGTTTATGGAATGAAATTTATTTGTTTAGCAGATATTCCCCAAGAACACTTTATAAAACAGTTTTAGATTTATATCTCAAAATTCAAATAATGCCATGGATGATATAATCTTAATAACCATATTGTACTTTGTCTGCACATTTTTTACAAGATGCATCCCAAAAGCTCATACATTTTCTATGATTTTTTAAAATTTATTTATTTATTTTATTATTACTATGTGTTTTAATTTTATACATCAGCCATGGGTTCCCCTGACCTCCCCCCTCCCGTCCCCACTCCCACCTTCTCCCCAGCCCCTCCCCTCCATTCCCATGTCCTCCAGGACCAAGACACCCCTGGGGATTCATTTAAACCTGGTGGATTCAGTACAGACAGGTCCTGTCCCCTCCTTCCAGACTGAGCATGTGTCCCTGTGTAAACCCAAGGTTCCAAACAGCCAGCTCATGCACTAAGGACAGGTCCTGGTTTCACAGACTGGGTGCCTCCACATGAGAACAGGAATAGGCAGAGTGCTCAAGAGGTCCCCAGAAATCCACAATGATATATCCTCTATAGACTGCTGGCAATGGTCAAGAGAAAGCCTGATCTGACCTAGTCTGGTGATCAGATGACTAAACACCCCAACAGTCGTCTTGGAATTCTCATCCCATAACTGATGGAAGTGGATGCAGAGATCCTCAGCCAGGCCCCAGGTGGAGCTCCAGGTGTCCAACTGTCGAGAAACAGGAGGGTCTGCAAGAGCGTGAATTGTTGAATCCAAGATTGCAAAAAGCACAGGGACAAATAGCCAAACAAATGGAAGCACATGAATTATGAACCAACGGCTGAGGAGCCCCCAGCTAGATCAGGCCTTCTGGATAAGTGAGACAATTGAATAGCTTGATCTATTTGGGAGGCATTTTCTGTTTTAAAGCTTTTCTTCATATAGTCTCCCATAGACTTGGGAGGGGCAAAGGCTTCTGTTTGTCAGTCATCAACTTGTAAAGAGGAGTGATTTCTCTTGGGTCACATTTTCAGATGTGTTTAGTCCTTTGCTCCTGGAAGAGAGGCTCTCCTGAAAATGTAGATATATAGTATTGTTTAGAATTAATAATATTTACTTTCCTTTTCCACTATTTAATTATCAGGTGGTTTTAGTAAAAGGAGAAACAGCCAAATGAAGAACCAGCTCAATAAAACGCTGGTCCTAAGGAGTACATCTTGTCATGCAAAGATAGTTTGTTTTAAAGCTGATGTACACTGATTTAAATGATGTTGTAATTTTTGATGGACTCGTTTGTTACAAAAGACAGAGCAATAGATATACAAGATACAGAGAAGGTTAAATTAAACAGGAAAACTTTATCTAGCTCTGGCTTCAGGAGGAGAATAAAGACAGTGAATTAGAAAACTCAGGGAATAGATACAAAGGAGTCAAGAGGCTAGGGAGAGAAAGTTGAGAGTAAGTGCTAATGGATTGCATGATAACACTGTTATAGTCATAGAAAGAGTTGAGTTGCAAGGCTCCATAGAATATAAGCTTAGTACTCAGGAGGCAGAGGCAGGAGAGAATGGGTCACTTGTGGCCAGCCTGGCAACATAGTGAGATCTTGGCCCAGAAAAGCACAAACTAAGAAGACATGAAGTCCAGTGACACAGCTTAGCCATGTGTGCCCAGGGTACTGGGTAAGGCCAATAGGAATCCAGACAGGGTACATAGCAGCTAGGCCAAGTGGCCGTCCTGAAGCTCTTGGGACCACAAGCCAAAACAGTTTCCCTTTTCCTAAGTTAATTATTGCAGGTGTGTTGAAACAGAATGCTGACGCTTACACCCTCTTTCATTTTCTCATTTTTTATTCCTTTTTCCTCTTTGCCAGTGGCTATCCCTAGCACATCTTGGTGGGGACAATACATGATTTGCCAGCAGGAGTTCTGAATGTGAAGTTGGTCAACTAATCACCAGAGGCATGAACTTCAGCCAGTTCCTTCTGAGTTCCAGTGTTTAGGGGAAAAAAAAAATGAATAAATGTTTCTTAACAAGGAAGATAATAAGATCCACTTCAAAGGGTTTCTGAGAGGAACAGTTGAAGTCACTGGTTAAATATGGTACAAAAAGTACTATGGAAAGGATGTGGATTTTTTTCATAATATTGATGTATTTCTTCAGTCTTTACCTTTTCCATTTTCCTTTGTAACTTCAAGTATCGAAGAGTCAAGAAAGAGTCAAAAGGCATATCCTTCTCTTTAAGGTTCTTTCAGAAAAGGCTTAGGCATGGAGGAATGGATCTGAGACTCTGTTAGTAGTTACTTTAGTCACAGGACTCCATAACAAATTAAGCCACCACATAGTTCATCTTTGGACTGTTTATTATTCTTTTATCATTGAGTTAAAGAAGCTACTGTCCTCTTCTGATGCCCTGGATATTTTTTGGAGTGAAAAGTTAAGGAAAGAAGCAATTTCAGAGGGTGTGGAGTGACAGTGGACTCCACAGTTTTACTAATGACAAATTACCAATGACAGATTTACTAATACCAAACCTGCTCAAGTCAGATCTGTGTGGGCTAAAGTGTTCACCACTTATGGAAAGATGAGTGAGGTCCCCACACAGCTCTTCCCTGGATTGTTGGCCATGGCTATGGTTTCTATGGAGATCCTAACAGAGGCCAGCCCTGGGCTGCTTTAACCATGTTACCAGATGACACAAATCTAAGTGTGGCAGCTTTCTCATTACTATTGTGTTTCTAGAATCACTGTAAACACTGACTTAGCTCTAAATACATACCATGCATCACACCTTCTAGAGGCTGCCATGGACCGCATTCATTCACAGCAAGAGCTATAATCCATCCAATGAGAGCTTATAGTCAAAGCTGAAATTCACAGGGAGTTGAAATGTCACATTGATTTTGGTCTCGATCCTCTTCTCTCTTTGGGGTTATGATAACAAACCAGCATAAACCCAAGGGCTAACAGCAACAGCAGCAGTTCATTGTTTCCTAGCTCTGGAAGTGAGACATCCAAGATCCACATGTGTTCAGGCTATTCCCATCTGAGCCCTATGAGGGAGCCTGGCCTCCATCTCTACAAGCTTCAGTCATATTGTCAGAATGTGATAGTCCCTGGTTTCTGGTACATCATCCCAATTCCAATTCTTTCTTCTCATGGTGTTCTTCTGTGTTTAATATCTGTATCCAAATTTGTTTGTTTTTATAAAGACACCAGTCTTATCAGAGCAAGAGCCCTTACTACTTAATTTTAAAAATTCTTTTATTATACATTACATACTAACCACAGTTTCCCCTCCTTCCAGTTGCTCTTCACCTCCCCTATCCCCCAGATCCACTCCTCCTCCATTTCCCTTCAGAAAATAGCAGCCCCGTCCCAAGAATGTCAACCAAACATGGCATAGCAAGTCACAATAAAACTAGACACAAACTCAAGGCTGGACATAGCAATCCAATGAGAGGTCCCAATAACACACAACTTACTGCTTAATTGATTGTCCCTGCAACAGTGCTATTTCTAAATTTGATTACATTCTCAGGTACTGATGGCTAGGGCTATAGCATATAAATATTTTTAACAGAAAAGTTCCACTCATAAAAAGTATAAACTGAAATATATCTTGATTAAAACTTATTTAGGGCTCAAATTATGTAAAGTATGATGAGGTACTTCACACTGATTAAAGTAAGACATGAATGATCCCTCCTACAAAAAACTGACATTTTAGTTAGCTGTCAACCCTGTTGGTTAGTTGAGGACCTATACAGATGGTTGCAAAAAATCTGACCAAAGTTAATTATAGATAACCAACATTTATCTTTAAACCAGAAAACAAAAATCTTTGAGTTCTATGAGAGTCCAAAATGGAAAACAAGAAAAGCATATATTCTTTTAATTCAAATAAGATAGAGGATTAAGAGTTTATTATGCCCATGTATTTACATAAAGCCATGGAGTCTTCATGTAAAAATATGCCTTAGTAGGACTCAATGAGAGGCTGGAGGGAGAATTAGATTGGGGAAGAGTTACCAGAAACTTAAGGTTTGGAGGTTGTAGCAGGAATCTTACAGGTACTTGTTAATAAAATCAACCCTGAGGCCAGTTATTGGGGTGAATGCTGGAAGATCAGAGACACAGAACAAGCCACAGCTATCTCACCTTGCTAGTTCCTCAGGTGATCCTTTTTCCTCAGGCTGGAAGCTTCTGAGTCCTCCTCCACATGAATCTCAGCTGAACTGTGTTGCTCCAAAGCCTGAACGCTTAACCAACCAAATGCTTAACTAACTACATGCTTAACTCCTCCAGTTCCTGGTCCTCACACTTTATATACCTTTCTCTTTCTGCCCCCACTCCCTGGGATTAAAGGTTGGGTTTCTGAGATTAAAGGCGTGGGTCACTGTGCTTAGCTGTTTCTAAAGTGGCCTTGAACACACAGAGATCCACCTGGCTTTGCCTCCCAAGTGCTGGGATTAAAAGTGTGCACCACCACCCAGTTTCTGCTCTGGCTTGCTCTGACCCATTTTCTAGCCACCATTTTTGGCTTTGTTCTAGTGGCTGTCTGCTCTCTGACCCCAGATAAGTTTATTTCAGGGTACACACAATATTTCAGGGAACACAATACCCACCACATTTCCCTTGCTTTTGTCTAAAATTAAAAAAAGGTTATAACTAATACAAGAAAAACTATCCAATAAGTATATACAATATATACAGTCTAGAATTACATTAACAATGTCTAGTCCATTAACATTTGACAAATTCAGATAAAAACTCCATTATGTATATATATTAACAATGTCCAGTCCAGTAACATTTGATAAACTCAGACAAAAAAAATTTTCATTTCTTATGCTATTTAAAACAAGTAGTTCCTTTTTTTAAAAAGTAGATTCCATAATCTCCTTTTATCTTATCATATCCATATTCTCTCTTTTCATAATAGATTCAATAATCTACCTTTGTCATCTTTCTCTTTCTCTTTTTAGAGTAGATTCAATGATCTACCCATTTATCCTATTATTTCTTTATCTTTTTTCTAAGAGTAGATTCAGTGATCTACCTCATATCTATATTCTCTTTTTTCTTTCTTTCTTCCTTCCTTCCTTCCTTCCTTCCTTCCTTCCTTCCTTCCTTTCTTTCTTTCTTTCTTTCTTTCTTTCTTTCTTTCTTTCTTTCTTTCTTTTTTAAACCTCCACTCTATTTTTGGGTTAATTGTCAAGTCCTGTATCATTTGTCCAGTCGCTGCATATTGAGAAAGTGCAGGGCTTGTTTCAAGTCCTTGTTTAAGTAGTCTGTCAGCCTGGATCATCTCAGCCAGTCATCTCGAAATTGTCCTAAGTAGTTTGTAGTCCAAAGTTAATGGCTTTACCATAGTCCTTGTGGCATCATCATTGTGGAGTCCCATCATCCTTTTGAAGATTTCAAAGATTTCAAAGTCACTCTTAGGCATGATCTGATTTTTTTTTTTTTTTTTTTTTTTTTTGCCTCCTCTGTGGTTTGTAGTAATCACAGTCTAATAAATGTCTTCCCTAGAAGAGAATATCTTCACAGCAATTTCTCCCCAGCATTTCTCTTGCCAAACTTTTCCAAAGTGACCTTTGCCAATGATTTCTTGTAACACGATGGTCTTGGCAATTCTTCTCTGAACAAGCAGTAGTAAGCTCTTCGTCCTAGGTAGCAGCATCACCACAGTAACCAACACGATGAGAAGAAGCCTGCAACTTGGAGCAGCAGTCACTGCCTCCATAGTTCCACCACTGTTTGTGGCTAGGCCGAAGCTGCTCCTTAGCAAGCCTCCTGGGCCAGACTCAAACTCAGGATCCTCTTGCTTCTGCCTTCTTCAGTAAATCCTGCTGGCAAGCGCCACCACAACTGGCTGAGTGTACCTCGGGCCTGAGCTGGGCCCGCAAGGCCACAGGCAAGAGGCTTTTTCATGAATTCGTACCACGAACGTTGGGTGCCAGATGTAGTACGAATCTAAAAAGATCTGCTCCTGGCAACACTAATTTACTTCAGAGAGGAGGATGGGCATTGAAGACACTTCATATCTTATCTTCACCTTGGCAAAAATAGCCATTTGGGCAAGAAACTGTTCTTGCCTGGACTGCTTGATTGACTGGACATGCAGGACCCATAGAAAGGTGACCACTGAACTTTGCTTGACAAAATGGTCCTTCAGGTTCCTGATTCACAGAGGATACTGCCAGACATTCTACAGGACACTAAAAAAAGTGACCAAGAGACAGCCCTTTAGGCTGAAGACAGATGCCCCAACTTTACAAAGGAACATTAGGTGACTGTCCGGGCTGCCAGCTGTCTCTGTCTACCCTGCAAGACTCCCGAAAGTTGCTTGCATCCTTCTCAGGTAATATTATATCCTTGTGAGGTCTATGATATGGTTAAAGACTAGATGGTTATAATTTCCTCAGTTATGATAAAAGATAAGTTAGATATAAAACCTTAGACTCACAAATATAAGATAGATAGGATATCTTCTTTAATATTGTAACTAATTCTTGCTTGATAATTGTTTTATTATCTGAAATTTTACTATATAAAAGTTAAAACCTTGCTTTAAAAAAAAAAGAAAAGGGGAAGTGCTGTGGGATGTTCTGTATGTCAAATGTGTTGCTCTGATTGGTTAAAATAAATAAAGTGCTGATTGGCCTGTAGCCAGGCAGGAAGGATAGGGTAGGCAGGACAAAGAAGAGGAGAAGGCGGGGAACAGGAAGGCTGGGAGGGGACACTGCCAGCTGCTGCCAGGAGAAGCAACATGTAAAGACACTGGTAAGCCACAAGCCATGTGGCAAAGTATAGACTAACAGAAATGGGTTAATTTAAAATAAAAAAGTAGATAACAAGAAGCCTGCCACGGCCATACAGTTTGTAAACAATATAAGTTTCTGTGTGCTTTCTTAGTTGGATCTGAGCGACTATGGGACTGGCGGGTAAGAGAAATTTGTCCTGACTGTGGGCCAGGCAGGAAAACTCTAGCTACAGGAGTTTTTGGAGAGTAGAGGAAGAAAATAAAGAAAAGAGGTCTGAGATCCTAAGACAGAGGATCCCTTGAGGTCTTGACTGAGTTCAGATCTATGAAAGGTATCTCTAGTGCCTGGGAAAGTTGCTAACCCCCACTGTTATCTACATATCTGAACTCACTTTTACTCCTTGTCTATATCTAATGATTACTTTGATGCTTCCATTCCCTAGACCCCTTCTACCTTAGAAAAGCAGTATTTATACATTATTAGGGAGTTGTACAAGTTTGTCTCTGACTTTTGTGCTGTATCACAGAACATAGTTTTGAAGTTACCAACAATACAACTTCACATGAATATTTGAATTTAAGAATTATGATCAAAACCATGGAATTATAAAGGACAGGGGATTATGTACTATCAACTCTCTCAGGACCAAGAAATGGATAGCATGATTCCTAACTATAAATGAAAAACTTTGAGATACAACCAGCAGGTGCCTCAGGCTTGGAATCTGAACATACATCTGCTAGATTATGGACTCTATAATATTTTCACTCAAGACTAGAGAACAGAAAACGGTGAAACTAATGGTACAACACAAAACCAATCTATGGTCATATCCTTGACTAGAAATGACAAAAGACAGTAAGAATGGGGAGTATGTGGCTTCCCTTCAGGACCACAACACAGTTATATTGTCATTGAAACCATCCTTCCATGGCCATCATTGACCCAATGGAACAACTTGCCTATTATGAGGTACATGCTGAGTATCCAGCTGTAATTTTCCTCATTGTTTATCAGTCTGTTGCTTCCAGTGGTATGATCTCATGCATGGATACTCATAAAAACATTATTTCCTCTTAGATTTTGTATAAATTTTAAATTGTGTTATATACATTTACATACAATCCACATGTATATAACACAAAGTCATTTAGCTGAAATGCAGGCCAGCCACTGCCGCTGGCATGATGCTCAGTGGCATAAGCAAGAAGTGGGTCATGAAGTTATGCAATAGACCTTACACAACAGTTGATTTTCTCTTTTTAGAAAGAGAAAGAGACCTTTAGGGTCACTTTGAATTCCCATCCATTGTTAAAAATTGCCAAATACTAACCTAATACAAAACTGAGCACAGAAAAGTCAAGTATGAGAGAAAAGGTGTGATATTTCTGTTTAATGTGAAATACACTAGAACCTTCAAGAACACTGGAAAAGGCTATTACAAAACTCAGCTGATCCATTCCTTTGACTCCTTGGCCTCACTTTGAGAAGATGCCCAGAGATGATATGGAGTTATGAAGAAAAGACAAGCAAGGCACAGAACTCTGAAAACAGAGGACTGAACTGGACAATGAACTTTCATATAGGCTCAGACCAATTTGCAGTGTAGTGGAGAGAGACAGCACAGCTTATTGACACGGTCTACACTGGGATGTGGTTGAACTGTGGACTACACACTGCAGGGAAGACAAACCGTATACATTTAGTCTTAGCAGGATATCTCCATGTGATCACTGTCATCATCACAAGTACTGATGCTCAGCTGCTGTCTATCAGGGAGGTGGAGAAATGTACTTCAGTGATGCAGGGATTAACTCTTGTGCTGACTCACCAAGCTCAGGAGCAGACACAGACTGTTAGGTACAGAATTATTCAGAGGTGTTCTTCCCAGTGGGCATTGGAGACAAATAAAATTTGAAATGTATAAAGAATTTTTTTCTGTATTTTTATTTAATTTTCTTAAATCATTATTTTGTAAAACATAATAAAATGAAGGTTAGTGGGAAACTGTGAATTTGGTTCTCTTTTTCCATCTTTACATGGGTTCTAGAGATCAAACTCAGTCCATCAGGCTTATATTCACAGGCAACAAGTCCCTTTAAATACAAAGTGAATTAGATTCACCTTGCTGGTCCCTGAATATATTTTTAAATTAACTACTTAATTTTATTAAAAATTTTTAATTTATTTTACATACCAACCACAGTTTCCCCTCCCTCCTCTCCTCCCATTCCCCCAACACCCCCTTTCACCTCTCATCTACCCTCTTTCCCATCCACTCCTCCTCCATCTCCACTCAGAAAGGGGTAGGCCATCCATGGGCTTGAACAAACTGTGGCACATCAAATTGAGGCAGGACCAGTCTCCTTCATCTGCATCAAAGCTGGGTGAGGCAATCAAGCATGAGGGACAGGTTCCCAAAAGCCAGCTAAATGCCAGGGACAGGACCTGATATTACTGCTTATAAACAGACCACACTACACAACTGTCATGCATGAACAGAAGGTCTAGGTTGGGCCCATGCAGGCTCCCACCAGCTCAGGTCAGCTGTCTCTGTGGGTTCTCTCTGTGACCTTGAACCCCTGGCTTGAAAACCCTTCTCCCTCTCTTCAGCAGCACTTCCAGAGCTCCACCCAGTGCTTGGCTGTGGATCTCTGCATCTGCTTCCATCAATTACTGGGTGAAGGTTCTATGACAACCTTCATAGGGTAGTCATCAATCCAATTACAGTAGATGACCAGTTCAGACACACTCTCCACTATTACTAGGAGTCTTAACATCTTAAAGTAACTTGAATAATCTAACAATTCAATTTGTTAGTACATATCAAAAACAACAACAACAACAACCTGAAAACAGGATCTGGAAGAGCTATCTGAATAACCATATTTGTAGTAGAGGCATACTGGGAAGCAAAGCAAATGTGTACTGATAGATAATGGATTAAATGTGATATGCACATACAAAGAAACATAGTTTAGCACTGTAAAAAGAAAGAAATTCTGGTGTATACACCAACATAGATAAATCTTGAGGATATGATATAAATGAAATAAATCAGTCACAGAAGGACAAACGTGTGTGTGTGTGTGTGTGTGTGTGTGTGCGTGTGTGTGTGTGCGTGTGCGTGCGTGTGTGCGTGTGTGCGTGTGTGTGTGTGTGTGTGTGTGTGTGTGCACTTGTGTACCAGAGATCACAGAAGACTTTCTGGAGCTCCTTTCACTGTTAGTTCTCAGGATGGCACTCAGGCAGTCAGGCTTGTGTGGCAAGTGGCTTTACCCACAGAGCCATCTTGTGGGCCCTCATTTTAAAACCTTTAGACCTTCTACAACAAAGTGAAATATGCATTCTGTAAAGTTAGTCAAAAGTTGTACCAAACATAGAATGTAAAAGAGAACTATATCTCCCTGTCTTTCTTTGCAAACAATAGAACACTTGCATGTCTCCTGAAAGGCTAATAGTTATGCACCCTATGTACTTACTAAATACAATGAATAAACCTGTGGTCACAAATCTTAACAGACTTAGTAGTATAGGATAGCTTAAGTTCAATAATATGGTACTATACATCATAAATTTCTATACTGTATTTGACTATGGTGACTCATGTCTCCTCTCTCATTTTCCCTCTAACACTCTCCACATACTACACTGCACATTAGATAGCTTTCAAGTTCAGCCATAAGAGGTTCCATGTTCTGAAATGTTTTAGCATCCTTAGCTCCTACAGAGACTGGCACAGATTGGTTCTTGTTACTAACATAAATATTGAAAGATCCAGCCAAAACTGGCAGAGGACTTGAAGATACATTCATGGTCATCCTGGAAATTGATCTTAAGACTACAAAGCTGCTTTGTTACTACAGTGTGTATTAATAATGTAAGTACTTTAATAGGTTATATTTAAAATATGATCATTTAAATTGATGACAATGTGGGCTGTGATGAAGTTGAAGAGAGGAATTATTCTCTACACAAAACTGACCAAGATAGAGGAAGCTAGATCTTGAAGTGGCTGGGATTGCTGCCTTATCTTGGATCTTGCTGGTGGTAAGAACACAGTATATTAATTCTGGGGAGATGATTTGCTGACATGTGTATCTAATATATATTAAAATCTTTAAGAATTTAGTATCAAAATAAACTGTAGGTTCTGAAAAGAATGATGAGATGTAGTCAGAAGTTTTCCTGTGTACCACCTGGTCCCACAGCCGCTCAGACCCAAATAAACACATAGAGGCTTATAATAACTACAAACTGTATGGTCTAATGGCTCAGGCTTCTCACTAGCTAGCTCCTGTAACTTAACTCATTTCTATTAATCTATAAGTTGTCATGTGGCCAAGGCTTACTGGTACTTTCACATCTTGCTTCTCCTGGAGGTGGCTGGTGTCTCTTCTCTTCTCCTTTCTTCTTCTTGTCTACCTGCTTGAATTTTTTGCCTGTCTCTAAGATGCCTTGCCATAGGCCAATACAACTTTATTTATCAACCAATCAGAGCAACACATATTCAAAGCATACAGAAGACATCCCAATAACAATGAGACATGGTGAGGAGTGGGAGAGACCTCATTAATAAAGTCTTTAGCTATCAACTTACTTTAGTTCTTCAGAATAAACCATCATCTGCCTTCTCTTTCCTGACCTTTACTCCCATATTCAGGAGCTTTAGCATAAAATTAAGTCTTCAAATAAAAAGCATTACATTACTGACCCTCAAATAAATTGCTTGTAAGCAGTTATCTACAATCAGCTGTGGGTTAAAATGTTACCAAAGTTCTCCAACACTATCAGGATGATTTTGTTTCAGTCTTGGGCTGACCTTGTCAGGCCAAGGCTTTCCTCGCAAAGTAAGAGCTTGAATTGCTTTCCATTCAGGTTCCTAAACACTAGAAGTGCTTGCAGGAGAGAATAGTTGGCCAGAGCATCATTGTGAGCCCAGAAAGACAGCGAACAGGGATAGCTGTGCTTGTCCAGAGCTTTCTATTTTCCTTTAGGATTCTGTATGCTCCTGTGCAACATTAAAATTTAAAAATGCTCTGTGCATCCATGCCTTCTCACCTCCAGAGGATCTGCCAAAGTGGTTAGGAATGAGTATCTCCTGATGTTAAGACAGATCTCACACAGTAACAGAGCTCATGATAACAGCTGTGGGGGAACCTCTGTGACTTCTGCACCTACTTGGTATCTTTCTGGTCAGCTAGGAAGCACCTAGAATCACAGACACTAAAATCTACACCCTGCCCATGCACTGAGGCTTCTCTCGATCAGAGTATTTAAATAAAATACTATTCAGAATCTCACACATGCATGCTTACATACTTAATTTTAAATTCTAGTTCATGTGGAATATGCTGTACTTCATTAGAGCTTACAGTCACATGTTGTAATTTTTATAGACTTCGGACAGCAACAGCAATAGGACACCCATGGAATTCCATTTGCATTCTACCAAATGCCAGTACATAGGTACAAAATACTCAACCTCAGTGTGTGTGCACACCTATCAACTGTGTGTGTTTCCATAGCAACCTCTGGAGATGCCATAGCAATTAGCAAAGTTTGAGAAATTATTTCACTAACCCTTTAACAATTTTGAAATTTACCAAGTTATGTGCCTTCTTAGATTCTTATTCCCCCCTTTCCTCACTGTTTTCTTTTCCTCTTTTCGCTACAACTTTAATATTGACAATCATAGCAAGTAACAGTCAATTAAGTTCTGAAAAAAGACACTCTCAAGCAATTTTGACATCACTATAGCAATTATGATTAATTTTTCAATTGGTCTTCATTTAGAAGCCTAGAGAAATTTTTGTTTTCTTTTATGAGAAGGAATAAGGAAGTCATGAGTGGTTTCTGGTGAATAGATTTTATTAAATAAAATACTCCAAAGCACAGTAAAGAGCATATTCTCTGCTGCCAGTACAGCTTAGTATTGTCATTTACTCTAAGTTTGATAGAATAGCACTGAAACAATGGCACATACTAAAAAGTCATTAAGCTAAGTATTAAAAATGCTATTTCATCCTTTAAGGTATGTAAATAATTTATAGTGTTTACTGACCTACTACATGATAAATAAAGGAAGATCGTAAAAGAACTGTCCAGAAAATGAAGGAGCTGACTGATGTCCATTTGTAGTCTTCAGATTTAGGCATAGCCCATTAAAGTGAACAACACTGAAGGGTAAGTGTGCACTGAATTAAAGAGCAACTGGAAGTTTACCACAGTCTCTAGGGCTATCCAGTCATTTATGCTCTCCACGCCCCAATCTTGTAATCTGTAGAACTAGGTCATTTGGTTAATGAGATGAGAGGTATATAGATGTACTTTGAATGTAAAGTATTATTGTGGTGACATTAGGGAATTAATGGTGGTGAAATAGACCATGGGCAGATTGTCTATAGAGCTTTGTTAATGTTTATGGTGGAGATATAGATGATAGATATATATATAGAGATTTATAGATATAGATAGTTTTGAATAAGAAATTCCCCACAGGTTCATGTGTTTGAATGCTTGGTCCCTAGATGGTAGCACTGTTTTGTGGAGGCTTTAGGGAGTGTGGCCTCATTGGAGAAAATAGATTACTAGAGGCGGGCCTTAATTATTATACCTCCATCTCAGTACTACTCTGTTCTCTGCCTCCAGTAAGAGACAGCTGCCACAAGATCCAACCACTATGTTTACCAACCATGAAGGACTGGGTCCCTTAAACTGTGGGCCAAATAAACCCAAATAAGTTGCTTCTTTGAGCCATTCTGTCACAGGCACAAGAGAAATAGTTCAGGTTTGGAGTGTGACTTTGGTATGTACAAACAATGTGTGGTGTCGAGTCAGTATAATTAGCACACTTTTTAATTTCAAATAGTTATTGCTTCTCTGGATGATAGTATTCCCTTATTATTCTAGTTGTTATTTATTTATTCACCTATTTGTATGTGTGTGTGTGTGTGTGTGTGTGTGTGTGTGTGTGTGTGTGTGTGTTTATGTACACTTGTGCTATGCTGTGCATGTAAAATTCAGAGAACAGCTTACAGGAACCTATTCTATTGTTCCAGCATTTGGGTCCCAGGGTTTGTCTCATATCATCAATCTTGTCTGCAAGCATCTTTGGCTGCTGAGCCATCTTTCACTTAAGATAACGTCCTTTGGTTCTGTGCATGTTATCATTTTAGAGCTGAATGATATTCCATTGTGATATTGTTATATGTGTGTGCATGATACATTCATTATACATATATTATGTATATATTATATATATATATATATATATATATATATATATATATATATATCTCCATTCCTTATGGAGGAACACCCTTTCACACTATCTTTCAATGTCTTACCTGGGACCTTATGTCATTGTATGTGTTATTGTTGCTGTTTTTCAAGGAGGAGATGGAGGAAGTGGGAAGGGAGGAGGACGACAGGTTTGACGTCCAAGACAGTTGAAATAAACTCAAATGAAGTTCTTCATCCATGTCCTCATCCATCTACCAAATACATGATGAGTGTTCATTATGTGCCTACAACTGTCCTGGGTTCTAAATATAATATGGAACAAAACAGTGTCATTCATGCCCTCTGTCATTTTGTATTTAAAATATTCATACAGTTTTCTTCCTCTCTCTTTTTTTGGTTTGGAGAGAAATGTGCCTAAGAAGTTTAATACTTTTTCCCAAATTCAAAGAGTTCTTATGGAAAAAGAGATTTTATAAAGTGCCTAGTGAAAAGACTTCATATATTATAAATATTCATATTGAGAAGTATTTATTATTTCAATAGTGCCTTCAAAATTTTAGTTTAGGATTATGATAGAATAAATGTATATTAAGAGTATAATTAACTGAAGTTTTCAAGTTACTTAAGTTAGAGAGATAAAGTAGCTTTATAAAATTTTCATTGTTTGTAACGGTATTTTTTCCCAGCTGATCATATATGCTACAAATGCTTCTGAATACTATTGTCAAACAAATTACAAAACTATATAAATGTTTTAGAAAATATTTATGAAAATGGGGTTTTATGCACCATTTCAGTGAAGGGAGCTTGTGAAGGAAATGCATTTGGATAGGGTGGGCATTCTGAGTTCCCCTGCAGCTTGGAAGAAGACTTGGCTGTGAGAGAGCAGAGTGAAATAAAAAGGCAGTGTGCTCATGTGATCAGGGAGCACAGAGCCTCCACAGGGAAAGGAAGGCAGCAGATACCCTGGGGGGAAGCACAGGGGCAACCTAGACTAATGCTCATTAACAGTAATGGAAACCTTTAGAGTGAAATACAGAACTCTATTGTGAAAACGTGGGCAGCGTGGGAAGGGCACTTCTAAGTGAGACCAGCCCTGGAGGACTGTAGAGAGCTTTATGCCCCAGAGAGTAAAGGGAAGATAACCATGTGACCCTGAAAATGGCAAGAAAGTGACAGTTCTTGGAAATTCACTTACCTTTCTAAACTCTGAAGAATTCTGGCTCTGATTGTACACGGCACTTTGGCAATGGTCATGTGTTTCCCTTCTTGGAAATGAAAGGACTACATCTCAAATTGGACTGGAGGATTGAAGGACAAAGAGAAGGAGGAAAGGATAAAAAGACAAGTTTAGAGAACAGGGACTATGGATCAAGCTGGGGAGGTTAATAGGGCCTGAAAAACTAAGAGGCCCCAGGACAATGTTAAGCATGAGGCCCTTGGGGTGAACAGAGTTTCCACCAGGACACTGTTCATCTACTTTGAACTTACACACTGGACACACAGCATCCCATTAAAATGGTTCATTTGAAGACAGTCCAAAATGACAGTTAATCAGCCCTAAAGAAGAGAAGATCAGATGATTGTGGACTATCACAGCTTTCTGGGAATCCTCTTAGAAAGGACTGATTGTCTTTAGACCATGAAACTCACTATGTGTGGTGTGAATAACATTAAAAATGTAGCCATGTTTTCTAACAAAACTCCAGTTGAGTGTGGAGTGGGTCCAGCTACAGATACTGTTACTGTACATGGGAGTCTTTGAAGATGAGACTTAAAGGAAGTAGGGGGCTTGATAGGCAGGGGAGTTTGAGGTACAAAGGCCCAAATCATTTCAAGGAATTGCAAGTGAGCTTTGCGCTCTGGAGAGGATGAGGAACACTGCAGCTAGAAAGACAAACCCCCACCAGATCATACAGAACTTTGCTAGACTCTGTGCACTCTCCTGAAGGTATGCAGTATGGAAGAATCTCTGATAGGTTTGACCAGGAGATGATACACAAGATCATCTATTTTTAAATATATCACTGCAAAGAAAGGGCGGGCCTTTATTAGATGGAGCTGATGATGTAGTAACTGCAGGCTATTCTGCAGGCCATTAGCAACTCTCCTATCTCACACAGAAACTTGCACTCTGCTACTATTTTCTGACTTAAGCCAAAGCTTAGGGAAAAGACATCTCCTTCCTCTAGAGGCACAACTTGAGAGTAGATACCTGTCTCCCAGGATTGTTATTCCACAGTTGTCACCTCCCTCCTCTGGAGGCATCATTGGACAGTGTCTGTCCTCCTTGTTCTTGCCTTTACCAAACATTGTTTCTCATACTCTCAAACAAATGGTAGTTCACAAATGGTTTATCCCAGAAGCATCTCATGAAAGCCAAGTAGGGATAAGCTGGCACCTTCTGACCTTCCTCTGTGCCATGTCACATATCCCATATCCAGCACTTGACACCCTGCCTGGGTCACAGTGTGAGATGAGTTAAAAGTTGCATTTATCATCACTGCTTTCAGACAAATTATTACTAATTTTATTTATGATTGTTGTGTATGTGTACATGGTGTGTGTGTGTGTGTGTGTGTGTGTGTGTGTGTGTGTGAGAGAGAGAGAGAGAGAGAGAGAGAGAGAGAGAGAGAGAGAGAGAGAGAGAGAGAGAGAGAGATGGGCACAAATGGAATGGCACACATAGAGGTCAGTAGATGACTTTGTGGATTTTGTTCTTTCCTTCCATCTTTAAACTGGCTCTGAGGATTGAATTGGGATTGCTAAGCTTAGACAACAAGCACCTATACCTGCTGAGTCTCTCTCTAGACCACGGACTATTAAAGACATTCCCAGTCACACAACTGCCAAATGGGCCAGCAGGTGAGGTATGAACTGCAAGGATCATGCCTCTGATGCCCATCATGTGACACTGAGGAGTCTCAGTAACAGTCATAATTAATATGGATTCCAGGAAAGAAGTTACCATGGAATGCTCTAATATTCTTATGAAAATAGTGGGTAAATATGATGTGCTAAAAATCTCTTACAGTTGTATGTAAAGGTGCTGATGGTTGTAGCCAGAAGGTTTCTCCGTCCCGTCCAGGCTCCATAGTCTCACCTCTTACAAAATAATCATTCAGAGGATTATATTAATTACCAACTGTATGGCCTATGGCAGACTTCTTGCTAACTAGCTATTAAAACTTAACTCATTTCTATTAATCTATAAGTTGCCACGCAGCCATGGCATTACCAGTCTGTTGGCATCTTGCTTCTCCTTGGGTGGTGGATGGCATCTCTCCTTCCTCTCCTTTTTTCTCTCTGTATATCTGCTTGGATTTCCTACCTGTCTCTAAGCTGCTTTGCCATAGGCCAATGCAGCTTTATTTATAAACCAATCAGAGCAACATATATTCACAGCATACAAAAAGACATCCCATAGCAGATGGGTACATTGATATGACTTTGGAACAAGATGTTAGGTGGCTAATTCAAAGGTAAATCTTAAATCAATTATTTCTAGCAATTTTGCTCACTACTTAAGAAAAACTGTATTGGTGACAGTTATTAATTTGTAGTCTTGCAATAATTGAAGGATAGCATGAAATACAGGCATATAATTCAAAATGAAAAATCTTGGATTAGATTTTTCTGAATATTAAGAAAAAAATTTAAATACATACAAGTTAGAAAGAACTCTCTAATAAGTAGTTTTATGCAAAGAACTAAGAGTAAACAACTGCTAATAATTTACTGATTTTCTTTGTCTGTCTTCCTATATACCTATTTGAAATTATTTGAAAACAATTATAGACCTTATGAATCTCCCTTCTAAGTACTTCAAAACTAAAACATTGTTCTTCTAAAGATCTCCAACGTTATTGTTCATACCTAAGAAGATTACTAATTATCCACATTTTAACACCCACTTTTTTAATTCTGGTAAAGTATATATATGATATGATATTTAACTTTATAATCATTTTTAATTAAATTTTATTTATCATTATCACCCCTCTCTCTCTCTGTGTGTGTGTGTGTGTGTGTGTGTGCGCGCGCGCACGCGCGCGCACTGTGCTGGCCAGTATGAGTGCCAGTGTTCATGTGGAGGTCAGAAGAAAACTTTTGGAAGTCAGTTCTCTCTTTCTACTGTAACCTGGATTCTGGGAACACAGTGGGGTCATCAGGCTTGTGTGGTACCTGCTTTGGTTTGCGGGGCCATCTTGGACTCGTGTGCTGTGCAGTGGGGTAAAGGACATCTGCATCCGTCACTGCCATCCATCTCAGGGTTTCATGATCATCTTCAATCTGTGGCTCACTGGATTTGTGATAAAACTTACAGGGATACTGCAGTGGCCTCACCTTTGAATCTGAGAGCCTTTCAGAAGCTCAGAACTAAGGAGGAAGTGAGAGCAGACCTGCAACATGAACGGGCAACAGTGAAGGAGCTGCCGGGGTCCGCTGAATCTTAAGTGACTGTAATGTTAGGGTGAAGGGCAGTCCTGAAATCAAGTAAGAGAAAATCCTGTTTTCTACACTTCCCGGACTATGTGAAGCAATACATGCAGAAAGGATGAAAGAATTTTAAGAACACTATGAGACAAAGAAAAAAAACGCTAATTAGGGCTTGGAGAAAACAAAAGTTAACCCCCGTAGTGATAGATGTCATCCTAACTTCTTACATTTCCAGAACTTGGAAGGCAAATATTGTCTCAGATGGAGATAGAAAAAAGACAGGGGAAAGAAACTGATTCAGTGAAATAACTGATAATCACGGCTGCAGCTGAGAGAGTGCTGCCTCAGGAGGCAGCTAGTTCTCTGCTGTGAGTGGCGTCTGTTTTAACACTTTGCAGCAGAGAGCCAAGCAATTAGTGGCATTTGAGACAACTCAGTGCTAGGGCTCATTCCAAGTGTGTTTTGCTTAGAATTCTTTTGGTTGTTAGTGACAGAAAACCAAACCATACCCAGCAATAGTTTCTCATGTATAAAAGAGAATTTGAGAAATAATATTTGAGAAACAGTGTGTGATGAGTGGCAAGGCCGAGCAGCCGAAGTTAAGTGAGATGGAGCTCAGTCCTTCCTCATCCACCTCTTCTCACTCTGTCTTACCCAACTCTCCAGTGGTGGCTCCTCCTTTTCTCATTGATTCAGTGCAGTAGGTAAAAAGCAAAAGACTGGAGGCTGATGTCTGAGTCCTAACATGTCTGTTTCAAAAGTCCTGCAGAGAGATTCTATTATCATTTAACTCTGGAGAAGAGGGGAAATATGATGATCAATAAATTGGTTTGAGCTGTTAGATTGTGAGCCTTCTCAAACAATAAGAGTCTTGACCATGGAAGTTTCAATGTGGCAATAGACAGAGTTCCTGTCCTGTCTAGCATGATATGGATGGCAAGTCTTTAAGGGAAGACACGCGCTGAACAGTCCTTCAGAACAAACTCAAAAGAAGGAAAAAAAATGTTTGGAGGATACCTGGGAATGCCACAGTAAATGTGGGATAATAGTTGGGGAGCAAAATTCTTGATACCCACAGACTGGCCAAGAATGCAGCAGCTGAAGCAAAGCTTCTCTTTTCTGAGGATGTTGGGAAAACTTTGAGACAAAGTCAATGGTGTGTAGCAGCTCAGGATCTTACAAACATTTGCAGTTATGGCTTAAAGCCAGAGTGGTGCAGGAATCTGTGGGATTATGGATGAGAGCCTTGTACTTTAGTGGACAAGTCCATTCTTTATTCTATAAACGAGAATGTTGGTTCCTGTGGATGAAATGGCATGGGATTTATCTGCCTCCTTATAACCTTTTCTTTCCTACATACTCTCCTAGCTATGAGAAGGGACCTTGTTTCTGCAGAGGACTCAACAGGCTTCTGAGGCACTCAGGAACTGAGAGGGACCAAGGCTTGACTATGCAGAGTAGAACAAGTTACCCCAACACCAGTTCTTACAGGTCTTTGCAAGGATTCCCACCAAGGAATTTTCCCTTTTAATTGTGGTGTTAGTTTTTAGATTTGTTGAATTTGATGTATATACGTGTTATGGGCTGGATCTAGAGTGACTTTCAGAGTCCCATGGTTAAAGGCCTGGTTTCTAGACTGACACTCTGAGGAGATGATAAGTTCTGTAAGGGAACCAAGTGGGAAAAAGTTAGGTCCCTGAGTGAGCACCCTTGAGGAAGGCACTTCGACTCTAGCCCTTTCCTATTTCTCTCCTTTTCATTCCTAACAACCATGTGGTAAGCACTTTCTGTAGTGGTAAGTCTCTCCTTTCCTGCCCGGCCCCACGGTCCCATAGCCACTTATAAAATAATCATCCGGAGGCTTAATATTACTTACGAACTATATGGCCTACGGCAGGCTTCTTGTTAGCTAGCTCTTTCATCTTAAATTAAGCCATTTTTATTAATCTATGTTTGGCCAAGTGGCAGTGGCGTTACCAGTCTGTTGGCATCTTGCTGTTCCTTGGGTGGCAGCTAAGCATCTCCCCCTACTCTCCTTTCTTCTCTCTGTATCTCTGCTTGGATTTCCTGCCTGGCTCCATCCTGCCCTGCCACAGGCTGAAACAACTTTATTTATTAGTCAATGGGAACACATATTCATAGCATACAGAAAGACATCCCACAGCAACTTTCCTCTAACATGTTTTTGCCGCGATTTTCTTCCTCCCCACAGGGCCAAATATTTCTGATATTTTGTCACAGTGACAGAAGCAGAATAACCATGTATACCAATTTTCATGAATTTTACATTGATGAAGCAACTCTACAAATTCTGGGAGAAAATTCAAGTGAGAACACAAGGCAACACATGCCCCCTGGGAGGTGTCCACCTCTCCATTTTCCAAGCCCTGTCTGTGTCTCTTTTCTTTCTCTCAGGCTGATTGAGAGTAAGGGCAGATCCATGAGTGAAGGGGGCTGATATCAGAATGAGCATCTGTTCACACAGCTTTTGCATAATCTGCTGTGGAAGTTGAAGAAGATGACAACGATGACGACGATGACGATGATGATGATGATGATGATGATAATGGGGGTGATAACAATGGTGAAAATAGTTGGCCCTCCTGACAAGTAAATGCAGGTGGGTCTGTTTGGCTATTCTGGGAACGTAGAGTGCTGGGAAAACTAATGAAATGAAAGCCAAAGCATGTGCACACTCATACTTCTCTGAAAAATCATAAGGAGAATGTCAAATGTTTGAATGTTTCATTATATTTTAGATTTCATAACATGCTACAGGGTACAGAAAGAATAGAAAGCAATGGTTAAAAACTGAAGAGCCAGAGTGATGAGTTCTGCAATTGAAAATGACCATCAGCCTTGCTTACCATGGGTAAACAACACAGTATAAAAGCCTTGGGAAGGAGAAGGCAGAAAACAAAGAGTGGTCCTGACAGCTACTCTGTCCAGGTCTGTGGCAGAAGCCGGTTGTAAATGAGAGACAACCTTGCTTTTTTCCCAAGCACTGATGCCAGAGGTCAGGGCAGATCTACTGTCTGAATTTGCTCCAGAATGTGTCAGTGACAGCAGCAACAACTGAGTCACAATTAGTCATAGATGAAAACCACCACATCTAGGGCAAATGTGATTTATGGGAAAGAGACAGTGCTGCACACACACACACACACACACACACACACACACACACACACACAGCTGCCAAAGTCTTTTCATATGCAATACAAGATCTGTTGAAGACATACTCATGCTCTTTCTCAGGGTGACACAGGAGTGGCCCAGCCGCTGGGAGTGTGAACATAGGCTGGACAGAACCACTGCCTTTCCAGGACAGCTGACTGGAGACTTCCAAACACTTTATTTTCTAGGTGTGAATATCTGCTCCAGGTTGCAGGCTTCCATCTGCTGTGATTGATATGAAATATTCTCTCAAGGCTCATGTACTGAAGGATGCACAGCAACACTATTCAGAGGTGAGACTTTGAGGGGTGATGAAATCATGAAGGCTCTGACCTATCAGTTAATACATTGGTGGGGACAAGATACAATGAGGTATTGCGTGATGCTGGTAAGCCAGTCCAGGAGGGTGTCTGCAGGGCCTGTATCTTGTCTCTGCCCATCTCCCAGCTTTCCATATGCCACAGATATGGCATTATTTGACTGTTCTACCACTTGCTTTCCTCCATGGTATTCTGTCTCACCACAGCCCCGACACAACAAAGCCAAGTAAACACGCACTGAAACCTGTGAGATCAAGAGGAAATTGCCCTTCCTTCTTGAAGTTGATTTTCTCAGGAACAATGGAAGTTGGCCTAATGCAGGTGGCAGGTACCTTGTTAATGGCCAGTACCAATCTTTGGTTAATGCTGGAATGGGTGCAAAGCATTGCAAAATATGGGAAGACATCGCAGTCTCCTCTGTTGAAATTCATATTCTTCAGCCCAAAAGGCTATTTGCTAGACAAATTAAAACAATTTGTGTGACATATATTGCTCTAGGTGACTCAGGAAACAGAAAATTAGAAATTGGATAAAATGGTTGGTGTCTTTGATCTTTTTTTCTAGTATAATTCACACATATTTTGCATTCCATATAAGCATTATTATATGCACTCATGTGTAAACACATTCAATTATATATATATATATATTGAGACAGGGTTTCTCTGTGTAGCTTTGTGCCTTTCCTGGATCTCGCTCTGTAGACCAGGCTGGCCTTGAACTCACAAAGATCTGCCTGCCTCTGCCTCCCAAGTGCTGGGATTAAAGTCATGCCCAGCCAATTATATTCTTTTAAAGACTATAAAATAATAATTGCCATGTTGTACACAGTGCTACCAATGCTGTTCAATCCTGTCTTTATTTCTTATCTATCAAAAGATACCAACAGTCCTCTTAGCTTTGCTACCTCTCATTGATATCGTTATTCCTGACTAAAGGTTCTCTGAAACAATGTCAAGTATAGCCACAGTACTTGACAGTTTTCTCATCTGCTCACTTCTGTGGTGCCTTGCCATTTCTTGGACAATACTAAGTATTTCACATTTATTACCTTTACTATGCTATCCCCTACCCCTGAGAGCTAGTGCCTCCCAGTATAAAATTATAGATTAGGTGTAGAAACAGGGGCTACCAGCTCATCTCATGGCAGCTAATCCTCAACATCAGGTCTCCGGAACTCCAAAGCCTGAGACCTTATACAAAAAGGAAGAGAATGATGGGGAGAATGTTTCAGGTTGACGGGCTCAACTGCAAAATCCTGGGAACTGAGTTCTAAGACCCTCTTCCATATATGCTGTTTGCCTGCCTGTCTGCAAATACTATGAGATTGACAAGCGCTTTAAAGAAAGACAGAAAAATACATATAATTTGGGACATAAAAGCAGAGAGAGAAGTATGCTTACATCCTTTTGAGTTTCTGAACAATTACTTTCTTTGAGAAGCTACTTCCCACACACAGGGCTGTGGGACCTGGTGTACAAGATGGAGTCTGCCAGAAGAGGCAAAAGTTACAAAGTTGATAAAAAAAACAAAAAACAAAACAAAACAAAACAAAAACAACAAACTCAGACAGAAGGTAGGTTACCTAGCCAGGAGGAACCAGGAACAACCAGGGACAAAGGATAAATCCAAAAGAACGGAGACTAATTTTTCATTTTACTTGCCATGATTGCACTTTTGAAAAGGTCAAGATGCCTCATTTTGGGGGCAGTTTTGGAATTCACCTTCTAGTCTGGGTGGTATCCATATAAACTCTACTTAACTGCTTGTCCCAAATTTCTGTTCCTAAGCAGGTAATCAAAAGAGTGAAGTAAATTTCCATGTGTATTCTTTACTTTTCCCTCTATTGTTTCCCAAGATGAGATTGAAGAGCAACTCCCTCTTGTTTGCATTGGAAGAGACTAAAGGCCATCTCCCTGCTGCTATGGAGGCTCAGTGCTACATGGATTATCTTCTGAAAGAAACACATTCCCAGTTTATTATTTGAGTCCTTTGCAGACAAACACTTCCCTATAAAAGCACAAGGTCCTATGGTTTAGGTATGAGTGACATCCCCCACCTCCATTCCCTTCCTCGCCAAAGACTTACTATTATCTTTTTCAAACTATTAAATATACACATTAGTATGTGTCACAGGGTTAACATATTTAACCTGGTGTATCATGTCCTGTAGGCACTGGTACTCATGAACTACATTGCACTGACTTGTAGATGAGCTTACCAGGCCTTTGTGTTAGCATCCTTGACAATGAATATCTGGAGACAGGGAGGAATATAAAAGTAATATCCTCTAATGTCTAGGAATGGAAGGTTTGAAGTTCCTAGGCTGTCTGAATCCTGTACTCTCGTGGAATGGTACCTAGTGGACTATTTCAGCTTCTTTCTGGGAGATAGTATTTTTTAAGGGAACCATACTCAAAAGCTAAGTCCTTCAGAAGGTCTCTCTAGAATAGTAGAAGTGCTTGTTTATTCTTCCTTCTTTTCCTCCTCTTCTTTCTTCTTCTTCCTCTTCCTCCCCCTCCTCCTTTTTCTTCTCCTCATCCTCTTCTTTGTAGTTCACTGAAAACATGTATTTTTTAAGCCACGGTTAGCCTTATAACTTTAATGGAGTAATCATAGTGTGACTTGGCAATAGGGGCATTACCAGGACCCAGTCTTTCCCAGGCTGGGAATGGAGAGCTGTGTTGTCCTTGCATATTACATGTGAAGCTGGGGGTTTGATAGAAAGATCCAATCTTCTCTTTAGAATATTTTCCAGTTTGCTTATATGATATCTAAAGTCAGATATGCCAAGACTGTAACTGGAAAGATGGTTCAGTGCTTAAGAGCACTGGCTGCTTAGCAAAGGATCAGGGTTTAATGCCCAGCATCCACATGGCAACTCACAAATGTCTGTAACTTCAGTTCTAGGAGTTCTGATGCCCTCTTTTGGCCTCTAGGGTCACTGCACACAAGTACACAGACATTTACGCAGGTAAAACACCCATACACATAAAAACAACTAAATTAAAAATATAGGGGTTGGGGATTTAGCTCAGTGGTAGATTGCTTGCCTAGCAAGCACAAGGCCCTGGGTTCGATCTTCAGCTCCACAAAAAAAAATTTAAAAAAGGAAAAAAAAAAGAAAAAAAAAGAAATAACAAAACAAAATTGCTTGCCAGGCAGTGGTGGCGCGTGCCTTTAATCACAGCACTTGGGAGGCAGAGGCAGGTGGATCTCTGTGAGTTCGAGGCCAGCCTGGTCTACAAAGCGAGTTCCAGGAAAGGTACAAAGCTACGCAGAGAAACCCTGTGTCAATATATATATGTACATATGCATATATATATATATACATATATGTGTATATATACATATATATACACACATATATATGTATATATACACATATATGTAATGTGTGAATCGAGTGGCCCATATCTGCTAAATAAAGGTCCCAGGAAGTTTGTGTTTATGGACTCCTTTCCAGAAAACCTCTTGGTTGCTGCATTTTCTCTGGTGTTGTCAGATCTACTTTCTCATCTTGTCTATTTATCTGTTCACCTTTGGAAAATGACCCAAGCTGTGCACAGTTACCTGTATAAACTCAAGAGCCACACCTTTTTATTACTTATGAGTTTTTTCCAGTTCCAGGAATGCTACATGGTGCTTGAGAATAATATTCAGAAGACTAGCCATGACTAGGAGTGAAGGGGGATTTTGAAAATCAAGTCCATAAGAACAGCTTAATGGGTACCTGCATTCCACGCTGGCCCACCCTGATAGTCCTTAGCTTCTAAGGCTGGAAACATCTCCTTAGCTGGTTCTATATTTGGGGCTTCCAGGTTTCATTAAGTAACATTACATCTGATTATACTACATGAGACAGATTGCATATGCTGACACTGGAAAACACTGTAAGTGCTCAAATCTGATACCAGTGGTCATTCCTAATTCATGGTGGACTTTGGTTATTAGAGTCTAGAATAATTGTTTAACACTCCTTCCCAGTGATTTCGTTTCCACTCTTTTTTTTGTTTTGTTTTGTTTTGTTTTTGAGACAGGGTTTCTCTGTGTAGCTTTGCACCTTTCCTGGAACTCACTTGGTAGCCCAGGCTGGCCTCAAACTCATAGAGATCCGCCTGGCTCTGCCTCCCGAGTGCTGGGATTACAGGCTTGCACCACCACCGCCCGTTTGCACTCTTGAGTACAGTACCAGAATTACTAATAAGCTTTCCTTGTTTTCACACTTAACATCCAATTCCTTTTTCCAATTGCTGTTCAGCAATTTTACAACTGCATCTTCATCTGTGATCTTGATCTGTGGTCAGTTAGCAATTAAGGCAATAGTGGATTTGGGACACACACACACACACACACACACACACACACACACACACACACACACACAGAGTCACCAGGAGACAAAATGCAAATTTGAAGCTACCTAGGGTTGAATATGTGATAAAATAAGCAAGGTACCTGGGCACAGCCACGCCATCCTGGTTTCATAAGAGCTGGCTTTAAGCCTGTCCCTGAGGTGTCATATCTCTATCCTGCCTATGATATAAACCCCTTCCAGAGTTATTTCTCTGTCACCACTGTGGTGAGCAGCAACTCCTTTCCTTTTGTTGCAGACTTCATATTGTATCTTTTGTTCCCTCGCTTCAAACTCAGATGTGCAGTCCGTGAAGTAGGAAGTTTCAAAACTCCCATGTGAAGGGAAATGACTATTAACTTGCAGGCTAGGGAAGAGACAATTCTGAGCATTTCTTTCCTACACCCATCACTACCATGGACCAATCAATAAGAAGGGTTTCTTTTCATTTGTTTGTTAGTTATTTGGTTGAGTGTGTTTGGAGTGGGTGGGTATTTTTTGATGTTTGTTAGTTGTCTGGTTGTGTGTGGGGTGTGTTTTGTTGTTTGTTTGTTTGTTTGTTTTGTTTTTCCCATCTTAATACAAACCCTTCTTTCCAGCACATGTTGACATTGTTCTTGAATGCTCTCAAATCTTTTTTGGTAGTTTATCTTCATAATCAACTTCTTTGATAGAAATTCTGCAGCCACAGCAACCTTGTTTTGGTTTCTCCTCTTGCTGCTTTCATGACATCAGCAGAAGACCAGCTATCCACAGTACACAATCTCCAGCGAACCTTTGCGGCATTTCTGCAAGCTGGGTTGACCTTCCCCAGAAATTCTGTGGGCAGCTTCCTTGACAGTTCAGGGAAAGAGATTCAGTAGCACTCATCTTCAGTAAGTTTCCTGCATCCCCATCTACAGAAGATGGTTGTCTATTTTCCACTGTCAGTCTGTGGCACCATAGTGAACACAAATGCCATCTAAAGGTCCATTGTCAGACTCTCTTCAACAAAGTATAAATTTTACATTGCCAAGGTGTTGGAGGTACATGGGTCTCAGAGTTTTCTCTCAGTCCCCACATCTGCTTTCCATCATTCAAGTGATCTTTTGCTTCTTTTAGTGATTATGTCCATTTTACCCATTTAATCACGCTGCATTTTAAACTCTCCTGTCACTTTCATCAGTGGCATGGCTTCTGTCTCCTTATTGGACCCAACCTGATTCACTCTCTGCTGCCCACGTGATCTATTTAAACTTGGACCAGTATGCTTTTGGAAGACATCTGAAAGAGGTTCAGGGCTGTGGTATGAACATGCCCCATCTAAAGTGAAGGTGCTTTGGAAGTCTTGAGTGGTGGGGCTTTAAGTAATAGTTAGGTCAAGAAGGCTTCTGCTTCATTAGCATCATAAAGCACTGACAAACTGCTCCCTGAGTCTTAGCTGTCTTGTCCCTCTGCAGGGTGAGAACATGGAGGATGCAGACTATGGGCCCGACTTGCAGCAGGCAGCAGAGCTCACCAGATATCTGACCCCATCTTGACCTTGGTTTGGATGTTGTAGCCATATACCATGGATGAAGACAAGGTTCTTCCAGGGGTGATTATCCACTGCCTTTTAGTTAGGTTGAAATCAGTATTTCCATGTCCTGAACTCTTAGTTTAGAAGTAGTCGGAACGAGGAACATGAATGCAGTTCAGTGTGCATGTTTGGGGACAGTGTGCATATTTGTACACGCTGTGTGACAGCACTTGATCCAATGCTTAGCTTAAATGTTTAGTAGTAACATACTGCAAAACAGATTTCTAACCTGATCCCCCTCTTAAATGGATAAATAAATCATGCCACCAGTGTGCTCTTTCTTAGTATAGCCTGGTTATTTCATTTTCTTGTCAATAAAATTGACATAGAATTATATTTTGTATTTCTGTATGTGGTTTATATATTCTTAAACCACAAAGTATTGCTATGAATGCATAGATACTCTGACCTCTGAACTTTCTGGTATCTAAAGTGCTACACTAAGTTTAACTCAGCAGGTTAGGTAGGTGTTTGCAGACAGATTTTTCTTTGAGCTGCCAGCTCACAAATAACTACACAGAGACCTATTGCTGATTATGAAAGCTCATCCTTAGTGTAGGCTGGTTCCTAACTAGCTCTTATGACTTAAATTAATTTATATTTTTTAATCTATGTTCTTTTACGTG
Organism: Onychomys torridus; assembly: GCF_903995425.1. Classification (NCBI taxonomy): domain Eukaryota; kingdom Metazoa; phylum Chordata; class Mammalia; order Rodentia; family Cricetidae; genus Onychomys; species Onychomys torridus. Next base: position 3,593,047 of record NC_050447.1, on the reverse strand, counting down.
GCTCAGTTACCTTTACTCTGTACTGCCCATCCTGCTTCATCTGTATCTGGATGGCAACGACATCTTTAGGAGACCCTGAAAAAATTGGGAGAATTCTCTCACCTTGTGAGACAAATATTAAACTTCCATGTCAGCTGCTGTGTGGCTCAGCTTAGCACATGGCGCTGGTGGCTAGCTCCAACCCGAAGACAGATGTTGATAGCTGTGCCATTGTACATTGCCAGAAGCACTGGCCCACCTGAAACTTCGGGATTAGGAAGCCACATCTGGCTCCTTGTTCAGAATCTTTCTTAGCTTTCTCAGGCCCTGTGTTTGGATATGCAAGCTCCCACATTGGCCCCCATATGTAGCAAACATTCTCATTGGGACCGCCAGCCTGCAAATATTGACATGGAGACTTATTATTAATTATGAAAGTTTTACCTTAGCTTAAGCTTATCCCACTAGCTCTTATGGCTTAAATTAACCTGCTTTTATTAATCTACATTTTACTATGTGGCTTTTTACCTTTCATTCACTCTGTATGTCCAGCTCCCTCCATGTCTTTTTGGTATCTTCTCTGTACCTCAATTATCTCCTCCTACTTCCTCTCTCTGCCTGGAAGTCCCACCTATACTCCTGCCTAGCTGTTGGCCTTTCAGCTCTTTATTAAACAAATCAGAGCAATGTATCTTTACACGGAGTATGAAAATTCCACAGCAAACGTTTGCTTTAGCAATATAGCTTTTACACTCCATTATCGCTCCCATTCTAAACATTTCCATAGACTTTCTAAAATCTGTATCTTGAGGTCCCAGAGTCTCCAGACCTTGATGGTCACATTGCCACCCCTGTTGTCTCTTACCTTCATGCCCTTACTTGGGAAAGGATAAATGCTTCCTACACTCGTTTGATAAAGATACCTCTTTAAAATGCATTTCATGAAAAGTTTGTCATTTATAGATTGGAAAATTTGAAACTGTAAAAGGATTTTCCCTACATCTTTGTGGTCAGTAGCTTAGTTCACTGATTTTGCATCACAGCTCTACAATATTTTGGAACATAGTAAAAATCTTCATGTCCAGTATATACTACCTGACTACTTTCTGTCTCCTCTTCTGCAGAGATCATTTGTTCCCATCTGCTGCAGGAGGAAGCTTCTCTGATGATGGCTGAGCAAGGCACTCATCTATGAGTACAGCAGAATGTCATTAGGAATTATTTTATTGCTACATTCCTTTAGGAGAACAGTAGTATAGTAGTGTTTGTTTTTTCTATAGGACCCTGGGCTATCTAGTCTTAGTTTCTTGGCCTAAGTGGATTTCATCTCATGAAATGGGCCTTAACTCAAATCAGATGGTAATCAGATTTTCCCATAGCTTTGTGCCACCATCTGTACCAGTGTAACTTGCAGGTAGGTCACCATCGTAGATGATAGGGTTTGTAGCTATGTTGGTGTTTACCTTTTTCCTTTGGTAGCATGCAGAATACCTTCCAGTGCCACAGGGCTAAAGGCAGCAGCTCAACCTTTCCATGCCCAGTGAGTTTTATAAGTGAGCTCTCCAGCAACAGCAGTCTCTGGAAAGCCATTAATAGACTTGGCTGAGTTGTTTGGGGGCTCCCATGAGACCCCCTTGGCCAAAAACTCAATTGGCTGCAACTCTTCAGTCTTGGTACTGGAAGGTCCACTTGTTGAGAGATGTCCACTTGGGGCTCTGTCTCCCCTATTATTTGGCAATTCCATTTAGATTGCCTTCATATATGTACATTTAGGAAGTTTCTCCTGTATAGTGTTTCCACATGTCCCTCACATGGCCATTAATTTTAGCTGTTCCTATGTGTTGTCGTTCCCCCCACCCCCCACCCCCGCTACACAACTTGATTCATCTTGGAGGACACCAAGGAATCAAGATCTTCTAGACATCACAGGGCTGCCACACACAGGATCTCACAGAGACTGTGGCAGCATGCCCAGAGCTGTACCAGATGGGGTCCTAGAGCTGAAATATGTTTCAATCCCTAAGCTAGAAGCTAGCTCCAAAAGATAGCCACTTGCAAATAAGAAATAACTTTCCTCTAAGAGTATTTCATTGGGGAAATAAACCACTCTTAAGGGTAGGCCCCATGCCCAGCAGTAGATCCCCAACACAAACTCAGTGGCATATTTGGAGGGTCTTTGTCTCAGAATGTTATCAGGGCACTTAAAAAAACAAACAAACAAACAAACGAATAAAAAACCTTACATGTCCTTTGAGTAAATGTTGTGGTTTTTGGTTTTATATTTTTATGGGATTCCTGTGTGTGTGAACACTGTGTCTCTGCATCTATATGTGTCCCTTGTTGTTGTCCCCCCCCACTCCTCACCCCACCACCACTTTGCCTCTTTTTTTTGTTTGTTTGTTTGATCCTATTCCAATTCATTTTTTGTTTTATTTTATTTTATTATTATGTCTTAGATACCTGTTTGCTTTCTAAGGAGAGAGAAAAAGGCTGTGGATTAACATGGGAAGGGAAGTGGGGAGGAACTGGGAGGAGTAGAGGAAGGGAAAATCTTAACAGAATATATTGTATGAAATACATATATTTTCAATTAAAGAAAAAAATACTGCCTGAAAAATGTTGCCTTCTTTTGGTGGCATGAATGATATCTTACAACAAAATTGCTGTGGTTGAAAAGACAATGGAGTTTGTTATGAAATTGAGTTTCCCCAGGAGTACCACATGACTGTAGGCTATTAATTATCCAGTTTTATTGCTATCTTCTGTTCAGAACAATAGTGCTCCCAAGGTCCTGGGGAACTTTTCTCCCATTTGATCATGTCGGGTTTTGATTAAGCATCATAGTATACAGTTCATTAACAATGTATCTTAAAATGAGTTTTTGATTGAACATTTTTATTGGTCATTTACTGTAATTGATGGATTCTGTTGAAATTTCACATAGAAACTTTGCCAAGACAGTTACTATACTTTTCATTATGTACAACCCACCCTCACTGGAGAACCCAATTTTATTTGAAAAAACAACAACTAACTTTCAAAAATTAGATATTGGTCTATGCCAAGTCACTTGCTCTTCTTATAGTTTAATTAGAAAACCAAATCTATTGATACTGAATAAAAGTAAGAAAATTTGGTAAATTGGATAATATGATTAATCTCTACCATTTCCCTTCTATCAAGCTGGTCAAGGTCCTGACCTGCTTAACTGGATTTTCAGGTAAGCTACTAAGTTTCTTTTACTTTTGGAGATAAGGAAACTGAGTCATGTGTCCTTAAATGTTCCTTTCTATTAGAACATTTCATGCTTCTTTAGTTCTCTAATACTGGTTACAAAATGAAAGCCCTCCAAAAACTTATGTTTTAAACAGAGAATAAAAGATTTGGGAGACAGTATCATTAGTTATTATTTCTATTATTGCTGTTATTATTATTATTATTTTGCTTTTTTAAGACAGGATCTCATCCATAGTTCAGTCTGGCTTTGAACTCACTATGCAGCCCAATCTGACCTTGAAGTTGTAGCAATTCTCTTGTCTCAGCTTCTTGGGTGCTAGGATTGTAGACATATGTAAACAGAAGTTTCTCTCCCACCTACCAGTTCCTGAATAACCACTCAGAGGCTTAATATTAATTATAGATACTTGGCCTATTGCTCAGGATTATTACTAACTAGCTCTTACAACTTAAATGAACCCATTTCTATTAATTTATGTATTGTCACATGGCCATGGCATTACTGGTCTGCTGGCATCTTGCTTCTTGGATGGTGTCTACCCCTAACTCTGCTCTTCTTTTCCCTGTATCTCTGCTTGAATTTCATTCCTAGCTCTATCCTGCCTTGCCATAGGCCAAAGCAGCTTTTATTAACCAATGGGAGCAACACATATTCACAGTGTACAGAAAGACATCCCACATCAGACACATGCCTCCATGTATGGCTCAAATTTATAAGATTTTAGTCAACAGTTCTAAATTTATCATACCAACATGATAGAAATCTGTTTCACTTGTGTTTTGTAGAGCTTCCTCCAACTGAAATGGTGAATGAAAAAATCAAGGAGAGAAAGTTCGTCCTTCATACTTCTTTTTGAGGTGAGAATGATTGGACAGACCTGTGAATCTACTATAGACTATAGGATGTGCCTATGAATCTTTGTCATTGATATCATAGAGGAGAGTCAATGCTACCATTAGACATGTCTATGAATCTTTGTTATTGACATCCTAGAGAAGGATAAAGGCTACCATTGGACATGTCTGTGAATCTTTGTCATTGACATCCTAGAGAAGGATAAAGGCTACCATTGGACATGTCTGTGAATCTTTGTCATTGACATCCTAGAGAAGGATAAAGGCTACCATTGGACATGTCTGTGAACCTTTATCATTGCTGTCATAGAGGAGTCAAATTAGAATTTGAGTTGTTGATCTCAGACTGTCTTTTAAGAAAGGAGGAACTAGTTATTGCTTACTTTTCTAAGTCTTGTGTATTGAATTTTATTATTTTTGCCCTGTATTTGTTTCCTCTTGTCTCCCCTGGCTAGAATATAAAAGCCTATTAGTTCAAAAGTGCACTTCTAACATTATAGAGAATTCCAGAGTCTAAACAAAGAAAAAGTAGTTAACTATCCAGATAGGAGTATGTGACCAAAATTGCTCAGTCTCTTGGAATTGAAAGAAAGAATCCTAAGTCAAAAGAAGAAAAGTCTGAATTTTATCTATTGCAAAAAAGTATCATCCTTTTCTCCTTCCTCCTGCTCATTCTTCCCTCCTGTTCCTATCCTTCCTTTTCCTCCCCTTTCCTTCTGCTCTCTTCCTTCCCATCCTACTCTCTTAAATATCAATATGCTAATCACTAAAGGGAACAAAAATGTGTTATGACTTTATTATATTATTATTAGTCTGTCCATTATTCCTTTATGACATTTAGTGAATTAGAGTTCATCATGAGACTGTGTATCTGAATTTATGCATTATTATCTTCAATGCTATATTCCTTTGCTACACATCTTTCTGTATTGATCTTCCTATTTAAGCAAAATAAGAAAGCATGGAAACATAGAGTATGAAGAAAGTGAATTCATTGTCAGGTGAAGATATGTGATGTTTCGATTTGCTCCCCACATGTGATATGAACAGCAACGTGCCTTTGTCTGCATTTAACATATTAAGAATATAGAAGAAATAATTGATCAACTGTTCTGGTGAAGTGAAGCCTAGAAAAACAATATAGAATTTATGCTTTAAAGTAAATATACTTTTGAGAATTTCTATAGATATCATGTGGTACATTTCTATATTTTTGGTTAAATGTAGAATGATACAGAATCAAGATGGTAGCTCAAATACTAGCTAACAATCCTTCTAACTGGTGTTTTCAAACCAACAATGAAAATTAGGGAAATATACACCAAATACACAACTGTACTAATACTTGGAAAGTAGCATAGCATATATATTACCATGACTTGTTATGTCATTATAGAGGAAAATAGAATAGTAAAGAAAATTCTTATTTTCTAACCTGGGAATTAGATGTAAAACAGAGTTTGGTGGTTAATCATTCTGACCTGGACCCTACAATCCCTATTAAACACTTGAGCAACTAGGTTTCTCAGGTCACCTCTAGCATTTGGCCTCTTGGTTACTGTGCAAGATACTCTCTAAAAAAAAATCTATAAAGAATGTCTAGTACACAGGAGACTTATACAAAAGAGTCATGTGTTCTTTTAGATTACTCATGTGTGAAATGAGCTTAGTCTACAACATAATTGTTATGTAAGTAGGATCTATTGAACAACTACAGTGAATTTCACATGGCATCCCAATTAACTGAACAACTGTAGCTGCCCAGAGCTATAGGCAAGGGCATTACAGCTTTCCTACACAAACCCTGGCTTGTTCAAAAATCCAGCTAAGGTAACTGCATATATCACAACTCTTTTCAGCCCCTTTATGCCATTAACTGTTGCTTGGGCCAATACACATTCTACATAAACTACACATGCCAAGATTTTCCAGTGTTCTGCCTTCCATTTTCCAGAAGGTGATCACCATGACAACTCATCCAAAAAGGGCACCAACTTTAAATGGAGAAGCACAGTGAGCCCTTGGGATTCTGTTGCAAATCATATTGTCATCAGTGAAGGATGCCACAACCAACTGAACCAGCCTGCTTAAGGAGAGTCCTATGATGGAGGCCATCTCTCTAGTGTGCCCACAGAGTACTTCTATTTTTATTGAAATTATCATTTGGTGCCCTTCCAGCCAGGTCTCCATAATTAGCAATAGACATGGAATTTCTTCTATTGTGAGACAATATAAAGACAAAAGAACCTTTTAGTTTAGAATAAATTCAAGCACTGTAATAACTGGGCATATTTCAATAAATATTTAACTTACTTTTACAGTAAACCACACTTGGCAGCCTGACAAATTTGGAGATTAAATTAATTAAAAATCCCAAATTTGTGGTCTGGGGCAATGATTTTACCTCCACTAAACCATTAGTGAAATGGAAATGAGAATTCATTCCTCACTTGTGTTGCTGTGAGATTTAAATTAAAAATCATATTCTATGGTCCTGTATTGGACTCACCGTAGAGGAGATGCTAAGTTAAAAAAAAAATAATTTTAATTTAAAACTGTGTGATTTAAATGCTGTGAACACTCACTTACCAACTCCACAATAACAGTAACAGTATTGTTGAAGCTCTGAGACAGATCTGGCTGAGAGGCCAAAGCAGTCCAGGTTATTTTGCTATCTTGCTAATCTACACACCTAGACACCACCTATTGATCATCTCTGCAGTCTTGAGCTGACTTGGGTATTACTGTGGATGTCTCTTGGGTTTTCAGTTGTTAAATGTCTGTGTATAATAAAGACGTAAACAGATTTATCCGTGGTGTGACTGTGACTGCTGGCAAATAGCTCCTGCACAGATTTAGCCAGGTTAGAACAAAAGGAAGTGAATTCTTTCCAAACATGTATCTCAAGTTCAACTATGTACATACATTCTCTCATTTTCTCATCAGTATCCCATTGCATACTTTTTTGCATAGTAGATAACTCCCCACTTCTACATCTTATAATTTTCTTTACTCTTTTTGTAGACAAAAATAGCTTTAGAATTTAAATCTCATAGATTGACTGTATGAAATAAACTTTGGGGATCTGGTTAAGATGAAGGTTCTCATTCATTAGGTCTAAGAAGATCTGTGAAACTACATTTCTCAAGCAACTCAACAACGTTCATGCATCCAATCTGTGGCCTGTTGTTGGAGGAGCAAACACCAAGGTACATCCTAGGTTGTCTTGTAAGTTAACTGTTATTGCTCGTTCGGCATTTTTTTCTTATATCCAGTAGGCACGAGCAGGTTTTAAAATTTGTTCTTTTTTTTTTTTTTAATTTTCTTATTCCATTCCAGCCATGTCTGAAATTAAAACAGAAGCAAAAAGCCTCAAGATGTTTTAGCTGTTTATCTCCAAGAAAGTCTTCTTCTAAGAGGAAGTGTGTAAACATGAACACGTGGTTTTGCCTCCACTTTAAAATGATGACCAAATTTTACATGATGTTCTCCTTTGGCAATTTTCTGGTTTGTTTGTTTTCTTATTTTGTTGTGTGATTTGAACATTCTGTAGCTTGGTTTTCTAACCACAAAGAAAGTAAAAGTCTCTCATGGAAAAAAAAAAATCACCCTCATGACATTAGCATGAGACTGAGGTCACTAGAATCCCAGGCTGAGTATTCAGTTACAGCCAACAATGGTCTGTCTAGACCTAGCAAATCACTGAGAACAGATGAGAAGTGATCTCCTTGACCTTATTAATAACCACACTAAAGACACATTGGACACCCTACTGGACTCCCACCGCCACTCTCAATTCTGAGATGAGGCTATTAAAAAAATACACACATTGCTATAAAATCATTTTAAGAGCTGTTTCTTCAGAAAGTCTGGGCCAAGCATTCCAGAATATATTATCGTTTCAAACACAGATTCTCACTGACAACATTTTGTGGGCATCCATTTCATATTAATATTAAGCCAAAGAAATAATGGTCCTTGTTTCTTTCCTTGAAAATGACAGGAATAGTGGGTACTTGTTCCTTCTGAAAAACAGGAAATGTCTAAGCCAGCAGTATCACACGGGTACCATTCCTGCCTTGCTTCAGTTGTCCTTTGAACCTTGCCAACTTCTCTGTAATGCATCTGTCTACCAGTAAGGGAGAAGCTTGTGTGAGAGATCTGCTTGTGAAGGTTATCTCAGGAGCAAATGATAAACTGTTCTGCCTTATGAAAAGTCTTAAAGGGCTGTGTAACTGGAAAGACAGGCAGAAAATGGGGCATCTGGTGATTATTTGCTCAAATTAGGAATAAAATGTTTCAGAGTTTGGGTTTAATCCTACATAAGCCAGGCCTAACCTAATAAGTACTCTTCAGTTTTCTTTTCTCTCACCTTGAAGCCATGAATGTTCAAGTGTTAGTGCCTGGTATCTCTATGATATTCTCAGAATCTTTGAGGTTCTCATCCACCAGATAATTTACAAGAGATGAAGAGATGGGCTGAGGGCACAGTAGCTAGGAGCAGCTTTCTTGAATGGATTTATCATAAAGGCTTACAGAGACTTCCTTTTGGTAACCTTGCCAACATTTAAGTGTTATATTTTATTTTGTCCTTTCTGTTGAAGCTAGCATGTTCATAGCCCCAAATCAGGCCCTAGGGTCTGCACATCCATAAACACAGGAAAATGAATTGCTGAGGCTTCCATTTGTTCTATTAATTCAGAGAGTCCTGCAGAGAGTCCCAAGATCAATAGAGCCCTGGCTGTCTTCCTTGCCAGCTTCCACTGCCCTACATTCACCTCTTCCTTTGTCCCCTTGTTGTTGAGGCCCTAAGCCACATGACTCCCATCATCTCTTCTCATTTCTCAAGACAAATGAAATAAACCTAATTGCAATAAAGTTGCACTTTGAAATTTTTACCTATCTAACCATTCCAGGCAATGAAAGGAGTCCAAAAACTAATAGAAATATCTGTGGGTCTACCTGTGCCTGTCTCTTCTTTGTATGCACATGGTATAAAGGTGAAGATTTAGGCACCACTTGGATAGAGGGTTAGACTACAGAAGTCTCCACATGGTCTCATACTTTCTTTATATCCCTGTCTCCCTGTCCTCTTTCACCTGTGTGTCAAAAGAGTGTGTTCAGGTAAATAAGGTCACATATACACCTGCATGAGAAAGCATAGTTTTTAAAGCCAAAGTCAGAATGATAAAATTCAAACAAGGATGGCACAAGTTCAGCTCTAGGTTGAACCTTGATTCGTCAGGGATGGTGACTGAAATGTACAGGACATCCTTGTTTTGGTCTTTGGGAAACTGCCTCACTTTGGACAAGTCTTTTGCTGCAGCAGCCAGACAATTGACACATAATAAAGTTTTCTCCCCAAAGATGCTTTTCAGAAGCTGTCTTTTGTCTCCCTAGGAGACGAAATGGCTTTCATCTACTTTCATCTAATGAGTATTCAGCTGCAAGATTTAGCTCTAGAAAGGAAAGTTTCCCAGGTGAGTTCTATACATATTAAGAAGAAATCTTTAGCTTTTCGTGAACTTTTTATGTTTCTTCCATTATCAGTACTAATACAGAAGAAAAGCATGAGGATGAAAAATTAATATGCAAAATAAAAGAAATCTTGGCATTAAGACCCTGTTAAGGTTTATATCTTAAAGAACTTCAAAGGTACATGTGCTAATGAAAGGCACCATTAAAGGTGATGAGACCTCTAAAAGGGGGCACTTGGAAAAGAAAGTGAGATCATTTGAGGTGTGACCTTGAAGAGGAAATTAGGACCCTGTTCTTTTTTGTTCTTTTTCATGCTTTCATGGTGTATGTGTCACTACTGAGCAATGAGGCCAGATGGTCTTAAACTGGAGCCTTCATTATGGGGATAAGATATCTCTCTTTTCTTTTAAACTTAATTTACCTTAAGTGTTTGTCAGAATAAGAATCTTCTGATGAAAACAAAATAAAAGAAATTATGTCCCCTGTTACAAAGAACTGCTTACTCTCAAGAATAATGGCCATTTGTAGAGTCAATTAGAGCTTCTAGAATTTTCTCTGACAACTACTATGACTACTTCCAAGAGGGGCCCTGTTGTCTACAACTATGTCACTCTTCCTGGGTCCTATTCTTGTCTTGCTGGAGTGGCTGTAAGTTCTTTAAGTAAAGATAAATGAAGCCGGTATTGGTACCAACACAGAAAGGACTTTTCCTTAGAAACATCATTTCTACAGTGATCAATGGTCCACATAAACTGGATAATGGATAGAGGAGAGTTGTAATGGGCAAGAAATCCCCATCTGCTTCCTTGCTTTCCTCTGATTGTTTTTTGAAAGTCTTTGAGTTGGATCCAGGAGCTTCCTAAAAGATGAATACATATAGAGTTGCTTGTATTGGACTCAAATGAGGAGTACTCTTAATGTACACTCACACCCCTGCATCATGTGTAGCCCTGTGCTTCATGACTGACAGTTCCTACCCTGTGCCGAGAAACCATCTGTCCCCACAGCTCGCCCACACCAGGATAGCAGCAACAGGCACCCGTGCCAGACAACACAGGTGGTTGGGCTGGTTGAGAGTCACCAAAGAGACTCAGAGAAGACCAGCAGTTGGTTAGTGAGGTGGAATGCATCTGAAGTCATCATTAATTATAACAGTCTAATGAAACCATATTCAGGTGGACCCTAGAATGCAGCCATCAACTCTAGTTTGTAGAGAGATTACAACACAGTGTATTATTAGATTGTAATCATTGAAAACATACTATGAAGTGTGGTGCCATGAACTTTGACATACTCTATAATTTAGTCTACACCAAAACCCTGTGAAGAAGACATTATTATTACCCTTATTTATAGTGAGGGAAGGTGAAAATTTGTTATTGAACATATTTCACACAGATAGTGACAGATAAGTCAGAATTTGTACGTAGGCAGCCTAGCTCCACAGTCCACATTGTTTACTAGTGCATTTCAATACTTTCCTTGTCCTAGAGAATGTGCTCTGATGGTCTTTATATCTACCTCTAGGGTTTTCAGTATATTTAGAATAAAGATAAGGAAATACTCTAAACATTTCCTTCCAAAGTGACTCCTTAAAAATCACAAGATCCTTCCTCAGTTCTATTCATCCACAAATTTCATTTTTCCTTATAGCTGAATAAAATTCTATTGTATATGTGTACCACATTTTATTATTTACTCATTTGTTGATAGACAACTAGGCTTCTTTGATTGCCTAGCTTTTGTGACTAGAGGAGCAATGAGCATGGATGAGCATGGATCCAGGGTCCTTTGGGTGTATGCTCTGCTGTGATATGACTGGGTCATATGGTAGGCCAATTGCTTGCTTTTTGAAGGGCCTCCACACTGATTTCCAAAGTGACTGCATCAGTTTAAACTCTCACCAACAGTGAATAAGGGTTTCCTTTGTTCCACCATCCCACAAGCATCTGCTCATTTGACTTTTTAATAGTGGCCACTCTTTGATAATTAATAATTGCCATTCTGACTGTGATTAAATTGGTTTTAATTTGTAGTTCCCTCATGCTAATGATGTTAAACACTTTTAAGGGTGTTTATTGGTCATTAACATTTCTTCTTTTGAAAACTGTCTATGCAGTTTCAGATGTCATTTTAATTGGGTTATTTATGGTTTTATATTTAGCTTTTGGAGTTCTTTGTATATTCTAGATATTAATCTTCTGTTAGATGTGTAGCTGGCAAATATTTTCTCCAATTCTGTAGGCTGCCTCATCACTTAATTGATTGTTCCTTTTCCTGTACTTTTAACTTCATGAGGTCCTGTTTGTCAATTGTTGGCAATAATTCCAGAGCAATAAGAGTCCCATTTAAAAATTCTTACTTATACCAAAAAAATATCGTAGATAGCCCAAAAAATCCTGAGCAAAAAAACAAAAACAAACAAACAAAAAACAAAAACAAACAAATAATATAAACAATGCTAGAGTGATTGTATTTCCATATCAGAAGATATACTACAGAGCCTTAGTAATAAAAATAATACAGATTTGGTTAAAAAAAAAAAAAAGACGTGTAGATCAATGGAACAAAATCAAAGACCCATATATGAGTACATGTCTTCCTTCAGCTCCTTAGTGTTTGCCAAAAAAATACAATGGTGTCAAAAAAGGAAGCCTCTTTAACCAATGGTGTTAGGAAAACTGGACGACCACATGCAGAATAATGAAATTAGACCCATACCTATCACTTCCCCACAAAAACTAATTCCAAATGGATCAAAGACCTGTACTTGAACCTGAAACACTTTAGATGTAACCGTCTTGTTAAATAAGAAACACAGCCAACTGCAGAGTTAAAAGCCAAGAGGTCAGAGCAATAGCTGAGAGCTGAAAACCTTACCCTTCACTGCTGCTGCTGTCTTTCCTCTCTGCAAGAGACCTACTTCTGTGTGTTTTTTCTTTTTTATAGACTTTCTGTTCTGCTTTCTCATTGGTTGTAAACCCAGCCACATGACCCCCTCGTCACTGCCTGTCTGTACAGACCTCCAGGTTTTCTATGGTTGGTATTGAGATTAAAGGTGTGTGTCTCCATCCTTGAACACACAGAGATTCACCTAGCTCTGCCTCCCAAGTGCTGGGATTAAAGGCGTGCACCACCACCACCCAGCTTCTGCTTTGGCTTGCTCTGACCCCAAGGCAAATTTATTAACATACAAATAAAAATCACATTTCAATACAAATAAAATATCACTATAAAACACCCAGACTGCTGGGAGTAAACACAGACAGTACTCCATGTGCTTTAGGTCTAAGAAGGACTTCCCCAATAGTAATCCATTAGCCTGAGAATTAAAGACAACAATTGACAAGTGGAATTTCATGAAACTAAAACACTCCTGCACAGCTAAAGAAAAAATCAACTGGGTGAAGAGGAGCTCACAGAATGGGAGCGAACTTTTGTCATCTGTAGATCTCACAGAGGGTTAATATATAAAATACATGAAGAACTCAACAAAGTGTCAGTGAAGCAAATGACCCATTCCTAAAATGGGTCATTTTTTTAACAGTGTATTCTTGAAAAAAGGACAAGAAATGAGTAAGAAATGTCTCAAAACAAAACATCTCAAAAAATATCCACTACTCCTATCAGTTAGGGAAATTCAAAGCAAAACAACTGAAATTTCATCTTACTGCAGCCAGAAAGGCAAAGATCAACAAAACAACTGACAACAGATACTGCAGGGGATGTGATGAAAAGGGAACCCCATCCACTGTTGGTGGGAATTGCAAACTGGTGCAGCCTCTATTGAGATTATTGTGGAGATTTCTTAAAAGTCTAAATATAAACCTTCCATATGGATGCACCTTTACCACTCCTTGGCAAATGCCTAAGGGACTTGACATACTCAATAGATACTTGTTTGGACATGTTAACTGCTGTTCTATTCACAATTGTGGTGATATATTGTGTCCCCCAATATATTGTGCATCCTAATAAACTTATCTGGGGTCAGAAGACAGAACAGCCACTAGATAGACATAGAGGCCAGAAAATGGTGGCACACACACCTTTAATCCTATCACTTGGGAGGCAGAGATCCATCTGGATCTCTGTGAGTTTAAAGCCACACTGGAAACAGCCAGGCATGGTGACTCACACCTTTAATCCCAGGAAGTGATGTCAGAAAGCAGAAAGGTATATAAAGTGTGAAAACCAGGGAATAGGCCTGGTTAAGCTTTTAGGCTTTAGAACAGCAGTTCAGCTGAGATTCACTCTGGATATGGATACAGAGACTTCCAGTCTGAGGAAACAGGATCACCTGAGGAATTGGCAAGGTGAGGTGGCTGTGGCTTGTTCTGCTTCTCTGATCTTCCAGCATTCACCCCAATACCTGGCTTCAGGTATTAATACGACCTTCTAACATTCATGCTATACACAATAGCTAGGAAATGAAAACAACCTAATTGTCCTGGAGTTGATAAATTATTAATGAAAATATGGTACATACATACTAAGAAATACTATTTTGTGGTAAAGGAAAAATGAAATAATTAACATTAAGGTAAATGAATGGGACTAGAAAAGATCATATTGAGTGAGATAACCCAGACTCAGAAAGAATAATATCAAGACTTATCAGAGGCTCCTAGGTTCAAATCTTCAGATGTGAGTACACAGCCTGTAGTAACTAGAGAAACCAAGAAAGTAAAATGGGACCATTGCCAGCATAGGGGGTGTTGGGAAACAATAGAGAAGGGAAAAGCAAAGTAAAGTAATCTGATCAGGAAAATGAGAAATGGGAAAAGAGACTACTTCTTAGGGAGTGGAAGAGAAGGGAATACAAAAGAGGGTAGGGACAGGGTAAAGGAAAGGCAGGATTCAAGTGATCTTACAGGCAAAATAGGAAAAGTGGGGCCTTCAGAGGGAAGGGGATAAGTACAGAAAAAGTGAAAGGAGGGAAAAGGGGAATAGCAAAATACAAGTGACCTGAGAGGCGGAATGGGAATGGGGGTGGCTTCTTAGGGAAGGGGAGGGAGGTACAGGAGATGGAGGGAAGTGGGTGAAATAACAATATGGATGGCTGAAAAGGCTACTAGAAATCATGCCATTAACTCCCTAAAATTCCCCATATGCATGTAATTAAGTATCTAAATATACATATACAGTTTCAATGAACTTTTCTCATCTGGACTGATAATACTTCCCCAAGAGCCCGAGATCATCTATTGCTCAATTCCAGACATGAGAACTCTTTTGACTTGTTGGCCACAGCTGTCCAAGAGACTTCCCAAACATAGAGCCTATTGCTGTTGTTCTTGGTTACCTCCCAGAAGTGAAAGGGAAGTCCATATTGCTGAATACACCATGAACTTCATAAACAGGGCCCAGAGACCCCTGAGCTGGAATTGATATGAATGCCTCCTACCTAAGGATTGATTTCTGCTGGAAGGAGGCAACCAAAAGTCCTACCCAGCTATGATACCTATAAACGATATGGCCAGCATGGGATATAACCCTAAGGTATGTGTGCAAAAGAGGTACACATGCCTTGTCATTAGCCGAAAACACTACTCAGTGTTGGTAATATCATGGTTGTTAAAGGAGAAACTACAACCATTAGTTTACTAAACTAACATTTAACCAGATAACATCTATAAACATTTGTCCTTCTACCCTCACCCTTCTTCAAGGAAAATCTGGCTTGTAACAGATAGAGACCACTACAGAAAACCACAACCAATCAAAATGCAGGGTTGTGGAGTCCAGTCCCAGTGGCTACATCTACAAAATACCCCTGCACCTAAAGCTCAGGGAACCTTTCAGAAGAAGGGACAGAAAGACTATTATAGCCTGAGGACCAGGGTTTTGCTCTGAGATTATGTCTTCTAATAATGTCAGAAGCTATACCTGCAAAATTTCACTAACACAACTGCTCAAAGGTGAACTGAACAAGGATGATACCAATGATTATGATTCATTTGAAGTTGACTTTAGAGCATGGAGGGAAAGGATATATTTCATTCTTCTTTATGGGGATATTCAGTTTTTCCTGCATCATTTGTTGAAAATACCCTTTTCTCCAATATCTATTTTAGTTGCAAGGGTTTGTTTGTGTTTTCTATTGATTTGTATATCTTTTTGTGCAGTACCATGTTTTTATTTCTGTGGTTCTACAGTATAACCTGAAATGAGGCATGAAGATATCTCCAGCGGTTTTTTTGTTTTGTTGTTGTTGTTTTTTTTCATTGGCAGTAAATGAATAGAACTGGAAAAAGAAGATATATAGAGAGAAAGTGATGTGACCTAGGCCCGGGGGAACAAATAATGCATGTTCTTTCTTATATATGCATCCTAGTTTCAAATCTTTAGATCCAGCGGTTTTCTTTCTTTTTTTTTTTTAACCTTATAGTAATTATAGAAAACAGCAAGCTAGAATATGGCTGGGGTGGGAAATCTCAAGGGAAGGAGGCTAGTAGAATATAGGTGATATAAACATAGAGAATAAGAGTAGGGATAGGTGCAGACAAAATTCTAAACAGTCTTATTAAATAAGAAACACAGAGTCAAATACAGAGTTAAAAGCCCAAGAGATCCAAGCACTAGTGAAGAGCCAAGACTACCTTTAGCTTACTTCTCATTGCTGTCCTTCCCTTGGCTCTAACCTCAGCCACATGACTTCCTCATCACTGCCTGTCTATACAGACCTCCTGGTCTCTATGGTTGGTACTGGGATTAAAAACTCAAGGGTCACCATGCTTGGCTGTGTCCTTAACCACACAGAGACTCTGCCTGACATGTGATTGGATTAAAGGCATGCACTACCACCACCTGACATTCCTGGCTCGCTAATGACCTCTAATCTCCAGGCAAGCTTTATTTATTAACATACAAATAAAATCACTTTTCAGCTCAATTAAAATATCACCACAGATAGGAAAGTTTAGAAAAAGATACAGAGGGAGGATGGGGAAGACAAGACAGTGGAGAAGGAACATGCACTATAAAAATGATAGATCTGGACTAGAGAGGTGGCTCAGAGGTTAAGAGCACTGGCTGTTCTTCCAGAGGTCCTGAGTTCAATTCCCAGCAACCACATGGTGGCTCACAATCATCTGTAATAAGATCTGGCTCCCTCTTCTGGCTTAAAGGCATACATGCAAACAGAACACTCTATACATGATAAATAAATAAATCTTAAAAAAAAAAAGATAGATCTATGAAAGAGCCATATGAAACCCACTATTTGGAAAGTCAATTAAAATAATTAACAAAAACTGAAGAGTTAGAAAGGATATATCCTGTCTGGTTAAATAATGCTTCTTCCAGAAGCTACCATTTGTCAAATAAGAATCCTAGTGCCAAGTACGATATACTTCCTTATGAGTTGGTGACAAGAGACAAAGCCTCAGTGACCCTCAAAATAATACTATCTCTTGCCATTCTTCCAAATTGTTCACCAAAACAGTATGATAAGACCCTGTTGACTAAAAGACTATACACCTTGACTACAGGTTATAGAGAAATCAAGATAGAATTGAACTGGAATCTTCCTACATGATGGCTGACTTTCACAGTGCCAGAAGGTCTCTATACAGGATAGTAGAGGAGATATAATATGAATGGTCTTACTCATCTGTGAATTCTATGAATGACAATGTCATCTTTCTGGGCAAGGTGTGCTCATTGCTACAACAGTGGAATGACTGTTAATGGCTGTAGCCAGCCACTCTGAGATTGGATTAAAGCTTGTTCCACAGGAGGGAATGCATGGTGTGTTACTATAGTACTGTTGACCTGGTCAAAAACCCATAGGTGGTGAGTCATAAGCCCCAGAGAGATACTCACTACTGTTGTTTAACTAAATTGACATGGCATCAAACCACATTCTAAATATTTGTTTGTACTCATAGACAAGTGCTTTTCTCACCCTTGATCATAGAAGCATCTCTTTCCAGTGTATGGCTGTGAATTTAGAGACTCATGGCTGCTTATGATACTGAGAATAAGTGATAGTTGAATGCTCAGTCTCAAAATGGCAAGTTTATACCATTTCATCTTAGGTTGGAGGATTTGTGGAAGAAAAAGCAGAAAGAATGTAAAAATCAGAAGATTTGGAGAGGGGTTTTAAAGTTCTAACTTCAGGGCATTCAATTACATTTTCAGAGCACTGTACAGCTATTGCAAACACAATCTCATAGCAGCAGTGGTTTTCTGCACTAGAGTCTATGACTGTCACTAGCCAGTTATGGCTCCAGGAGAGATTCAGGGAGCCCTACTTTATGCTGGATTATTGGCTTCTGATAGATTATGGGGAAAGGATAGCCATTGTCTTCAGCTGTGTACCCAACAGCAATCCCACCAAGCTCTATTGGATAGTTCCAACCTTGTGGGCACATAGAAGATTCACATTAAAAATCAATGGGTCACAAATCAAAACAAAAAGAGATGAATGTGGGAAAAGGACATGGATGTGTGCTGGGAGTATTGGGGTATAAACAGAATGTTCTGCGAACTTTGTATAGGCATGTATGGAATTATCAAAGAACAAAGTTGACCAATACAAAAATGAAAAATGATTCAAATATAAAGAAATTTTTCCCAGGTAATCTGATACTATTGATTATACTAGGCTACTTCAAGCCATTAAATCTATATAGTACATCTAACTTTTTACAAAGAAGATAACATGTTCTATAGGGTCTAAGAGAAGTAAATGGTATATAAGTCAAATTACAGAATAGTTATTATCCCTTCCTAACAAGTAGTTATTATCTGTTTCTTTTACGAGGATAATGTGTCAACATTGAACTGAGTCTGCATTAGGTATTTGAATCATCATTACTTTCTGTTTAAAGATCTGCCTTGTCTTGACAGTTCTTCCAGGATTAAGTACAAACTTCTTACCATTGACATGACTTTCAATAGTCTAACACAAACTCTGCACTTGGTTTTCTTGTTTCTTCTTCTCTATCTGACTTCTGTTCAAGTGACCTGCATGGTGTCATTTGTGAAGCTTGTGATGTCCACCACACATGTTCCATCATCTGAAAAACCCTTCCAAAGGTTGTGCTGACAACCATCTTTTCAGCTATGTCATCAGATACTTCATACATTTATTCACCTGTCCATCCATTTATCCACCCATTACCTGCCTGAACTCTGTGATTATGAAGATGCAATAAAATTTTGCCATTGCTAAGAATCCTTACAGACTCTCAACACTGGGGCTGGCCACATTACTGCATTGTACTCACAATATCTTATATATAACTTTTTTGATACTTTTCATATTGAATAGCAATGTATCTAAGATACTTCCCTTGTTCCCCGTGGACTAGGAGATACCCCAGAATAAGGAATGAGTCATGTGTCCCTTTGTCCTTAGTATATTTACCAGCTCTTGGCACATAATATATACCTGTGGTTATATGGCTTGGTGTTCTTGTGGGAGTGGTGGTGTTTCTGACTCCTTTGCCTGTGTTTGGTCCCCTTTTCCTCCTACTTTGTTGTCTCATCCACCCTTGATAGGAGAGTTTGTCTTATTGTGTTTGTTAGGCTATGTTCTGTGGATATCCCTGGGAGGCCTACTCCTTTTTTTTTTAAGGGAAATAAGGGAAGAGTATTCTGGGGGACAGGGAGGTGGGGGAAGGGACTAGGAGAGGTGGGGAGAGGGGAAACTGTGGTCAGGATGTAATGTATGAGAGAAGAATAAAAGAAAGAAAAAAAGAACTCAATGAATGTGTAATGAATTTTGAATGAAAAATGCATAAAATAAATTTAAATACAATTTCAGTAAATTTTTAAATAAATTATATTTAAATAATATACATTTCAAATAAATTGTTATTAAATTTATAGTGATTTAAAACTATCTTAAATAAATGTATATATTTTTAAAAAGAGACAATTGCTTTGAGTTGAAGATTTTTCAGTCAAACTCTGTAGTATTCTATCCAGATACCAGCAAAATTTCAGAATAGCCTTTGAGTATTGTGAAATGCATACTTAAGTTATACTAAAATAATAATTTGCATCATCTGAAATTCATACAATAGTAACCAAGAAACTGAGCAATCTCAGAGCTGTATACCAAGTAATAAGGCAGTAAGTTAGGTAATGTAGTCCATAGAAAAATATATGGGGTTTAAGTTTCAATTATCTGCACATAACTCTCTATGAAGCCAAGGAGAAGAAAAATTGTTAGGTAAGATCAGATTTGGCCTCCCGAGCAGAGAAATTAACCATTTCAGATGAGAAATATTTTATAATGTGATGATTGTTATGTTTTTTTCAATGTGATCAACACTCTAAATTACTTATTTAAATGTGAGTGTGATTTGGTTTTTAAAGTGGGCTCTCACCTGTACCTATGTATCTTCAACAGAATTGCTTTATTTCCCACTCTCTCATTGTGCCTTCTCAGTTCTTTGTGGTTTTTGTCTGTTGCTTTATTTTTGTTTTGAACCTGGAGTTGCCCAGAGGAAAAGAAACATGACAGACCTCCTGAAAGATGTTACAGGTGGGTACAAGTATGTAATTAAGCTTCCCCAAGAAAGGGCACTTACACTAACTGACAGTTTCTATTGTTGGAACAAATGAAATGCTAAAATAAAAGTATACTCAGCCTCACTTGTACTGTTGGTTGAAATATTTCTGTGTGCCTATCTTAATCCTCCCCAGGCCGATGATTCTGAGCAAAGTGCTGAAGCTGCAATGCTTTTCTATTCATTGGTCTTCCATCTGCACAGCACACAGACCTCTCATATTATTCATTGGGAGTCCCTGTTATTGTTCAAGTGTCTATCACAAAAGAGGGTGCCTTAGTCCTCTAGGGTAACTGGCTGTGGTACCAATGGTCACAGATGGTAAATGAATGCATTAATATGCTTTGTTCATGATGGAAATTGCATGGGATAATACATTAACTTGAAAGGATTGTTCCCCATTCTGACAGAAGTTTTGGAGGCCATGTCTGCATGTATAACATGAAATGGAGTTTTGAGGAAATTATTTAATATTAATGATGTATGCAAGGTAATGTCAGCAACCTGTATTAATAATTAAGAGTCTGTGATTAACTTTAATGTGAATCTACCCAACCAATGGACGTCCTTGTTGGCTTTGAACCACCCTTTATTCTTAAGCATCCTATGCAGGCCCAGTCACTTCTGTGATAGGTGCTTATAATACAGAGCTATGATCCCTGAAAAGAAGAAAAGAAATGGCAACATTTCACTGTGTCTTGATTACCTTTTCTGTTTTTTGTTTGTTTGTTTTTAATGAGATTTTGCCAGAGCTATCTGTAAAATGGGCAACACAAAGCCCTGCATACCCCACAGGAGGTGGGCTGGCTACAAAGCTTTGCACATATCTGCGTTATTGGGTGAATTTGCACAAGCAAGGAGAGATCATTGCAGGGAGCTAAATAAGAGGGCTATACCTGGATTTTTCACATGAGAGGGATTCCTTCCTTTCTAAAGTAAGGTAAGGTCACTATGAGGGTCATTTGGAAGTTGTATATAAATGCTCTGTGCTTATACTTAGATAGGAATCTCTGCTGGATGTTCTGTGATCCTCTTGTGAGAAGGAGGGTGGGGCTTTGGCTACTTCTTTGTGAACTTTGCTCTCCCAGCTCACAGCAATCCCACCAGCTTGTTTTCTCTTCTTTATTGCATCTTCTACCAATTTCTGCTCTTAATTTCATTTTACCAATTTCCATTAAAATTTTTAAGAGTAATCTGTTTCCTGCAACCAATGAAACAACATAAATACAGTTACAAATTAAGACTGGATCTGTCAAGACGGCCCAGGGAGTAAAGGCACTTTAAGCCTGATGACCAAGCTCAATTCCTGGGGCCATATAGTGAAAGCAGACAGCAAACTGCTGTGAGTTGACCTCTCTCCTTCTGACATGCATTGTAGCATGCATGAGCCTCCTCCTTCCTCCTTTGCTCTCAATAAATAAATGTAAGTATACAAAATCTATTTCCCTCATCTCCCACTCACAGCCTCTTTTCTCCTTTCTATAGTCCATCAGTGTCATAGGGAAGTTGTGTTCAAACACCTGTGATCTCAAACAAGGGCCCTCCTGGTGAGCATAAAGACTAATTATACAATACCAGCTTTTGAAAACAGAAAGCATCTTGGTGGACTAAGCAGTAAAGTGAGATGTCCTACCAGTCAGATCAGTTGGTGCTAGAGGTTTGACTATAGGGAAGGTGGGTCTCCTTGCTGGTTGGCTGGCAAGAAGGAGGACATTGTACATCTTTACATCCAGGTCATCCTCAAGAGTTGGAGGTGCCTCTGGGGATGGAGGGATCTATCATGTTCTTGTTGGTCATTTTGAGCTTGTGATATAAAAGGGTGAATGGCCAAATGAGCTGGCATCAAAAGCCAGCTAGAGGCTGTTCTTGGATGGGTTCTGATAACAACTTAGGGTTTTGATGTTTAAGGAACTTTGTTCCAGTATATTTATGCCTGAGCTGTTCTCATTGGTGTGCATTTTTTAATACTTTGTGTTACAGGTCTGTGGGTATGTTAAGATATGTATACATGTACATTTTGGACTGATTTATTATTTTTAAATTTGGATTATTCCGGGTATATTCTTCTTAAATTACTTTATTACAGTTTTTAAAAGTCATGGACTTTCTTCCAGAGCAACACTTAAAAAACAAAACAAAAAACAAACAAACAAACAAAAAAAAAAACCTTCAAATGCAAAAGTTTTCTATTTGCTTCTGACAAAAACTAAGTCTCCTATAGATTATGTGAAACATACACACACACACACACACACACACACACATATATATAAATATATATAGTCAAATCCAGCTTGACCTGTTGAACAGGTTCTGAAGTGCGGAGTGGAATTGGGAAATGATAGATATGAAATATAGATGGAGATGGAGAAAAAGACAGAGACACAGGATAGCCTTGGGAGGTTCTGGGTCAATACCACTGACACTGACTTTATTGCTCACAGCCTTTATATACCCAAAATCAAGAGGGGCAAAATGATCTCCCCCTTTCAAGGGCATCACAGTTCAAAGTACAGTTAAGTATAAATGCCCTTTAGTACTCAAGACACCTGGTGACCACGCCTTATGGCAAAGTATCCATCCTATAAATAGACCTTGAAGTAAAAGACACCTTGTTACCACATCTTTTGGCCAAAACATCCTATTATGCAGCCTTGCAGAGGGGAAATAAGCTCAGAATCTCTGACCTTGAGTCAAGATGAAAACAAGCCATAAGCTGGGGACTCTGTTGGTCTCCAGACACACACACACACACACACACACACACACACACACACACACACACATATATATGCACATAAATATTGTAGAATGGATATAGCAAACCAATTTGCACATTCATTAGCTCAGGTTCTTGTTATCTATTTTTGGTATGAATACTTAAAATTCACTATTAGTAAGCTTTAAGGCTTTTAAAATAAATTCATAATATCCCATAATGTACTGCTACTATTTAAACTGCTGAATTTTTTCAATCATTTTATAATTGTGAACAAAATAACATTATAATTTACAATATTTTTCACATATGCATTAACATATAAATCACCTATGACTCACATGTAACATACATAATCTATACCACCTGCATATTAATTAATACACATATTTACTCTAAAATATATATTCTTTTTTTGTTATAGTAACATTTTTTATTTTATTATTATTATTATATTTGTGTTTTAATTTTACAC
Source organism: Onychomys torridus (assembly GCF_903995425.1). NCBI lineage: Eukaryota > Metazoa > Chordata > Mammalia > Rodentia > Cricetidae > Onychomys > Onychomys torridus. The sequence goes on along the minus strand of NC_050447.1, from coordinate 3,569,778 downwards.
ATCAGCCATGGGTTACCCTGTCCTCCCGCGCCCAACCCCATTTTTCCCCCATCCCCTCCCCTCCATTCCCATCTCCTCCAGGGCCAAGACTCCCTTGGGTATTCATTTAAACCTGGTGGATTCAGTACAGGCAGGTCTAGTCCCCCACCTTCCAGGCTGAGCAAAGTGTCCCTGTGTAAGCCCAAGGTTCCAAACAGCCAGCTCATGCACTAAGGACACGTCCCGGTCCCACAGCCTGGATGCTTCCAAACACTTCAAGCTATTCAATTGTCTCACTTATCCAGAGGGCCTGATCCAGCTGGGGGCTCCACAGACTTTGGTTCATAATTCATGTGCTTCCATTCGTTTGGCTATTTGTCCCTGTGCTTTTTCCAATCTTGGTCTCAACAATTCACTCTCTTACAGTCCCTCCTCTTTCTCCACAATTGGACACCTGGAGCTCCACCTGGGGCCTGGCTGAGGATCTCTGCATCCACTTCCATCAGTTATTGGATGAGAGTTCCAGCATGACCGTTAGGTTGTTTGGCCATCTGATCACCAGACTAGGTCAGATCAGGCTTTCTCTCAACCATTGCCAGCAGTCTACAGAGGATGTATCATTGTGGATTTCTGGGGACCTCTCCAGCACTCTGCCTATTCCTGTTCTCATGTGGTCTTCATTTATCATGGTCTGTTATTACTTGTTCTCCCTTTCTGTTCTTGATCCAGCTGGGATCTCCTGCTCCCCTAAGCTTTCTTTCCCTTAAACCTTGCCCTTCATTACTCCCACTGTCATCCAGGTTGTTCATGTAGATCTCATCCATTTCTCTGTCATTAGGTGATCCCTGTGTCTTTCCTAGGGTCTTGTTTTCTAGGTAGCCTCCCTAGAGTTGTGTAGCAGTCTAGTCATCTTTGTTTTACATCTAGTATCCTCCTATGAGTGAGTACATACCATGTTTGTCCTTCTGAGTCTGGGTTAACTCACTCAGGATGATTTTTTCTAGATCCATCCATTTTCCTGCAAACCTCATGATGTCATTGTTTTTCTCTGCTGAGTAGTACTCCATTGTGTATATGTGCCATATTTTCTTTATCCATTCTTCAGTTGAAGGGAATCTAGGTTGTTTCCAGGTTCTGGCTATTACAAACAATGCTGATATGAACATAGCTGAGCAAATGCCCTCGTGGTATGATTGAGCATTCCTTGGATATATGCCCAAGAGTGCTACAGCTGGGTCTTGGGGGAAATGGATTCCCAATTTTCTAAGGAGGCACCATATTGATTTCCAAAGTGGCTGTATAAGCTTGCATTCCCACCAGCAGTGGAGGAGAGTTCCCCTTGCTCCACATCCTCTCCAGCATAAGCTGTGTTCTGTGTTTTTGATCTTAGCCATTCTGACAGGTGTAAGGTGGTATCTCAGAGTCATTTTGATTTGCATTTCCCAGATAATTAGGGATGTTGAGCAATTCCTTAAATGTCTTTCAGCCATTTGAACTTCCTCTGTTGAGAATTCTCTGTTTAGTTCTATAGCCCATTTCTTAATTGCACTGTTGGGCATTTTGATGTCTAATTTCTTGAGTTCTTTATATATTCTGGATATCAGCCCTCTGTCAGATGTGGGGTTGGTGAAGACCTTTTCCCATTCTGTAGGCTGTCACTTAGTCTTATTGACCATGTCCTTTGCTGTACAAAAGTTTCTCAATTTCAACAGGTCCTATTGATTGATTGTTTCTCTCAGTGTCTGTGCTACTGGTGTTATATTTAGAAAGTGATCTCTGGTGCCAATGCGTTCAAGAGTACTTCCTACTTTCTCTTCTATCAGGTTCAGAGTAACTGGATTTATGTTGAGGTCTTTGATCCACTTGGACTTACGTTTTGTGCATGGTGACAGATATGGATCTATTTGCAGCCTTCTACACATTGATATCCAGTTATACCAGCACCATTTGTTGAAGATGCTTTCTTTTTTCCATTGTACATTTTTGGCTTCTTTGTCAAAAAGTATATGTTCATAGGTGTGTGGATTAATGTCAGGGTCTTCAATTCGATTCCATTTGTCCACATGTCGGTTTTTATGCCAGTACCAAGCTGTTTTTATTATGGTAGCTCTATAGTAGAGCTTGAGGTCGGGGATCATGATGCCTCCAGAGGTTCTTTTATTGTACACGATTCTTTTGGCTATCCTGGGTTTTTTTGTTTTCCTATATGAAGTTGAGTATTATTCTTTCCAGGTCTGTGAAGAATTGTGTTGGTAATTTGATGGGGATTGTGTTGAATCTGTAGGTTGCTTTTGTTAAGATAGCCATTTTTACTGTGTTAATCCTGCCTATCCATGAGCATGGGAGATCTTTCCATTTTCTGACATCTTCTTCAATTTCTTTTTTCTTGTCATATATTAACCCCAAGGTACTTTATATCATTTGTGGCTATTGTAAAGGGTGATGTATCTCTGATTTCCTTCCTAGCCTGTTTGTCTATTGTATATAAGAGGGCTACTGATTTTTTGAGTTGATCTTGTATCTTGCTATGTTGCTGAAGGTTTTTATTAGCTGTGTAGGTTTCTTGGTTGAATTTTTGGGGTCACTCATGTATACTATCATGTCATCTGCAAATAGGGAAAGCTTGACTTCTTCCTTTCCAATTTGTATCCCCTTAATCTCCTTATGTTGTCTTATAGCTCTGGCTAGAACTTCAAGTACTATATTGAATAATAATCTATATATAATCTATACCACCTGCATATTAATTAATAAACATATTTACTCTAAAATATATATTCTATATGTTACATTAGAAAAAATGTAGAGATAGGTGTTCAAAGAATATGTATTTCTTTACTTTTCATGTAAAATCAAATTAATCACTGTTATGTACTTGCTGCTTTTGGTTGCATACCTCTGACTTAGAGTGAGGTTGAAGACCATGTCAGGTGTTTATTGTGCATTTCCCTTCCTGTTGTAAAATCACTCAGGCTCCTTTCTTTCTTTCTTTTTCCTGTTGATGTACTGGAGCTCTTCCTTCATTGTTTGTAGATTTACTCCTCTTCACTCTACATGTATGATTTTCCTTCCTTCTCTTGCTTGTCTCTTCTCATTATTTATTTTGTAAATGTAAAGCTCCAGATGATCTGTGAGATAAAACTGCAGAATGCATATGGCTTGGATAGGTCATATAGCCATGCTTCTGTTCTGGGTTCTCTGAAGCACATGTCTGTAGCTGAGTTCTCACCATAGCTGAAAGGCTACTTACATGGTCCTCTTGTGCTCTGTGGGGCTTAGTGATCAAACAGGGTGCAGGGCACAGGCTAACGGACAGGCTGATCAGCTGATTAATTAGAAGCAGGAGCAAGAGGGGCTGGTTGTCAGAATGTATCACCAAAACTGGGGGGAAGGGGACCAGAAGACTTATTTGAAAATGCTTAAAATGGGAAGTAAAGGAGCATAAAACATATGAATGCTTCCTGAGAACAATCTTGATTTCCTTATAGGATAGAGTCATTAATAGTTTTAAATTTATGACTTAAACCCATTTACATGATATTCAGGCCTCAACAGAACTTTCAGCTGGGTAGATTGATTGTTTATAGTGAATATGACTAGGAAATGAATAGTGCTTAGAATTCTGAGACACTTTGAACTGAGAACATAAAGCAACAGTGCTTGTATGAGTAAGTGAAAATACCTCCCAAGTTCAATTTTAGAAAGAGTGATTTCCTCATTTTATAGGTGATGATCCTAAGAAATGAAGTCCTGGGAGATTTGCTGAGGTCTGGCTTGTGGTTGTGGCAATGTTATGAAAACTATCCTTTGTCAAGTCTGTTTGCCAAACTGAAAAGTTGAGCTGAGGCATGATAACTGTCTGGTCCTACAATTAGAAGATGGATGGATGACCTCAGTGTGACTCTTACACTGTATGCAGAAGACAATCAGATGGATGACCTCAGTGTGACTCTTACACTGTATGCTGAAGACAACTGGATGGATGACCTCAGTGTGACTCTTACACTGTATGCAGAAGACAATCAGATGGATGACCTCAGTGTGACTCTTACACTGTATGCTGAAGACAACCAGATGAATGACCTCAGTGTGACTCTTACCCTGTATGTTGAAGACAACTGGATGGGTGACCTCAGTGTGACTCTTACCCTGAATGAAGAAGACAACCAGATGGATGACCTCATTGTGACTCTTACACTGTATTCAGAAGACAACCTCAGAAATGTAGATGCTTAGCTAGAGAAATTTAATGTTTCTAGCATTGTTTTCATTTGTAGTGATAATAGTTATTATTGTGTCATGATATTGTTTGTTTTCCCATTATTTCATGTTTTGTTTAATAAATTTTCTTGAATTTTTGGGAATGTAATATAGTGTGTTTAGATTATATTTACCCCCACTATCCTCCCCAACTTCTCCATGATCCAGCCCTATCTCCCTACTCCCTCAACTTTGTGTACTTTATTTTTTAAAAGTCCAAAGGGTACAATTTTAATTGCCCATATACTTGATGATGTGGGGGCTATCCGTTAGAGTGTGGACTACCAGTCTACCAAGGAACACAATCTTAAAGAAGACCCTCTTCTCACAGGAACCATTAACTATCAATGTCTTCTTAGTTATTGCTGGGAGCTAGTGAGCATCTTCGCCTCCATGGTAGAATTATGGCTAGCTTGATCTTATGCAGGTCTTGTGCAGGCAACCACAGCTGCTATGGGTTCATGGTGCAGTGTCCTGTGAAGACTAGAAGGCACCATTTCACTCAAATCCTCCCTACTTTTGGCTCTTGCAATCTTTCCAAAGCCTTCTTCTACAGTGGTCCCTGAGCCTTAGGGAGGGGATGATAGAGATACCTCATTTGTAGTTGACACTGCACTAACACTTTTAGCATTTTGATCAGTTGTGAGTTTCTGTGTTAAAAAGTGTCCACTATACAAAGAAACTTACCAGATGATGTCTGAGAGCAGTACTGATCTATGGGCAAAGAGATGAATTTAGAGGATAGTTTATATCATATTCATTTAGAAGGATATTGTAGTAGTAGGTTCACCTTTGAGACCTATGATCCCCCCAACTACACATTCTCGGTCATATTTATACCAGGGATGTATTTCCTCCTGTAAAGTAGGCCTGAAAACCAAGTAGAAAGTGATTGGCTACCCCTATAGCTTTCATAATTGCACTCAGGGGTATATCTTGCCATGCCATTCATTATTTTAGTTCACAGGGTTCATGGCTATAAGACAGGGAAGTAGAATGCAGGTGATATGGAAGGAAAAGGAATAATGGGGTGTGGATTGAAGTGAAGAAAGGGATGGTAACGAACATTAAGGATGTTTGAAAAAGCCACAAGGACACTACTTTATAAAATCCATATATTAGTTAGAGGGGATAATGCTCCCCTAAGAAGCCATAGGTTGACAAATACAAAGCTCAGTGCTAGGTATGGGATATTTCCCCCTGAGATGTTGGTCAAAGTTGTCTTGGAGACCCTCACAACACAGGCTATGGTTGCCCACTTTGGTCATAAAAATCAAGTTGGTACTGGCTGAAAAGATTTCTCTGGACTACATTGTTTTCATAATACTGGAAGATGTTTTGTAGGTTGCTGGAGCAAAGGATATTATTTTTCATGGGTTTTATACCCTGTGCCACATGTTTCTCAATCATTTTCAACTCAGATAACATGGCCAAGTGTCTTACTGAGAAACTTAACATTGAACCATACCTAACTTGAACATTGTTCTGAAACTATTTCTAGGCCAATTAAGTTTAATCTGACTTATAAAATATGTAAAACCTCTACTGATGACACTACCCAGGCATGTCTTTGTGTGACTATTACTACTCTCTATAAACAATGATGAGCTTCCTTGGGCACACTCAGAGTTCCCCCAGAAACTTGAAATTCTCCTAGCAGGAGGCAATGCTAAGCACATTTTATTTTAATTACTTATTAGTAAATACCTTGTCACTTTTATTTTATTTTTTATTTTTAATTACAATAGAATCACACCATTGCCCCTTGTTAGAGGAAGTGTGTCACTGTGGAGGCAGCCTTTGAAGTCTCATAGATGCTCAAGCATCTATGAGATAACTTCCTGTTGCCGGAGGGATCAAGATGTCTGCCTGAATGCTGACTTGCTTTCTACCATAATAATGGATTAAATCTCTAAACTGTAAGTGATTTACCACAATTAAGTGCTTTTCTTTAAAAGAATTGCTGTGGTCATGGTGTCTCTTCATGGTAATAGAAACCCTAAGAAACTGACCAATCATTTCAGTTGAGGTTTCTCGTGCCTGTTACTGGGGATTTTTTTTTTTTTTTGACAGTTTATGATTTATGTAGGGAGTATTGTCAACCCAAGGGACATAACCCCATTTAAGGTGGATAGATACGTGTGTGTGTGTGTGTGTGTGTGTGTGTGTGTGTGTGTGTACATACACTTATAAGCATATGTCTAATTTTAGATAAATGTAAAATAATATTATTCCTTGAGATTTTTCCAAACATTCTTAGTGTTATTTGTCCTTCCTCCCCATCTCCTTCTGTCCTGACATCCTTACTCTCTCCCCAATTAAAGCCTCCTCCTCATTTCTCCCTTCAAAGAACCAGTATCCTACTATTCCCTTCTCTAGCCCACCACCTCTAATGGTCCATTTTTATTTTACTAGTAAGTGGATGGAATTAGGTAGTTCAAATCCAGAAAGATGAATACTACATATTCTCTCTTATCTGTGATCCTTAGCTCTAAATCATCAGATATGAGTATATAACACATTTTGGGTTTTTTTTTGAATTAATATTATATTTACATTGTTCAAAAATATTAAAAAATATATAAGGGAAAGTATATAAGGGTAAAAAAAAATCTCCTTTCTACCTTTTTTTCCTTGCCAACAAATCCTTTGTCCTGATTGTTAAAGACCCTAGTTCTTATGGATTTTTCCAGAGTTATCTTATGCAAATGTGCTTGTGTACACACAAACACATACATGTGCATATAACATATTTGTTTGTCATTTAGTCACAAGTAATTGCCTTTCTATATAATGTTCTGTGTCTTGAGCTTTTCTCTTTATGGTGCATCTTTTACCTCTTCTAAGTATATAAAACAATTCCCTTTATGTGGTTGTCTTATTCTCCTGTGAAGACATGTATTTTAGAGTTTCTAATGCTGTGAAGAGACACCATGAACACTGAAACTCTTATAAAGGAAAACATTTAACTGGGGCTGGCTTACAGTCCATTATCATCATGGTGGGAAGCATGGCAGCATGCAGGCAGACATGGTGCTAGAGAGGTAGCTGAGAGTTCTACATTTGGATCTGCAGACAGCAGGAAGGGAGAATCACACTGGGCCTGGCTTGACCATACTTCCTCCAAGGCCACACCTTCTAATAGTGCCAGTCCCTGTGGGCTTATGGAGGCCATTTTCATTCAAACTACTACATTCCACTCTCTGGTCTCCATTATAGCCATTGTTAGCATTTAGGCATCTGTACTGGCCTGCCCTTAGGGTCCTGACATGATAATTCTCAGCTGCAGCCACTAAGAGCACCCACTGTGGGCACTTGCTATGTTTCTTTATAAAGGCAGGCCTTGCCCCCTCCCATCTCTGTCTCTTTCTCTTCCTCTCCTTTCACTCTCATCCCAAGGGACCTGTTTCTGCCCCCTTCTCTTACCTCCCTTCAATAAACTTCTCATGTGGGCCCTGCTTTATGGTGTGACTCCTTCCTCCTGTTTTTTTTTTTTTTTTTAAATACAATAGCCATATTATAGTTCAACCTTAAAAGTCCCTTCAGTATATCACAGTATCAGAACTATTTAAAAATTTAGAGTATATTCTGCAATCTCTTAACTGTAATCCTCTTTAAAATAAAATGAAAAACAGGTCACATACTTCCAACATATAATGACACAGAATATACATTATCATTAAAAAACATAGGGAAGGGAGCATAGTGAGGAAATACTGGACCAAAGCAAGACTGAAAACCAGTTGGGCAAACTCCAAACTCTGAATCTCCATGTTTCATGTTAAAATTCTCTTTAGATCTCCAACTCCTTTCAGGTTTGTTGATTGCAACATACTTCTCTCTTGCACTGTTTCCACTACCTGTCAGAAACTCTCCTCTGCAGATATCCCAGATCTCTGGAATCTCCAAAATTTGGGGGTCTCCAAGGCAATTCAGGCTTTGCCTTTACAGTTCCACACAATGGCCTCTCTAGGCCTCCCTGCAGGGAAACCCCTTACTCACAACTGGCCTCAGCAGTTTTCCTTAGTCATAAAAGGAGATACCATAACCACTTTCTTGTATCCTCATCTCTAAAGTCAGAACCACATGGCCAAAGCTGTCAAGTTCTGCTGCTTGCTGGGGCTGGAACATGGCCTCCTCACTCAATTACATCTTTACCAGATTTCTGTTTTTGATGGTTTCTTTTATGGCCTAAGTTTGGCTGTTCAGCAACTTGCTCTGTAGATCAGGCTAGCCTCAAACTTAGAGATCCAATAGCCTCTGCCCTCTGAGTATTGGGATTAAAGTAATGTACTGCAACACCTGGCCCTAAGATTTCTTTAACTAATTTTTGCTTTTCTTTAATTCTTTGGAAGTTTAGCTGGTGGGATCTTGCTCTGAGGTCACCACTTCCTTTATTCCATTTATCATCAGGCTTTTAAAAATCTGTTTACACTTCCTGGTACCTCCTTTCTCCTTAAACGGTACATTTTGTATTTTTCCTCTCTGCCTGTTCCTTTACATTATGAAACATTATGGCCCCTAATACCCAACCAAACAACATAGCCAATACTAGACTGCCAGGAAAACCTCTCCACCAATTCTGTTAATCCATAACTCTTCAATTTAGCCTCAGGAAGATGTTTTATTTGGGGGGGGGGGGCAGGACAAGTGCAGAAAGCAGCCACATTCTTTGCTAAAATATCACAAGAATGGTCTCTAGGACATATACTAACATTCTTCTTCTCTGAAACCTTTTGAAACAGCTCAAATAACCCTCAGCACCACTGTTTTTCATGCTCCTACTAGCATGGCCCATTAAGGCCCACTTAAAAGATTCAACTGCTTTTCTAATCCAAAGTCCCAAAGAAGTCCACATTCTGTAGACAAATCTCTAAATGGTCTTATTAAATAAAAATAATTAAATAATGGAGCCAGATATAGGGGTTAAAGCCTGGAGAGATCAGGGAAATAGGGAAAGCCACAGCTAACCTTACCTAACCAACTATACAGTTTCCAAATGTGACTTACTTCCTTGTCTACCCACTCCTATATGCCTTGCTGTTCTGCCATCTGATTTGCTCTCTCTGTTCAGATACATCACTTCTTCTTCCTGCCCAGCTCTGTCACTTCCTGTCTGTCTATACAGACCTCCAGACCTCCATGATTAACTAGTGTTGGAATTAAGGCATGAGCCACCACATATAGCTCTGTTTCCAGTGTGGCCTTGAACACACAGAGATCCTGCCTGCTAAGTGATAAGATTAAGAGCATGTGCTACCATTGCCTGACTTCTTTGTTTACTTATAATGGCTGGCATTTTTCCTCTGATTGCCAAGCAAGCTTTATTTATTAAAGCACAAATAAAATATTACCACATTTCCCCTTTTTTTAATCTGATTAAAAAATAATTTTTAAAAAGTTATAACTAATATAAGGAAAACTACATATAATAAGTACAATAACTTATACAATCTTTATAAGCAATAAATATGTTAACAATGTCTAGTCCATTTGCATTTGATAAATTCAATGAAAATATTCCAATATCTATCCTATTTTGGTGAGTTCAAAATATACCTATTCACTTTCTATCTTATCTTGTATTACCATTAGAAAACTATTTTATGATGTCTTTCAAACTTACACACTTAACACCTTAATGAGTTCTTTTCTGAATTTCTTAACAAGGAAAACTGTAACTATAACTGTATAATCTTCAACTCCCTCAGTAACCTGAGAAGGAAATATTACCTAGTAAAACAAGAAGTGCAAACAAACAACTTCCAAAAAATGTAAGTTATGACAGAAACAGCCAGCTTTCTGGATAGTCACCGGAGGTTTCTCTGCACATTGGGGCATCATCTTCAGCCTACAGGTTTAGCATATCTGACAGACTCATTTGTGAAGCAGGATGTAATCAAGGCCTACAGCTTGGCCTCCCATTTGGTGTGAGTATTTCATGTAGCAGATAAACTTGAATTTTGCCAGTGTCCCATCATGATTCAGGATTTTAAACTCTGGAAATTGCTGGTGTTTTTGAAATTCAGTTTCCCATTCTTCTCAGCTTATGGGTGGCTTTATCCCCTTTATTAAATGCTAGTCTACCATCAACCTAGTTATTTCTCCAAGAATAACTGTTCCAGCTACTATTGCACTGTACACCAGGAGCTATCAGCCCACTGACTATTCAGCTGCTTTTGAAGAAAGGGGCACTGTAACTTTTCTGGATTGCAAAGCCACTTTAGTGATGGTGCCATATTGTCTTGGTCTCAGAGGATACCTGTTGCCAAAGCTGCAACCACACTTGTCTTGGCAAGGAGCATTAGTACTTTGTTTTGTGTCCTGTTTGTTCATTTTGGATAGCATATTGTCAGCAGTCAATGCAAGGTCAATTTATTGCCCAGTAGCTATCTTTTTCCACCATGAAAGTTAACTCCATATGCATCTTCTTCAATGCCCATATCTTCTCTAAAGTACATTGGTGATGTCAGGAGCAGACATGTTTCACAGTCATAAAAAAAGAAAAAAATCTATGCTATTAAAACATTTTAAGTGTCATATTCTGTAGATCTCTGAAGGGTTTGAAGATGACCTGTCTATCTAAAATACATCTCCTCTTGACCTTGAAAACATATCTAGTATGACTACAAGTTCGATTGTAATGTCTGCTTACTACCGTTCACTCCTATTTTTCCTAATAGTTGGTAATAATAACATTCAAGGACTAACAGATTGCATTACATTGTTAAATGAACTGTATAGGTACAATATACTGAACAAGATTAGAAATATATGTACAGTATTTTCTAACAAAATCAATCTCAAATTTGTATCAATATACATAATTTGTATACAATATACAAAAATCCAATCCAATGTAAAATATTTAAAACTAGTAGTTGCTTTCTAAAAAGCAGATTCAACCTTTTATCTATGTCATATCTATATTCTCTTTTTTTTAATCTTCAGAGTAGATTCAATAATCTACCCTTTATTATATCATTTCTATATCAGGTTGTTTCAAACAAGAACCTTAAATCTAATCTCCTTTGTTTAGTCTTCTTCCCGACCATTAACAATAACAACTTGTAATCAACCATTCTAAACAATGGCAATTATCCCAAACCAAAAACCCACTGAAAGACCATAAACTATCCACCCCACATCTTGGGAATGTGGGCATCATGTTCTTAAAATTGCTTCCTGCTGTTTGTGGGTGAAGCCATCTTTAGGAAAACCTGAAAAAACATTTTGGGTTAATTGTCAAGTCCTGGGAAAAGTAGCTGTATCATTTGTTCTCCAGTCTCTGTATAATGCAAAAGTGTAAAGCTTAACTCAAGTCCTTGCTGGAATAGTCAGTGAGGCTGGATCATCTCAGCTAGCCATCTCAAAACTGTCCTGAGCAGTTTGTAGCCCAAAGCTGATCTTTGGGTGTGTTTGTCAGCTTAATGATATTATTATTTTCCATGTGGAATCTTCATTGTGGGGTCCCACCATCTTTCTGAAGACTTCAAATTTGATGTTAGGCCTGGTCATGATTCCCTGCAGAAAACTGATAGAGACTCCAACTCAAAAATATGTACAGGCAGATAAATAAAGCCTTTTTTTCTAGAATTAGTTAGTACTCTATATGACCTTAATATTATAACAAAAGTTTAAAATATGTATTAATTTTATAAATTTTGATATAAAATTCATACATTAAGAAAAATTTAAAGAGTCAAAATAGTCAATTAGAAACAAAGAATTGAGATTAGTGGCAATAGTCCCTTAATTTTGGACAGAATCCCATATCAGATAGCTCCTTCTGCTGACAAGATATAGAGATTTTGCATTTTCTTCTTGACAAACATGCTTGGGTTTAGAGAAGGAGAGAGCCATTTTCCAACTCCAAAGTCAGCTTTAATTTTTAATTGAACTGGGACTATAAAAAGACCATTTGTCTTAAGTCTCTGTAGAGAACAGCAGAAACATTTAGGAAGAGTAAGAAAATTTTATATGTGATATACCAGTAGGCCAATTTACTCTTTCTTGGGACATTTTTTTCTGGATGATTTATCCCTTTTCTTCAGATGTCTCATTTATCCAGTATTCTTCAGATTCCTTAGCCTTCATTCTCCTGAAAGACAAAAACAAAATCCCTTTCCCAAGCCTAACTTTGGGGAGATTCCCTTTTGACAAGTTATATCTAACCAAATGGAAAGCATTTGTTAGGGGTGTAAGTTAATTTTAAATTGAATGGTCATGCTGATTGATGAACTATCACCTCTTCTAGTTAAGATAGGTCTCTCTTGTTCAAATCAAACCTTTATCAATTTTGATGGCATTCATTGCTTTTCTTCTCCTGTAGAAACAAAAGCAAAATCTCATCTCCAGCATAACACATATCCTGGTTTCCATTCTGAGGTCAGCACACCCTTAAAGTATGTAGGCTGATTTAATTCTGTAGTTTTTTTCTTTTATTCAATGTCTCTCTGCAGCTATTGTTACTTTCTCTTTAGCATTTAGAAAAAGTTAATAGAGCATTATGTAATATATCTTGGGGAGATGTTACCTTTTTCTATTTATTTAGCATATTCTTTATAGATTGATTTGATACTTCTATGTCTACTTGGGCTGTAAGATTATGTGATATACCTGTAATATGCTTTATATTGTAATAAGTAAAAAACTGTTTCATTTTATCAGAGACATATGCTGGAGCATTGTCAGTTTTAATTTGTGCAGGTATACCCACAATGGCCATAACTTCGAGCAAATATCTAATCAGCTTTTTCAGAACTCAGATCAGTTGCCCATTGAAATCTTGAATAAGTATCAATAGTGTGGTGTACATATTTCAATTTTCCAAATTCCACAAAGTGAAACATATCCATCTGCCAGATTTCATTCCTCTGAGTATCCTTTAGGTTATATCCTGCTGGTAGTAGAGTTTGATTGTAAAAAGAACATTTCCTTGGCTTGTTGTCAAGCTATGGAAAAATCCCTTTTAAAAATCTTTACTATTAACATGATGTTGTTTTTTTTTTTTTTTTTTTTATGAAATTCTGAGGCCTCCAGCACATTTCCTATCAATAGTTTATCAATTTCATCAAACCTTTTGCTAGAGGGCCTGGCAGACCTGTATGGGATCAGATGTGAGTTATATATAAAGGATACTTCCTATTCCTGATTATATCTTGTAAGTGAATAAATAACAAAGTTAATTCTGACTCATCAGGGATTAATTCTGCAGTATCAATATGTAATACCACTCTTTCAGCATACTGAGAGTCAGTAACTATGTTGAAAGGTTCCAAAAAATCATGAATACCAACAGAATAGCATATAATTCTGAGTTTTGAACTGAATTATAAGGACTTTGAACTACTTTACTTAAATTTTCTAACTTGCAACCTGCCTTTCCTTGTTTGTTTACATCTGTATAAAGTGTACGGCCTCCAGATATGGGTGTTTCCCAAACAATATAAGGCAGATTCCAATCAGCTCTCTTTATAAGCTGAATTCTATCACTTTTGTGATATTTACTGTTATTATCTCCAAAAAAATTACTGCAAGCTCTTTGCCAAGGTTCACTTTCTGCCCATAATTTACCAATGTCATCCTTAATTAAAGGTACTACAGTTTCTGCTGGGTCTGTTCCTGCTAATTGATGAAGTCTCAATTTTCCTTTTAAAATCAACTCAGAGATCTTTTCTACACAAGTTTTTACATTTTACTATTTATTTGGTAGAACTATCTATTCCAATGTAACATCTTCCCTCTGCATTAAAATTCCTATAGGGAATGCTTAACGGGTAAAGTAATCAAAATGCAATCAATCTTTGGATCCACATTATCCACACGTCCTTCCTGTACTTTCTTTTACACCAAGGCCAATTCTCTCTCAGCTTCAGCTGATAATTCTCTTGGACTATTTAAGTCCTTGTTACCTTCTAAGGTTTGGACCAAATTACTCAGTTCATCATTTTTTACACCAACAATTCATAGATAGGAAATGTCTCTGAATAATCTTTGAAAGTCATTAAGAGTCCATAATCATTCTCTCCTAATTTGCAACTTTTGGAGTCTAATTTTTTTGTAGACCTATTTTATACCCTAAATAATTAATAGAATCTCCCCTTTGTATCTTTTCAGGAGCAATTTGTAATCCCCAAAGGGGCACAGTTTTATTTACTTCTTCAAACATTCTTTCTAAAGTATCTACATTTGAATTAGCAAGTAAAATATCATCAAGGAAATGATAAATTATAGATTTAGGAAACTGTTTATGTAATACTTCTAATGGATATCATACAAAATATTGGCACAGGGTTGGGGTATTTAACATTACCTGAGGGAAAACCTTCCATTGATATCTCTTCATCATCTGAGAATTATTATAAGCAGGCACCATGAAGACAAATCTTTCTCTTTTTTTTTTTCTTGTAATAGTATTGAAAAGAAACAGTCTTTTATTTCAATAACTATAAAAAAATCCTTTAGGTAATAAAGTAGGGAAAGGAATTCCAGATTGTAGAGAGCCCATTGGATAAATTACTTTGTTACTTTCTCTTAGATCTGTTACCATTCTCCACCAACCAGATTTCTTTTTAATTAAAAATATTGGAGAATTCCAAGGGCTGGTTGATTCTTTAATATGCTGAGCATTTAACTGTTCTTGCTCCATCTCTTCTAAAGCCTGCAGTTTCTTTATTGATAAAGACCACTGCTGAACCCATACAGGCTTGTCTGTTAATCATTTTAAAGGTAGAGCTGTTGGTGTCTTTAAAAGATATCAGTTGTTGAGCCCTGTTCTTGTACAATCTGGATGGCCGGTGACTGTTCTTTATAATATCTCCTAATATTTCTCTCAGAAACATATGTTAGTTTATGGTTTGTTTCTGAGGTTGGAAAAATGTTAATCTGGGTATTCCATTGATGTAATAGATTATAGCCTGATAAATTCATAGCTATATTAGCCACATATGGCTTTAATTTTCCTCTCTGTCCTTCTAGCCTTATACATCTGAACCATCTTGTGCACTGTTTCAATTGAGATAATGTTCTAGTCCCTAACAGCTGAACATTTACCTCCTGAAGAGGCCAATTTGGATGCCAAAATTCTGGTGCAATTATTGTAATGTCTGCACCTGTGTCTACCAAACCTTCCAAGAGAATGTCATTTATTCATATTTTTAATTTTGATCTTTGTTCATTTATAGATGTTTGCCCCCAAAATTGCTTTATGGTTTCTCCTGAATTTCCCATTCTCTCTGCTACAGCTGTTCTATCACCCCAAGTAGCCTGATTTATTCCAATAGCCATTTGGTTATTTAATTGCTCTGAGAAGAGGTTTCTTCTACAATGGCAGGAAAGGTCTGAACTGAATTTGCCATGGAGGCCTGTATGAGGTCCCTCAGGGTGTTTCCTGAGGGCAAAGGCAAAGGATTATCTTGTCTGTCCCTTGTTGATCTACATTTGTTAGTCCAATGTTTACCCTTACCACACCTTCTGCATAATACAGATGGGAGGGGGATTCTGTTGCCATTGTTCCTTGAATAAACATTCTTTCTAGGAACTCCCTGTTTACAATCACTTTTCAAATGACCTTGTTTACCACAATTAAGACATCTGATGTTATTATTTTTCCTCAAAACTTTTGATATCACCTCTCCTATCCACATAATATCCTGGTCATGAGACTAAATATCACTTGTGCCCCTGATCCAATCCTCCAAGAGTGCTGATATTGTCTTTAATAGCCTGTTCATTCTTTTGCATGCTGCATTCACATTCTCAAAATCCAAAAATTCAATTATTATTTGTCTAGCTTCTGAATTTGGTATCATTTTATTTACTGCTGAAGGCAGCCTTTGTAAGAAATCTGTGAAGGATTCTTTCAGGCCTTGTATAACTTTTGTAAATGATTAAATTTTCTTCTCTGCTTCCTCAATTCTGGCCCATGCATTCATGGCT
Organism: Onychomys torridus; assembly: GCF_903995425.1. NCBI lineage: Eukaryota > Metazoa > Chordata > Mammalia > Rodentia > Cricetidae > Onychomys > Onychomys torridus. The sequence goes on along the minus strand of NC_050447.1, from coordinate 3,553,599 downwards.
GCCAAGCAGCATAGAATTAAGGTTTGGTTATCATATAAATATTGTCTTTGTATATCAGCATAATCACCCTCTCTAAGAAGCTGATTCTGGAAATTTCCAGACCTATAGCCCTGCATCATTGTTCTTTTATTTTTGCATCCTCTTTAAACCAGGTCCTCCACTGTAACTGTGGACTGGTTTCTAGGACAGCTCTAATGAATTCTTTCTAGTCCAGAGGGATAATTCTATTACAAGTTGACCATGAGTTTAACATCTGCTTTACAAATCAAGAGTGCATGCCATATGATACTATACCTTCTTTAAATCTCCGTAAATCTTACATTTCCACTGGAGTCCAATTAGCTTCTACATGCCCTTGAACATTTGTCATTTCCTGTAAGGTTACCTGATAGATTAAGTTTGGTTGTTTGAAAACAGGCTGTTTCTCTGTAACCATATAATACAACCCTGAGATAATTTCACTTTTAAATTCTTCTGTCTTGGATCTAAATTCTCATAATTTATTGTAACAGGTTTTTCTAAAGTCAATCCTGAGTTAGGTTCACCTTTAAATGCTTCTGTTTGGTTCTGAATTTCTCTGTGATTCATTTTAACCGAGTTTTCTAAAGCTATTATCTTGGCACTTAAATTGACCAAACTTTTTAATGCTAAAATAAAAATGATCAAATAAATAATATTCATAATTGATGCTATGTACATCCCATCAATATTAATTATCCTGTCATTTAATTGTTCTAATTTCAGACTGCCTCATGTATTATCAGAGACCAACTCTGGAAGAGACTGCTCTTCCAGAGTTCCTGAGTTCAATTACCAACAACCACATGGTGGCTCACAACCATCTGTAATGAGATCTGGTGCCCTCTTCTAGCCTGTAGTCATACATGCTGTATATATAATAAATAAATAAATATTTAAAAAATTCTCTGTTAACTAATTTCACCCTTTAAGATATCTTAATTTGCTTACCAAGTCTGTTGAGTGCATTGAACAATGGAAGTCTGAGTGACTTTCAAAGCAGCTACCTAGTGTAGTGGCAGTCCAAGATGGGAATTCTGAAAGAGCCCACCACCCATCAGAAGAGAAAGCCAAGGAGAGTCTGGCCATGTGCTCTGGCCTGAGCCATGCGACTGGGCCTGAGCCAGGGACCCAGTAAGCCTACAAGTGGCTTTTTAATGAATTCTTGCCATGTTGAGCACCAATTGTAGATGAATTTCTATTTTTTAATTTTTATTAATTTATGTTTTTTCTAGACAGGGTCTCTCTGTGTAGCTTTGTGCCTTTCCTAGGTCTTGCTCTGTCAACTAGGCTGGCCTCAAACTCACAAAGATCTGCCTGCCTCTGCCTCCCGGGTGCTGGGATTAAAGGCATGCACCACCACCACCTGGCTGTAGATGAATTTCTAAATGGTCTTATTAAATAAAGAACATGGAGCCAGATATAGGGGTTTAAAGCCTGGAGAGATCAGGGAAATAGGGAAACCCACAGCTAACCTTACCTTACCAACTCTGTATCTTCCAAATATGAGTTACTTCTTATCTACACACACCTAAATGCCTTGCTATTCTGCCATCTGATTTGCTTTCTCTGTTCAGCTACATCACTTCTTCTTCCTGCCTAACTCTGTCACTTCCTGTCTGTCTATATAGACCTCCAGACTTCCATGATTAACTAGTGTTGGAATTAAGTCATGTGCCACCACACATGCCTCTACTTCTAGTGTGGCCTTGAATACACAGAGATCCTGCCTACTAAGTGATAGGATTATGGGCATGTGCTACTACTGCCTGACTTATTTGTACTTATAATGACTGGCATTTTTCTTCTGATCTCCAAGCAAACTTTATTTATTAAAGCACAAATAAAATATCACCACAGTGTTCCTCCAAACAAAAGCATGGTCAGGCCCATCACAGCAATACCTTAGTCTCTGGTACCAACTTCCATCCTAGTTATGTTTTTATGGCTGTGAAGATACACCATGAGAACTGAAATTCTTATAAAGGATAGCATTTAATTTATGGTGGCTACAAGTTTAGAGGTTTAGTCCATTATCATCATGATAGGATGTATATGGCAGCATATAGACATATAGATGCTAGAGAGGTAGCTGAGAGTTCTACATCTGGATCAGCAGACATTAGGAAGTGAGAATGACACTGGGCCTAGCTTGAGCATCTAAAACCTTAAAGCCTATGTCCATTAACATACTTCCTCCAAAAAGGCCACACCTACTTATAGTGCAATTCCCTATGGTGTTATGGGAACCATTTCCCTTCAAACTACCCCAGCATGATATTCAGCTAGAATCTGATCAAAAAATATTCAGACATTTCTTTGAAAATTGTTATCACAAAACTTGCAATAAATTTTTTGCATGATTCATTTCATTCATATGTAAAGAAACATTTTGAATAGCTGAATTCCTAAAACAAGCAGCACAGGAAGACCCTTGCTGAATGAACACTTCCATCAAAGAAATATAGTGAATAAACTAGACAGAAATCCTAGTTGTTTTTTGGTCAAAATAGAAGCTGTTGTTTATTTAAGATCCTGTGAATTTACTTACCTTTGCTTTGTTTTCTGTTTAGGAAGAAATGTCTTATGAAGACAGGGAGGCAAGTGAGCCAGGAAGACAGTAGCAGATAACCTGAAAACATTAGTGTGCCCAGGCATCTTTCTAAGAGCCTTGCCTGGACCTCTAGCTGGGTGAATAGCATTCACACTCTGCCTATAATTCTCCAGTCACTTTGTAAGAAAAACTAATACCTTACGAACAATTTTCCTTTTAGCAATTAGTTTCAAGTCTTTCACATGTGACTGAAAGAACACACTTCCTTCTTCACTTCAAGCCTTATTCTACTTCCTTCTAGTAATTTCCATACATTTCTAGACTAGGGATACAGCTAAATGGTAAAGAGTTTGTCTGGCATACAGAAGACCTAGAATGTATTTCTAGCACTGAAAAAAAATCACTACTTTCCTCCCCTTCCACTTACTATCAAGTGAAGATTTCCCTGACTCTTCCCAGAGCTCCTCTGTCTCAGAAAGCAGGAACTCAGCAGGTATTATAAGCAATGTTTCTTGACTTACCTATTGAGCACATGTTGGATCTGTTCCCATAGCACATAGGGTTGAGCTACTGTTGATTTCTATGCTTTCTCCCACCATTTTAATTGTCTTTTGTATTCATCATAATTAAGTCATTTTTTTACATTTACCCTCTATTATTATCTTAATATTATACCACTGACATTGTGTTTCTTCCAGGGAGAGATGGTTTGTTCTGTGAGATACTGATGTATCTGTTAAGGAACACAAAGCAATGAACCACAGTGAAAGCACTTGCAGATAGTTTTTCAGCTCCATATTAGACTCTGCGTCCACTGCTTTGCACACTTCACAGGTGTGAGGTTGGTGACCAATTCTCATGAGTCATCTTATATATCTTCAACCATGTTTTTCTCATCCTTCAGGTCCTAGCAGCCTCCTCTTTAAGATGCCTAGCTGAGACATGGGGTATACCTTCCAAATAATCTGGTTATATGAGAAAATTAGTTATCTATGATGTAAGCAGGACTCAGTGGCAGAGGAAGCTAGATAGGAAAATCCTCTTTGTTTCTACTTTTTATGGACTGCTTTGACATACAGCAACACTTTGAAGTCTTTCCATGGAAATGCAATTTGAATCTTGTTGTTGAAATAATACCAGATGAGAAAGAGGGACTGAAAATCTCACTTCTCTCCAATTCTTCCAAATCTAGTCCCCCAGTCTCATCCCGAGTTCAGTGACAGATAGCCTGCTGCAGCTTCCATTCTCCATTGCCAGCACCTCAAGTGGATCATGTGGTGCTCCTCCAAACTTCCTCCACTGTCACCCTGTTATCCCAGCCCATAACTCCCGTAGGCTCTCTTTGGGAACCCAGTAGCCAAGCCCAGCTAAGAAGCAAGTAGGTCAGCAAAAAATGTAGTTGAGATTTAGCTCTTCACTCCTCTCCTCAAAAATCCACTCCTCAATTAGATACCCAGCTCCACTATTGTGCCCTATACTCATTCTTTGTCCCCATTCCCAGAGGGCACAAAAGAACCTGGTAGAATACCCTGCTTTCCTCCCTTCTATGGCTGCTTTCAGCCATATCCCTCCTAGCCCATCCCAATTTATAAATGTCAGCTACCAATACCTAGAAAGACATTTTACCTAGATATCCTAGTGTCTACACCTATCTGGATCCCAGAAGGATTTCTTACCAGGCAGTACAAAGTCACCACACCCCTCTAAGAATCAGAGAGGGCAACAGAAAACAACAAAGCACCCACCCAACAAATCCAAGACCCAATATCAACACTAAGAATTACAGTCTTCCCAAACCTAGATGCCTAGACACCAGAGAAAACCACAATAACAGCCAGGACAATATGTCTAAAATAGAGCCCAGAAGCCCTACCACAGTGGGCTCAGAAAATTGCAATCTAGTTGAAGTACAAGACAAATACTTTAAAATAGGTTTTATAAATAGGATGGAGGGGAATGAATAAATTCATTTTGTAAAGAAATCTATGAAAACACAAACAAATAGTGAAAAGAAGTAAATAAAACTGTTCTAGAAATGAAAGTGGAAGTAGAATCAGTAAAGAAAACCTAAACTGAGAGAAATCTAGAAATAAAAAATTTAGGAATTCAAACTGGACCTCAGAGGCAAGCCTTATCAACAGAATACAAGAGATGGAAGAGAATATCTCAGGCACTGAAGACACAGTAGAAGAAATGGATACCTTGGTCAAATAAAATGTTAAATAGGAGAAGAAAAAGAAGAAGAAGAAGAGGAGGGGGAGGAGGAGGAGGAGGAGAAAGAAAAATCCTGGTACAAAACATCCAAGAAATCTGACATGATAAAAAAAAGACCAAGCATAAGAATAATAGGAATAAAGGAATGAGAAGAAATTCAGGTTAAAGGCAGAAAAATACTTTCAACAAAATCATAGAAGAAAATTTTCCTAACCTAAAGGACATGCTAGACAGAAGAATGACAAAGAACACCCAATAGACTAGATGGGAAAAGAAAGTCCCTTTGGCATATAATAACCAAACATAGTAAATACATGGAACTAAGTAAGAATATTAAAAAGCTGCAAGGGAAAAGACCAGTTAACACATAAAGGAAGACCTATTAGCATAATACCTGACTTCTCAATGGAGACTCTAAAAGCCAGAAAGGACTGCACAGATGTTCTACAAACTAAGTGATCATAGACACTAGTCCAGACTATTGTACCCAGCAAAATTCAATCACAATAAATGGAGTAAATAACATATTGTATGATAAAAACAAATTTAAGTGATAACTATCTATAAACCCAGACTTACAGGAAGTGCTAGAAGAAAAACTTAAAGAGGTTAGCCACACCCAACAAAACACAAGGAATACATAACCATAGACTAGCAAATCCAAAGAGTAGAAACACACACACACACACACACACACACACACACACACACACACACACACCACAATAGCAACAAAGTAGCAGGAATCAACAAAGACTGTTCATTGATATCTCTCAATATCAGTGGTCTCAATTTCCCAGTAAAATGATAGAGACTAACAATATGGAAGTGAAAACAGGATCCGTCCTTCTACTGCATCTAAGAAATACACCTTAACATCAAGAATAGACATCACCTCAGGTTTAAAAGATGGAAATTGATATTCCAAGAAAATAGACCTAAGAAGCAAGCTGGTGTAGCCATTCTAATTTCCAACAAAATAGACTTCATACCAAAACTAATCAAAAGAGATAGGGAAGGATACTACATACTCATAAAAGGAAAACTCTACCAAGAAGACATTGTAATTTTTAAGATCTATGTACTAAATATAAGGGCAATATGTTTATAAAAGGAATACTACTATAGATTAAATTATATATTGACCCTCACACACTGATAGTAGAAGACTTGAGTACCCCACTCTTGTCAATAGTCAGATCATCCAGACAAAAACTAATTAGAAATGTTGGAGCTAACTGACATTACAAAACAACTAGATATAACAAACATTTACAGAACATTTTACCCAAACACAAAATAATGTACCTTCTTTTCAGCACCTGTGAAATGTTTTTGAAAATTGACCACATACTCAATCACAAAGCAAGTTTCCACAGAGTCAAGAAAAGTGAAATAATACATCCATCCTATTTGACCTACATGGATTAAAACTGAATATCAACAATAACAGAAATCTTACAAACTTGTGGAAACTGAATAATTCACTATTGAATGAGAAATGGATCAAGGCAGAAATTAAGAAAGAAATTCAATACTTCATAGAATTGAATGAAAATTAATACACAATTGAATACACATTCAAACTTATGGGATATAATGAAGGCAGTTCTAGGAGGTAAGGTGATAGCACTAACCACCTGATTAAAAGAAACTGGAGAAATCTCATACTGATAACATTACACCTGAAAGCTGTAGAATAAAAGAAGAAATCACACACAAAAGGATTATATGGTAATAAATAATCAAATTCAGGGCTAAAGTCAATAAAATAGAAAGACCAAAAACAATACAAAGAATCAATGAAACAAAGATTTGCTTCTTTGAGAAAATCAGTAAGACTGACAAACTCTTATAAAAATTAACTAAACAGCAGTAAGAGGATATCCAAATTAACAAAATTAGAGGTGAAAAGGAGGACATAATAACAGACACCAAGGAAATTCAAAGAATCATAAGGATATATTTCAAAACCTACCACCAAATAAGAAAACCAAAAGGAAATGGATAATTTTCTTTGGCTTTTGGAAAATGCTAATTCACAATGCAAATGGGTAATTAGACCTTTAATGTAAAGATCAGCACCAATATGGATCCACGATACAGTCAATATTGAATCTCATAGCCATGATGATTCTTGGATAGGAGAGGTGATTTTCAGAGGCTTGAAGAAAAATCAAAACATCAGGTGTTTTAATTGTGGCAAATAATGTAAACTAAAAATGGACTTCAGACATGGCATTCATAAAAAATACTGGTTTTTTTTTTTCTAGAAATAATCCTAACAGAATTCCCCTACATTCTGGAGTATGCAGAAGGGGAAGGAACGGATGACATGGAACCAATAAATGCAAATCAATAAGGGACAGATAAGGTAACCATTTGCTACTGAAAAATGCTTTGGGGAGCTCTTGCAGGCCTCCATGTCAAATTTGGTTCAGTCATTCCCTCTAACAATGGGGGAAACTTCTCCCCAGAGCAATTAAAGTACCTAATGCCTATGGTGAAAAAAACATAGTGCTCTGGATGATAGAACAGCTTTAGAAGATAAGACAAAAATTTGAGGAAAAAACCATAAAGCAAATATTTTGTCAAACTTCTATAAATGATCAAAGACCAAAGCTAAAATATGAGTAAATGACATTGTAATTGAAGGTTTTATAGACACAGGGGTAGATGCAACAAATTGCACCAAAATTTTGGCATTCAAATTCACCTCTTTAGGAGGCAAATATTCAGCTTTTAGGAATTGGAACTTAATCTCAGGTAAAACAAAGCATGGCATTGATTGAAAGTATAGGACCAGAAGGACAGAGAGGAAAATTAAAGCCATACATGGCTAACATAGCAATGAATTTTTTAGGGTGTGATTTGGAATGGAATACCCAGATTAACATCCATCCAGTCTCAAAAACAAACCATAAACTAACCTATGCTCCTGGGAAAATATATTAAAAGATATTATAAAGGACAGTCACTAACAATTCAGGTTGTACAAAAGCAGGGTACAACATCTACTAATCTTTTAAAGGTACCAATAGCCCTACCTTTAAAATGGTGAAATGACAAATCTGTCTGGGTCGGACAATGACTTTTGACATTAGAAAAATTACAGGCCTTAGAACAGCTGGTACAAGAACAGCTAAATGTTCAACCTATTCAATAATTGACCAGTCTTTGACATTCTCCTGTATTTTATTGAAAAGAAATCTGGAAAATGAAGAGTGGTAACAGATCAAAGAGCTGTTATTAAGGTGATTCAGCCAATGGGATCTTTACAGCCTGGAATTCCCTTCACTTTCCTATTACCTAAAGGATGGTCTATTTTAGTTATTGATATAAAAGACTGTTTTTTCACTTTACCTTTACAAGAAAAGGATAGAGAAAACATTGTCTTCTTGGTGCCTACTTATAATTCTCAGCCTGTTAAGAGATATCAATGGAAGGTTCTCCCAGAAGGGATGTGAAACAGCCCTACCTTGTTCCAATATTTTGTATGACAGCCATTGGAAATGATTCATGTACAGTTTCCTCAATATATAATTTTCCATTATATACATGATATCTTAGTAGCTGATTCAAGTGTAGATACTTTAGAAAAAAATGTTTGAAGAAGTAAAGAAAATTTTGCCATTTTGGGGATAACAAATTGCTCCCAAAAAATACAAAGAGGAGATTCTATTAATTACCTAGGAAATAAAATAGGTTTACAAAAATTCAATCCCAAAATATCAGGAGAGATCAATTGCAGACTTTTAATGACTTTCAAAAATTGCTGGGAGACATTATCTGGCTATGGCCCACAATTGGATTAACAACTCAAGAACTGAGCAGTTTGTTTCAAACCTTACAAGGTGATGAGGACTTAAATAGTCCAAAGAAATGATCAGCTGATGTTGAGAAAGAATTGGCTTTTGTAGAAAAGAAACTACAGGATACATATCTGTATTGTTTGAATCAAGAGCTTGATTGTATTCTAGTTATTTTACTTTCTATGCATTCCCATATAGAAATTTTAATGCAGAGAGAAGATAATATCTTAGAATGGATATTTTAACCACATAAACAGAATAAAAACTTAAAGACCTATGTACAAAAGTTTTCTGAGTTGATATTAAAAGAAAAATTGAGAGTTCATCAATTAACATGAATAGACCCAGCTGAAATTATAGTAACTTTTACTAATGCTGAAATTTCCTCTTTATGGGCAGAGAATGAACATAGGCAAAGATCTTTCAGTAATTTTTGGGGGAGATTAACAACAAATATCCCCAAAGCAAGATAATTCAATTTATAAGAGAACTCACATTGTACAGGGAACCCCAATTTCTGGAGCCCCTAACATTCTATACTGATGCAAAAAAATCAGAAAAGGCAGGTTATAAATCAAGAAATTTGAATAAAGTGGCCCAAAGCTCTTATGATTCTGTTCAAAATCAGAATTATATGCTAGTCTCATGGTATTATTAGATTTTCTAGAAACTCTTAATATAGTTACTGACTCTCAATATGCAGAAAGAGTTGTTTTATATAATTAAACTTCTGAATTCATTCCAGATGATATAAAATTGACTTCATTATTTATTCAATTACAAGAAATAATCAGAAATAGAAATTATCCCTTATATATAACACATATTATATCCCATACTGGTCTACCAGGTTCTCTAGTACAAGGTAGTGATGTAATTGTTCAACTATTGGTAAGAAATGTGCTAGAAGCCTCAGAATTTCATTAAAATAGACCATGTCAATAGCAAGTGTTTGAAAAAAATTTTCATCACTTAACAACAAGCTAAGGAAATTATAAGAAAATGTTCTACTTGTTCCTTGTATAACTAAACTCCACTACCTGCAGGAAGTAATCCAAAGGGTACTCAAAATAATGAAATTTGGCAAATGGACATGTTTCATTTTGCAGAGTTTGGAAAATTAAAATATTTACACTATACTATAGATACATATGGTCAGCATTTCAATGGGCAACTGCTTTGGGTTCTGCAAAAGCTGATTCTGTAATCACACATTTGTTAGAAGTTATGACCATCATGGGGATACCTGTAAAAGTTAAGACTGACAATGCTCCAGCATATGTCTGTAGTAAAATAAAACATTTTTTTGCATATTACAACATAAAGCTTATTACAGGTATAACACAACCCTACAGGAGAAGCAGTTATAGAAAGATCTAATCAAACTCTAAAGGATATGTTTAATAAACAGAAAGGTATAGCAAAAAGGCCCAGAGTTAGATTTCCCAATGTTTTATTATAACTTTAAATTTTCTAAATGCTTATGACAAAGAATGACAGCTGTGGAGACATTGGATAATAGAAAAAAATCTGCTGAATTAGATCAGCCTGTATACTTTAAAGATGTGCTGACCTCAGAATGGAAACCAGGATATGTGTTATTTTGGGAAAAAGGTTTTGATTTTGTTTCCACAGGAAAAGAAAAACTATGGATACCATCTAAATTGATAAAAGATTTGAACAAGAGAGACCTCTTGATGACAAAATGTGATAGTTAATCAACCAGCATGACCTTTGAAATGTGCTGGGCAGTGGTGGCATACGTGAAGAAAAAGGACAAATCATCCAGAAAACATGTCTCAAGAGCCTATTAGTATATCATATTTCCAACAGAATAAAATTTTATACATTTTCCCAAATGTTTGTTTCTGCTGTTCTCTACAGACATATAATGCAAATAGTCTTTTTGTAGTCCCAGTTCAATTAAGAATTAAAGCTGGCTTTAGAGTTGAAATGTGCCTCTCTTCTTCTCTAAACTGAAACATGCCTGTTAAAAGGAAAATCCAAAATATCTGTATCATGTCAGAAAAGCCATCTGATATGGGACAGAAAATAAAAAACAAAATTAAGAGACTATTCTATTGCCAATAATATCCTAATCCTTTGGTTTTATTTTGTCTCTTTAAAATGTTCTTAAGGTATAAATATTATCTCAATATACATATATTGGCAAATTGGGGAGGAAAGGATTTATTTGGCTTACAGGTCATCTGCACTGTTCATCATTGAAGGAAGTCAGGACAGAAACTCAAACAGAGCAGGAACCTAGTGGTAGGAGCTGATGCAGAGGCCTTGGAGAAGTGCTACTTACTGACTTGTTGCCTGTGGCTTGCTCAACCTGTTCTATTATAGAACCCAGAACTACCAGTCCAGGGATGGCACCACCCACTATGGGCTGGATCTTCCCACACTATTCACTAATTAAGAAAATGCCCTACACCTGGATCTTATGGAGGCATTTCTTCAATTGAGGGTCCCTCCTTTTAGATAACTCTAGCTTGTGTCAAGTTGTCATAAAACTAGCCAGCATTCCAATCAAGTGAAAGACTGGCATGACAAAAACTTTAAGACATTGAAAAAAAAAAAACTGAAGGTTTCAAAATATGAAAAGATCTCCCATGCTCAAGGATTAGTAGAATTAATATAGTAAAAATGGCCATCCTGCCAAAAGCAATCTACAGACTCAGTCTAATCCCCATCAAAATTCCAATAAAATCCTTCACAGGTCTTGAAAGGAGAATCTTCAGCTTTGTATGGAAACCAAAAATCCAGGATAGCTAAGTAATAAAGGAACTGCTGGAAGTAGTACTACTTAGCTATAGTAATAAAAATAGCATGGTATGGACACAAAAATAGACATGTCAGTCAAAGAAATTGAATTGAATTGAAGACCTGGACATAAATCCACATATCTATGGACACCTGATTTGTGACAGACAACCCAGATACACACACTGGAAAAAAGACAAAATCTTCAACAAATGGTGCTATTTAAGGTGGAAGACTAATAGAATTAGAAGAAACCTGACAGATCTATACTTACCACGCTGCACAAAATCAACTCCAAATGGATCAAAGACCTCAACACAAAAGCAGATACACTGAATGTGATATTAGAGAAATTAGGCAATGACCTTGAACTCAGTAGCACAGGAAAAGATTTTCTGAACAGAACACCATTAGTACAGGCACTAAGAGCAACAATTAACAAATGAGACCTCATGAAACTGAAATGCTTATGCACAGCATGAGTGCAATCATTAGGACAAAGTGGTTGCCTACATATTTGGAAAGTATTTTTACCATCTAAATACATCCAATAGAGGGTTAATATCCAAAAAATATAAAGAATTTAAAAAAACTAGATATCAAGAAGACAACCCAATTTAAAAAATGGGCTATAGTTCTAAACAAAATTCTCAAAACAAGAAACTCAAATGGCTGAGAAATGCTTAAAGAAATGTTCAACATCCTTAGTAATCAGAAAAATGCCAATCAAAAATACTTTGAGATTTTATCTTATACCTATCAAAATTACTAAGATGAATAAAACAAGTGATAGCTCATGCTGGTGAGGATGTAGGGTAACAGAATAACTCATCTGTTGCTGGTGGTTCTGCAAACTAGTATAGCCACTATGAAAATCAGTCTTGTGTTTCTTCAGGAAGACAAAAATTGAGCTGGAAGTCCAAAGAAAGTCTGATTACAGAGAAAAACATCATCCTGTGAGGTGACCCAGACCCCAAAGACAAGTATGGTATATATTCTTTTAATGTGGATATTAACTATTAAGTCATTGAGAACCTAGCTACAATACATAGGATCAAAGAAGTTGGGTATAAAGTGAGCATGTGCCCCCATTCATAATCCAGAAGCAATCTCCAACTGATAATCACTTGTTAATGAAAAATAAGTTTTCTTCAAGGGAGTCTCCCTGTTAAGACAAACTACTCTTCCAGGCAGGCTGTATGTCCAGCAGTAGATTGCCAACAGAAAATGAATTCAATTTAATCTTGGATGTGCCTTGTTTCATAATGTTGTCTCATGCTCTTTCTTTTCTTTTTCTTTTTAATTTTATCTTATTTTTATTATTATTTTATGTATTTATATATTTTTTCTTCTCTCATTTTGCCCTACAATTCCTTTGCATATGCATTACAGCTTCTAGTTTAGTGGGTTATTTTTTGTTTGTTTGATTGTTTTATATATAGGATCCTTGAGTATGTGAGAAAGTGGGTCTCCATTTCTTGTGCCTTCTTTTAATTTTTTTGTCCACTTCTGATGTGTTAGTTTTGTTTTATCTTATTATATTTTATTTGTCATTAACCCATAGAATCCTCTTTGTTTTCTAATGCAGACAAAGAGATCCAGATGGCAGGGGATATGGTGAAGAGTTGAGAGGAGTAGAGGGAGGGGAAACCATAATCACAATATATGAGAAAAGAGATCTATTTTCATTGAAAGAAAAAAAAAAAGAAAGACAGAAAAACCAGATGAGCAATGCATCCATATCCTGTCACTCCTGTCTTCAGTAGTCAGTGTGTTATGGCCTCACACTGAATCACATTGTATCTTCATTTTTGTTTTACCTCAGATCCCACTGCTTTGGGATTGCAAATGGCATACAGATTAATTACTCTTACCGAAAGTTTTGTTTTAGTATCTCCTTCTAGAAGACTTTAGTAAGCTTTGTATGTGAATGAATTTAGCTGACAAAACTTCTCCAAGGGTAATGCTATTGTATCACAATGTAGTTGGTGAAGCTAAGATAGAAGGTATTTAAATGATTTGCCTAGTTATTCAACTCTGCAAAAACTCTGGACTTGAACAGAGACAATCTGGTTGCAGAACCCATGTTCTGGACTGTTGCTGTCTGTCATCTTCCAACATAGGGCCTCTTGAAGTTGAGATGTGCAGGAACAAGGAGGCTCTCTCAGTAACTGAGTAACTTGACCCAGAACATCTTTATATCTCATGGCTCAAATACAGACCTCAATGAAAATGACTACTTGTTATAGTTTTTGTAAATTATTTGGAAAATGTGAAAATGGATGGTTAAAGCTGAATTCCAAAAGTTTATTATCAATGCATTAAAAGTAAAATTTGTTCTGCTAAAAAGCAACTATTGGTACACACACACACACACACACACACACACACACACACACCTATGTATAAATAACAATCAGGTAATAATCAGGTCTTCTTGCCTAAGCATTAAGATGCATGTCCTGGCTTACAATGAGATTTCTCAATTCTGCTTCTACCATAAATGAAAAGTGACTTGGGGTATCTGTGCCTCATGGCTCAGCATACACACTGTAAGCTGTTAGAGCAGGAGGATATAGGGAAAACAGTGTTTAGCACATACATTGTATGCTGTTAGAGCAGAAGGATGCAGTGTCTTCTGGTTCAGAACATACAGCCATATGCTGTTAGAGCAGGAGGATGCAGTGTCTCCTGGCTCAGCACATACACCGTATGCTGTTAGAGCAGGAGGATGCAGGAAATAGCTTGAAAGGGTTTGTATAGGCTTTATGTCAGAAAAGTGTTGGCTCCCCCTTATTTGATCTTCAAGTTCCAGAAGCCCTAGGCCCAAATGCTTTGATTTACTGCCATACTAAGGTGATCGATTAATGTGAAAAGCTGACTTTATGAGGCTTGTTCATGGATGGTGTTGGAGATGGCCATCATGAGAGTTATACTGCTACTACTCTAAAAAAAATGTCATTGGAAAAGAATCAAATACAGGATAAATTACTGCTTCCACATCAAAAAGCCTCTCAGCAGAAGAGAGTATGTTAGCACATTACCTCTTGGGGTTTGCTACAGATGTTGTTTAGTAAATATAGTTTGAATTGTTGCTAGTTAGGGCCTCCCATTGTCAAAAATGGTGCTCTTCAAGGCCTGTTACAGAGACACTGTCCTTGTGACTAACAGAGGAGACCTGGAGAACACTCTGATGTTACTGGGCAGAATTCATGGAAGGACAGTAAGGATGTGTGGTTACCGTCTAGCTCCCAGATTCACAGTCCAAAGCGAAAGCCAGCACGGCTGGGGTAGTGGTATAACTCAGTGGTAAGGGACAACATGGGAGCATGCATAAGGCCCCATTAAACCAAGAGGTAGGAATGACACGAGAGGATTTTAAAGCAGAGAACCTTGGTTCTCATTTCACTGACCATGGAGAAAAGCAGGAAGACTCCGGTGTGTGTGTGTGGGGTTTTCAGGAACTAGAGCAGCTTTTTACTGCTAGATTGTCAAGCCCAGTATCATGTAGGTGTGTGTGGCTGATGGCTGTCTGATAGCAGATACTGGCCTTGGATGGTGGCTCTTCCCTGCACCCCAGCTCCTCTCAAACTCCAGGCCTGACGGGATTATTATTTGTCATTTATTTAGTTTTTCTCTTTCAGAGATAATGTGGCAAAGCACAGGACCATGGCTGTGCCTCTCCTCAAGTCCTTTCATATTTAGACT
This sequence comes from Onychomys torridus, assembly GCF_903995425.1. Taxonomy (NCBI): domain Eukaryota; kingdom Metazoa; phylum Chordata; class Mammalia; order Rodentia; family Cricetidae; genus Onychomys; species Onychomys torridus. The sequence continues at coordinate 3,538,524 of NC_050447.1, read as the reverse complement.
ATTTTTGTGTGATGAGGAAAAATTCACCATGAATTCATCATGTCTTCTGGATGGCCAGTGGAGCTGAACGGTATGACAATATCACCTGGCTTTGAAAGAGGCTTAAATATGGAAAGGCCAATTTGCAAGCCTTGCATAGTTTTGTTGCTGACACCAAGCTGGGAAAGAAGCAAAAATATTTTGATCTTTGGGCTTGGGCATTTTTGTGACAGATGGTCTCTTCAGCAGCATTCTCCTGGAGGGGTAAAAGGACGACAGAGGAGTGTACCCGTATAGAACACATAAAGTCAAGGTGACAGAGTCTTGGTCTCATTTTATGAGGCTTTGTGCCAAACCTCAGGACACCCAGGCGTCCCCATTCAAGCAAGGGGAGGTTCCCCTTCTGAGCTATATGACAGGGATGACAGTTCACTTAAACAGTCTGGTGGGACCATTTGTTGGGTTGCCGTTCAGGCCCTAGAGAGCCTGTACACAGTCTGACAATGTTCATGTCTGTATGTATAACTGGCCATGAAGTGAGGCAGAGGCAGAGGTGTCTCCAGGTGAGCTTGCACAGACGTGGTAGGGAGGATATTGTTAGAGCCATGTAACCCAACAAAGACCCTTGGGACCTCACCCCAGGTGAGGCATATTGAAGTCTCTGACACAGTTCCACATTTTAAGACCTAAGTGCTGCTTTCTGTCTTTCTGTCTATCTGACTGTCGACTGTCTGACTGTCTGGCTTCATATATCCAGAGTCCCACAGAGACTCAGTTGCCTTGCAGATAAGGCACTGTCCCACTCTGATCAAACACTACACACTACACCCAGGAAAAGCTAGCAACGTCATGAGATTCCCAGGAGAGCTGGGCCTCTTCGTGGCTCCACAACTCTGCCACTTCAGCTCAGAGGTTTCCTGTCTTGATATAATTAATTTATTATCCTGGAAACATCAGTCATGCTCTGAATACTACAGGGCAGGGGCACCCATCAGTCCTTCCAAAGGCCTAACAAGCATAGTAATATAAGTGGAGCCAGAGTATCATGTCAATGTCCTCTGAATGGGACACAGCACACAGTGGCCTCCTGTTTAGAACATCTTTCCCAATGACATTTGGTCACTAATGAACCTAGATTAGGTTCTACCAATTCACACAGCAGAGGCCAGGACAAGGCCTTTCAGGACACTTTTATGCCCACCTGATGGGCAACACAGCCAGTGACATGCAGGCAGTAATCGTTTTTGTTTGTTTTTAGCAGTATCTCTTTGCTAAGCCGTGTCTCAGGTTTAGAGGAATGGAGGAGAAGATGCTGGCCCTAAGAATACTGCTTATCGATTACAAAAAAATGAAACTTGTTCTTTGTTCCTATCAATGTAAAAAGATCCATTTAAGCCCCAAGGTAGTGACTTGGAGTTAGTGATGTGGCACCAGCAGCATGCAGCACTGTTCTCCTTCACTGCATATAATATGTGACAGCAGGAATAGACAAGTCAGCTAACAGGCTTGCTTTCTTTGTGCACTTATATAAGAAGATATGCCCAGCCTTCCATACACATGAACTCTGCATCTATGAATTCAGCCAACAGAGGACAAAACATGGACACTGTGCAGAAATTTGTATCTGTACTGAACATGTGGGTTGTTTTTTTATTGTCATCATCCCCTCAAAAATACCCTACTTTAGATACTGTCATAGCATAGGAGCATCATATTCATGAGTACTATAGATAGTACTTAAAATTGTTGGGCTCCACTCCCAGGTTACGTGCAAATATTGCACACTTTGTGCACAGGATATTGCATCTGCAGCTGTGGGATGCTGGAACTCACAGTGCCCTGGATGTACTGGGGATCAAAGAGCAATGCCACATGGGCACAGCAGCTTAGGAAGTGCTTCATGTGCATCTGTGAGATTTATCTTTGAAACAAGTATGAAAGTGAAAGCCGCATTTCAAAGGGTCAATTGATTTGTCCCAAAGTATCTCATGGAGAGCTAGGCCAAAAAGCCAGAATTTAGGATTTCTGAAATGAAGTTGAGCATTCTTATTCCTTCTTTTTTCTTCCCCAGCTGCTTTCTAATGTAGAGAAAGTGCTAAGAAGAAAATATCACTGTGAAACCTGCAGAGTTTTAACTAGGGAACATTAGCATGGAAATAGCCTGGCACAATTGGATCTAATCTTCTCTCTTTAAGGAGGGAAGGTTTGGGCATGGGAGAGTGTAGGATTTTTTTTAACTCTTTAGCGGCCTGCCACCCAGCTCCCAATTAAATACATGGGGAGACCTTTTGACTTTTTCTTACTTGTGAATACCCAGCCTTAGCTTGGCTTATTTCTAGCCAGCTTTTCTTAACTTAAATTATCACTTAGATGTTTTGTCTCTGGGCTTTTACCTTTCTCTATTCTATATACCTTTCTTTTCTTCTTACTCCGTGGCTGGTTGTGTGGCTGGGTGGTTGGCCCCCCTTCTCCTCCTTTTCTTCCTCCTCCTTCTTCTCTTCTCTCTCCCTCTATTTCTTCTCCCTGCATGCCAGCCCCACCTATCCTTTTTCCTGCCTTGCTATTGGCTGCTCAGGTGTCTTAAGCAGGCAAAGTAACACAGCTTTACAGAGTTAAACAAATGCAACATGAAAGAATGCAACACATCTTTGAAACTTTAAACAAATATTCCACAACATTAATGAATGTAACACACCTTAAGCTAATATTCCACAGGAGAGCAGCCAGAATGAGTGGAATCTGCAGGGGAAAGATCCTTGATGGCCTTCCCTCCTGCACAATGGAGCAGAGAGGCGTCCAGAGGAAGCAGTGCTTCTGTACACTTACAGCATCCCAGGAAGTGGCTGTGCTGCGAGGCAGCTCAGGGCTTATTGAGTGAGGCAAGCTTTGGAGCATCTCAGTCTTCAGTAGAAGTTACAACTACTTGCCAAAGGGGGGAGAATGTTAAACTTGTCTTCTCTTTTGTTCCTGCATACCTTTTGTACAATTTTAGACACATAGAAAAAGTTACCACGATAATATACAGAATTCCAATGTGAACCCCCCAGCATTTTACACTCTCCTCTTCACCTTCTCTCCATACATGTGGAGATGTGCCTGGCTGTGCATCATATATACATACACATGACAAAGTTTATTTTATGGAACTTTCTGGGATTGAGTTGCTGATATTAGGTCTTTTATGTCTAAATACTTTCCTATGTATTCCCTACATACCATCACATTTTTCTTATGTAGCCATAGGATAAATGTGAAAAAGAAAGAAAAGGTTAAGCCAGACTTAGAAGGGCAAATGTTTCATATCCTCCCTCCCTTCTCCAAGGTGTGTTTGTGCAAAACTAAAGAGGACCATTGGTGAAAAAGAGGGGACTAGGGAACGAGATGAATGGGGAGACACAAGCAGAAGAGCAAAGATGTCAACCAAGTACATGAGAAACTTGAATGAAAATTTGCTATGAAAATCTACCATAAGGTTTAATTAATATACACGTATAAATAAAATTTAAAAGGTAGTTAATTCTGATCCAATATTACCGAATCTATAGACATCATTGTACTTGCCTTGTTGTCTGAAGAGACATGCTGTGTGTTTGGAGGGCATTGTCTTTATTCAGGAGTAGTGTTTCTATCTTTCCTTGACCTGGATCCTTTGGAAGATTACAGGTCAATTGTCCTTTATTCTGCCCCTGAACTGGGTCTGTCTAGGGTGGGATCACACTGATATGCAGATGTGTCTTTTAGTGCAGTGCAAACAGATGACACTGAATCATTTTCAAGTCTTTGCTTTGGGAAGGATGATGTGATGACTGTCTCTCCAACTAATGATGGGACCTTGGTTATCATTTGAGCATCTGTGAAGTTTACCCATGGTTAAGTTGTAGTTAGAGTTTTTCTGCCTGGTCCAGTCAGGACAAATCTCTCTTACCTGCCAGTCCCACAGTTGCTCAGACCCAACCAAGAAAGCACACAAAAACTTATATTGTTTACAAACTGTATGGCCGTGGCAGGCTGCTTGTTATCTGCTTCTTCTATCTTAAATTAACCCATTTCTGTTAGTCTATACTTTGCCACATGGCTTGTGGCTTACCAGTGTCTTTACATGTTGCTTTTCATGGAGGCGGTAGGCGGTGTCTCCCCAGCCTTCTACTTCCCGACCAGTAAACTTTGCTTGACAAAATGGTCCTTCAGGTTCCTGCTTCACAGAGGAGAGACACCGCCAGCCTCTAGTCTGAAGATATCCATCCTGAATAATATATTCAGAAGTTAGTTTATGTAATTTCATTCAGTGCATTTGTTAGTCATTTAAAGTATTTTCAGTTTATTTGTTTTCTGCTTTAGTTTTCCCCCTTCATTCAAAGAAGTCAGAAATGTACAAAAGAGGTCAAGTCAAACCTCAGTGTGTTTAATGTTTCTAGTCCATTTCATTCTCTTATTTTCTCTACTCATATTCAGAAAGCACTAGCCTCATTACTTTATAATTTATCTTTACTGGATTTCCTTTGGAACAATTCAGAAGACACAATGATGTTTCCTTTATAAACAAAGCAGAATATTATGCATACTATTTTATATTTAGCTTGTTTAATTCTATAACCTGTCACATAATTCACTCACTATCAATTTGTATAACTCTTGCTCACTCCAGTTTCACAGTAGGGTGGAACACTATTAAGCCATTCTCTGTCTATTTTCCTTAAGCTACTTCTAATAATTTGCTAATAAAATAATCTATGACATATCACGCTATGTATATATACTTTAGTATGGAGGTGCATTATAGGGTAATTTATGAATGCTGAAATTCCCCTACTTTGGGACTGAATTAATATTCATTCACATGAGCAGAGGATCAGTGTTCTGCTTCCCCACAGCTTTTCTAACAGACTAAGTTATGCTACTTTTAATAGCTATACCAATGGCATGTTGGTGTGGTTTTAATGGTCATTTCCTTTACTAGGAGTGTGATTGAACATCTTCCCATGTACTTAAATGATGTTTTATTAACGTCTTTGATTTGCTTGAACCTTTTACTTATTTTTATATTGGCCATTGTCTTATTCCCCCTCAATATTAGAGATGGTTTTTGTTTTGTTTATTTAGTGTGTGTGTGTGTGTGTGTGTGTGTGCGCGCGCGCGCTGACTGTGCCCATGGGAACACTTATAGAGGTCACCTAAAGCCAAGGGCACTGCCCTATTTCCTTGGGACAGAGTCTTCCATTGAGCCTGAAGCTTCAGCTGGGCTGGCTGATGGGTGAGCTTCAGGATCTGCACTTCTGTCTTTGCGTTGGAGTTGTACGCATGCTCAGCCACGTCCAACTTTTTCCAGAGTAAGACTACCTATTTCTTTCCTACCCCACACCTAATTTACTATTGTCCATCCTTAGGACCAATATTCTCTAAACTAGGGACTAGGGACTCATAGGTTAGTGTTTGATTTTAATCTACTAAGTATTGCTTCTTCATGACTTTGAAGTTTTAATTTCTACTGTTCTTCTTTTGTGAAATGCCCTTTTTACTCTTCATGTTGTTGTTGTTGTTCTTGTCTGTTTGTTTTTCGAAACAGGGTTTCTCTGTGTAACCTCGACTGTCCCTGAACTCATTCTGTAGCCCAGACTGGCCTCAAACTCAGAGAGATCCACCTGGCTCTGCCTCCGGCAGGCTGGCATTAAAGGCGCCCAGCTGCCTTTGTGCTCTTTCCAGTTAGTTCACTGGGCATTTCCAAGTGTTGTTTACGGCCCTTTCTCTGTGTGTTTTCTCCCATTCCCTCTGTGCCAAGTTTTAAGTGTTATCTGTTGGATGATGACTACCCCTGACAATCAGTGAAGTGACTCTAAGGACGTGTGGTATTTAGGAAAGTGTGGACACACTGGGAGGCCTCTGCGATGGACCATGAGAAGGTGAGAGGGGCAGAAAGTGAAAGGAGACCTAGTCTGCACACAGCTGCAAGTGGACCACCTCCTGGCGTTCAGATGACAGTGTTTTTAAGAGAAGTTAGGGGTGGTTTCCATGTCCTCTTCACCACCAGCCCATCACACACACACACACACACACACACACACACACACACACACACACACCACTTCCCACTCTACTCTTAATTTCAATCAGAGTACTGCTTAAAGGCATTAGCAAAAGATGTCAAAGTTGTGTAAGTGCTGGTTTTCTATGGAATGAGGTAAAGAAAATTGTAGACAAGTAGTCATTTAAAGCAAAGCATGCATTCCCATTGTCTCCACAAGCTTGGAAATATGCACACATGGAATCAGGCAGAGCCAATTTTGTGGGCAGTCTCTGATTCATTGTGATCCTCCTGGATAGCTACTCTTGAAGATGGCATGTCAGAAGGAAGGTCAACACAGCAGGCTGACTCAGGGCTGTCATCTGAAGATTTTGGTAACAAGGCTGGAGAGCCAAGTTTACTCCTTGTTTTGTCTGATAGATCAGAATTTAGCATCTGTGATTTAAAGGAGACTTACATGTACAGTTAAGTGGAGGAACTCTATGAAAATATGAATTCTCTTAGTTTTCCTGAGTTCTTCTGCTTATGTATGTTCTTAAGTAGATGAGACAGGGAGCATCACACTGTCTTGAAGGACTCACTCCTTAAACAAGAGTCCCTGGCATAGATCCAAACTGTGGCTATAATAGGAAGACACATTAAAAAAAAAATCACATATCAATAAAGATATTTTGTACCCTTTTCTATACTCACCTCTCATTTTTATTCTTGGCTCTCAAAATATATATGCTAAACCTTTATGTGTTTGAGTATAGAATTTTTGTAAATTTTTAAGGCTTTTAATCCTCTCAAGTAATTGTAAATTTAATTTGATTGACCCTTAGTTAGCTCCAGGCTAGGTGTGGTAGCCTCATCAGTTAGACACAAAACACACCATCAGATCTAAAACTGTTCTCATTTTTACCAGGATCATGACCCAGACATCCTGAGTAGGAATAAAGACAGCTGATGGTGTTTCCACTGCTCTAACAAAATATTGAGGTGGGCAATTCATAAATATAATAGGTTTATTAGTGAACAGTTTAGGAGGCTGCAACTCTGACCATCAGGTAGTCTCTCAGACTGGCCTCTGGTGCAGGCCTTCATGGCTTGTCCCATCAAGAAGGATAACATCATGGTAGAAGTGTGGATGACAAGGAGAACTTGCATGGTAGACAGAAATACAGAGACTGGGAGAGGCCTGTCTTTCTCTTTTACAGCAGCCTGCTCTCTTGGGAACAAACTGGATGCTCCCTTGAGATCTGTGGTACCTCTGCTCACTGCATCTCCACTGACTTGATTACTTTGCATCAAATCCTACCTCTTAAAGGTTCTGTCATCTTCCAGTGTCACAATACTGAGACCACGTTTCTGGTGTGTGAACTCCCTGAGTACGTGCAACCACAATAGTAACAAAGATGGAAAACTCAGTGGCATCATCACGACTGCTGCAGTTCAGGGTCAAGGCCACAGTGGAGCAATGGCAGTAGCTTCTCGCACCTACTGAGCCCCGAACACCCGTTATGCTCACAACCATTGCAGGTCACTTGCAGTCTCTTACTGCCTCAAAGGGGAGAAGAGACGAGGATTTTTGATGAAACAGTAAATACAGGTGCAATAATCTGGGTTAATTGCCTTAAGAACTGAAATATATAAGCTGACTGAGCAACTTCCAATCCTCTCATTTGCTGCCTTTCTACTTTTGCCCACAGGTCATCACTCTGCAATGAAGCCCAGTGATCTCAAGCAGTGTTTGTTGGCAGATAGAAAACCAAGTATCTCAGCACATACAATGGAGAGCATGCAGGCTACATTTGACCAGCTCCTTCTCTGTCTCTTACCTCTCTTCAATTTCCTTGTTCTTGTCACAGGTCTTCTCAGACTCTTCAAAATGTGAGCTACCTAAAATGGCAGCTGCACACCATTGCAAATGATTCATTTGATGTCTACTTCCTAACTCTCCTCACATTTACTTAAGTCATGCATTTAAGAGAAGAAAACACCTCAAGTCATCCCCAACCCTAAAAGGAATTGAGTTGGTCATTCACTGTTCTGAATATTCTGATATCTTTTCTCTTATTTTTCTCTTGCTTAAATAAACTAGCACCTAGGAGCTTCTTAGAATGAAGATTCCAACTCCACAGCCCTGTATTTCCAGCCATTTCCCAGGCAGTTCTGGGGCTGTTCACCTATGGACAACACAGTGATCTAGTAATCATTACTGATAATGACTGGGTGTTTTTATTCCTTTCTAGAAGGTTCTGGAGGGCCTTGGACACCTAACTTCTGATTGTTGCACTGAAAGTATGCGAATATGGTCCCCAGACTTTAACTCTATTGTCTATTTTGAACCAATATAGAAAGTGTCCTTATCCAAGATACATAGCAACACCCATAAAACTTAGAAATAAACCCATCTTAATCAATCTCTCTTCAACATGTTTCACTAAGGGCTTTGACTAGTGCAACAGTATACTGTGCCCTAGTTCAATTTGCACACAGAATCACAATGGGATATGTGTGCTGTATCAATAAAAAATAATAATAAATGAAGTCACTAAGCATTATAAATTATCATCCCTGCTGCTGACAACTTTCCCTACATTATCTTGTTAGCTTTCACATACATATGCTTTAATAGATCTAGTTTCTGTTTAACTTGGAGAAGCTTAGGGAAAAAAATGAATGAGCCAACTGGGATTTACTTTTTCACTGCAAAGTTAGTATGTTAGCTGTAATGCTACAATGCACTATGTATCTTGACATTAGGCTCGTTTTAGTTTTAATCCAAGAAATATAGAAATAATTTCAGTAAGTGAGAAAAAGAGGCAGAGATACAAGGTGATATTGCAAAGTATAGTGGAGACATTTGCTCCCAAACTATCTGGAATTTTCTATGAACTTCTAACAGCTTCACAGAGCTGAGACAGTGTTTTGTTAGGTTTATTCTATGTATCAAAGTGCTGTCATTTTATGAGTGATTGCTCCCAGAAGTTCACATTTCTGGTTCTCATGCTAATTTAAAGTATAACCTGGGGTTTACCACCTATAAAACTGTGTGCATGTTTTTCACTTTTAAATTAAAGAAAATTATAATAGAATTGGAGATCTAGCTATACAATTGGTTTAGGAATGGTATGGCTTTTCCAGAGCAGCCATGAGATACTTTCAGGCTCGGTCCTGGTCTGTTCAGCAGCTTTATTCTAACAACCTGGGTGGCATTTCACTCTACTTCATTCTTAGGGTGAAATGTAGAGGATGAGGATCTAGTCTCAACAGCCTGTTGACAGCCCCTTGAGAAAATAGGATCATCAGGTCTGCATCCTGCCATGTTGGACAGCTGACATGGGTGACAGATCTCCCAGTCAAACCTTAGACACAGGTAACTTCTCTGAAGACATCAGGAGGTCCTGTCCAAGGCATAGTTGCTCCTGTAAATGTGACCCCATTCTGCTGTGCACCTCTCTGCTTATGACTGGGCATTCGTTTGCCTTTAATGAGATTTTGCAGTGACAGGATTGGAACAGATTGCTGGCATTATGGCAGCCAGGATATTGTCAGGAGGAACTTGGCAGTGCTCATAGGTGTTATGATGCTGGCTCTTTGCTCAAGGGCAAGAATATCGAAGGGAAAATAGGAGATGAGACAGAGTGGAGGTAATGTCACAAAAGTTTCAAAGATGAAACAGGTAGTAGTAAATGCATGGGAAATGATTTGAGGTTTACTCACTTTTGAGCCCTTGGTGACTGAAGACATTGCCAAGAATTGCTTCAGTGATATTCCTTTATAAATCTCCATAATAATCTCTCAGCAGGGCTTTGGTGAAATTACAAGTATTCATTTACTAAATTGGGTTCAGTGTCTGTATCCTGCATGCCATATGAATATTCAGCTCAGTGAATGCTTCCCAAGCTATGTTGAAGTTAACACATAAGCTGAATATAACTCGAGTAGAACTCAAAATTGCATGCTTATTTTAACCTAACAGAGGTTTTGATGCATTAAAAAATTGGACCCCCCCACCCTTGCTATGTCAGTTAATACTCGTTCTAATAAAGTCCAATGTAAAGCTCTTTCAGTACTTGAATCTGATTTTTGGCATTAAGTAGTTTTCTTTATAACAGGGGATTAGGATAATAATACACAGGGCTATGAATGGTTTCTTAGAACAGTGGCAGCTGCCAAGCAGATTCAGGAAGAATGTTTAATTACAGTGCTCAGTAATAACAATAAAGAAACAGTTCAATGAGAGGAAACAAGTCTATTCTGTGACAAAGGTCTGTGCTGAGTGGAGGAGAGGCAGTGCACCCTAGAGTGTACCACAGATAGTTCTAACTGCAACTGCCTTGGCAGTCAACAGGCATTTTACCTTTGATTTGAGCATAATTTCTTCTCAGCACAACTCAGTTGGCACTCCAGCTTAAATAAACAGAATTACACTCTCTTTGCAAAGCACACAAATCTTTTCTGGAAATAAAATTATTAATAATTCTTTGAGAAGAGTTGATCCCATCCACTTTTGTAGTACAAGAACACTTCTCTAGGAGTCTGGCAGCCCATGATCCCATGTGGAACTCTATAGATTCGGCCAAATGTGAAGCTTCAAAGAGCTGGGAACTCTCTCTGAATCCCTTTCAACTATAAAGATTTCCCAGATACTCTGATTATAAAAGATGTTCTTAAAATATTCCTTTGGAAACATTTTTGTCTGCACCATTTTATATTTCCTTACAGTGTTATATGGCATTAGATGCATAGTCAGTGGTCAAATGTGGTATGTATGATATATAGGATTTTATTACAAGGAAATATTTGTTTATACTTTTTAATATGGAAAATAAAGTTCTAAATGTGGTTAACACACAAAATGTCAGTAAATAGACCAGCAATATTTTTATCTTCATATTATAGATCAGTGGTTCTCAACCTTCCTAATGGTGTGATCCTTTAACATGGTTCTTCATGTTGTGGTCACAGCCAACCATAAAATTATTGTCATTGCTATTTCACAACTGTAATGAATTGCAATGTAAATATCTGTGTTTTCCTAGGTGACCACTGTGAAAGTGTCATTCAACCCCCTAAGGGGGATGCATTGAGAACAGATGTTACAGATGAAAAAGTTGAAACTCCCAAAGTCGAATTCATTTATGCAAAATGGTGTTGTGAATAATGAAACTGAGAGTCAAATGTGAGTTTTTCTGTTCCCAACAATTATGGTTTCCTTTTTCCTTTAAGATAATTTCTGGATGCAAGGCAAATGTTCCAAGTCTATATCAGCTCTATAAGGAGGAAATTAGTTTGCATTTTTAACTGAATCTGTCCTTCATCTAAGGAAATCTGGAGTGAGGGATGGGGACAGACTTGCTTTAAGGACAGAGCCTTGGATTTCAGAAGAGCTTAAAGAATAACAGAGTTTCCTTTCTGTTCTACCTAATCATAATAGTATAGAGTAAGCAATTCCCCTAGTCAGTTTCCTCCCATTTTAAGTGATGCTGTACTTTCATGTCTTTATCACCATGAGCCTAGTAGAACAGACTAAGAAGCATATAAATCACACATGCCCTGGTGTATGGGGTGTGTGTGTATGTGTCGGGGTGAAGGGAGGTTATTAAGTGACTGGGCAGAAAGAAAAAAAAAGAAAAGTGCAATCTTTCTCAACAATTAAAGGAAGTCTGAAGCCAGTACAAGGATTCAGGGAATGTCATCCTGAAAGATGTACTTTAGCAGATATTGTGTGCATGGATTAGAAGTTGCACACTCTAACTAGAAAGTTCAGTGTGGAGTTGTTTTAATGGTGTCAGATAAGTTAAGCCTGAGTAGAAAGAATTCTGCAGTAGTTATCAAAAGATAGGAATAAATAGCTGGGAGGAGATTTGCTGATCTCTGGTGATGAGGTGTCAAGATGTGATCATTCTCAGCCTTGTAATGGGAATGTTTGAACAATACTTGAACAAGAGCAATGGCATCAAGGAAACTGAGCTGAAAAGAGCTTGTTATGTCAGAATTTAAACAAGGGTCTCCAAACATAAAGTTATGGTGTGTGTGTGTGTGTGTGTGTGTGTGTGTGTGTGTGTGTATGTGTGTGTTTCTGTAAAGAAGCTGGAATTAGACTATTCTCCTCCATCAAATATGATAATCATATAATACTGGAAATAGCCAGTGATGATATACAATGAAGAATAAGACTTTTGTAATCAGAGAAAGGAGTCAAGATGTGCTATGTAAAGCCTAAGGACTTACAGATTATTGGAAAACAAGTTTTGCCAAATGGCCTGCAGGAAATGATGAGACCAAGGGAGTAGGCATGTTTCATCATTTCCATTTGCTACTAACAAACCCCAGAAGCACTGTAGGGATCCCACAAAATTTAAAGTAGAAACATCTTTATTTTTAATTTTGTAACATCTAAACTCAGTTTCAGAGGAAGGTTTTTGTATATTCATAGTATAAGGGAAAAAGCAGCCACATTTCTGTGAAGCTACCTCTAGCACACTATTTGAAGATACATTTTAAGATTAAAAAACAAACAAACAAAAAAACCTAGTTCTAATATTTTTTTCTGTATTTTTATTTTCTTTACAAATTTAAATGCAACTGTGGTTTGAAGTGAGCAAATGTAATGAAATGTAAACCAGGAAGTAAAACATAATGATCATTAGCAGAAGGCCTAATGGCATGTTTCACTGGTGGATATGCTGTTTATAAAGTCAGATGACTAAAAGGGGTCTCCTCTGTCCACATCACAACAAGCCTCCTGTTAAGGGTGAATTGAAGTGGTGATCATTGGAAATGCATGTATGGAGGTGAGATGGGCCTTCATTCTGCTCTGCTTAGCTGCCTAATGGAGCATGGAGCTCAGCCCCAAGGAGGTCAGAGGAGGATTTATGGTCCTTGGTGATTTCACATAGATTACAAGCAGCATCCTGATTTAAGGAATGACATTTAACAGGAGCCCTGGAGTTGGCAGTGTCAAGGAATGAAGCTAGGGAAATGCTCCCTGAAGCCAGAACACCTTCAAATGAGATTACTTGGGTTATTTTATTTAAATGATTTTGTTTAATCAGACTCTCTTGGCTCACCTATGAGACAAGTGATTTCAAAAGAATTTTGAAAAATAAGACAAAATAACAGAGATTGCTTTGGCTTCCTCTATAGAAACTTCTCCTCCCCTGCTAAGGCAATTTTCTTTCTGGATTATTAAATCAGTAAGCAGCCATGAACCACAGCAGACGCTAATGGAATTCTTTGATTTAGAAGGAAATGGTGGTTTATCTTGGTTTCCAATGCTTAGATTTGGATATATTGTTTGTATTTATAAACTCTTCCAGTATGAAATGGCTGGACAGCATGGCCCTTGCCAGCCTTCTGGTATGGCTTTAATTAATTTAAAGCAGTTACAACTTTTTGAATCAGGTAAATACATGGGCATCAACGTTTTCATTAAAACCTGTTTGGGTTCCTCTTGTCCACAAAACTTGTTTTAGGGCTGACTACAGAGCATTTGGCGATGAACAATAACCATGAAACTTGGTTGAGGAATGAGTGAAGCAACTCATATATATGTTTAGTTTCATTTCAGTAAGCAAAGCTTAGATGTTGCATAAAAAAGAAAGACAATGTTTTAAGAAACAAAGGAACAAGGGTTGGGGATTTAGCTCAGTGGTAGAGCGCTTGCCTAGCAAGCACAAGGCCCTGGGTTCAGTCCTCAGCTCTGAAAAAAAAAAAGAAAAGAAAAAAAGAAAGAAACAAAGGAACAGAAAACTTCTGACTTCTTAAAGAAGAAACATTGATTTTGATCTTGGTTCAGATTTCCCCTGGACTGGTGATTTACCAAAGGATGGCTATTTGTAGGTATCTACAAACTGGAAAAAAGAGTTCCACCCTACCTTATATTAGAAATAGTTAACTTGTAAATGGGCTTTAAGATTATGAGATTTAAAATGTTATGAAGGAATTACAATGTGAAGGATTTAGTAATTTCAAATGAACCCATTGAAGTTATTAGTTTTAAATGAATCCATTAAAATGTTTTAAGCATCTATCAATATGTTATGAGGGTGTTTCTGTTAAGAAGGTGATGTTTACTTTGATGACTAAGAAGGCAGACCTGGTAGTACAGGCCTATAATGTAGCTATTTGGATGGCTGAAATAGGAAGGTTGCAGATTCAGGACTGCCTAGGCTACAGAGAAAATAAGGGGCAAGTGAACAGATCATTGAAAGAAATCTTGCCTGGCATGTAGGTTCAACCTCTAGCATTGGAAAAGGGAGAGTGTTCATTACATAAGTTCACATTTAAGACACGGCTGTCATTGTGTTGTTCTTAAGTGAGGAGCCAGTGTTCTCAGAAAAAAATGTGTCATTCTTTTTTTCTATCTTTTTCTCTTTCTTGTTCTTTTTTGCCAGGGTCCCACCTTATAGACTAAACCAGGCTGGCCTCAAACTATCTATATATCTCAGGTCAGCTTCAAACTCCATTTTCCTGCCTCAGCTTCTAGTGTTCTAGTGACACAGGCATGTACCACCAGCTTCATTTTTAGTAATTTTAAATGACACTCATTAATCTGGGGGGAGAAATCTCTGTGTGTACTGTTATTTAAATATATGATGTATTATTAGTTTCTCTAATCAATTTTTAAAAAGTGTTGTTATTCATCCACATCTCAGGCATCATGCTTGACCTTAAAAATCCATACAATGGGAAGAAAAAAAATGTAGAGTCTAGACTCAGACTATCATGAAGATGTTTTGAGTTCCTATTTTTTTATGAGAGAAAGAAGACCTGTAAAAATGTCAATGAAGGATATGATGTGAGCAGGCAAAAAAACATCAATTGATGTCTTCAAGATTTTTTGCCAACCTCTAGGATATCAACTCAAAATTGAAATGGCTGGGTCTGGCAGCTGGATGAAACAAAGAGCATGATGTAATGTGAATTCTTCTGTTGCCTGTTTGTTTATCTGGTGCTTGCTTATCATTCCTGGAGCTTCAAAATCTAGAATAACACAAGACAAGTCTGGGTTTCTCTGAGCCATGTTCATAAGGATCTAATCTCCAGAAAGATTTTGAATCCTTAAGTGCTGAGAGCAGGGGACCTTGCAGATTAGTTCTCAGGTCCTTTCTTAATTACTTTTCCATCGTCATGACAAAACACCTTGACCAAAGCAACTTATAAAAGAAAGCATTTTATTTGGGGCTCACAGTGGGCTAGAACCCATTACTATCATGGGGAGAGTATGGCAACAGGCAGGTAGGCATGGTGTTGGAGCAGTAGCTGAGATCTTACATCTGATCCACAAGCACTCGAGAAAGGGGGAGAGAGAGAGAGAGAGAGAGAGAGAGAGAGAGAGAGAGAGAGAGAGAAAGAAGAAGAAGAAGAAGAAGAAGAAGAAGAAGAAGAAGAAGAAGAAGAAGAAGAGGAGGAGCATGAGGAGGAGGAGGAGGAGGAGGAGGGGGAGGAGGAAGAGGAGGAAGAGGGAAGAGAGGAAAGCTAATTAGGAATGATGTGGGCTTTTACAACCTCAAAGCCCACCCTCAGTGCCACATCTCCTCTGCCAAAGCTATACCTAATCCTTCCCAAACAGTTCCACCAACTGGGAAGCAAACATCCAAATAATGATTCTGTGGGGACAATTATTGTTCAAACACTACAGGTCCTCATCTGAAAGGAGAAATCTGTTAAAGGGACCTGAAGACAAACAGGATTGTAAACCTGTATATGAGAAAGTAAAACTATATCACATCTATCCAGCTTCCAGTAAAGCAAAGGAACAGACTATATACTTGGAATGGCATTCTCCATGTAGACAATCAGAAAAGGAGCCAAGCTGCAAGCAAAAGATTACCTTGTTCTCTGAAAAGTAAGGTAGGTTGGAGGAATTTCTCCTGATGTCCTCTAGCTGTTCTGAGGTCTCCTGACATACCATGTTACATTTCCCTTCCTTTGAGGCAACTGAAGTCTTTTCTAAAGATACTGAGAGATGTATAGAGACGGGAAAAAGGTTTCCCATTTTGATGCCATGCACTGGATCTGTTGAGTTAGGCCTTTAGAAGCAGTGAAGTTGTATCAGTGCACTTGGGGCTTCTTGCTGGATACTTCTGGTACCATTTACCTTGTTAATTTGCTCTTAATGAGTTCATCAGCAATGATTTAATACAACTTTGAGGAACAGCTTTCTTTAGTCTTTAATTCACGACAGTTCCCCTTCTATTTGGCAGTACATTAATGGAAATGGAAAATTGCCTCATTCTAAATGTCAGAATAATACTGCACCAAAAACAATTCAGTCATGTCTTTCAAACCACGCACATATGGTTCATCAGCAAATGTCACAGTTCTACTTCCCGCTTCCCCCATGTGCCCGTCCCGCCTGCACCCCCCTTCTTCACTTGCTTTGCACATGCCAGTCCTGGGAACCATTGTTCCCATTAAGTTTTCACTTCGTCGCTGAAGCTTCATCTCTCCTGTCACCTGTATTGCTAAAGATCCAGAAAGCAGGCCTCATGACACCACATTTGTGTAGATCTTGGAAATGACAGAGTTCACAGATCAGGTGACAGCAATTGCTTTAGAGTAATAAATGTCTTTCATCTGCTCTCAAAATTGAAAAGAAAAGTTATGTGAAGTTTCATCCAAATATTTTTTGTGCATAATTTTGGAGTGTTTAGTGACATTCCCTCAAAGAAACTGTGTGCTCTGCTTTACCCACACCAAGCCATTGTTTTTCCTCTCCTAGCGCTGTGTCCAAGCAAGTTTCTTTGCAGGATGAATGTCTTAGCTGTGATTTATTGGGCAAGCCCATAATGCGAACCTCTGGTAAGTATACTTTTACTTGGTCTTATGGTCACTAAATTTTACTTGCCAGCCTTAGTTCATTAACACTCAAAAAGCGTTTCAATAATCTTCAGAATTAGTCTAGAAACTGAACTACCAAAAGACACAGCAATTTCTGAAGTTATTGATCAAGCATGAGCTGTCATGGTTATCCTCTGCACACTATATTAAATGATAAATTTCTCTTCCTGAGAAGGACTTCTTAGATAATATCTGAAAGAAATACTTAAGGACTGCAGGATATTCACTCTCAAATCTCTCTCCCTCTCTCTCTCTCTCTCTCTCTCTCTCTCTCTCTCTCTCTCTCTCTCTCTCTGTGTGTGTGTGTGTTTATGAATTCATATTCAAAACACTTGCCTGACACTGTAATTTTGAAGCTTAATTAATTTGGGATATTTGCTTTCTATTTTTACCAGAAACCCAACTCATCTGTGGAGTATGTTACATTAATTCAAGTCAAAATTTTCTCTTCTTTTAAATAATATTTTTATTCTTTGAAAGTTTCATACTCCAGTACCTTGGAGGCTCACTTGGTTAAGCTGAAGCCAATCAGAAGGGAACCTATGGTTTTGCATTACAGAGGTTAGCTCAGAAAGCATGCAGAACATTTACCAGTTTCTCTTTTTGTCTCTTTCTCTAGCTGGTGGACTTTAGAGCTTTCCCAGTCTCCCTCTGTAGGTACTATATATTGTAATAAATACTTGTTCTCATGAGTTATTAAACATCTAATGTGTAACAGATGCTTTACAAATGTTATTTAATCTTATTGTCCCAAAGAAAGTGCAGTGGTTTGGAAACAGTTTTGCTGAGGTTTAAAATGTTGTTATTTACAGAAATGGTGTACGTGTGGACCTATGATTTCCCTATATGATATGTGTATGTATATGTATGTGTATATATAATATAATATATATAATATATAATATATATAAAATAGGGAAATAGTAGACAGACATTATTTTGTACCACTTACTTCCGAGAAAGGATGGAAGAGGAACTATCATGCACTATGCCTCTCTACCTTAGAGGTGGCTCCTTCTCCATTGCTTCCTGTGATGCCCTGGACCCTGAGGAAGGCATGTCTGTCCTGGCCGATTAGCTCTACTGAGAGCATATTTATCATGTGCGTCTGAAGCTGTTCTGTGTGTTCCTTTAGCCTTTGCCTCCTACCTTCTAGTCCTTCCATACTTTGTACAGTAAACTGAGGCCACCACTCTCTTCCTTGAACTGTCTTTTTGAACCCAATATATAAGAATCCACATACTGTTTCCTATTATTCTATATGACTGGGTAACTCATTAAAAAAAAAAAGATTTTATTTTCCACCAGGGTTGAACTATGATGACTGAAGTTTAAGATGGGATTCTTGCAGGACACAAGCTGTGAGCTCTGGCTGGCTCTGAGTTCCAGACTCTCTTTTTTTTTTTTTTTTTTTTTTAGCATTTGAATTGGGTATCTGCTTTTTTGCAAATATTTCCTTTCAGCCACATCCTAAGATAGAGCCAGCCCCAAACAAAGCATTAAAAAACAAGCAAGGAACTGAACAGCTACCAGACCGCCTATTAGGCGCCTGAAGCCCCTTAACTAGGTAAAATGACCTTTTGGAGACAACCTGGCTCCCAGGCCAAGTGCCTGGCCTCCTAGGTGCATAGCTTTGTTTATTGTGCAAATCATGTTCAGATCTTCCACACTCCAGAGCAACTTCTTAGATGAAAAGGGGTTTCCTCTCACCAGGTGCTTTAAACTGTGATGCAGATTGACTAGCTATCAGTACCCCTCCCCTGTCCTGTCAGGAAACTGGTAGCAGAGAAAAACAGTGGCAGTTTTATTTTTAGTGACTTGTAGATTTCTTTACCCTATCACCTGTTAGTTTGTAGTTTGAGCATATTTATGATAGACTCATAAGGTTTTCACCTAACCACAGTATGGATATATTCCTAGCACATAAATTCCTTCTCTGATCTGTTCCAGCTCCTATCTAACTCCACCTTTATTCTCTTCCCCCTTTTGGGTTGCAAATGAAGTTGCCAGGAAGCTTCTGGTGAGGATCTTGCAATTCTTATGTTGTATTGTAAACATGAAGGTGTTGTTGTCTTGGGAAAGATATAGACCAATCATGAGAGAAGCGGGCAGAAATTTGGTGGCAGACTAATAAAGGAGTTAGACAAAAGAGCTCCATGTATCTAGATTCATTCATGTGCCAATGGTAGCATCTCTTTTGGACACCTGGGAAGTATGTTATTAAGGCTGGTCCTATAATATAATATGGAAATGGGATGGTCACATGCTGTGGGCTCTGTAAGCTGCTGAGGTGGCCAGGACACAAAGAGGCACTAAGTGTCTTGATGTAATGCCCTCTTCTTACAAAGCCATACTTACAAATTCCATGCTGTCTCATAATGAAGACTAGTGAAATATATATTTGGGTAGAGGAATTCAAAGCATGTGTTTATCAATACCAACTTTGATTATTGAAATAACTTCCTTCTGTTTTAGATTTGAATATTCTCTTTGCTCCACAGCTTTCTGACAGTATCTCTGCAGATTTTTTTCAATATTGTCAGTTAAGACTGATTAAAAAAAAATCAAAAATCAAAACCAAGAAAACATTGAACTAGGCTATGCTTGAAGTATATTCCTAAAATATGACCCCTGGGACTTATTCCAAGAAGTCTCTAGTATGGGATTTCTTAGAGTCTACCTAAACCCTTTTGAGGTAACAGAAGCTGACACCAAGGCCTCTCTGAAGAACCCCATCAGTCATGACTTCACCACTACCTTCTTATGAACTTCAGTGTTTTGAAGTTACAATCCTGTTATATTCTCTAGTACTTTTCTTAAATATTCCTTGTGATATGAAGTCACAACATGCCTACACAGTTGGGCATGCCCTGCGAACCTAGACACTTCCACCTAGTTATTTGTGGTTCAAAATAGCCATTTCCGGGTCAAAACATCTTGCGTGACGAGGACTATTAGTTATTTGGCATTCTTACCCCGATAGGAACACATCCCGAAACATGACAAATCCACAGAAGAGTTTTTATTAAGATAGGAGAAAAGAGGCAGACATGACAAGCCTGTGAGAAACACACGTGGTCAAGAGAAAGGAGAGAAGAGAGAAGAGAAGAGACTGGTGCAAAAATGGCGCCCGCTTTTTAAAGGGTAGGCCGCACATGTGTACAGGAACGCATGTGGCTACTCCACGCATGCGCGTAGATTACATGACTGCATGCACTTCAAGCAACCATGTAAAGCCACTGAGTCCTAGTCACACACGATGTTTTGACCCAGAAATGGCTATTTTGAACCGGAAATTACTAGGCGGGAGTGTCTAGGTCTGCCAGGCATGCCCAACCATGTGGGCATGTTGTGACTCCATATCATTCCTGACTTGTTTTCCTCTAAAAAAAAGAAAAAGAAAAAAATGTGGATGAGTGGGTATGGTGCACTGTTTCTCTCAAAGGCTGCTTCAGGCTGAATGGTGGGCATCGATTGGTTCTTGGGGAGAAATGGGGAAGCTGGCTCCTGAAGTCCTGCAGCTGTGTCCATCCTTCATGGTGTGGCTGGTCCTGGGATGAAGTTCTGTCGTGCCTTGTCCTGCAGCTGTCCGTCCTTCATGGTGTGGCTGGGAACCTTCTGTCTGACAAGATACTGGTGACATAAAAAGCTTAGAGAAAAGACTCATTATTATTTTATTTTTGGAGTTGATCTGGTAGATCTGGCTGTCCGGATGGAGACATGTTAAAAAGGTGGCTGTGATACAAATTAATGATTATTATGGTGTTTTAGTACTCTGCTTAATTTTTACCTGAGACAAGCCTTACTTGAGGTAGTTTATTTAAGGCAACTGTTTGTTTTATTAGTTTAGCATTTAGGAAACACAGGTGATCAGTTGCTGAGTATTGAACAGTGTTATATCCTCACCACCTGGATATTTTGATGGGCCTTTTGCCTCTGGCTCTGAGTGGCCCTAGTTGGGAAAGGAAGGGGTGATACCTTATTCTTTGGGAATTGGTGACAAGGCAGTGGATCCTGATGTCCTCTGGAGCTTGAGAGTGCATGAGAACTTATTTATGTTTTTTCTTTTTTTCTTTTTTTAATTAGGGACAAGGCAAAGATCATGGCCCTGTCTGTATGCACATGAGAAACACAGGCAGTAACTTTGAAATGAGACAATGAGCTCTTATCTTAGTCTGTCCTCTGTACCTGACAATAGAAAGGAGGAGTGACATCCTAAAACTCCCAGGACTGAGTCTATGGCTCTGGTGTCCAGAAGGAAAGAAACAGATCACTTCTCTGCTGAGTTCTGGGTTCCCTGCTGTGTCTGTAGCCAAGCATTGGTTTGCTGGAGGCCTTAGCTTGATGTATCCATGTGTCTTGGCACCTGGGGGCAGTCAGCTGACTGGTTGTCATTCTAGGCAGCACCTATAACAAGGTGTTGATGGCCTGGCAGGGCATTCACTAGCCCATGGCCTTTTTTCACTTAAAACAGGGACCCAGCAGCTTTCAGGAGTCAGTGAGTGCCAGCACTTGGCAATTTTGCTTTTGGGCTTTTATCTCTTCCCTGGCACACCTTAAATGCCACAGATGACTCTTTTGCCCATGGGGTCAGGAGCCTTGCTCTCCAGATACTTAACTTTTAGCCTGGAACAAGAGATGGATTTTACTCCGTGTCCTGAATTCTTTTTCCCTGATGATTGGTGGCTTAAGGACAGCTTTTGGAAGATCTGCCAATCTGCCTGTATGCAGACTGTAAACCAATCCTTTTGGAAGACTTGTCTGAAGCTGATTTTTTTTTTTTTTTTTTTTTTTTGGCTTAGGGGCCATCCTGATTATTGTAAACTTAATTGTTTAGATTCCAGCTGCTTTTAGACCCATCTGTGCTTCTCAAGGCAGTTTGAGAATGAGTGGGTGGAGTTAAGGTGAGTTAGGGCGAGTCTTAAAAACCTCCCGCGCATTTGAGTCAGACAGAAAAGGTTGCACATGTCCAATGAAGAAGTGGGAAGGAAAGGGTTTAGAGCTTTAGCAGAAAGCTTGGAGATAAAGCAACTCTTATTTTCCCATTTGCTGGCTGAAGTACTGGCCACACTGTTATGTGGTCAGGTTTACCAGTACTGCAAAGCTGTTAAGCTGCCAGATTTACCAGTACCTGTTCTATCCACCAATGTAAGTGGGTGGTATCTGCTCCTTTGTCCCATGGCTGTAGCTTAGTGGCAATAAAAAAATGAAAAAACAATCAAACAAAACTGGGGTCAGACTTCAACTCAGGCGTCCCAAGAATAAAATAAGATCTAAGGTCAGGTCAAGTCCTCCCCCCACCCTTCTTCAAGGCATGGGAAGAGCTGCGACTGCGCTGCCATTGGTCCACCTGGGAGACCTCAGAGGACATTTTTGCTCCTTCTTGTCAGGAGCAAAAATGCACCTGCCGTTGCCAGCACAGCCTGAGGACAACCCCCCAAGGTTGTTCGTCACAAACATATAGCTCAGACTTCAGCCATGAGAACAGTAGACTCACTGTGAAAAATTGTGGCGGTATCAGTAGTGGAAAGCTGTGCTTCTCATAGCTGGCCACCATCTGCGGCGGCCAGCCTGAGGTTGGGGGAAGGATCACAAGCCATGGTTACCTTTCTAGAGCTTTATTGAGAGAGAGAGGGAAAGAGAGAGACCACGCAGAGGGAAGAGAGAAGGGGGAATGAAAGTTGGAGCCAGAGCAGGGCCTTTGGAAATGGCCAATGCCGAGGAAGAAGAATCTGGAAGAGGAGCTGAAGGAACAGATGCCCTAGGAGTAGGGGTGGGAGCCAGAGGTCAGATAGGTGGAGGTTCATTAGCAGCATCTAGAGTCAGAGATTCCAGTGTCAGAGAATCTTCCAGTTTAGGCATAGCTAGGAGCACATGAACAGGATAGAAGGAATCCAGAAGAGAAAGAAGAAAGCAATGACATAGAGCAACTCTTTCCATTTGCCTGTTCGCTGGCCAAAATTAGATAACTCCTGTAAAATATCGGGATTTTTTGTTATTTTGTAAAGCATACCTGGGCCATCTCTCAGTACAGAGATGGATAAGCTTAGGAATCTTTAAGTAAACCTTCAAGAACACAGCCTAAGGGAGAGGAAGGACTGATCGGGTTGGAAGCAGAGAGGCAGAAAAATAAAAAAAACAAACGTGATCCGGAGCCTAGACCCCCAGGCATCCTAGAGGCCAAGGATGGATCCCAGGCACAAGCGGCTTTGTTGCTTGTCAGCTGAGAAGCGGGGGGGGGGGGGGGGGGGGGCCCTGCTGTGTGAAGCAAGGATTCCCTAGGAATCCTTACTGTCTAACTGCTCTGTCAAGCACGAAAATGTGCTGGCTTCTCACAGTCCCAGGACGCATGGTGATGGTTCAATTGCGAGAAATATCTCAAGCTGCAGATGTAGGAGATGGCTGGAAATTTAGGCCTGCGATAGGCCGATGGTAGCCAGTAAAGACCATGGCCATGGGTTCCCCCGGTTTCAATAATAACCAGTGAGGCACCGGACCCTCAACAGTTGTTCTCACAGATTCAGGAAACCATTTATGCTAGCCGAAAAGTGGAAAACTCATCAATCAGAGGAGCAGTGTTGCATGCAGATTTGTGCGGCCAGGCGAATGGACAATGGTCTGTCGCATACGGAGCAGAGTCTCCAGTCTGTGTGGAGCAGAGTCCCTGGTTCCTTGGGTTGCCAGGTGCAGGGTGCCCAGAAGTGCCTGTTCTGTCATGGCACCAGAATGTTAGTTATTTGGTGCTCTTACTCGGAGAGGAACACGTCCCAAAACATAACAAATCCACAGAAGAGATTTTTATTAAGATAGGAGAAAAGAAGCAGAAGTGACAAGCCTGTGGGAAACACAGGTGGTCAAGAGAAAGGAGAGAAGAGAGAAGAGAAGAGACTGGCGCAAGAATGGCGCCCGCTTTTTAAAGGGTGGGCCGCACATGTGTACAGGAATGCATGTGGCTATTCCACGCATGCCTGTAGATTACATGGCTGCACGCACTTCATGCAACCATGTAAAGCCACTGAGTCCTAGTCACACAAGATGTTTTGACCCGGAAATGGCTATTTTGAACCGGAAATCACTAGGCGGGAGTGTCTAGGTCCGCCGGGCATGCCCAACCATATGGGCATGTTGTGATTTCATATCAAGGACCCTGTGGCTTTGTGTGGTTGTGTAAAGCGCACGTGCAGCTGTGTGATCTATGCCCATGCATGGAGTAGCCACATACGTTCCTGTACACATGTGCGGCCCACCCTTTATAAGCCGGCATAATTTTTGCACTGGTCTCTCACTTTCCTCTTGACCCCATGTGTTTCCCACAGGCCTGTTCATGTCTGTCTCTTTCTATTCTATCTCAATAAAAACTCTTCTGTGGATTTGTCATGTTTCAGGACATTTCCTCACAGGGTAAGAGCGCCAAATAACTAACATCTTTGTTCTGGGCTTCCTGTGTGATATACATTTTGGTATTATAACACATTTGTTCTACACTATTAATTCATGGGTGAAGTAAAACACACAGCAGTGAACTTGTTTACTTAGACTTTCCAAATGCATTCCCAAAACGAGGTGCCCTGGACACTGTAGGTGCATCTGCCTGCCTCTGATTTGTCATTGGAGAGCAGGATTGGAGCCCAATGTGAAGACACTGAGCTTCTTTCTCATCACATTCAGGAAAGGTTTCACTTGGGACTGCAATGTTATGTGTTTTCAGTCTTTGCTTGTCCTGTAAGAGATGCTTCATAATGTTAAGTGGTTCTTGGTTAAACTCATTACTGGAGTTTTTCTTCACCAAGTGTCACCTCTAACCTCCAAAGACCTTCTCCCTTTCTAGATTGCTCACCATGAGATGGGATTTTTTGTTTCTTTTGGGATCTTGTGACTTACAGATTGAAGGTCATTTGCCTGCATGTATGCCTGTCTTCTTTCTTTACCTGTTACTGTGATGAATTACTCTAACAAAGCCAATTTAAGGGGGAAAGGGTTTATTTACCGCAAATTTCAAGGTAAGTCAGTTGTGGTAGGAAGGTAATGCCATCAACCAGATCAGTTGACCACATGGGATCCCAATGAAAAAGCAGAGAACAAGGAGTGTTTTCTTTACTTAAACAGTCCAGGACCCCAGCAAAGAGAATGTGCTACTCACCGAGAAAATGTCTTCCCACCTCAATTAACACAATCAAAATAACCCTCCACAAGCATGCTCATTGGCCCATCTCCCAGGTGGTTCTACATCTTGGTGAGTTTACAATTAATGTTAACCATCATAGTTCTACCTTTGAGTTTTTATAGGCAGTGAGACCCAATGAAGGCTACAGAGTCCTGGTGCTTCTGTATCCTCAGTAGCTTTGGATGCTTAATATCAAGTGTAGTAGAAAGCAAGCGAGAAGTAAGCTCAAAGTCTGTCCAGCTTCAGTCACAACAACAGTAGTAATAACAATATGTAAGAGGGTGAGAGGTCAGAAGAGGTTTCTGAGTGATAAATTCTCCTTTAAATCTAGAAATACAGTTTTAATGATTCTTGAGTGTACCCACAGTTAAAGATAAACTAATATATCACTAAGAATTCAAAAGGTATTTAAATAATCAATTGTTTAAATAAATTGTTTTGTTGGCCCAGGCTGATCAAAGAGATGAATGACAGACAAATTTGTTTGTCTTAGTTAAGAGGAAATTTGAATGTTCTTCTGAAGCCTTTATAAATTTGATTGACACACTTGAGCCATGTTTTTACTTGTGTAGATATACACACATGATGAGAGCTAAGTGATGTCAAGCAATGACAAAGGTGCACTTCAATACACACACACACACACATACACACAGACTTACACATATATACACATATACACACATATACAAACATATACACACAAATATATACTTACACACATATACACACATACACAAACACACAGACTTACACATATATACACATATACAAACATACACAAACACATACACACACAGAGATATACATTTATATACATACTGTAAGGAACATGTAAGACCTAGGGTGAACAACCCTGGTCAGGGGTGATAAGCAATAGAATGACATAAGTAAACCACAAATGGAGCAGTGATAAGCTATAAGCTATGTGTGGAAGTAGGGATAAGACTAGAAACCTAGCTAGAAAAGAATATAAAAGATCAAGCCTCAGACCCAACCAACACAGCTCGTCAGGCCCTCATGTGAGACAACTCTCCTCTGCCAGAGACGTGAGATCCTGTCCCCAGTGCAGACATGGCTGACCAGGGGAAGGCTGACCCAAGATCCAGAGGAACAGAAGTGGCGAGTCCAACCTGTACACCTGGAGAGGTACTCCTGCTTCCATTTGGAAGACAGGATAAATATTGCTTGTAATCTCACTGTGTGAATAAATGAGTGTTATACCAAGTCTGAATCAAGAATGACTATTCCTCCCCTGTTAGAATTATAATATCAAAATCAAATAGTAATCTCTTAATCATAACAACCATAAGAAGTGTATCTTGTTTTGTTTTATTTATTTTTTCACTTACCATAAGTTTGATTTAGATGTATCCATACTATTAAATGTGTCAGTAGGTCCTCACTTTACATTGCTGAGTTGAAGTTCACTTTGTGTATAGTCCATTCCTCAATGACATTTGTTTGTCACTGCTAATTTTTGGATCTTATCAATAGAACTGTGATGAATACTTTAAAATATGGTGTCTATTTTTATTTAGGCCAGTTTTAATTTATTGATTGATTCATTCATTCATTTATTCAACAAATATTTACTGAAATCATGCCAGAAATAGTGTTGGGCAGGGAAGATCCTGTTACTTGTAGACACATATTACATCTTCATGAAGCTCACAAGTAACATCCATGGATGCTATGCATGTGGACTGGGCCTTACTTCATATATTCCTAAAAGATGATTTTCCATTTTTTGATAATTTTTACTTATTCAGTAAGACTTCTAATTATAAACATTTGTTTTTATTTATGCAACTACTATGTTCACTTTTAGTACATAAATGTGAATTTTAAAAGAAGCTATACAATAAAAAATGGAAATAGAAGTTTCAATGTCATCTTTTGTATCACTCAGTTATTTTGCAGGTCACCCTGGCTTTTGAACAAGTTATCTAAATAGCTGCAGCATTTCAAGTCTCAGGAACAATGTCATAGTTCAAGATCAGGTTGTCTTGTCAGGCAGTTGTGGCACACGCCTTTGATCCCAGCACTCTGGAGGCAGAGACAGGTAGATCTCTGAGTTCAAAGTCAGTCTGATTTACAGAATGAGTTCTGGGACAGTCAAGGCTAACAGAGAAACCCTGTCTTGAAAAACAAAACAAAAACAAAATAGAAAAAAAAAACAAGGAAAAAAGTGCCGGAGTTCCTTAAACTTTAAGCTTTAAATTCATGACTCTGCTATGCCAAGATTTTTTTCACACAACACTGGTTACACAAGCATATGACTTTACTGATAAATCATAAATAAACTTATTAATTTTCATAGATGCATAATTTTGCCACTTGAATACTAATGAGATGATGTACTTGATTACTTTTACATTGACAATTAAATCTTGGAGTTCAAATATGCAACTGCCCTGTGACCCTGGGTAGGCTGACCACTCACAAGAGTATATGGCAGCATAAACTAGGTGGGGTTTTGAAAAAAAAAGAGGACATGGATTTGAATGAGTAGGGAAAGGAGGGTGGATCTTGGAGGTTGGGGGAAGAGTGAATATGATCAAAGCACATTGTACAACATTCTCAAAAAACTAATTTTTATTTCTTTTTTTTTTCTTTTTTCTTTTCTTTCTTTCTTTCTTTTTTTTTTTCTTTTTTTTGAGACAGGGTTTCTCTGTATAGCTTTGAGCCTTTCCTGGAACTCACTTGGTAGCCCAGGCTGGCCTCGAACTCACAAAGATCCACCTGCCTCTGCCTCCCAAGTGCTGGGATTAAAGGCGTGCACCACCACTGCCCAGCTAAAACTAATTTTTAAAAGAACTAAATCTTGGCTAAATATTTGATATTTCTGGACAGAGAGCATTTTCAAATTTTTAAAATGTTGATTGATCCTTTAATTTTATAATTATCATACTAAATGGAAGAACTATGTTTTGGACCATTTCAGAAGTTTTATGAAATGCTGTGATAATTCCAAGCCAAAATTTATTTAATGGTTATTTTTATGAAACTTAAGTCAGCAACTCAAAGAGCAATTGCAATAAAAATATTCTAACACTATTGCCAGGGAAGCAGATAGGACAAGTGCAGATCTTCACCTCCCTCCTCTCTTCTGGTCTTACCCTTAGTTCTGCTGCAATCACCCCTTCCTTCCTCTCTGCCCCATTTCCTGGGAAATCTCCAGCCAAACCTGCCAGAGAAGCAAGTAGGCCAGCAAAGAAGTTAGTTGAGCTTCAGATATTCACTTTCCCTCTTCATCTCAAAATCCAGTCCTCCAGGTTCATCCCCAGGCCTATAGCTGACTGCCCATGGCCTCTGCTTACTCTCTGTGCCAATCCTAGGCCTCTAAGTAGACCCAGGTAGAACACCCTGGTTTCTTTCTTCCTGTGGAACCCCCTCAACACCCATCTGTAAGATGAATTACTAAATGGTCTTATTGATAAAAATAAATAAAACAAAATGCTAAGTCATATATTGGGTTGAAAACTGCAAGATCAGAGGATCAGAAAGAAACTAGACACATTCTTACTTCTATGAAATCCTCATTCAAAGAGAGAGCTACTTCCAGTATACTTATGCCTATATCCTTTCTGTGCTATGCTATCTCACTTCCTCTTTCCATCCAGCTACATGGCTTCCTCTTTCTGCCCAGCTCTGTCACTTCCTGTCTTTCTGCACAGACCTCCAGACCTCTATGGTTAAACAGTGCTAGAAATTAAAGGTGTGTGACACTGTGCCTGGCTCTGTTCCCCATGTGGCCTTGAACTCACAGAGGTCCGGATGAATCTCTGCCTCCCAAATGTTAGGATTAAGGGTGTGTGCTACCACTGCCTGACCTATATGTTTAATATAGTGGCTGGCTTTTTCCTCTGATCCTCAGATAAGCTTTATTGGGTGCACAAATAAAATATCACCAAATTTCCCCTTTTTGTCTAAAATAAAAAATAAAAAAGCTATAACTAATATAAGAAAAACTATATACAATAAGTATAATAACAACATACAATATATACAGGCAATAAATACATCAACAATGTCTAGTATTTGACAAATTCAGAGAAAATATTTGATTATCTATTCTATCTTTGTGAATCCAAAGGATTATATCTAATTTACCTTCTATCCTAATTTGAATTAACAAAACTATCTTTTGATGTCTCTCAAATTTATACACTTTACATCTCTTTAGTGAGTTTCTTTTCTGAATTTCTTAACAAGGAAAACTATAACTTTAACTATCTAATCTTCCACTCCCTCAGAGACCCAAGAAGGAATAATATTACCTAGTTAAATAAGAAGTACAAACAAGCAACTTACAAAAATGTGACAGAAACAGCCAGCTGCCTGGATAGTCACCAGAGGTTTCTCTGCAACACTGGGGCATCCATTCTTTGGCCTACAGTCTTAGAATGTCTGACAGACTCATCTGTGAAGCAGGATTTTCTAAAGGGCCTTCCTACCTTGTCTTTGCAAGGATCAGCAGTCCTTTCTTTTGTGTCCTGCTTGTCCATTTTGGACAGCATACTGTCAGCAGACCAAGTGAGGGCGTTTTCTTATGCAGTGGCTAATTTTTGCCACAAAGAAAGTAAACTCCAGGCTGGAGAGATGGCCCAGTGGTTAAGAGCACCAACTGCTCTTCCAGAGGTCCTGAGTTCAATTCCTAGCAACCACATGGTGGCTCACAACCACTTGTAATGAGATCTGGTGGCCTCTTGTGGCCTGCAGGGATACATGCAGACAGAATACTGTATACATAATAAATAAATCAATCTAAAAAAAGAAAGTAAACTCCGTGTGGAGTTTCTTCAATGCTCATCATCTTCGGTGAAGTAGATTGGTACTGCCAAGAGCAGACAAGTCTCTTAGTCATAAAAAAGAAAAACATGTATGTTATTAAAACTTCTTAAATATTATATTCTGCAGATCTCTGAAGTGTTTGAAGATGACCTGTCTATTTAAAATATATCTGTTTGACCTTGCAAACATAACTAATATGACTGCAAGATTAATTGTAATGAATAATTACTAACTTACATTTCTTTTTATTCTAATTAGTTGGTAATAACTTTCAAGGACTAGAAAAAATGCATTACATTGTTAAATGAACTGTATAGGTACATATAGGTTAGAAATATATGTACAGTATATTTTAACAAAATAAACCTCAAATTTGTAACAATTTACATAATTTGTATACAATATACAAAAATCCAATCAAATGTAAAATATTTAAAACTAGTAGTTGCCTTCTAAAAGTAGATTCAATAATCTATCTTTTTATCTTATCATATCCATATTCTTTATTTTTTCTTTTCAAAGTAGATTCAATAACCTACCTTTTATCCATCATTTCTCTACTTTTTTTTCCAGAGAAGATTCAATAATCTACCTCTTATCTATATCTTCTTTTTTTAAAAAAAACAAGAACCCTGAATCTAATTTCCTTTGTTTAACTTTTTCTGACCATTAACATAACAACAGGTAACCAACCATTCTAAACAATGACAATTATCCAAAACCCACTGAAAGACCAAAAACCATCTCACCTGTTGGTTGGGAATGTGGGCATTATGTTCTTAAAATTGCTTCCTGATATTTTTGGGTAAAGGCATCTTTAGGAAACTCTGAAAAGAAAAATTAATCATCAAGTCTGTATCATTAGTTGTCCAATCTCTGCATAGTGAAAAGTTCAGGGCTTATCTCAAGTTGTCACTCAAATAGTCTATAGGCTGGATCATCTCAGCTAGCCATTGTATAATTGTTCTGAGCAGTTTGTAGTCTAAAGCTGATCTTTGTGTGATGCTTGTCAGCTTAGTGGTATTATTATTGTCCATGTGGAATCATCATTGAGGGGCCCCATCATCCTTCTGGAGACCTCAAATTCACCGTTAGGCCTGGTCATGATTCCCTGCAGAAAACTGATAGAGACTCCAACACAAAAACATGTACAGGCAGCTAAACGAAGCCTTTTTTCTAGAATTAGTTAGTATTCTATATGACCATTAATATCATAATAAAGGTTTAAAATATATATTAATCTTATACATTTTAATATAAAATTCATACCTTAAGAGGAGTTTGAAGAATCAAAATAGAACCAAAGAATTGAGATTAGTGGCAATAGAATAGTCCCTTAATTTTGTTTTTTTTTTTCTGTCCCATATCAGATGGCTCCTTCTGCTGACAAGATATAGAGATTTTGCATTTTTCTTTTAACAAACATGCTTGGGTTTAGAGAAGGAGAGAGCCATTCTCCAACTCCAAAGTCAGCTTTAATTTTTAATTGAACTGGGACTACAAAAAAAAAAAAAAATTTGTGTTAACTGTCTGTAGAGAACAGCAGAAACATTTAGGAAGAGTTAGGAAATTTTATATGTGATATACCAGTAGGCCAATTTACTTTTTTTCTTGGGACATTTTTTTTCTGGATGATTTATCCCTTTTCTTCAGATGTCTCATTTTTCCAGTGTTCTTCAGATTCCTTAGCCTTCATTCTCCTGAAAGACAAAAACAAAAACCCTTCCCCAAGCCTAACTTTGGGGAAGTTCCCTTTTGACAAGTTATATCTGGCCAAATGAAAAGCATTTGTTAGGGGTAAAACTTAATTTTAAATTGAATGGTCATGCTGGCTGATAAATTCTTTTTTTCTAATTAAGAGGTCTCTCTTGTTCAAATCAAACCTTATTGATTTTGATGGTATCCATAGCTTTTCTTCTCCTATAGGAGCAAAAGCAAAGTCTCATCCCCAGTGTAATACATATTCTAGTTTCCACTCTGAGGTCAGCACATCCTTAAAGTATATAGGCTGATTTAATTATTATCCAATGTCTCTCCACAGTTGTTCCTTTTTCATTTGTGTTGAGAAAATTTAATGTTAATAGAGGATTATGTAATATATTTCGGGGGGGGGGGTTGTTATTCTTTTTTTTTTTTCTTTTTCCTTTCTTTCTTTTTTACTTTTTTTTTTGGCTTTTTGAGACAGGATTTCTCTGTGTAGCTTTGGTGTCTGTCCTGGATCTTACTCTATAGACCAGGCTGGCCTCGAACTCACAGAGATCTGCCTGACTCTGCCTCCTGAGTGCTGGGATTAAAGGCGTGCACCACTGCTGCCCAGAACCCCTTTCTGTTTATTTAGCATATCCTTTAGAGTTCAATTTGATATTTCTATAACTGCTTGGCCTGTAGGATTATGTGGTATACCTGTAATATGCTTTATATTGTAATAAGCAAAAAACCGTTTCATTTTACCAGAGACATATTCTGGAGCACTGTCAGTTTTAATTTGTGCAGGTATACCCATGATGGTTATAACTTCTAGGAAATGCATGATTACAGAATCAGCCTTTTTGAAACTCAGAGCATTTGCCCATTGAAATCCTGAATAGGTATAATGGTGTGGTGTACATATTTTAGTTTTCCAAATACTGCAAAACGAAACACACCCATCTGCCAGATTTTATTCCTCTGAGTACCCTTTGGGATACATCCTGCTGGTAGTGGATTTTGATTGTAAAAAGAACAAGTAGGACATTTTCTTATAATTTCCTTTGCTTGTTGGTAGGTTATGGAAAAATCCTTTTTTAAACCCTTACTATCAAAATGATGTTTTTTTGTTTGTTTTTGTTTTTGTTTTTTTTATGAAATTCTGAGGACAAGGAATAACCTTGAACTCATTGGCACATAAACAAACTTTCTGAGCAGGACACTGTTAATGCAGGCAATAAGATCAACAATGAATAAATGGGACCTCATGAAACTGAAAAGTTTCTGCATTGCAAAGGACACCATTATTTGGACAAAATAAAAGTCTACATAATGGAAAAATTTTTAACAACTACACATGCAGTAGAGGGCTAGTATTCAAAATATATAAGGAACCCAAGAAACTATATAACATTAAAAGAAATGACTCAGTTTTAATAATGAGGTACAGTCCTAAACAGAGAATTCTTAAAACAGGAACCTCAGATGGCTGGGAAATACCTAAAGACATGTTTAACATCCTTAGTAATCAAGAAAACACAAATCAAAACTACTTTGGGGTTTCATCTTATAGCTGTCAGAATGGCTCAGATAAATAAAGCAAATGACAGCTCATGCTGGTGAAGATGTGGAGTAAGGCGAGCACTCATCTATTGCTGGTGGGGGCCACAGACTAGTACAGCCACTATAGAAATCTGTAGTTTCTTAGGAAGACAAGAATCAATCTACCTCAAGATCCAGTTATAGCATTCTTGGGCATATACCCAAAGAATGCTTCATCCTATACAGAGACATTCTCAACCATGCTTATTCTACTCATAGTAGCCAGAAATTGGAAACAACATAGATGTCCCTCAACAGATGAATGGATAAAGAAAATATGGTACATTTTACATGATAGAATATACTAATCATCCACTTAAAAAAGAAATCAGGAAATTTACAGTTATGTGTGGAACTAGACCACCATGAGTGAGATAATCCAGACTCAGAAAGACAAATACAGTATGTATTCATTTAAATGTGGAGATTAGTTGTTAAATCAATGAGAATCAAGCTTCAATCCATAGAATGGCAGATATAGAGTAAGGGACCAGGGGAGATAGAAAGATCTCATAGAAGAGAGAAATAGAATAGATAGTTATGCATGGATGGTGGGAGCACTGGAATGGGAGGATCAATTGGAGAAGGAGGAGGGAAGGGAGACAACAGATAGAATACAGGAGCAACAGTTAAAATTAAGGACC
This sequence comes from Onychomys torridus, assembly GCF_903995425.1. Classification (NCBI taxonomy): domain Eukaryota; kingdom Metazoa; phylum Chordata; class Mammalia; order Rodentia; family Cricetidae; genus Onychomys; species Onychomys torridus. Next base: position 3,504,797 of record NC_050447.1, on the reverse strand, counting down.
ATTTGAAGGGAAGTAAATTCTTACTAAACTATATACTTATGTGAAACAGATCTAAATGAAATTGTTAAATAATGTCATCTTTTGTCACCAAATGAAGCTTCTAGTACTAGGAATGGGTTCCATCTAATTTAGTTGTTGGCCAAAGGGGACCTATGGGAACCCCAAAACAACCTAGGTTTTTGCCAAGACTGCAGGCTACTCTCCACAATAAGGCCTTATTGCTGAAGATACCTATACAACTCATTGAACATGGAGAAATCTAGCTGGTGTCTACATACAGCCTTCACCTCTTTCTGCTAGTGTCTTTGGTACAGGAAAGTATTTTGCAAGCTACAAAAGTAGAAATGTAATCCAGCTGTAAACTTTTTCATCTGCAATATCTTGCCTACAGATATACTAGTGTACTAGTGGCAACAAGCTTGTGGTAGTATCCAACCAGCATTTCATTTGACTGTAGGCCCATTCCATGAAACAGGACCCAGACCCAATACTGCTTGGGTGATAAAGAAGCTGAGACTAGATAGCATACTGACCTAAGGCAAAACCAAATACTACTGTTGTACTAAACTAACATAGCAATAAAATGACACTAATGACATTCTGCTGCATTCCTAGATCAGTGCTTTGCTCAGTCATTATCGGAGCTTTCTCCTGAAACATGGGAACAAACATAGGGACCCACATGCATATAGTATGTAGAATAAAAGACTTTGTAACACTCAGCCTTAAACAGGAATCTCCACCAAATCCTTCCCCTCAGGGCTCAGGGAACCCTGGAAAGGGTGTAAGATCCAAAGGGGGTAAAGGACCAAGTAAACAAGACCCTCTACACTAACAGAATTGAACTGAAGCAGCATGCACAGGGCCTACATAGGTCCGCACCAGATGAGGTCCTACAGCTGAAAAAAAAAGTGGACACAGCCCATTCCTAACCCAGAATCAAATTCCAGTTGACAACCACTTGAATAGAAAATATATGTTTTCTCCAAGGGAGTCTCATTGGAAAACAAACTCTTATGGGTAGGTAGGCTGCATGTCCAGCAGTAGATAGCCAACAGAAAGTGAACTCAATGCCATCCTAGGAGGTTCATTGTCTCATAATGTATCTGGGCTAGTTTTTTCCCTTAATTTTAGCTTTTAAAAAAATATTATATATATATTTCTCTATCTTTTTATCCTATAGGCCCTTTGTGTATATATCATAGCTCCCAATTTCATGTTTTTATGGGATTCCTGAATATGCGAACAAGTAGGTTTCTGTGTCTTGTGCCTTTTCATGAACTCTTTTCCTCTTTTTTGTTTGTTCTACTTTGTCCTATTTGGTGTGTTGCTTTTATTATTATATTATATTTATCATTTTTTATTCTCCTAGAAGCTACTTGTTTTCTAACGAGAGACAGCACAGTGGTGGATGTGAAGGGATCTTGGAGGAACTGGGATGAGTAGAGGGAGGAGAAACTGCAATCAGTGTGATTGCAGTATGTATGAGAAAAACTATATTCTCAATAAAGGGGGAAAACTACAGAAAAGAAGTATTCTAACACAATCCATAGATACACTAATTCTATGTGTATGGTGGGGAAAGGGAGTAAGAAAAATTAAAATTTTTGTTATCCATAATTATGTTTTTATAAGAGCAGAAAACTTCAGGTACACAAGGTACACAGTAGTTCATGGCACACAACAGTCTGGAATCTGAGTAGTGCTGTTTCAGCATTTACTGTACCATGTGGCATGATCAGTGCACTTGTATATTTAGAGTCAACATTTCAGTGAGATCCCACAATGGGTCACTTGTTAGCACTGGCAGAAATTCCTCAGTTTCAGTGCATGGTTGATTTTCAATTAATATTTGGTCATTGTGCATTCAGAAACCTTCGACCAAATTTTTCATGAATCTCACATTCAGATACATGACCCCATCAGGTGTCACAACCAATGGTTTAAGGAACCTTGTTCTAGATGATTTCATCTATTTGAAGCAACTGTTCAATCAAAGTTGGAGACCCAGGGATACCCCAAAGCCTTTGAAATTTTCCAATAATGTAAAGGCGATCCAGGTCAGTAGCAATTTCCTTTAGTTAATTAGCAATTTCCTAAAGGCTGAATGAGGCCCTGCAAACGTCAACCACATAAGAAAACAGCAGGCTAGTAAGGCAGAAGCCTGTGTGAAGGATTCAGTAACCATGTCAGGAGGAGGGGAGGCAGCACCTGGACCTATAGTTAGCAATGAGTCCAGAGATGCTAGATGGGCTTTCATATGCCATCCACCTCTGCTAAGGGTGACTGCTGTAAAGAGTTGTCACGTGAATTGTTTTAATAGAATGTTGATTGACTAATAGCCAGACTGGAATTGTAGGTGGGGTGATCAAGCTACTAATGCTAGGAAGAGGAAGGGCAGAGTAAGGAGTCACCAGCCAGACACAGAGGAAGCAAGATAAGAATGCCATTTTGAAAAAAGGTACCAAGCCACGTAGATAAACATAAATGAGAATTTTTCTGTTAATTTAAGTGTAAAAGCTAGTTAGCAATGGGCCTGAGCTGTAGGCCAAACATTTAAAAGTAATATTAAGCCTTCGAGTCAATTAATTGGGAAGTGGCTGCTGGGTATTTGAGAACAGGCAGGTAGGAGAGAAACTTTCACCTACAGGTGACTATGGAGTTGATTGAGGATGAAAGGTGAATTCTTCTGTTTGAGACTTGAGAAGAAGAGGATATACAGGAACAACCACTATTCCTGACTTTCACGTTACAACCCTTTAAGAGAAATTTAATTCCACAGGCTTTACCTTAATCAAATGAAGATGAAAAACATCCTTAAAGTATTTGATAATAGCATCTTAGATGAGGAAGTCTTTTGCAATCTCTTGTAGAAATAATTCTTCACTGTTATAAAAATATAGTATTTCTCCATAAAGCTGAATGTTTGTGAAGATAGTGTGTGTTGATATGCCTAATGAAGACAGTTAAAAATCTCACATTCCTTAGAAGGGGAAGGATCTTCAAATAAGTCTCTTTGCTCATGGCTTTTGGGGATGCTTTTCTGTGTTGTTTTCCTAAAGAGGTGTGCTGATTCACTAGTGGACTCCTATTCAGGTGTGTACAGAATACACAGTCACACATGCTATCTCCTCTAACTATACTGTTTGAGAGGGATGGTCTGGATTCACAGAGATGTAGGACAGAGTTGTTGAACAGAGGTGCTCAGTACTTGAAAATAAGCAGTGGAAGGGGTTGGGTGAATTATTCACTTATTAGATGAATTTGATTCTGGTCTGGTGTCACAGAGGCTATTTGTTTCAATATACTTCTCAAAGTACATTCTCATTTGTAACTATTGGGTCAGTACAATGTATCTGTGGCAGTCAGATCACCTTCTAGCCATTTGTAGTGCTTATTTAGATGAGAAGTATAATACCTACATGCTCTTCTATATAATTCGTTTAGTACAACTCACAGGCTTCTTCAAGCTGAATGAGCCCTGGATTTGATGTCAGAGAGTCTGGTTTTGCCCTACATCTGCTGCTCAGTGAACTCAACCTTTTCCACTCTTCAAGAAAAGTCCCTTTCCCTTTTAGCACTTATTTTGAAGTAAACCATCTATAGTAGATCTTCACTACATGGACCCAGGATTTTTGTGTGTGTTAGGGTTACACAATGCTTCACCCATCACCTAGTTCTCTATCAAGTAATTACTTCTTCATCATTGCTTTCCTAAATACTCTTTATCCCTTGATCTCTTTTTAATGGCTCACTATAGTCTCTGTATGTCTGTATTATTCCACATGGATCTGTGAATTGTGTTGTTCTTGTACAGTATAGAAATACTAATAGTTCCAAGCAGGGTTAGGCACTAGAACTTGGAAGCTAATAGGATAAGTAGAACAAAGACATAAGACAGCTACTGGTGATTGCTTTGAGGTCACTCCGGCCATTACTACTATTCAGAGGCCAAAGGCTACTATTGTCATAACTTCCTCCTATAAAAGAAGTGACTAGACTCTGAGATGTAAGGTCTATCACCACTGACACATCTGTATGGTCTTGCCTACCAGCATCCAGAGTAGTAAGACGTTTGGTACCTTCCATTCATCTTGAAGTATTATGGAAGTACACAGATAGGGTGCCTGTTTCATTCAGTACTGGGAACTCAAGTGTAAACATTTGTGGAAAATGTAGTAATAACATCCCCATTTCTTTCAAAGGGAAGAGGGGTAAGTAGTGATTAGGGTGTCAAGTTCAGTGTCTGCCAGAGTCTGTGTAACACTGACATCCTGAGATACTCACTTCAAGGGTAGGGGTCATGCCTTTATTACTCTTTGAGTAGTAAATTAGAAAGAAAGACTCAGTCTATTCATAACATGTGAGTCAACACTAAACAATGAAAAATAGCCAAATAAGGTAAATGACATAAGGTCTCCTAAGGGGAACCAATGAGGGATGTCAAACAACCTGAAAACTGCAAGACACATTGATGGTCTAGAACCTTCCTAATGTTGTGACCCTTTAATTCAGTTCCTCATGTTGTGGTGACCCCTAACCATACAATTACTTTTGTTACTATTTTATAACTGTAATTTTACTACTGTTATGAATCATAATGTAAATATCTGTATTTTCTGAGAGGCTAAGGTGACCCCTGTATAAAGGTCATTCGCCCCACAAAGGCTCATGACTCACAAGTTGAAAACCACTGGTTTAGAAGGACTATGGAGTTTGCATGGACTCAAAGTTAAGACACCGTGTTTTGTGACATAGACTAATGGTTGGTTCCACAGCTAGAGGTTTAGCACAGATCTGTTAAATTGGTATTACATTTCCCATCAATTTTCCCAAGAACTGGTTAGATAGCAATAAACAAACCAGATAAAACAAAAATATGAGTAGGGAAGTATTGGACTTCAATATACATGGAAGATACTTTTAGCTGTTGATACCTTGTTTACTTATCTGATACTGTGTTTTGGGATGTTGTAAAATTGCTGTGTCTCAGTAATTCTTTTGCTTTCATTTGAGTTCTTTAAAATGCTTGTTAGTGTATTTGACAACTTAGAAATTCTTGCAAGAGCTCTGCATAGCAAACTCATCATCTAAATGTTTATTATCTGTGCTGTAACTTGTGGATGCTAGCAGAGCTGTGACATAAGAGCTGATAATTATATACTGTGGGTTTCCCCATCATGATCTTGATCCCCCTTGCTTATATAATCCTTCCTCCCTCTCTTCAGCTTGACTCCTGGAGCTCCACCCTGTGCTTGGCTGTGAATCTCTGTATCTGATTCCATCAGTTACTGGATGAAGGTTCTATGATGACAATTAGAGTAGTGACCAATCTGATTATAGGGGAAGGCCAGTTCAGGCACCCTCTCTACTATTACTAGGAGTATTAGCTGGGGTCATCCTTGTAGATTCTAAGAAGTTTCTCTGGTACCAGGTTTCTCCCTAACCCCTAAATGGTGACCTCTATCAAGATATCTCTTTTGCTGCTCTTCTTCTTCATCCCTCCCCAAACTCAATTATCCCAATCCCTCATTCCCATCCTCCATCCCCTCCCCTCCACCTCCCACCCTCTGCCCCCTGTTTACTCAGGAGATTTTATCTACTTTCCCTTCCCAGGGCGATCAATGTGTCTCTCTTAGGGTCCTCCTTGTTACCTTGTTCTCTAGGGCTGCAGATTGTACAGTGCAAGTGTAGAGGTCAAAGGATAACTTATGGGAGTCAGTTCTTTCCTTCCACTTGGGAATTAAACTCAAGTTGTCAGACTTGGCCAAAAGAACCTTGACCACTGAGCCATTTTGCCAGTTGGGGAGATGTGATTTGCTGTGGGATGTTCTGTATGTCAAATGTATTTCTCTGATTCGTTAGTAAATAAAACACTGATTGGCCAGTAGACAGGCAAGAAGTATAGGCGGGACAAGGAGAAAAGAGAATTGGGGAAAGTAGAAGGCAGAGGTGGAGAGATACTGACAGCCGCCACCATGACAAGCAAGAAGCCACGTGGCAACTTATAGACTAATAGAAATGGGTTAATTTAAGATAGAAGAACTATATAACAAGAAGCCTGAGCCATTAGGCCAAACTGCTTAAATAATATAAGCCTCTGAGTGATTATTTTATAAGTGGGCTGTCGGACAGCTTGGCGGGGCCTGGAGAGAAGCTCTCCAGCTACAGTGATTGTTAATCAGCAAAGCCTCAATTCCTATGTCAATCTGTCTTAGTTAGGGTATCTATTGCTGTGAAGAGAACTATTATAAAGAAAAACATTTAATTGGGACTGGCTTATAGTTTCAGAGGCCTAGTTCATTATTGTCATGATGAGAAGCATAGCAACATGCAGATAGACATGGCACTGGAGAAGGAGCTGAGCGTTCTACATCTTGATCCTTAGGCAACAAGAAGTAAACTGTCACACTGGCCTTGGTTGAGCATCTGAGACCTCAAAGCCTGCCTCTACATTTACACGCTTTCTCCAATAAGGTCACACCTACTTCAACAAAGCCACATCTCCTAATATTGCCACTCCCTATGGGCCAAGCATTCAAAACACATGAGTCTGTGGGTACCATACCTATTCAAACCTCCAGACCATCTCTATCCATTTACATGCCACAGACTCTCTTTCTGACTTATCTTTAGGAAGAGTGATTTGCTTACATGCAGTTTATCAGGCACTGTGCATTTTTCTGGTGATAGATTGTTTTCTATTATAGAGACAATAATTCTCCTTTTTATGGACACATTCCTTTGCAGTGTGACTTGGCTGCTACATCTAATAAGATGTGCTGATATTCTACACCTCTTGAAGATAGGCTTGAATATATAATATTCCTTGGTCAACAGGACTTGAGCAAAATGTGCAAATGGATCCTTGAAAAGTATTATATACTGGGCCTCATCCCCTCTGTGCTTAGATGCCGTTGTTCTTGTAAACAGGCTGCATTTGTTTGGTGGAAGACATGTGTAGCTAGAATTTTCCTGCCTGGCCCAGTCAGGACAAATCTCTCTTACCTGCCAGTCCCACAGTCACTCAGACCCAACCAAGAAAGCACACAGAAACTTACATTGTTTAGAAACTGTATGGCTGTTGCAGGCTGCTTGTTATCTACTTCTTCTATCTTAAATTAACCCATTTCTGTTAGTCTATACTTTTTGCCACATGGCTTGTGGCTTACCAGTGTCTTTACATGTTGCTTTTCATGGCGGTGGCTGGCGGTGTCTCTCTCCAACCTTCTACTTCCCAGAATTCTCTTCTCTCTTGTCCTGCCTATACTTCCTGCCTGGCCACTGGCCAATCAGAACTTCATTTACATAGAGTGATATCCACAGCAGACATGGATCAATTTCAAAAGAGGAATCATTGTTCCAGGTCACCAGTGCTCCAGGTTTCTAATCGAGGCCATACCAGACCTCATAGCAATCAGTCTTACCTGATTCACACAATTGTCTAGCAAACATACAAAATGATGGCTAAAACTCTAAGGTACAACCAAATGCTTGGTTAATTTCCAGTCAGTTTATCATGTCATGGGATGCTTTATTATGTAGCATAGCTTAGTATTTTAGGAGGTGATATCAGAAGAGCAAGGATGTCATTACAAAGCTCTAAAAGAACTCAAAATGGCTTTAGGATAAGATAAGAAGATGCTGAAATCACGTAAGAAAGTTCTAGTCTAAGCTGGAAAGAAAAGAGGCAAAAACTCTTGTTAGAGGTGATGAAGTAGGAAGGAGACAGTAGTGGCAGGCTGGGAAGATGGTAATTCCTCTCATATAGTTGCAAACAATTGTGAAAACTGTCAAAAAACACAAAACCGTCACCAGTAAACTCACAGACGGGGCTAAGATTTTATGACCAAATGGTGAAAGTGTCGATTGGCTTCTGGCTAGCTACACTTGAGAGAAAGATGGGCTAAAGGAGGAACTGTTTGGCAAGCTGAATTTAGAGATATATTGGGATTACAACTTTCCTGGATTGGAAAATAAAACTGCTTCTTCTCCAGTCCTTTCAGTTAAGTATAAGACATGTGTGTCACCAGGAACAAGGACGCATTTCAGGGTAGCCAAATGGCTATATATCCATTTTAAAACTCTTTCATAGATTTAAGATGGTACCTAGTAGGCTCTTTCAATCAGGTGAGGCTTTAATAACCTTAAGGGCATTGTCTGCCTAACATAACATATAGTCAGCAGAAGTGCTTATTTTCTCATAAGTTTAGAATGTAGATTTGGGGAGTAAGGAGTGTACTTGATTCTGCTTTATTGGGGCATTCAAAAATTGTTGTTAAGGTGATGCCTGCTTCTGCTATAAGGATTTGAAACTGCTTACCTCCAAAGAACATCAGTGAGCCCCTCCATTCCATGGACAAACCTCAAGCTTTAAGAGGGCATGGCAAGAGTACAAGAACTGGGAGCTGGGAACCAAATTTGGGGCTAGGATTGGGTCCAAATTAGAGGTGGTGCTTGCTAAAAAAGAGGAGATCTTTGTTAATGTTGGTTTGATAGGACCTGACAGTAGCTGTGCAATTCTGTTCTCTTTCTGGGTGGGGATACCTATTACCATCATAAGTGTCTTCTTACTATTGTATGTTGGATGGGTTGGCAGGAGCTAGATAACTTTAGTGCCCAAGACATTGAATTAAGAGTCACAACAGAAGAGTTGTACACAACTAAACATCTAAATCACAAATTGACTATGAAAGACATTTTAAGCATATCATTGTCATGGAATGACTTTTGTAAAATTGAGAACCTGTATTTTGCATGTGGGAAGGAAATCTCTTTGGTGATTAGAGGATAAAATATGCAGGATTGTTTGTACAAACCTCCATGATCATTCCTTTTTATATGCACATCTTTTTGCAGTATAACTTTATCACCCTTCCCATCAAGAGATAGAGTCCAGCTCTTCATTTTTCAGTTCTGGTTTAGTCAGATAACTTGATTTAGCTAATAAGATGTGAGGAACTGCTGTAGAAGCCAAAGCACATGACGTTTGTATTCTTTTGGAACTCTTCAGTGTTAGTGCATGTGCCATCTGGAAGATATGGATGCTCCTGAAGTAGCCAGGGGCAGGGGCTACATAGAAAAGAATGGGCTGGGAAAAGAGAGCGTTGAAGAATGAGCTTCACCACCAGCTCCAGCCAACCACTACAGAGCTTACTGTGGCCTCATTAGTGAGAGAGGGTAAACTGGAAGTAGGTGCACTTAATACCAGTATAACCTGCCATCTACTGAATCGAATATGGATAACTATTATTTCTAGCCATTAAGTTTTGTAAGGGCTTATCATGCATCAAAGGCTAACTGATACAGGTCTTCTGCTGAAATGTAATGTAAAAGTTGTATGCCTCTATTGCATCCTTTGAAAAATAAAACATCGTGACAAGGAACTTGGCAGATGGCTTTGTGATGGAGAACTTGTGTAGTATACATGAGGCCCCAGACTTGATCCCCTGCACAGAAAACATAGACTAATAAGCAAATTATAATAAATTTTCCAGGCATTGGATATATCTCAGTCAGTAAAGTGTTTGCCTTGCAGTCATGAGGGCATGTGCTTGAGCTCCTGGAATTATGACTTAAAAAATTCTGTGTGGGGTGGTGAACAGTTCTAACTCACACCCAGGAAGGTAAAGAGACAAAGGGAGATAATTCCTGGGGTTTGTAGACCAGTTAGTCTTGCCTCCTTGGCTAGTTGCAGGACAGTGAGAAATCTTGTCTAAAGAAAACAAGCCAAATAAAAAATGCTGGCTGGGCCAGGCAGTGGTGGCGGACACCTTTAATCCCAGCACTCGGGAGGCAGAGCCAGGAGGATCTCTGTGAGTTCAAGGCCAGCCTGGGCTATAGAGTGAGATCCAGGAAAGATGCAAAGCTACACAGAGAAACCCTGTCTCGGAAAAAAAAAAAAAGCAAATTCTGGCTGGAATCTGAGGAAGGACACCTGAAGGCATCCTCTGGCATCTACACTAGCATGAACACACACATGCATGCATACTTGAATATACATATGCCTGCACACACACATGCATGCATACTTGAATACACATATGCATGCACACACAGAAACAAACAACATACACAATGATAAATTGTGTTTTAAATGTGATTTTACTTTTGCCAAAGTGTGCTTAAGTACCTTTAACGTCACCAACTTTGAGAAGTTCCATGGATAGTTAGCCTGTTTTTCTTTCTGTATTTGAAAATTTTGTGTTTGATTTTGGATTCTCTTGTAAGAATCTCTGGCAATTAAGGAGTTTTCATCTAGTTTAGTTAGGAGCTTCAACTGCATTTCACCTGCAACATTTCCCAGGCAGGATTCCTTCACTACTTTCTGAGAAACTGCTCCCAACACAAAAAGATTCCTTTTCTGCCTCAGAATAGGCTTCTTCCTTTGCCATTTGGCTATTTTGTATTTATTTTTAAGTGCTCATTCTTTTTTGGGCTAAGTTAGAGTTTCCAATGAGCTCTGCTTAAACAGCCTCCAGGCATCTTCATGGCTATTAACTTTCAAAATGTCTTCTGGGCATTTTTTTTTTTTTTCTTAGTAAAAGCCCACATTATGCCATCATTTCCTTTTCTAAAATAGTGTCATTCACGATGATTATTTTTGGCTTTTCTTCCTTGCCAGCATGCTGGACTTAACCCTTTGTTGATGGGCATTGAACAGACAGCCCCTGAGAGTGGGGCAAGAATCTATCTGACTTTTGAGCAGTCTTCAACTCTGTGGAGCTATCACTTCTCCTTTTCTGAGGCAGACAAAGGCCAGGGTTTGCATGTGCAGTATGGTTTCTAGCTACTAGGAGGCTGCCACAGGAATGAAGGAGAGAAGGAAGTAAATCTTAGCAATGAGCAGGGTTGAGAGTTTGGTGAGAAAGAAGGATGACTGAACAGGCATGTGTCCTGCTTGATGAACTATTTGTCTCAACGTGGTAGTTGTTATTCTCCTATTTTACTATATTTCCCTTAAAGGAAAGAAGCAGTATGGGACACCGAGCAGCAGTGACAGTCCCTTCCCCATCCAACCACATGCACTGCAGTGCTGTGCTGAACTGTTAGGTAGAGCTTGTGGTGAATGCACAAGGTTTGGGAGATCCCCCTGAAAGGGAAGAGAAAAACTGTGGAAAATGACTGCCACTTTTTATCTCTCCAGTAAACTAAAAAGACACTGTAACAAAACTCAAGACTCCTATACAAAGTTACATGAAGGCACTTCCACAATCCTCCAGATACACATGGTGAGATGTCACCACAGATTACAATAGTGCTGTTATTGTGTGGGTGGAGACAGAGAGTTAGTGCCTGGGTTTCTGTTAGTTGTGAGAATGGGGAGTGGTGGGCTCATCTGAGAACAGCTGTCAAAAACCACAATGAAATAATCGTAACAAACTCATGAAAGGAAAATCTATTGTAGGAATGAAGAAGAAAGTAAAAGGGACACAAGAGTAAGTAAGACTCTTATAACACCTTCAGAGAAAGGAGGACAAAACTACAAAATAAATTGAAACAGGAAGAAGATTTAAAAGACTTCAGAAGAAAATGACAGTTAGGGAGCTCATGGTGAAGATACCAAATATGTGTGATAGGCAGCTTTAATAAAAATCAAAGCAAGGACAGATGTACCAAATAATATGCTTGAAATTTTTCATATATATGTATAGTGTGTGTGTGCATGCATGCATGTATGCTTGTGTATGTGTGTGTTAGAGTTTAAGACAAATATGTTAGCATATTTATCACATAATGGATTTAAATAAGCATAGATTACACATTAAAACAAGATGAATATTCAGACTAATTAATAAAATTTAAAATATACCAATTTTATGTGATAAAAGAGAATTAAGACTGAAGGAATTATTAGAAAAATAATGAAACTTGATAGTGTCGAAAGACACAACTCATCTAATAATTGGCAAACATTTCCATAAAGTAGCAACTATGCATGTAAGAGAAGGCTCTAGCACTTGTTTCTAAATTATAGCAAAGTCAAGGGATAATCTGTTTTTAAAGAATATAGGAGAGTACAATATTATGTGTTTTAATACTACCGAAAATCTTTACTTTTGGCACATACTGTACAGTCATGAAATCCAACTCTGTCCATATAAAGAAAAAGAATTTGATAAACCACAAAGGCTAGAAATCATACTAATAGTCTAAGTATAGCAAAAGAAAGCTGAACATAAACAAACAAAAAAACCAAATAGGCAAATCTATACCGAAATTTTAAGTTCTATTAAGCAGTTAATCAAAGGAGAATGAAGAAAATTAGAAAACTGCTTAAAACTGTGTGATACAAAACCCTGAATCTGTAGGAAATAGAAGATACCACAATAATTTTACAGTTACTTATATAAAGAATAATATAAATTAATGTATTAAATGTTTACCTGGAAATGTTAGGATAAGAAATACAGAAGGCAAGGCTTGGTGGCGAAGATGCCTATTCTCATCAGGAAGGCTACATAGTGAAACCCTGTCTCAAAAAGCAAAAACAAACAAACAAAAAGATCAATGGAATCCTACTATAAGTAATTTTGGATAATTTATCATTTGTATTTAACATAGAATAAAGACTTTTAAAATCACTAAGTTTCTTTACAATATTCCTCTTTACAAAAGAATTTCATTGAATATCTTTGCTGTTTGGTTATCTGTTGAGATATTTATTCATTTACTGTGATGTGATGGTAGACATCCTTATAGTTGGTCTTCGCATGGATATTTATGCTACATTTTTATTGCTGTGATGCAACTCCATGACCAAAAGTAACTTAGGAAGAGTTTGTTTTGGCTTTGGCTCCTAAGGGGTAGATTCTAGGCAAGGAAGCAGGAGCAAGAACCTGTGAGATCACGTTTTATCCATACACAGGAAGCAGGAGTAGGCATGCAGGAAGAAAGTGCAATAAGGCCCTAAACCCTAAGACTGTGTAAGGGGGCACTCAGTGTCAGAACACACCCAGACACCAAATTCTCACCACAAAGGAGATTTAATACCCCAGAGTTACAAGCATGGGGGTGGAGGGACTATCTCTAGATCGGACAAAGACAGACAGCAAGTGTTTTTGTTGGAGTGGGTTTTAAAGGAGAAAAAAGCAGTCTGTGTTAGGATGAGTTGGTAAGTCCTAAATGGACCTGTAAGCTAGTGTAGCCAAAATATGAATTTTGATTGCTGGACCTCTGTGTTTGATCACTGGACTTTTGTGTTTAGTGTCAGGAATGAGTCACTGGCCACACAAGGGAGACCTTGGGGCTAGCTTTAGGAATGTGATATAATGATTGAGAAAGGCCAAGGGAAGGGGGAAGCACAGAGCCTGCAGGACCCATGTTTGCTATGCTTGGGCCTGTTAAAGAGCCCTTCATTCTGCCCTTAGAGGTGAACTTCCTCCTGCAAAGTTTTCTTCCTGAAGGTTCTATACCAGTGGTTCTCAACCTGTGGGTCGCAACCCCTTGGGGGTCACATATCAGATGTCTTATATATCATATGTTTACATCATAATTCATCACATTAGCAAAATTACAATTATGAATGAAATAATTTTATAGTTGAGATTACCACAAGAGAAATTGTATTAAGGGGTCACAGCACTGGGAAGGTTGAGAACCACTGATCTATAAGTTCAAACAGTGCTACCAACTAGGGGGATGGTTCCAATTCAAATGAACACACATATGTTCCTCAAGCGTATTTGAATCACAAGCATAGGAAGCTTGCATGAAAGGGGAGTCAGTTAGCTGGGAGTAAGCTGTCGTTCCTCAAGCAAAAAAATTATAAGTCTCTGGTTTCTTTTTACAATAAATTGTGTCATTTAATTTTCATCAAAGGAGAAGGAAACTAGAATATTTTTCTTAAAAAATGAGAACATTTTGAGGAAGTACCATGTGTGTGCTGAAACAAAACTTTTCAGGTATGGAAGAAGGTCAATATTCTAAAGAAGTGTACTTTACCTACAACTACAATCTATTTACATATGGATGACCTATTCTTAAGAGCTGTGAATAGCACAGCATCTGACTTCTGGTTCTTGCACATCAACTCTTATGTGAATTTATCACAAGGATTTCTTCGGGCTGCTAAGCATTTAGAACCACCTCTCTTTGTTGCTGAGGCCAACAGCATCGTGTAGACTACTGCATATTTTGGTTTGGGTTTTTAATTCTGCTTCTCACACCTGTCAGTTGTCTAATTAGGTGAGTTGATTACTTTGTCATTTCTACTTTTCTTGATATAGCATCAAATTTCCTTTCAATCATTCTAGAAAAACATTGATTAATTGCTATCGTATGCGTCTTATATTGGACTCCTCTGAGTTTTTTCAGTTGGAGAGTCTCTGTGTAATTTTGGTGTGGTTGGTGCTCAATTTTGGATGAAATCCACCAGGAGTCCATTGTTCAAAAGCAGTAAAATAAAACCCATTATTTAAGATTCTAAGCACAAAACTCTTTTACCATTTTTGTTTCACAATATTTCTTTCAAGTTGTCCTGGTGCTTTTTATGTGATCTTTAACATCATTCTAGGCAAAGAAAAATGAACATTCTGTATTATCAGTGATAATACTACTGCTCATCTTTCATTGCATAATGCTTGTTTGAAAGGAAATAAAGGAATGTTGAACAGATGTATGGAATCACTAAAATTACACATATTTATATATATAAATAAAATATTGTTATATATAATATATATATATATATATATATAGTCATATATAGTACACTTAGTTGAACAGTGAAAATTGCCCCAAAGTAACTCGACTGATTCAATTTTTCCTTACACATTCTACTAATAGTATATTTTTGGATTACTTATAAGTAAGGAAGTTCTCATTTCACTCTGAAATGAAACTTATCTTTCTCTTTCTTCTAATGTTACCTTTTGGCACACAAATGATTGGCTAACACAGAAAAGCAATGGCAGCTATAAAATCTTGATAAGGTTCTATATCCCTGTACATTTCTTAGAATGTCATTACTTTCTACATGGAAAGCAAGTTCTAATTCAAAGAAAAACCAAGGTGTGGCACTCAGGGTGGTCAGCACAGTGAATAACTTTGGAGACTTGCTTAGTCTTTTCTTTGAGTCTTTTTGAGTTCTTATACACTGGAAGTCCGTGGAAATTTTTGTGTTGCTAGGGCAGAGAACACATCGGGACTGTAGGAAATAACAATATGCTTCCCTCCCATATCAGACTTCTCATTGACATACAAGTTCGAAGACTAAATCAGTGAGAACCCTGGGTCTATGACTCCATAGAATCAAACCAAGTTGCCCTGTCGTCCATCTCCACCCATACCATGGCTGTTGTCTATGTATCTGTGCAGGCCACACCCCCATGAAGCCAGTGTTACTTCAAGCTTTGTAAAATAGCTTATTGATCTTCAAAGCCTTAAAATGACTGTCAAACAAACATATGGACACACTAGGTGCCAGACACAGTGCTCAGCACTTTACATGTGACTCTTTGCTTATTCCACAAACAACTGTGACAGGTACATTTTATGATTAGCTCAATTTTACAGAATTTAAAGTTTACAAAGTGCCATCTTTTGAATATGAAACGTCACCATCAGTTTCATGTGTTTGAACACTCAGTCACCAGCTGTTGAGGTTATTTGAAAATATTGTGAAACCTTTAGTAAGAAGGGTCTATGGAGGGTGTATATTGGTCAGGAGGGATGGGCTTTGAAGGTGATAGCCAGTTCTGGTCTGGAACAATTTCTCTGTTTCCTGAATGAGATGCCCAGGAGCTGCTGCTGTGTGCTCCTGACCTCACAGGTGGGAGCCGGTCTCACTCCAATGCCCTTCCCACTGTCACGTACAGGAGAGTATAAACTGTGAGCCAAAAGGAATCTTCCTACCCTTACGTTGCTTGCATCAGGTCATGGTGACAAGAAAAGTCATTAACATAGAAAGCTTGACTTCATCCTGTGAGGTCAGACCACACATAGCAGAACCTGAGATGATTACTCTTCCTCAGGAAAAAAAAAAAAATTAAATCTGCATCCTACAAACAAGGAAATGTGGTATGAACTATCATTACAGAATTAAGAATATATGGCTTAATAAATCAATTTCATGGAAACTTCCAGTAATACAGAGATAATTGTATGATCCATATGTGGGTGACTGATGCTTTCTCTAAGATCTTGTGAATGGTTTAAACAGATATCAAGTTGGACCCTTTGAGTTCTGAAAGCATTTATTCTTTCCCTGCCTTTCTAGTCACTCCCCCTGCTCTGTCATAGACTACCCCACACTCTGCTGGATGGATCCACTGCTAAGAAGTCTAAGGATCCATCAAGATCCAAGGAATCCCAATAGTTAATTTTGAGGTTCAGCGAAGTTCTTCGGCTATTTTTATACTGCTGAACAATTGCTAAGAGTCGAAGCATAGCTTTCCTCTGAACCTGTCTTGCCAAATCTGCCTGGGACTACCTTCTTGGTCTACACACAGAAAGAATGGGCATTAGTTCAATTCTTAACTTTTTGTGAGGAGAATAAAGCTTCTGTGCTGAGTGTCTTCTCAGAAACAGGGCTTCCTGAGCCTTGCAAAACACCCTCCATCCCCAGGAACTGCCTGGGGCCCATACAGCCTCTCTTTGCAGCAGAAAGGTTGGAACTGCTGCCGGGGCTTCACTGGGAGTTTGGGCTTCAACTGTGACTATTGGGGTAAGCTGTTCACGAACTTATCAACTAGTTTAAAATACCCTTCTTGGAGTCTTTAAAATCTCAATTGCTGATGTTTCTGCTCTCCTCCTTCTCAAATAATGGAGACTGTATTTCTTGATTTCCAGTGCCATTAAAAAGATCTCACAGTCTGAAAACAAATGACAAAACAGTGTGTAGAAGCTTCCCTTTGATAATCTGTTTAGGAAAGAAAGTAAATATTAGGCCTGGTGGCTCATGGTTGTAATCCTAACACTTGGGGGGTAGGGGGGCAGAGGCATGAGTTCAAGGCTAGTATGGTCTACAGAGTGGGTTCCAGAATGACCAAAGCAGAAAGGAGGAAGGATCAGAAACAACTTAAGGAATAAGGCTGGTCACAAAGGAATGTGTGTGTGTGTGTGTGTGTGTGTGTGTGTGTGTGTGTGGTGTGTATGTGTGTGTGTGTGTGTGTGTGTGTGTGTGTGTGTGTGTGGTGTGTGTGCGGTGTGTTTTCCTGTGAATTACTCTTTAAGGAGGTTCTTGATTGGTATTTTCTTTTTGATAGATTCTGCCTAACTATCCCAGGCTGAGTTGGAGAGCACTGTATAGTCCAGGCTGACCTTGACCTTGTGATACTCCTGCTTCAGTCTCCTAAGTGCAACTACACCTAGCTCAACTATTATTTTTACCTAAAAGGCTACAGCCTCCTCTTTAATGGAATTAGGAGAAATTCAATATTTTGTTAGTAGATTTAACTGACCAAAGGATAGATAGTTTAGAACTTGGAACTGAAGGAAAAAATAAGCTAAATAAAATAAATAAATACCATCTTTCCTGCCCCTGATCCCCTCACCAAAAATATGAAAGGAAAGAGTACAACTGGTGGACTCAACTTGCAGCAGAGACCAGCACAATACTCTTTAAGTAAAAACCAAATAAACAGCTTGTGAAATTTGAGAAGTGGTGGGCACAGCATGTTGCGACACTCCACCTTCCAGAATTGGTGATGCTGTTTATAATCTATGAAAGTAATGGGTGGCTTCAGAGCTGTCCTTTCTCTGTTGGCATTATCATATAGGGAAACAGTCTGGACAAAATGAAAACACAAAGGAACTACTGTAAAAATGTTGTATTGTTTGGATTGAGCCACTAATAATTTTGGCAAATCCTTGAAGATTTCCATTGTCCTGTATAATGGAGGCAAAAGAAAACACAGAGGTGAATGCCAAACTATTTTAAGTTGAATGAGTTCCATTTTATTCATGTCAATAGTTCTTTAAAACCTGGTGGAGTAGGTTCAATATAAGTTTGTTTTCCTTATATTTATTTACAAACTGCATGCATCTCTGACCCTTCCTTAGCTTTAGTTGTAATTCCTAAGGACCTGATTTCATTTATGAAAATCTCCAAGCCCAGAAGAGTGAAAAAGAACAACACTGTTGGGAACCGATGCTTTCCTTAGGTGCCAAGCAGGAAAGGCTCCTGGTCATTTCCTCTGGTCAGTCAAACTGGCTTGTCATTTAATCTATCTGACTGTGGAAGGTTGGCCTGACCTGACTACAAATTAGCTTTATGGTTATTAAGATGGCATGAAGTGTATCAGGTTACAAATTTATAAATACAAAGATGACTAGAAATTCATTTATCTTTGGGGATTCAGGGAGATTAGGTCAATCTCTAGCTATATTTACAAATAGATTCTTGCCACCCCTGAGTTGTGTAGAGCTGGGGAAAGCAACTATGCTTGTCTTTGCTTAAGTCCATAAGGCCTTTTGGTTTCTGCCCAAATAAAGCAGCCTTTTGGCATGGCTCTCTTAGCTGGCAAAATATCTGCAGAATGTCCAAAGAATTTAGAATGTCCAGGAGGGGCAGGTCAAAGACAGCCAAATTACAATATCACACTCATAAAACCTCATCAGTGGTGACACACAGAAAACACTCAGTGAATTGCTCTCACTCATTTCCCCTTATTAAGAAAACCTAAGCAGAGCAGTGTCCACATTCCTTGGCAGATTTCACACTCTGCCTGTCCTCTCTTTTGGTCATTGCTTTTCAAATAAACAATCAAAAATCAGGCTACTATGGGTATTGGTTGACAGGAGCTGAAGTGGCGTGGCTTGGGGTAACCTGGGTTGCTGAGGCAGTCTGGTATGGAGGGGGCATGTTTTAGAAATGGTGTCCTTGCTTTGGGGATTGCCAATGATGTTTCTGAGTCTTCCAGTCTGGTTAGTATGGGAGCATACCTTACAGTACAGTGAAGGATATCTGACTACAGAATCCTGTCTTTATTGTCAAGGTCAGGACAGGGAGTCCCTGTCCCCTCAGAGCTGAAGACCTTGGCTTGCTAGGGGCATTGGGGGTTGGGGGGGGGGGGTAGGGATGTTAAATGATCAGATTCTTTTGAAAAGAGCGAATAAGGATGGCTGTTAGGATGCCAGGATAGAAGCAGGATCAGGGAAACAGTGGAATATGTAGCTGAATGCCAGCCCTGTTTTCCTTTGGGTCACACATGTTTTTAAAGCTAAAAGTCTGGCTTGTCTAGAAAACGACATCAGGAGGAACTGGGGGAAGTGAGAAGGGAGGGAAACATTTCCTGGTAATGTCCAACCCTGTCGGGAGTTGAGAATGTCACTGTGTAGGGGCAGATATTCAGAAGTCTCCTCAGCTGTGTTGTCTGGGTGCCTGGAGTTTTGCTCAGCCAGCAGAGCTGATGAGCTGCTACAGGGCCAGGAGAGGGAGAAAGCTCTGTGATGGACCAGCATGGGAAGGAGAATGGGAGGAACTGACAGCTAGGAGGATGGAGATGAGCCAAAGACACCAAAAGATACAGGGCAAGTAGAAGATGAGAATGAATAGAGAAAAGGTTTTCAAGACCAAAGGCACTGTCAAAGACTATTTTCACTGCTTTACAGGCAAAATTTAAAAGAGCAATGCATGGATTATAAATAAATATTTGTTAGTTTTTGTGTTTATGTTCCTATACTAACATTTATTTTTCATATTTGGTCAACTCTGGAAAATACATGACCTCGATTGCAATTCCTTTTTTGACATTTTACTAACAATAGGAGCTATTGTACTTGTTTGCAATAGAGACTAATGAGAACTAACTAGGATATAAGGAACTATGAGATATTTCGGTTACTTGGAAAAAGTACAGGCATAGAGATGTATCTTTAAATGCTTATCTATATATTCAAAGTCCTGGTTTGTATCTGAAGCCTTGCATAAAACCCAGTGAGGTGATTCCTACATGCCTATAGTCCTGACACTTACCTGGGGGCTGGGAGGGGAGGCAGAAAAGTTCAAGATCATCCTTTTTGGCTATATAAGAAAATTCAAGGTCAGCCAGGCTTATATGAGACTCCAAAAAAGCAAAACAAAACAAAAATAAAAGGGGAACTGTGTTCTTTAATGTAACCTTGCCAGCTAGTTGCATTCCTGATGACTTCTGTATCACACAATCATGTCAGATAGATGTCAGGAGGACAGGCCTTGGCACATGCTGTGGAAGCTCCAGTAAAATAAAAGGAGTAAAAGAACCCACTGCAGAGAGCAAAGAGGGCAGCAGGGTTTCTCCCTGATGTTTGCATCTCACCACTGTGGTGAATGTCAGGAAGTCCTGAGCTCAGGTAAGGAAGTATTTACAGTACACTCAAATTGAGAGTGAATGAATCAAGCTAGAACTACACTGCAATTAGCTAAGGACATCTGAAGGCCTCATGGTATTTCATAATGAGAAGATCAAGAGATAAAGAGGGGATTTGGGTATTTGATATAATACAAGACCCACTAACACATAGTACAGGAGAGAAAGACACCTTGGTGAAAAACCTTGACTAAGCAGGGAGAGAGAGTTCAGGTGCAGGATGTACTGCCTACTGGTGGTGGAGGAAGGCAGCAGCTGGACTCTGAGGTCCTTTGGACTCTGATTCCTGTTTCTGGAGAAATGTAGTTCCAGTTTCACTGACGAGCACTGGAAAGTGATTGGATATGGTTTATTTTAGTGAGAGGGGAATTTGCAATTTCATCTTAGTAACACTGGGGCTTCTTTTTGCATGTACTATCATTATTATCTTGAAGTTTAAGGTATGATTTGTGGAATAGAACATGATTATAATGCTCAAGTTCTGTTTTGTTTTCTCTCCAAAGTAAAAACAATGAATCTACTCCCTGGTACCAGTTCTCAGTATTTCTCCTTGACAGTTAGCTCTGACAGGTGCAGGCCAGACTTGATTTAACTTGGTATCCTGGAATGTTCTGCTCGTGCTGCTTCTTAAACACACAAAGTCCCACAACCCTGTGTGGGCTTCTAAAGCAATATAGTATAGTTTCTGGGTTTCCTCCTGTGAGGAGCAAAATTAATTTGTGAGCTCTGGGTGAAAGAACTCGGATTTTTATATAATTAATAGTATGTTCAGGTCAACCTTTTAAGCACATTTAAATAAAAAGAAAGAAGATGAAAATAGCTTGCAGATTAAAACAAGGTCTTGGCTTCCAGAAGCCATTGGGTTGATGGGTCCAGGTATCACTGAAATGGAAACACCAGGAAGGTTGTTACACAGATGCTGTCATCCATGCCATTCTTGCCTCAAGAGAATGCAAACTAGCCTTGCCTTTGCTGATGTCACTGTGGGCCAAACAACACCACCATTAACACTCAGCCTCAACACCCTTGGAAATACCTATTTACTGACTGGATGAGGAAATTGACAAAATGGCAGTTTCTTGATAAAGAAGTATAAAAATAAAAACAGTGTGCACATGTTTGTATGCTCATGAACGCGGGAGATGAGATACTTATACTTAGATTCTCTAGACTGGAACAAGTAGACTAATTTTTGTGCTCTCTAAGTTTTATAAGATCTCTGCCTACAGAAGAAATAGAAGCAACACAAGCCCTTGTTTGGCCCTTCTGTGGCAACCCACAGATGATTCAGTCAGAGTGGGTAAGGCCTTCCTCATCTCCAGATGAGTAGCTCTTGGAAGCCTCTCAGAGTCCAGAAAGAAAATGGTCCTGGGATACTATCTGAAGGTGACATGTCTGTCACTGTGCTCTTTCACTTGTAGGGACTTTATATAGAAGATTTCTTCCAATGTTTCAAGATCAAGCCATGAGATCAGTAGTTTATATAGAAGTTTATGTAGAAGTCTTTCATTATTTCAAGATCAAGCCATGAGATCAGGAGTTTATATAAAAGTTTTAAGACCAAGTCATGAGATCAGGAGTTACTTTTGCTGGTAAACCATTGTTTTCAGCCTTAGACTCCCAGCTGGACACTCTGGGCTAGAAGTACTTCTGAAAGCCCTAATCAGACAGGCTTCATTGACTCTGGCTGTTGGGTGTGGCTCTTCATCCACAGATCTTCAAATGTTTTCTTGGCACCTCTACTATTGTGTTGAAGATTACCTAAATCTTGGGCAGAATGATAGGTAATATACAGAAACTGGAAATGAATGTATTGACTGTAATAGCTTGAGCACTCACATTACTAAAGCTGGGGGACTTACCTGAGCAGCCTTTCTTTCCAGGTTAAAGCATGTAGCTTTAATCTGTGGAAGCCCCCATTCCATTTCCTGAAGGAAAACTGTCAGAGGAACTTAAAGGAATTACCCTTCCGGTTATATTTACTCTCTCTACCATTTAGTTTATCAATGGCACCTTTCAATATGGACAGGCACACCAGAAGTAAAAGACTGAATCACAGGCAAGAGTCATAATGAAAATGACTAAGGGATTTTATGGTTAAACTACTGTGGAGGAAAATGTAGCAACAATTTGTATTATCCTAGTGTTTGCTCTCCTGGGTATGAGTTTCTTGGAGATAGAAATGTGGATGTCCTTATCTTCCAGATATAGATTATAAAACCAGACCAAGGAAAAAGATTATAGACGGATGGATGGATAAGGTACCATTTAAAAAAATCCAAAATCTTAACTTTGATGAGTTGGAGGGCTAAATGTGAGAGTAACTCTCTTTATTAAGTGTTGTATAATATAAAATGTAGTTATAAACCCTATAAGCAAAAAGCATCTCTATACAGATAAATGCTGGGAATTACATTACATTATATGCCTGACTTACAGTGTAAACAATGGTTCATAAGGCTACAAACCTTATGTAGATTCCATCTACCCCTGTCTTTAAATAGATTAATAGTATTTTTTTGTTAGGAAGGCAGGCTTCATTTTTATTTATGTGTACAAAAGATACGAACACACACAAAATGAAGATGTTGGAAGATATTTGGAAATGTTGAGTGAAAGAAGATGGTGTACTCTGAGTTAAAAATCCATAGATATATAAATTATTGGACCACTTCCTTTGATATTAAAAAATAGGCTCAAAATTGACTCAGAGGACAAACAAACTATCCCTTCCTTCTTGGACAATTTCAGCCTTTTTGTACTCAGAGGTATATGACGAGGTAACCATGAGGTGACAGGCTGGGAAATTAGATACCTTGGTTAGCCTAATGGGAATTTGCCCTTCTTATATGAGACAATTCATTAAATCCTATTTGTGTGTTCAAATGCAAGATTAAGGATATGTAGAAACCACCCATGTTCACACATCAGTCACTCAGATGTAAAACAAAATACAAAATACCAAATGTCTCTAGAGTTGAGCCAGATCTTTCTTACCTTTAACAATCAAAACTTACAAAAGCCTTAGGGAAATTAAATGATTTATGAATGATGAAATTTGCTAAACGTTTGGCAATTGTTCTTGGTGAAACAAAACTGTCTACATTGTGGTGTATTACTATAAAGATTCTGACCAAAATGTATTTCCAAAAGAGAATATTGTTATAGTATTATTTGTTTTCTTTCTCCTTAGACATTACATAAATAAATAACTTCCTATTAGCTTTTTTTCTCTAAAAGTTGTTCTATCCTGGAGAAACATTATCATCTCAATAGAATGTTAGCCTCTCCTAGGCAGAGACCTACACCCTGTCACCAAGCTCACTAAACAGATACTCATTGTTTCCACCTACCAAGGCATAGAATATATGAGTTTAGGTTTGATGAAAGGTAGAACATTGGTTAAGAAGAGTAGACAAACATCATTCTATGGGAACTCTGTCAGAGATGTCTTCGTAAACAATTTTCATAATGTCACTGATGTTTACACCAACGAGCCAAGGTTTTACTTTTGAAAGCATCCTCATATGGAAATCTTTGGCTCTTAATCTAAGTGTTTTAATTTGCCTTTTAAAAAAATTGACTTCTTCAGTGCATTAAGCTTCTAGATTCTTCTCCTGATGACTACAGAATCTGGGGGAAGTAGGGAACACGTCACAGTTATGACAAGGAACATGAATCACAAGTTATATTTTTTTCTTCATTCATTTCTTCAGTATTAGGAATACAAAGTTTCATAAACAAAAAAACATTACTGGCCCATTGTGACTCTACAGAGACTTACTTTGTTTTTATCACTGTCAATTCTTGGTGATGGGTGCTTGGTCTTTTCATGAGATTTATTGATGCCCAGAATGGATAAATAATTGTATTTTGTTAATGTCTGACTTAGTACATTAAAACCCTTAAGTGAGAGAATATAAACACCTAAAAATAATCTCTTAACTAATCTTGAAATCCCCATTTACAACACTATTCTTTCATACCTTGGTGGGTTTTGTGTTGTTGTTGTTGTTGTTTTTAAGCATGATTAAGAATTATAATATGGTACTTTGGAAGTAGATTTGCATGTGAGAATACTAAATCCACAGTTCTTGGGTTAGTTTTTGCTCTTCATAGAGAACATAAAGGATGAATAACAGATCTCAGCTCGATAGACCATTATGTGTTCTTTTTTATGTAACCTGGGGATGCCAGGTCCTCCGATCTCAGTCATGTATTGCTTAACAATGAAGTTACACACAGAGTAATGCCTCTGGTATTGTTTCCTTGTGTGAACTTACAGAATGCAAATACATAACATAGTCACAGTGCTACTAAGTGGCTTGCTATGGAATTATAACTATGCATTTGGTACATTACTACCCAAGCAAAATGATCATACTGTGTAAGAGTGTATCTTTTCTTAATAGATGAGTTAAATAAGTCACACTCTCACCTACACTAGCTACACAAAGTCCAAGTGACTCTCCAAAGTGTCCCAGAATGCAGGGATGAATTGAGACCAAAAAGATGTACATGGCTAGACTGCCTTCCATAGCATGCTCCAAGCTCCTGTCAAAAGCTTTGTCAGGTTCCTGACACCTCATCTCTGCCACTTTGGCCCTAACCTGGCCAGTCTACCATGTGCAATTCCTGTTATTGTTTTCAGAAATGGGCGGTGAATGGGCTACCGCCTGAGACAGAAAATATCCAAGAATGAATCACTGTCATCCTGACAGTGGATGAGTCATGTCAAACTGTTGTTTGCTGGATATTCAGGGGTCCTTTTCTGAATGGGCCTGTCCTGCATAGTCAGATTGTCCCTCTCCCATTTCCCTGGTTCCTCTGAGGACCACATGGCCTGTGCTCTAAGTCCATTTTAATTTCCAAACATTTCACCCAAAAGAATATACTTCCTCTTCCTTTTGCAGAACTCTTTAAATCCTTAATTTTCACATCTTCCTTCTAAACTTTGCCCTGAACCTACATCTTACATCTCTAAGCAAATACATTTTTAAATGTTTCGATCAAGTGTAATAGCAGCCTTTTTTTTTTTTTTCTAGGTTAATTTTCCTTTTTCCAATCCTCCTTACAACTTTGGGGGAAAGAATACTTGTGTTCTCTAGTATCTTCACAAGCTAATAATACCAAAAGCAGCCTGGAAAAAGTTGCTCACCCTCTGAAGAAATGTGATTAAGAAAATTATAGCATGTCCGATTAATGTAATAGTCTCATATTTTATTCACAGAAGATTAATTTATATGTTGCAATTAAATGAGATAATGATCTAACATTAAATAACTATATAATGTTCAACATTTAAAATATTTAAAAATAAGCAGAAGTAAATATACTAAAATGTAATGACTACCAATTATTGGTGGTAAGAATTACAGTTTTTTAATGTTTCTAAATTGAAAAATGTTTATCATGTTTGTATATGTATGAATGCATCTGTATATCTGCACATATATGCATTTGTGCACCCAAAAGAACCTGGAGATATATGTAGGTATAGGAATATCACAATATGACACATTAGTATATAAAATTAATATTCATCAATAATTTTAACAAAAAGATCCATATAGTCATATTTTTATTATAATTGAGTATTGTGAAATATGGCTGTCCTAGACCATGTGAAATGTCACAAACAAACATACTAATCTCTTGGTTCAGTGTTTTCCTGCCTGAGACCATAAGCTGCACTCAGAAGAGCGTTATTGTGGTCAGTAACGCAGGCGCCCTTGGCTGGTCGAGGCTTCAGTGTGCAATGGGCTATCTATAGCCCTGGAGGGTAGCAGCCTTTTCCTTTTGGGCCAGCAACCAACTCCCAAATTATGACATGGAAACTTATTATTAGTTTTGAATGCTCAGCCTAACTTAGACTCATTTCTGACTAGCTCCATTAACTTAAATTAACCTGTTTCTCATTATCTACCTTTTGCCTTGGGGCTTTTTACATTTCTTGTCTCTGTATGGCCCCTGGCACTGCCTTTGTTCTCTTCTCCTCCTGTTTCTCCTTCCCTTGAGCCTAGATTTCTCCTATTTATTCTCTTCTGCCTTGCTTCTGGCCATTTAGTTTATTATTAGACCAATCAGGACCTTAGGCAGGCAAAGTAAAACAGATGCAACACATTGTTACATAATTAAACACACATCTTTACATTGTTAAACAAATGTAACATAAACAAAAATAACACACCTTTACACAGTTAAAGTAATATTCTGCAGCATAAATGAATGTAACACATCTTTGCCTAGTGAAAATAATATTCTACAACACAAGAGCTACTACGGTGTGGACACCCATCACAGGCAATTACATTCTCCTCCAAATGGCTTCTTTTTTGAGGGGTGGTGTTCCTGCTTAAACATACCCATTAGTAGTGGGTGTATCTGCTTAAATATATTGCTGATTAATAGCTCTTTAGGATTTCCCAAATATTTCAAATGTTCAGTAATAAGTACAAAGCATCCTTTAAAAAATTGTTATTTTATTTTTTTTATGAAGAGATAATCTGTTATACTTATGCTATGAAATTTGAAATTATCATTCATTTTTTCCTCTTCTTGATCTATAGGAATAAGACAGTGAAGTTTTTTAAATAAACACATATTTGAAGCTCATTTCAACTTACCCTTTGGGATGGCAACCTCCTCACATTCAGCATTCTATGGTATGTCTTATGTCTGAAAGTCACAGAAAATTCGTTGTTAGCCCTGGCTAGCCTGCATGTGGATAATGTATAGCACCTCATTGAATTTATATAAATATTAAATAATTGCTATAACATGCATCAAATAATGAGGAAAAGGCCAAGCACTTAATAAATAATCCACTTTTACTGTTTCTGTTGGCATTACTAATGAGCAAATCTAAGAGAAGAAACAAATCAGACAATAGCGTTGAAAGCTAAATCTATAATAAAGAACACACTGTTGCCATGAATCTACTTTGAAACTGAATGAAATTCTAAAGGCTTCTGTAACAACAGAGCCCGGATTTTAATTAGCTGACGATGAAAATTGGAAAGCACTAATATGACCTTGGTCAGATGAGCATATTGTGGATAAGGACGGTGTAAGAAAACTGTGAACCAACCCCAACTAACAACAACTATGTGAAGTTGCAATAGTTAAGAACTAGTAAATTTAAAAGTATATTAAGTACATTGGGAAATACAAAGTATTCCTTCAAAAAGAAAAGTATATAAGCAGAACAATTGATAAATTCAGAACCTTGATAAATTCAGAAAAAAATTAAGTTGATGAACTTTAACACAAATTCTTGATAAAATGCTTCATAATAAGATACACATAGAAATATTTAGTGCATCTCTCAGAAGTTTTCAGCAAACATTATACTGAATGTTAAGTATTTAATAAGGAAAACTTCATGCAATACAAAAAGGAAAATATTCATTAAACAATGTGATGGTCACCAAATTAGGCAATATACAAGTTATTAGGAGCAGTGCTACTGACTAGTGGTAGGCTACAAAGCTGGTATAAGTAACACAAAGCTGTGTCATAAAACAATCCTATAGAATATACTACAGAAAGCAAATTTCATCTTTCAGCTACCACTGGTTTTGTAAAGATGAGCCTAGAACATTCCTTTATCTTGAAGGTTGTAAAAAATTTTTTTACAGAGAATCATATACACTCATTAAATGTCTGCAATTATTTCAGACATTAGTGTTTAAATATAGACAGAAACATTATAAAAATAGACAAATAAGCAGAAAACAAAGGAAAATTCTTGGTTTAGCATTTCAAAGAAGACACCCAAATGTCTCATAAACATTAGAAATGTTGACCAACCTGATTAGCAATTGAGTGAATACAAATGAAAACTGCCATAGGGTGCTCTTCATGCTCACAGGGTAGAGAGATTTACTGCCCTGTGTGGAGGAACAGAACTCCCCACTCTGCTGCAAGAGTGTATACTGTCTCTTCATGCTCACAGGGTGGAGAGATTTACTGCCCTGTTGTGGAGTAACAGAACTCCCCACTCTGCTGCAAGAGTGTAGACTGTTACAACCAATAATTTGACACTATCCAGAAACATTAAGGATGGGCATATGAGATAATAGAGCAATTGCACTTTGAAGATATAAGCCCTAGAGAAATTTTCACAAAGACCCTAAAAGGCACAGATCAAATAATGCTAAATAATTTTTGTTTGTAACAATAAATAACTGGATGCAGCCCAAGTGTCCTTCGGTAGAAGGATACCCTTTGAACAGCATGGTGGTATAGTCACACAGGTAGTATTCATGTCTAGAGACTTACACACAGCCCTGTGAATGAGCACCAAGGGGAAGCAAAGTCAGAGCCAGGCAGAAACGGCCTCAAAAGCAAAGTGGAAAAAGAGAACTGATTCCCAAATTGTCTTCTAATTGTCATATGTCTGCCTGCCATGGCACTGGTGCTTATGTACACTCACACACACACACACACATACACACACACACACACACACACACACACACACTAATTAATAAATCAGTGAATATTTTAAAAGTGTGTTCATCAACATGGATAAACACCAAAAGCACAGGATCAGCTGTAATTTGGGCACTCTATCTCACTTCTTCTCACCCACCCAAACACATTGTTGTGATAATTTCTTCCTGCATGACTAAATTTCTCAAATGCACTAACTGTTCCCATGAGCATACACATTGCATCTTATTCTTCACATTCCCTTCATTCAGACCTTCGCATGGCAGGACACTGAAAGAGATGACTGCATTTAAGATCTACAAAACCTCTCCTGTTACCTTCTCTACACTTGCCTCAGTTCTCTTATTTTGACAGTATATGTTTGGGTTTATCCACAAATGTTGTTTGTGCTTCTCTATAATTTTAATATTTTAATAGGTAGTATGCTTACATTTCAGAAATTGTAAGAAGTGAATATTTAAAAAAAATATAAACGTGTGTGTGTGTGTGCGCGCACGCGCGCACGCACATGTGTTCCAGAGATTTACCTCAGGCACCAGGCTGGTGTGGCAAGCACATTTACCCATTCAATCATCTTGCCAGCCTAGTGCATACATATTTTATACACTGCAGAATCTCTTCTTTGTATCATAATTTTTCTTTTAAGCAATTTCCAATATTTTCTCCAAGCTATTATTTTTCTTGTGCATTAGCTCATATTATTTCTGCTACATAAACAAATATAAACATACTAGCTTACTCTGGTGTTGATACAATTGTAGAATGGTCTACCAAATGTTGCCTAGTTTATTTTTACTTGATGGGTCATGGGAGATATTTCATATCAACTCGTACTAACTTTGCAGTGTTTTGTGTGTTTGTGGATATGTATACTGTATTTGTGTACAACTGTGCATGTGCATGGAGGTCTGAAGTTGATATCATGAGTCCTCCTCAATAACTCGCCATCTCATTTTTCAGCCCCTGAAGGTGGTCCTCTCACTGAACTTGCCATTTACTGACTTTGCCAGCACTGGGATGGCAGGCCCGCACCTCTGCTCTGGCCTCTCACACGGAGTCCAGGATTGAATCAGGTTCCTAGGCTTGCAGGACAAGCAAGCACTGCACAGAGTGAGCCACCTCCCCTGCCTCTTTCAATTAATTTGTACAGTGATTAATATCCAACAGAATGTAATATTGTGTGATTTCCTTTAATGAAAAATTCCCATTTGTTTGCATTACAATGCTGCAAGACTAACTTTGTATGTGTGCATTGTATAAAAATGAGGATAGAATTGCAAAGTGAATCCCAAAGGTCAAAATGAACGGCAATTTTGATAAATTCCTTTGTATAAGCAGTGTGTCAACTTACATTTCTAGCAATGTGTGGAACGACCTTCTCCCTTACAGCCTCTCATTTTGTTCTTACTCTTACAGTTGGAAAATGGTAGCTCTAACTTGCATCTCTTTAACTAAGCATAACAAATGCCTCCCTGTTAATTTAGAAGTTCACTTTTTCCTTTTCTGTGAATGTTTTTCAGTGATTTATTATTTATTAGTTCTTTGAGAGCTCCTTACAATGAGTTTTGATCATATTCACTTTTGTTCTGCCAAGTCTTCCCAGACCTACCCCCCTCTACTTCCCATCCAACTTTGCATCTTTTTAATCTTTGTTTTCACTTAGATCATTGGTCTTACAAAGTTCTGATTTTTTAAATGCTGGAGACATTAACCACTGCATCTCTGACACACTCTTTACTTTGACTTCAACATAATTCTTTTGTTGTGGACCTTGGGGAACTGGCCTCACATCAAGTTAAGAAAATTTTCCAAATTTCTTCTGGTGCTTTTATTTGATCCATTATTTAAAACATAAAAATCTTGGGCTTCTTAAATATTACTTAAATTACACATCCAATTTTAGTGGGGATTTGGTTTGTTTGTTTACATGGTTTCTATGTTTTTTCATTATTAAATATTCTGTCTTTAAATGCCAATTTCAGGTTATTTACAGGTTCATGAGTTTTTATGTATTAATTTGTCTATGTATAAAATCATATTGATTTTTGTGTATTATTGAGACCTTAGGTAAGGTTTAATAACTGATCAGGGTAACTCCTCCATCACTGTCCTTCTTTTCAGAGATTTTTCCACTATTTGATTTTTTTCAGAACCAACCAGCACAGTAACAACAAAAACTAGCATCTGTTTGTCCAGTGTCACAAAAATTTCATTGGCACTTTTGCTGGAAGCTTATTACATGTATAAAGTAGCTTACAAAGAATTAGCGTCAGTAATTTAACTTCTTAGCCCAAGGCTCTGTCACGCTGCTCTGAGCAGCATCGCTTTCACAGAGTTTAGTTATTTTTTCTAGCAGGGTTCTTTTGCATAAAATTGCAGATTTCTTTTTGTTTTTAGGTCCTTGATTTTTTTAATTGCTCAGGGAAAATACATTTCTTTCCATTAGGGTTCCAGCTATTTATAATAGTACACATGAATTTTTAAAAATTATTTACTTATATATACAGCATGGCCTCAGTCTTGTGACTCCCTTGCCTTAGTGTCCTAAGTTTGGGACTGTAGCATGCACCATCACACTTGTTGAAACCTATTGTTTCACTAACCTATTGCTTGACAATTTTATACACATATACATTATAGTCACACCCCTCTGCAGGCCTCTCTTATCCCCTCATGATCTCTTCCATCAAGTTCCCATTCACTTTCACATCTTTTTGCGTGTTTTTGTTTTTGCTTTGTGAACAGCTGCATTTGACTGGAGCTGCCCATGTGGGTGTGGAGTTATTCTCTGGGTTATGAGTAAGTCACCAGTGACTACATCACTAGAGATAATGACATCTTTTCCATCATCAACCCTAAAATGTCAGTATCTCCTCTGGTCAGGGCTGGACTTCATGGCCCCCTCCACCATCTATGACAATGTTTGTCGGCTTGGTCTTAAACAGATCCGTTGTAGACAACCTCAGCTATTGTGAGTTCAGAGCCTCCTTCCTCAGAGTTTAGAAAAAGACTTGGTAGTCAATGTCAGAGTCATGTAGATAAACCTCTCTTTTCCCAGTGCAGCATTCCTCACCCACCAGAAACATCAGACAGAGGCTGCAGCCAATGGCAGTGTCTCAGGAGTCCCTATTTGCCTTTTGAATAGAGTGAGTTTGGCAAATACTCTAAGAGGAGTGTACTCCTCACTTAGGTGAGAGAAGGAAAGGTCAACACAGACTGTGCAGTGTTCATAAAATGGACAAGCTTGCACGAGGCACGTCTGATACCAAGAGTATAGGAAAGAATGGTATTACCATGGCATGGCACAAAACTGAAGATACTGGGAAATCACTAGCTGCCATGGAAGTACTGTTGTGGAGGGTGGCCTGCAAGGAGCCCTTCATGGTACTTCTGACACAATCTGTGTAAAGTTCAATACCTGTAATGAATAGACAATTAGACCATTCAAAGGAGGTTATTGCTAATGCTGAATGAAGAAATGACCCTGAAAAGGAAAGGCCAAGGACAAGTAACACAAGCTGGAATTAGCCATACATGAAGATGCATGATGCTTTTGTTTATGGAACACAATTCAGAACAGTAATTCCTCATTTTTCTAACTGATGAGGCTGGTTTTAATATATGCATGTCTTCATGATCCCAATTAACCATACATTTCCAACTCCTTATATCATTTTGCTATGTGCAGACAATGCCTGAAAGACAGCTAGTTAACTTAATGTTTGTTTCTCTTGCCAAGTATGATTAATTGATGTAATATGTCAATTCCTTTTATGCAAATGTTAAAATGCATCTTCATTTGTATTTGTATATATGGATCATAGATACTTTCCAAGGAGATGATCTCACTAGGGCAGTTATGGGCAACAGTTTCTTCATAGTTCAATGTAGGAGATATTTAAGGCATTTTCTACTTAAATTTTTTTTTTGTAGTCTGGAAGAAATAGATAAAACTCTTCCCTGCTCTCAAAAAGCTTAAAATCTAGCAGGAGAGATGAGGCTTGGCCTTTGAAGCTCTTCATCTGCATTCCTCCTGCCTTCTTGATCTCCGCAAATGGAGTCATTATTCTCCACAGTGTGGAAGCCAAGAATGTGTCATCCTTTTCACTCCATTCTTCACTCTCACATCCATTTATTCAGCAAAGTTCTTAAATCCTAATTTGAAGAACGCATCATGAACATGCCTTTTGCACCTTCAATGCCCTCACCTGTTTCTTATCTATTGTTAAAATTAAGTATTCCTCAAGTTTGTTGTATAAGGCAAACTTTCCCTTTCTTGCTCTTAAACTCTGTGGCTCAGAAACTGGAACAGAGAACTCTGGGGACAATTTGTCTTTGCTCCTGGTGCCTGAGCTTCATCTGGGATGTCTAAGAGGCACAAGGTATCTGAAAAGACTTTCTCTCCCATGCTGTGGATGGTGGTGGCTGAGGATAAAGATCCCAGGGTCTTTCCATATCACAGCTTCGCACAGGTCGTGTGCACTTCATCACCACATGGTGATGTATTTCCCTTGAAACCAGAGCCCAGGGAGAGGAGAGAGAACAAGAAAGACACCTCAGTCTTTGGCTGACTAGACAGTAAAGTTGTGGCATTCTTCTGCAGAACTCTGCAGCCCTATCCTTGCCCCATCCGGAAGCAGGAGTCCTAACTTGTCTTTATGGGAGCTGCATCAGAGCAGAGGTGACAAAGACATTACCTCTGTCGCTTATGTGAAGATACAGTATGATGCCTTCTGACTGTAGAGGCCCTGTCCCTACCTTGCTATCTTCTGCAACCCATTTCTTCACTAAAGGCAGAGTGTCTTTTCTGTGACCATCTAATGTTACTTACCAAATGTAAATAATGTTACTTACCAATTGCATTCTGTTTCACTATTTTAAAAGGATAATTTTTATTTACACTTTGATAATGTTAGACATGTAAACAATGTATCTTGATTATATTCACTCTCAATTCTCCCCTCCCAGGCCTCTCTACACACTTTCTCCTGCTTATATATTAATCAAATGAATCCAGTTTAGCCTGAGATATATACATAATAAGATCATGTCTCAAAAGAATGAAATATGACAATTATTTATATCTGTGTGTGAAGTCATCCTCAATCACAGTCTAAAAGCATTGCCCTTGATGACAGCAGGCATTGAAGAGACAGATACTATGAAATAAAGTATGCATATACATGTATATGACACGTGCATATGTTTGCTGTTCACAGCTACAGAAGAATTTAAAATGTGCCTAGTTCTGACTGAGGCTAAAACTCAAAGTGGGGTGGATTTCACTTAATCAGAAGGACTGGGGAGAGTTTCATGTAGATAAATAAATTAGGGTTGGAAAACATACCCAATGAGGAAACTGAGAGACCTGCAGATGGGAGCAACAGACCTCAGGGGTAAACTGAAGGAGAGGGTTGGAGAGCAGAGCAGGGCCAGATGCGAACGACATTCCACACTATCTTAGGTATTTTGACATATTTCTATACATATAAGACCTTATTTAACGGCTTTGACCAGAGATAGAAACAAACTATAGTATTAAAGATGGTCCTGTCAACAAAATAGAGAGTACAAGACAAACTGATCAAATGTTCCATCTTTTTTTGACCTAGATATGTTACTTGTTAAGGTCCTCAGGTTTCTTACAGAACTTTAGTTAAACATTGATCTAAAAGCATGAATTACTCAATTATTCTATCCCACCTACAAGCTCAAAATGGGACACCTTTGTAGCAAGGTTTCTTGTTGGACTTTCTTGGACAGCCAACCCACAAATGATGGCATGGAGACTTATTATTAATTATGAAAGCTTGGCTTTATCTTAGCCTTTTCCCAATTGCCCTCATAACATAATTCACCCATATTTTTTCAGTCTACATCCAGCCACATGGCTCCATTACTTTTTCTTAGTATGGCACATCTGACTTGCTCCAAGTCTCCTGGCAAAATGGCACATCTAGCTTCCTCTTCCCCTTCCTCTCTCTTCCTGGAAATCCTGGCTATCCTCTCCTAACTAGCTATTGCTATTCAGCTTTTTATTAAACTAATCAGAAGGCACCTTAGGCAGAGACACATGTTTACAGAGTACACAAATATTCTGCAACACACCTTGTCTGCCTTTGTAGTAAAGAAACTAGATACGTTCCCAACAGAGTCTCATTTTCTCTGGGATTTTACCACTAACTGCCAAAGTTCATCCCAAATAACCTGAGTAGGATTGAGTTCTGAACATAAATATTGCAGTTTCCTGGTTTTTCTTTTGGGAGAAGCATTTGCCTATATGCAGTGTGGACCTGGCAGTTGTTAACCTCCACTTGAAGCTTTTAACACTTAGCTGCACAGAAAATGCCATGATCATCACAATGGAGATGTGTTGAGGAATATTAGCTTAAGATGTGTTACATTTGTGTTTGCTGTGGAAAATTTGTTTAATGACTCAAAGATGAGGTGTGTGTGTGTGTGTGTGTTTTAATGTTGTATTTCTTTACCTCTGTAACGCTGTGTTACTCTGCCTGTCTAAAACATCTGATTGGTGTCTAATATAGCTGAACAGCCAATAGCAAGGCAGAAGAGGGATAGGTGGGACTGGAGAGCAGAGAGAATAAAGAGGAGGAGAAATCTAGAGAAAAGGGAAGGGCAAGAAAAGGAGAAAGAGAGGAGGATACAAGGGGCCAGCCACACAGCCACACAGTCAGCCATGAAGTAAGAAGGAAAGAAATATAAATAGAATAAAGAAGGGAAAAAGCCCAGAGGCAAACTATAGTTAAAGAGAAATGGGATAATTTAAGTTAGAAAAGCTGGCTAGAAACAAGCCAAGCTAAGGCTGGGCATTCATAAGTAAGACTAAGTCTTCATGCATGTATTTGGGAGCGGGGTGGCAGGCCCCCAAAGAATTATCTCTCAATTCATTTCATCCTGGAGTTCCTAGGTACACATAACACAAATGTATTATGTCCCACACTGATGAAGAGAATCAAAGGGCTGAACAGTCCTTCCATGAAAGATTAGCTCAATTACAGGTTTCCATACAAATGCCATATTGTCTTTGTAAATACTATAAATTGGATAATGGGATATCTGATAAAACTGAAGCTTCAGCTCACACCAACCAAGGAGACCCTGCCCCAGTCTGCTCTTTTCTAAAGACAAATTATTAATAATGTTAATTATTATATTATATTAATAACAGAGTTGCCAAATATATGCACAAAATTAAGCTTGTTCATGAATAACTCTGTTACAGATTTTCTGACATTTAGACCATTCCTGTGTGTTTACTCCCCTTGATGCTTTTAGATTTTCTTCCTACTAAGCCTTCCTTTCTTAGTGCTATTATGACATCTGCAAGTGTGTGCAGCTCAACCTACAGACTCCTGAGACAGTGAGCAATCTCTGCTGCCCATGCAACTTCAGAAATGATCTTTAGGTGAGAATTCCCTGCACTTCTCTGATTAGTAGGTTACTGAGAGTGTAAACTGCTTTTGCAGCCTCATCTTTGATACACACTTCTTGACTTTTCATTTGATGTGCATATTTTGAAACACAAGAAAAGAACCTGATGAAGTGAGCCACATGGCACTCAGGTTGGAATACCAACAGCATCCTAAGAATATGTTGAGTTTAACAAATGCCTGAATACTTTAAAAAGTCACAGAATCTGAAATATAATAAGTTCTCATGGGAAGCCCTGGGGTTGGCAGTTAGGTAATAATCACGGTAGATTCTGGAACACAGTTTCTGACAGCATGGCTCTAGGTGAGGCTTCTCTGTGAGCACACATCCGTATAGACATGTGGAAAGTTCATCTCAGCTCTCTAGTCCAGTGACACCACACATGTTACTCTGAACTATATATCTTCCCCTCTAAACTGTGGACTTTGGAAGGCAAATATCTTTTCCCCATTTTTTTCTTACTCAGCTCTTTAATTCTAGTAACTAGTAAAAAGAAATCATTATATAGTTACTCTGTGTGTGCAAGAGAGGAGGCCATGGCTCTGAGACAACAAAGATGTTAATGACAGTGGACACTTTGCTGCGCTCCCACATCCCCTGTTTTAAAAGGAAACTTAAGGTAGTGAACTCTTCTACTTCAGCGGGAAAGAAGCAATATTCCAATGTTCATGTTCATCCCTTATTAAATGCTGTTTAAAAATTTAAATTTATTTTCTCATATATTACATCATGACCACAGTTTCCCCTCCCTCCTCTTTTCCCATTCCCTCCCTGCTTCACCCCTGCCCCATCCATTCCTCTTCCATTTCCCTTTAGAAAAAGGCAGGCCTCTCAGGGATATCAATCAAACATGGCATATCAAGTTACTATAAGACTAGGCACCTCCCTTCATGTTAAGGCTGGACAAAGCAACCCAGTAGGAGAAAAGGGGTCCCAAAAGCAGGCAAAAGAGGCACAGACAGCTGGTTTTTATTTTAAAAGTCTCTACCTTGAAAAAGAACTTCAGTTTTGTGTTTAAGGTTTTGCTCATAAAATTGTGATGGTTATTAGTGAGGTTGCAGCTAGTTATTAAGTCTAATACATAGTTGTAATTTTAAGCAATTACTTTTCAAATAATGTTCATTGATCCATTAAGATTCTTGAGGTCTTGAGTGGTTTCATAGTTGAGAACCACTGTGTTATCAGAAGCTACTTCTATAGTAGGTGCTAGTGGCTAAGTGAAATTTTGTTTCCAATAATTGTAGCATTTTTATGCAGATTGAGTCATTCTAAATGTATTGGTTAGGGGGGCATTCCATGCCTAATGAGTTTAACATCAAATCTTCCTTTCCTCTACCTTCCACCCCTCCTTTTCTTTCTTCCCCAGTCTCTTTTCGTTTATAAGATAAAACTAAATGTCTAAGCATCTCTTCAACAGAGATGGATGACGTGAAGAAGCCAGGACCACAGAGCAGTTGCTGACGTCACTGCTGTTTGCCCGCTGTTCTCAGCCTTCTTTTGTTTGCGCTGTCAACCTCTACACCTGTGACTCAGCAGCCAAACTTTCACAGACCAGGAACCCTGGTGCAAAATACTGCTTTTAAATTTAAGATCAGTTTTGTTCCTTGTATATATTGGCAATGATATCAAAGCCCGTGATGTGTGGATTTAATTACTAGTTTTCCTGTCACTGCTCCTCTGTCTTTCCTGTCCATCCCTCTCTAGTTTAGCCATTGCTATCACTTTGATCCTTGTCTTTTGCTTCACACCTACCTCCCATATGGGTACATATGCGCATCTCACTTTAGTTTATTTTCAGAGCCACCAGGAAAGGGAACCTATTTGCTTTTGGATCTCTGAATATATGGGACATTTTCTCTTATATATATGTATACACAATATTAAATAAATAATCCCATCAAGGAAGGTGGAATTCTAATGAATGTCCTTGTAATAGGAAGTTTCTGTCCTACCAGCAAATGCTGTGTGCTATTTTTGTTTGTGTTCTGATAAATAAAGCTTGCCTGGAGATCAGAGGGTGGAGCTAGCCACTACTTAACCATATGAGCCAGGTGGTGGAGGCATACACCTTTAATTCCAACACTTGGGAGGCTCACACCAGCATTAGAGAGGTGGAAATAAAAATGTCAAACAGGTGGAGACAGGATCTTGGCACCCCCATTCAGTCTGAGGGTTTGTAGAGGTAAGAAGTCTCTAGTGGCTACAGCTCTGTTTCTCTGATCTTTCAGGTTATTACCCCAATATCTGACTCTAGGTTTTAACTGATAAGACTAATTAACATCATGCTTCATGCTTTCAACATGCCCATCATTAGTGACTATACCTATGCAGTCAGTCTCTAGAACATGAGAGACTTGTAGCTATGATGGGATATGGTTCTTGGGACTGGATTGTGTTAAATGGTAAAGAAACACTGAATATTCCTAGTTAGGTGATGGTAGTTACTCAACAGGAAGATTCTCTAGGTGAGCTAGAAAACTTGGGAAACACTTTCAGTCTTAGCCTAGACTAAGTTGTCAGACAACTGAATAGTTCACTTGAACCTCAGAATTTGATCATTCTTGGAGACATTCTGGTGAAAAAAGTGGGCAGAGATGAGAAAGATGTTGTCCCTAAGTCAGGGATACTAAGGACTGCTCCAGTCATCAGAAGTTGGGAGATAGTTGTGAGATCAACCTACATGACACCTTGATTTTGGACTTCTGGCTCCAGAACTATCAAAGAATGAATTTCTGTTGTTTTAAGTCACCAAGCTTGTGGGAATTTGCTGTGTAGAAATAAGAATCTAATATGAAACATTAAAATATAAGGAAGAGTTTTTTCTCCATACCAACATCAAATCTGCATCCCCCATAGCAATGACTATCTAAGAGGTTACTGCTATTATTCCCTAAATGTGAATGTTCTGATTGTGGGCCAGGGTTCACATATATTTATTCCTGGTTTGCATAGGCATGTAGAGGTTAAATTTTGGCTTGGGGGCTTTACTTTTTAAAGAAAATAAAATAAAACTTTGAACTATCACACATGTTTGTTGGCACTTGATCACTTCTCAGAATTAAAATTACTCCTTAGCAGCACTTTAGATAATCAGAATAGATAAACACCACAGATAATAATAAAAAGGAATTGCAAAGTAATTCCTAAACTGCATTGTATCAAACAAACTTTCACGAGTTAATGTAGTCAAGCAAACTCCACACTGGACTGAAAATGAGACCCTACAGACCTATTTAACCTTCAAGACATTAACATAACCGTGTCCCACTGTTACCTGCAGCCCTCAAGCTATTACACTAACATGGGATGCATGCCCTCAGGACACTAACATAACAGTGTCCCACTGTTACTTGCAGCCCTCAAGCTATTACACTAACATGGGATGCATGCCCTCAGGACACTAACATAACAGTGTCCCACTGTTCCCTCCAGCCCTCAAGCTATTACACTAAGGTGGGGTGTATAGTGATTCTAATGTTGGTGGGAAAGAAACTCATCAAAGACAGAGGGCTCTTGCAAGACACATTTGGGGTGAGTCCATTTTACAGTAGGCTCATGATCCCTGTTGGAAGAAGTCTGCCAAATCCAGATACCTGGGGTGGTGGAAAAATTCAAAGGGCTATTTCTTTTTCTGAAGAGTTTTTATTTAATTGCGGGGAGGCCTGTGTGAAAGAATGGTTCTAGGGATTGAACCTTTTATCTAGTGCATGGTAGCAAGAGTTCTACCACTAAGCTATGTCTCTAGCTGTTCTGTAGAATAGTCTCTACTTGTTGACAGTGATCATGAATACAGCTTCTAATCAGCATCAAGACCTTTTTCTATTCCCGCCTCCTCTAGTGGAGTGTTCTTGTCCTTGTTATTCTACAGGAGAAATATGCCCTGACAGTTCCCATAATTATTACTTCTCTATTGCAAGTAGAATCACTTATTTCTATCCCTCAAGGATTGAACCTAGGGCCCTGCCTTGCTAGACAAGTTCCATACCACTATTCAGCATCACTATTCACCTACAGCATCATTGTTTTGGATAGGATCTCTTTTAAGCTGTGCAGTGTAGCACGAATCTTAAAAGTTCTTATTAAGAAAAACGAACCCGGTGCCAGTTATTGGGATTAACACTGGAAGATCAGAGAAGCAGAACAAGCCACAGCTACTTCACCTTGCTAATTCCTCAGCTGATCCTGTTTCCACAGACTGGAAGCCTCTGAGTCCTCATACAGAATGAATCTCAGTTGAACCGTTGCTCAAAAGCCTAAAAGCTTAACTGACCCTAGGTCCTAGTTTTCATGCCTTATATACCTTTCTGCTTTCTGCCATCACTTCCTGGGATTAAAGGAGTGAGTCACCATGCCTGGCTGTTTCCAGTGTGGCTTTGAACTCACAGAGATCACAGATGGATCTCTGCCACCCAAGTGATAGGATTAAAGGTGTGTGTGCCACCATTTTCTGGCCTCTATGTCTATCTAGTAGTGGCTCTTCTGTCCTCTGACCCCAGATAAGTTTATTAGGATGCACAATATATTGGGGGACACAATATATTACCACATTTCCCCTTTTTTGTCTAAAATAATAAAAAAAAGTTTAGTCAAGAATTATATTAATAGTGTCTAGTCCATTATCATTAGACAGATTCAGGCAAAAAACTCCATTATATATATTAACAATGTCCAGTCCAGTAGCATTTAATAAACTCAGACAGAAAATTTCATTACTTATCCTATTTAAAACAAGTAGTTCCTTTTTAAAAGTAGATTCAATAATTGACCTTCTTATCTTATCATATCCATATTCTCTTTTTTCATTTCATAATAGACTCAATATTCTACCTTTTGATAGATTTTTATCTTCCCTGTTTCTTTTTAGAGTAGATTCAATGATCTACCTCTTATCTATATCTTCTTTTTTTTTTAAAAAAAAAAAATAGAACCCTGTATAGAATCTCCTTTGTTTCACTTTTTTCCTAACCATTAACAACAATTTGCAATCAATCATCATAAACAATAACAAATATATATACCATTAAATGACCAAAAAACACCCACCCCACCTCTTGGGAATGTGGGTATCATTTTCTTAAAAGTACTTTCTGCTTTCTGGGGGCAAAGACATCTTTAGGAAATCCTGAAAAGAAAATTTTTGGGTTAATTGTCAAGTCCTGAAAGAGTTAGCTGTGTCATTTGTCCAGTCTCTGCATAATGGGAAAGTGCAGGGCTTGTCTCAAGTCCTTGCTCAAGTAGTCTGTGAGTCTGGATCATCTCAGCTAGCTATCTCAAAATTGTCCTGAGCAGTTTGTAGTCCAAAATCAATCTTTCTGTGGTGTTAATCAGTTCAATGGCTTTACTATAGTCCATGTGGAATCATTGTTGTGGGGTCTCATCAGCCTTTTGAAGATTTCAAAGTTGTTGTTAGGTGTAGTCATGGTTCCCTGCAGAGTTATTATTTTATTTTATTATATTTGTGTGTGTGTGTGTGTGTGTGTGTGTGTGTGTGTGTGTGTGTGTGTGTGTGTGTGATTCCTCTGTGGTTTGGAGCAATCATAGTCTGATAAATGTCTGTCTCTCTTAAAACCATGAATGTTCTTCCCTAGAAGAGAAAATCTTCCCAGCAATTTCTCCCCACCATTTGTCTTGCCAAACTTTTCCAATTTCTTATAACACAACGGTCCTGGCAATTCTTCTCTGAATAAGTGGCAGTAAACCCTTTGTCCCAGGCAGCAGCATCACCACAGTCACCAACACGATGAGAAGGATCCAGCAACATAGAGCAGCAGCTGCGGCCTCCATGGTCCTCCCACCACCATTTGTGCCTCAGCCCAGGCTGAAGCTTCTCCTTAGCAAGCCTCCTAGTCCAACCTCAAACTCGGGATCCTCCTGCCTCTACCTCCTTCAGTAAATTCAACCAGCATGTGCCACTACAACCAGCAATGTGTAGCTCAGGTCTGAGCTGGGGCCCGCAAGGCCATAGGCAAGTAGCTTTTTTGAGAATTTCATACATGACAAGTTGGGCGCCAGATGTAGCATGAACTGTTAGAAGGTCTTATTAATAAAATCAAAC
Source organism: Onychomys torridus (assembly GCF_903995425.1). Classification (NCBI taxonomy): domain Eukaryota; kingdom Metazoa; phylum Chordata; class Mammalia; order Rodentia; family Cricetidae; genus Onychomys; species Onychomys torridus. The sequence continues at coordinate 3,462,542 of NC_050447.1, read as the reverse complement.
CTGAAGCCAAATATTGGGGTGGATGCTGGAAGATCAGAGAAGCCGAACAAGCCACAGCTTCCTTACCTCACCAATTCCTCAGCTGATCCTGTTTCCTCAGACTGGAAGCCTCTGAGTCCTCATCCAAATGGATCTTAGCTGAACTGCTGCTAACAGCCTAAAAGCTTTACTGACCCGAGTTTCTGGTTTTCATGCCTTATATACTTTTCTGCTTTCTGCCATCACTTCCTGGGATTAAAAGAGTGAGTCACCATTCCTGGCTGTTTCCAGTGTGGCTTTGAACTCACAGAAATCCAGATGGATCTCTGTCTCTGGAATGCTAGGATTAAAGGCGTGTGTGCCAACATTTTCTGGCCTCTATGTCTGTCTAGTGGCTGTTCTGTCCTCTGACCCCAGGTAAGTTTATTAGGATGCACAATATATTTGGGGACACAATATATCACCACAGTACAGGCTGGCCTTCAACTCTCCCTGTAGTTTATGCTGGCCTCAAACTTTTGGTCTTCCTCCCTCAGTCTCCTACATAGCCAGAATGACAGGCCAGTGCCACCTACCCTAGGATAACTTTAAAAAAAAATGAGATGGAGAGAAATGTCAAAGATTTTTCAACAGTTTCCTATAAGTTCTCTACCTGGATGTAACTCCCTCATCTGGACCCCATAAAGCAGTGAGTACCTGACACTGAGTTTTTGATGGTCTCTATCATCTAGAAGCTGTGTGTGTTAAAGATAGAGCCTGGCACTTTAGCTCAGCATGGCCCAGAATACTGATGCAACATGTAACACAAATTGCTATATGGTCTTATTAATAAAAAACCCAGAGCCAGATATTGGGGTGAAAGCCAAAAGATCAGATGGATAGAATGAACCAGCCACAAGTTCTTACTGCTAGGAAATGCTCAGCCCAAGAGAGAGCTACTTCCTGTATGTTTACACCTTATATACCTTTCTGTGCCCTGCCATCTTACTTCTCCTCTCTGCCCAGCTCCATCATTTCCTCATTTTGCCCAGCTCTATCACTTTCTGTCTGTGGTTAACTAGTGCTGGGATTAAAGGCATGTACCACCATACCTGGCTTTGTTCCCAGTTGGCCTTGAACTCACAGAGATCTGGATGTCTCTCTGCCTCCTAAATGCTAGGATTAAAGGTGTGTGCTACCACTGCCTGACCTCTATGTTTAATATAATGGTTGGCTTTTCCCTCTGATCCCTAGGCAAGCTTTATTTGTTAGAGCACAAATAAAATATCACCACAGCAACACACTAGAATTCCCATCTTCCTGTTCACCCATCTGAACCGGCTGTCCTTTGTTCATCTGGATCCGGTTCTTCCATCCTACCTCTACAATCAGATTCAACTCTATAGCTCAACTCAGACCGTACCACCCAACTGGAAGTCCAGAAAACTGTTCAGCTCTGAATTTGTTTTGTCCCCATTTGGTTGGTTATCTCAAGCCCACAGACTCTGCATTCTGTCTCCTATCCAGTTTCTCAAGACTTCTGAATCCTCTTGAATTCTGGTGTAATTTCTTAAACCTTTGTAAACATTCTACACACACATACACACACACACACACACACACAGACAGAGAGAGAGAGAGAGAGAGAGAGAGAGAGAGAGAGAGAGAGAGAGAGAGACTCACCAAGCAATGTGTAATCTGAGAGTTATTATTAGTAATCATGATGACAATAAAAAGAGCCTGCATTTTCTTAGACGGGCTACCAAAGAAAGTGGGATCACCTGGCAAATTGCTTTCAATGAAACCAGCATACTTTGTGAATTTGCTGTTGTTGAATAAATTCTGACACTGAAAAAACATATACATTAGTCTGTGTTTCTGAAGTAGCATTTTTAACATACAGTGTTGGGTCATAATTGGATATTATTTTTGTTCCTCTTTTTTAGTATCTGAAAAATTGTATCCATCTTATCAAACCATTCAACAAAGAAAAGTATAAAATACTTACTAGGGAAAATTTTAGAAGAATTCTCTGAATTTTTCGCTCTACAGTTACACAGGTGTACTTGGGGACTTAGGACAAGTTGGAGCAGCCTCCTGCTACATCCCAGCTTATGCTGGTATTGTTTGCATTATTTTTAATCTTTGAGTCCCATTTGCTCATCATTCAAAAGCAAAAGTGAAGGAAACACACTGAATGGGGTGGGGGGGGGGGAGTCATTCCTTTCGTGGGTGTCTCATTTTTTGGCTTCTTACAGCAGAAACAAGGCCAGTACTAATTAGTTGTCTTTGTTTGTTTTCATTGTCTACCTAGGTGGGTGGATAAAAGGCCAGCTTTGATGTTTCTGTTTTTATTTATTATTTTCTTACATTTTCTTAGATTTTAAAAGCCTGCCTCTGCTGTTACTCATTGTGAGAAAAATGTGCTTAATTAAACAAACGATTTCCAGGTGTCTCAGCAACTGTCCTCAGCACAAAAGCACCTATCTAACTGCCTGGGCTGTGGGGCTTTCGTTCTAACCTCCGTCCTGCTCTGAAAGAAAAGTAAAACAGCCCATAAGATATTTGGGAGTCTATATATACATGTGTCAGGAGGTATGAATGGATGTTCCAACAACTTAAATTCTGTGATTTTAGAAATTTCACAAATGCTAAAAGACAAAAACAATAGACAAACATACACAAGTATTAATTTTTTCTATAACTATTTATAATAAGAATGATTAAATTGAAGTTAGTGGGGGAATTTAAAATTCTTTATACAACTAGTATATAAAGACAGATATTATCTAGTAACATTAAAGGCAAGAGAAATGAATTGCTGGGCACAACTCATTTCATGGATTGTGTTTCCTGTTTTTCTGGTAGCATTTTTCTTTTAATGTTTCCATTTTGAAAGAAGAGTCGTGCAGACCACTGTTCCCAATATTAACAGTCTTTATCTTTCACCTCTAGGATTCAAACCCATGGCCCTCCTTGATTCCCTCTGCCTCTGGAAATCACGTATGTCCTTTACTCCAGGACACATGCAAGGAGCAGATTGTAGCTATTGTCACCATTTGTTTCTTCTCCGCCATATCTGCTCTTTCTCTTTCCCTCTTCTTCCTCCCTCTTCTTTCCACTATCTCACTCAACTTTTCTGCATGTGTCCCAACCTTTCCTGCTTGATGCTGTTCAATTTAGAATACACACTTAGACTTTCATAATCCAAAAACAGCTAACAATAATGCACTTTCAATGGATATTTAAATTGATGTTATTAGTCAAAGTGAGAAAAACGAGGTGCTGAGATATGTTGGTAGGAATGGGCAAATTGTTTCAGAGAGTTAAGATGGAGTAGAGGAATTCCTGTGCAAAGAAACATTCCATCTGTAAAGAGAATTCTGAAGTACAGAGCAAGCTATTTTTGCAATACAATTAAATCAAGTGATTTATTGAGGAAAAGTCAATACTTGATGAGGGCCATTTCAAACAATGTGGAAGAGACAATGCACAAGTACACTATAGATACAGTAGCTAAAGTATGGAAGCAACATAGAGGCCTTCCAAAAGATAAGTAGATAAAGAAAGTGTGGCAAATATCCATAATAGAATATTATTTAGCAACTAAAACAATGAAGTCTTACCATTAGCAGCAATGTGAATGGAGCTAGAGATCACAATGTCAAAAGAAATGGGGCAGAAACAGAAGGACAAGCAGCACACATTCTTACTTGTTTATAGGAGCTGAAAAGTTGATCCTGAAAAAGAACAGAGTGGAATGGTGGTAACTGGAGTCATGTAGGGGCAGGAGGCAGAATAGGTAGAAAGAAGTTAAGACACAAATACAAATAAGAATGAGTTCGTTTTAGACTCCAGTGGGGTCATTTGGTTAAAACAACCTATGACATGTTTTTTAATGAGTAGAGGATAAAGTTCCTAACACATCCAGGCAAGATGGTACACACCTTTTATCCTAGCACTCAGGAGACAGAGGCAGGTGGATCTCAGTGAGTCTGAGGCCAGCCTGGGCTACAGAGTGAGAGTTCCAGGTCAGTCATGAATACATACTGAGATCCTACTCCAACAAAACAAACAAAAAGAATAAAAAATTCCCAATACATAAAGTGATACCATTTGAAGAGATAAAAGTGCCTATACATTTGAACACTGTAATATTCCACCCATGCATTGAAATACTATGACACATCTCCAAAAGATGTTAAAACGTTATATTCCTGCAACAAAAAGAAAAAAGTGTCCAGGTCAATATCATATTAAAAACAAAGCGAAGAAGAGCTGAAAATCACATCTTTTCCATCTATATTTTATTAAAATGACACTGAAATCAACTAACAAGGACTGAACTATGAATTTTAAAGAGTCCCTGTCATGGCCAAGCAGAATGAATACTCAAGTTAGGCAATGGCTTTGCTTTTGAGAACCATAAAGTGACTCCCTCCCTACTTGTAATTAAATCTGAAAGTTCTGTGGTCAGAGTGAACTGCCTTCAAGTTTCAAATGTTATTGTGACTTTTCAGACCACACTGCTTTCAACATCCAGTCCCCAGTGCCCTAGAGTGTTCTTTTCAATTTCTTATCAAAACATACTTGCCCTTCACTAAGTAGGTTAATCACACTAGGCAGGTTAATCATCGTCTTCTCAAGGACATGTCCTCTGGTTTCCCCACAGCCATTTGTACGAGCATTCTTAGATTGGGTAGCAACTTACATGAGTATTTCTCATATAAAATAGGCTTTGGTAAAGTTTTGGGTTGTCATGTATTTTCAGAACACAGGATACTCTAAGGAATGCAACCTTTTCTTTTTGTGGGTTTTCATGTCTTATATGTAGCAAAGAGCTCCATTAAGGCTGTTAATGCAGACCTGTTGAATGAATGAGGCCTCTAATGTACTGAATTTAATAGCAGTATAGACACTAGCTGGAAAAAAAAAAGCTAAACAATATAATGAAATAGAGTTCCTAGAATTTTATCTTAAAAGAAATATGATCTTAGTAGTCCATTTGAATTATTTTTTTCAATTTCACAAAGAAATGAATTTCTTTTTGACAGGTTTAATAACCCTACATTCTTACCAGTTATTTAGTCATGTTTATTGATAAACCACTATGTACTGAACCCTCCTATGACTAAAGTAACATTAATGCTCTTATAAAACTTACATTCAGTGGGGTATGGTGGGAAACAAAAGCTGAATTAGCACACATCCCACCACACACTCCCTTGTTGAGGAAGTACATCCATAAAACTCAGGTCCTGTTCAGAAACAGCATAAGCAGAGGCTACCCGTTTACAGAGGGAGTTGCTAAAATACGGAAACACCTATTTCAGACTACAGACTCTGGCTCCCTTCTCTTGGGATCACTGAACTACAGAATTTGGGAGTGCCATCATGTCCAGAAAGAATGAACCTTATTTTGCTATGAGAAAACACAGGTATTTACTATGAAATAGACTGAATGTGGTTCTGAATACCGGGGAAAATTGTTTATCTCTGTGAATCTAGAGCATAAAATTAGGCTTCCTGGTAAAAGGGAAACTTTTTTTTTTTTAATCTTAAAGAATAAAGGAGATATTCCTTTTTTTTTCCCCTCATCATCGTGGCCCTCTTCTTCACCACCTCCATTTTGGGGTGCTTTTGGCCAATAGCCCTATTGCTACACAGCTTTTCAGCAGACATTATCTATTAATTTTACCCAAGATAACGGCTTATTCACAAACCAATCATTCTAAATTATTTAAAATATAAGGAATGCTTTGCATTCATTAGAATGGATGCATTTAGCAACCCACAGAGGACAAAGGGACATCATGAGGCGTTTGGTTGACACAGGGTTCATGAATCCATGAGGTGTCAGTGATGCCAAACAGAGACAAGTATATATTTACACACTTATCCGTGTGTGTGTGTGTGTGTGTGTGTGTGTGTGTGTGTGTGCACGCTATATACACACATACATTCATAATATAAGCAAAGCTTTAAAAGGCTTGCAGTTTGAGTGAACATTTGGAGGAACCTAGTGAAAAAAAAATCTCAAAGGAAGTAATCTAGAGGCCTGAGATGTTACGGTTTGTACCATCCATTTTTTTTTTTTTTCAGATTTTCCTTAGATGTCACCCACTTCTAGCTGACTCAGTAGTTATATTCTTCCCTCATCTTAGTTTAGGCAGGATAGCTGCCAAAGCATGACAGGACAGAATTACAGACAGTCCTCACTGGCCCCACTACAATGAAGATGCATTTTGCATCTTTCTCTTTTTTTCTTTTCTTGAGACAGTGCCACAGGAAATGCGGCCTTAAACTTCTGATCCTGCTGCCTCCATCTTAGTGGCCATTTTCTTGTTGATCCTTCCATTTTCCTCTTCCTCTCTTGCCATCTATTGGAGGGATGGTTGAGATTATGTAAGTGAAAGTACTTAGATTTTCTTATATGTGTGTATGTGGGGGGGGGGGTCACTGCTCTTTTCTAAATGATAACATAAGCATTTCCTGCCCATTAGTGCTAGGTTAACTGACACATATCACCACCATGTGCAATGTGTGTGGTGCTGGGATCAAATCCAAGGCTTACTAGGTCTGTACTCTACAAAGTCAGCTACTGACTTTGTTTTTTCACAGATTTGTGTTGGAGATATTTTTCTCATTATTCACAGAATATGAAATCAATAATCCCTGAAGGATCTCTTACTCTTTCTGTCTCTCTGTCTTTCTGTCTGTTTGTTTCTCTTGCTGTTTCTCTTCCTGTATAGCAAGTGGATGTTTATTAGTTAGAGGAATTCTTTCAACACAGTGTCTGTTATTACTCATTGGGACATTTTCCAAAATACCTCCTCTACATAATTCATGAATACATAAATAAACTATACAATAAAAGTCAGTTAAGTGCGGCCATTGATATAACTCAATTTTTCCAGTTTGGATTGGTTCACCTTTTGAATAAATTATTGTCTATCATAGCTGATGTGGCTATATAGTTATACAAAGTCATATATAAAGACCCAAATGTAATTTTGTTTTCAAAGGCAATTTTAAAATTGTTGGAAAAAAATACAGATTTACTGATGTAACTTGGATAAAAGAGGTAAGAAGGAAAATGCTATCATATTCACATCTTCAGCTATTTTTTAAGTTCCACTGAAAGTACCTAAATGGCTGAGAAAGTAACTGTGGAACAGGATTACAGTCTATTGGACTGATGTTAAGGAGTGGTACAGTTGGGCCATACAGTATATTTAAATCACATACATGCAACACTGAATGGAGTCGGCATGCTGTGTTTGAATATTTATGCATCTGTATGTACACACACACACACACACACACACACACACACACACACACACACAGAGTTGATAGGAATTTGAAAAGAGGCTACCTAGAGGTTGAAAGGGAATGGGGGTTGCACGGGAAGTGTTGGAGGAAGGAACCGCGGAATGGAGGGCAATAACCCTTAGCACTGTGACCCCCAATCACAATTTTATTTATTTATGTGAAAGAATTAAGGAGATGGTATTTTAAAAGTATTTTCATTTAAGGACCTAGTTAGACTACAAATAGATATGAGCACATATCTGTATCGATAAAGTCTTGGAGAGCAAAACAAATTGTCCTTACTTTACTAAAGAAACACAATTGTCGAAAGATAAGTGATTTTCAATGTGTAATTGTGTCCAGATCATATTCCATAAGTAAGAGGGCTGCAGAAAAGGGCAAAGAGACCCAGTCACTTTGGAGCATCTACAGTTTCTTGTGAGTTTGGTCTTGCTTCAGGAGTCATACCTAGGGTTGTCTAGGTATTCTTGGCAACCGCTTTACCAACGAACCACATCCCAGTTAGACTTCCTTTTAGGATATAGGATCAAGGTAGTCATTTGTGCCTTTTCCTTATTTTGATGTCTTAGAAATTCAAAGCTGAAGCTGTGTAAGAATGTGAATTCTAGGCTGGGCGGTGGTGGCACACGCCTATAATCCTCAGGAAGCAGAGGCAGGTGGATCTCTGTGAGTTCAAGGACAGCCTGGGCTACAGAGTGAGTTCCAGGAAAGGCACAAGGCTAAAAAGAATGTGAATTCTAAGTGGGACTTACCCCACCTCCATGTTTTTAACTGAACAAAACTTTATGTTGGATGTTCACCGTGTGCAAACACCCTCCAGCTGTGACTGGAGAGTGGCCGCAGAAACAGAACCTTTATGATTCAAGCTTGTTAGAAGACTGGAGACTGTCCCCAACCGGGCTTCAGACAGCAAACAGAGCAGGCTCGAGCCAGTGTGCAGAGGAAGCCAGGACAAGTCTAGGAATTATAAATATGAAAGGTGAGTCCTGTAAAGGTCTGTGTGCCTCCTGGCCTAACATTTTTTGGGGCATTTTCCTCGGTTCACAAACCCATTCCATTTCCTTGCTTTCTTTATAAGTGGTCTCTATTTCTATTTCCAACCATGTGTCCCTGGTACATTTTTCTTCTCTGCCCTGGCATCAAGTGACTCCTGAACTCTGATCAGTGGTTTGGCTCTATACACTTCTTTCTTTTCCCTCTTTATCTCTTCAGATACTGGCCAACAGCCTAAGCATGTTTTCTTGCTCTTTTCACTGTTTCTCTGATGTACATATCTAACTTCAAAGGTCTCCATCAACCTGCCTGCCCTATAGCTTTTCTCGCAAACTTTAATAAAATTGTCCTTGAGATTCCTTCCTAGTGTACTATTTAATTATTTTATTAAAGAGACTAAGGTTCTGAAAGGAGACCTCGGTTTCTCCGGTGACAAGGGCATGTGTCTGATAAGGAAAGACTGACAGCTACAGCCTACTCTCTCACTCATCTTCCTTTTCTCCTTTTCTCTGGCCATCTTCTCGGGAGCTGGTGAGGACATGTGGGAGATTTGCCTTTGGCTTTGGCTTTCTTCTTGCTGCCATCAGACAGGGGAAAACTAATGTTCTTCACTAAATGTGAAGTTACATCTCAAGAGACGGTGGTTAAGGTAACTACAATCCATGGAAAAAAATGGCAGCAACACCCAGGTTACTGTGGTGGGGAACTTTGAATCTCATCTCTTCTATAATTCCCTTTTTCTTGATCTTTTTGTCTTTCAGCATAAACTAAGCTACTATCACTAGATGTTGCAGAAAACTACTCTTCCTTCCAGCGTGCTCCTGCAGAGACACTGAACTTAATATCAGCTTCAGACATCCACATCTCCTGACACAGTGACTGGAATACTACATACAAGTTGAAATGTGGTTTTGAAATGAATAAAGCAAAAGGTAATTTATCAGCCATGTTTTAAGAGACAGGGGATATCCTCTGCTGTTAAAATATGCACTGCATAGCTGAGGAATTTTCTCCTCAGTGGGTTATGGCAGCATCGAAATGTGTTTTTGAACTACACATGCAAAAAATGAGAGTGATATATATTTATGAGAATATTTAAAATATTGAGACTATATATTAATATGGGAAACATTTACTGGCAAAGAAAATCATTAACTCTACTTTGTTTTATATGCAACTATACAGTTTCCCTAACCAAAAATCAGACAGGAAAATAAAAGAATTATACCAGAATTAATTCAATGTGGCACTAACAAAGTAGTAACTCAAATTTGACAGTCCAAGTGAATCAAATTCAAAACACAGCAGTAAAAGAGAATTTTTAAAAATATTACCATACAGGTGTATCAATGGTCACTCCTATTGACGTGTATTTTTTCTTTACTGTATCAACTCACTTAAAACAGAATTGTTTTAAGTTTGTCCTTAATTATCTTACCTGTGAAGATCTAATCTAGAATTTTCTACAAGGGAAATATGTATGGGGCTTGGGAGGTCAGACTGGCCGCTGGACTCTAAATGTCTGCAGGGTTCCAGGCTGCTACAGATTATGTGGGTCCTTGATGGTCTTATGGTTCATCAGGCTTGGGGATCAGAGGTTTTCAGTAAGCAACCTAGATTGTCAATATTCTTTCCAGAATAAAGGAGAGGAGAGAGGTAGGAAAGAAGGGAAGAGAAGGGAGAGAAGGAAAAGGAAGGAGAGAAAAGAAAATAGAAAAGAGGAGCCACTTCACTGGGCTTTCCTATAAGTTCCTTGGGACTGCTGGATCCTTGGAACCTCTCCGAGATTCACTTAGAGATCTTAAATGAAGTAGAAGTCAGGACATACCTGTGGAAGGATCCTGCTCAGAGCCAAAACTTAACACTGTGAATGTTTTTTTTTTTCCAGTTTTTAACCAAAAGGTAAAAATCAGGAGGAATGTGAATTTTAGGGGAGGAAATGGAAGAAACTTTTTGGGAATTGACAATCACTGGCTCTGAATTAGATAAGATTCCTGAAACACATAGCATCACTGTAGTCCAATGATCAAAGCAAAGGCCTTTGAGGATCAGGTAAGTGCCTTGGTTTGTCTTTATATCACAGTGGGTCCACTAGATCACCAAACCTATGATGTAGTCATTACCCAGTTATGGATGTATGGATAGAATACCATACACAACAATAGGTCAATTTCCATCATTGATTCCCTAACCTAGACAGTATCGGCTGTATATGTCAGGCCAAGTGTCAGTCACTAAAAATGATTCCACTTTTTCAGATAGTAAACTAAAGGCAATATAGCTTTCTGGAAGGGTTTAAAGATCATTGCCAATATCAGAGGCTTGAAATATACAGACAGAGATATTCTAGCTTTATTCCCATTCAACTTACTGTGTTTGTCAAGTGCAAAAGATCTTGCAGTATGTTGTGAGTTACAACACATCTGTACAGGTAGTGACTCCAATTCTACTGAATCCTGAAAAAATCACCATCATGTGCTTAGCTGTTGTTTCTGGCAAGGACTTTTTCTTCAGGTGCTTTTTTTTTTTTTTTTTTTTTTAAGCAAGGATCAGCCTGCTCAGGTGCAGTCTGCTCAGTTGAAAGGGCTGTGATATATCTTCAGCATTCTATGTTAGGGTTATGCAGACTCTTTGGCCTATTACTTAATCTACTCAACAAATGTCTGTTGTTGTTTGTTGTTAATTCTTCTGGCTTTTGTGTGTGGGGGGGCTGTTACACAGCTCCCAAATAAATCACACATAGGCTTATTCTTTTATTAATGCCTGGCCTTTGTGTGGCTTGTTTCTTGCTAGCTTTTCTTAAATTACTCTATCTTTTGCCTCTGGGCTTTTACCTTTCTCATTTCTGTATACCTTTCTTTAATTCTTACTCCATTGCTGGCTGTGTAGCTAGGTGGCTGGTCCTTTGTTTTCTACTCTCCTCCTTTTCTTGTTCCTTGATCTTTTTTCTTTCCTTTTCTCCCTTCTATTTATTCTCTCTGCCTACCAGCCCCTCCTGTCCTTTCTCCTGCCTTGCTCTTGGCTGTTCAGCTCTTTATTAGACCATCAGGTGTTTTAGATAGTCACAGTACCACAGCTTCACGGAGTTAAACAAATTTAACATAAAAGAATGCAACAAATCTTTGCATCATTAAAAAAAGGTTCCACAGTATAAACAAATGTAACACATCTTAAATTAACATTCCACATTTCCCCGTTTTTCTCTAAATAAAAAGAAATGGTTTTAACTTGAACATAGTAAAACTATATACAGAAAAAAAATTATCAAGTAAGAATTATTTTATAATATTCAGTCCATTTGTATTTAGCAAATCCAGAGAAAACATTTCACCATTCATCCCAACCTCATAACTCCAAAGTTATATACCTAATTTACTTTCTATCATATCTAAGGAAAACCCTAACTAATTATTTAGTCTTTAACTTCCTTAAAGAACCCCAGAATGATGTAATATTACCTGAGTAAACAGGAAGTGAGTTGCCATAGTGCAGGTATTGACTTTCCATAGCTAGGAAGGTTGAATGCAGTTCCCTAGTACAAACCTCCTACCAGGCCATACGCTTTAGACTTGTTTCTCATATACCCAGAAGCAGGCAAGTCCAGCCCATAGAGCAGTGTGGAGGACCAAGCTGTAGCTTAGGGGGAGGGAAGAGAGAGACAAGGGAAGGAATACAGGGAAAAATAGCTAAAATTAAGGGCCACTCGGAGGTTATCATGGAAATCTAATACATTAGAAGCTTCCTAAAACATGTACATATAGTAAGGCTATCTAAGTGAAATTGTCAAATAAAGGGGGAAAACAGACTCCCAACTTGCTATCTCTTGTTCTCAAATGAAGTTTCTCGTACTGGGATTAAGTTACATCTAATTGAGTTGTCCAAAGGGGTCATATGGGAATCCCCAGACCTACCAAGCTATTGCCAAGACTATTGGTTGCTCTACACAAGTTGATGGCAAGGACCCATTGCTGAAGACAACACCTACACTACTCATTGAACACGAAGCTATCAAGCTGCTGCCGACATAGAGACTTCGTTATGGGAAGGCCCTCTGCACACTACCAAAAGAAGAACAGAAAAACCAAACCAGCCGCAAACCTTTTGATTATACAATTGTGTTCTGCCTGCAAGATAGTTCGGACAATGATGACACAAAGCTGGTTGGAGTAACTAATAAGTATCTGATTTGACTTAAGATCCAGTCCAAGAGATGGAACTCACACCCAACACTGCTTGAGTCATTAAGAACCAGAGATTAGATAGCTCAGGGGCCTAATGTAAAACCAAATACTGCTGCTCTTAAATAAATAAATAAATAAATAAACAAACAAACAAATAAATAAATAAATAAATAATCATAGCAAGAAAATGATTCCTAATGACATTCTGCTACACTTATAGACTAGAGCCTTGCACTCATCCATCATCAGGAAAGCTTCCTCCTTCACCAGATGGGAACAAATACAGAGACCCACAGTCAGATATTATGCAGAGTGAGAGAGTTTGGAACTTTGAGCCCTAAGTAGGGTGTCTGTATCAAATACTTCCCCTCAGAGCTCAGGGAACCCTGCAGAAGAGGAGGACAGAGTGTTAAAGTCAGATTGGATGGAGGACATCAAGGAAACAAGGCCCCATGAATCACCATGAGCAAAGCTTGTATGAAGTCACAGAGTCTGAGGCAGCATGCATAGGGCTTGCACGTATCTGCACCAGAACCTCTACATATGCATTATGGCTTCCAAGTGAGTGTTTGTAAGGTGCCTGGGTGTGCCAACAAGTTAGTCTCTCATTCTCCTGCTTTCTTTTGGGCTCTTTTTCCTTCTGTTGGTTTGTCTTGTCCAATCTTATGTGTTAGCTTTTGTTTTATCTTATTATATTATATTGTATTATTATTCCTTAGAAACTTGTTTATTTTCAAATGAGAGACAGAAAGGGCATGGATCCTGAAGGGAGGGGAGGTAGGGAGGAACTAGGAGGAGTAGAGGGAGGGGGAACCATAATCAGGATACATTATGTGAAAAAAAATGTTCTCTTTTCAATAAAAGGAAAAAAAACTAGGCTTTTAAGAATGTTGATAGGTATAAACAAACAAACAAACAAACAAACAAACAAACAATAATCCTGCTGTCCTATGCATAACTTCAAGTAGGAGGATTCCAGATGATTCAAAGATGGATTAAATACTAAAGATATCAACCTTAGATGAATTCCCCCTGCTTGCTTATATCTAATCAGAAAGTAGATATGTCTGTCATTATAATGCTACTCAGTGCCTGGACTACTTTCTCCACTGTTAAGGAGTGTTGGGACCAGAAGGGCACAATACTTTCTTCCACCATCCACTCCCTGTTAGAGAATGAGCCAACTATGGTATGTAAGTGTAGATGTCAGCATTTTCTTGTCAAGCTAGAAAAAACATATTCTTTTTTAACTGTGTGGGAGGGTATATGTCAAGATAATCTTTCTGATATTTTATCTATGAAATGGACAGACTCACTCCACAGCAGCAAAGACCAAGTTATAACTTCAGGCTCCACTTAGTTAAGTGCAAAACATTCCGTACGCTTCCAGAAAAAAAAAAATAGCAGGTATTGTTATTTATTATTATTATTAATTTTCTTGCTATGCAATCAAGAACTTACCACATGTATTCCAACTTTCCTCTTTGCTTTTGCCAAGAAATGCATCTAGGATACTTGTAGGTTTACATGACAATGTGACCCAAGCCCTCTCCACTCTGTGTCTGAGCTCCTGTGACCACAACTATCTTATTTTTTTCCTAGTATTTGGTGATATTCTATGTTTAAAAAAAAATACTTTGTTCTCTGTGTCTATATTGCACTTAATTTGTTAGAAGTCCCTGTTCAAGGCTTCTGTTCTTTCTTGTTTCCCTACAATGTGTGGAGTGTCTATTGAAATGGCCACTAGGTATGTGCTGTGGACTGTATGGGTCACCTGTCTACGGAAACAGCCTGTGATTAATGGGTTATCACCAGGGTCAGGTAGCAGCCATCCAGACTGGCTGATATAATAGAGATATATTGGGGATTATCTCTTCTGTGGCATGTAGATCCTTAAGGATGAGACTAATCTCTGCCATTACCAAGAATGTGACACTGTTTTTCACTTGCTATTTTGCCTCAGGCTTCATAACTCCCACTTGTTTTTTGTCACTATGATAACTCTTATTCTGTAGCTAAGCTACAAAAGGTTAGGGTATGGTTGTTTCCCGTCAATTATCCTTTGCTAGCAAAAATTCCTTCTGTGTGAGACCTTTCCTAGAGAGTTGTGACACAGTACTCTCCTCAGGTGGGCCACCTACAACAGACCAAAGTAATGATTAGCTGAAGTCCAACCTGGTGAACCCGTGATTTATTGAGGTTGCTAGTGGCAGATGCAAGTGATGCAAAGGCATCTACATCACCGAAAATCTCACCCCAACATGGCTGATGATTCACGCATGTCCCTGAAGCTCTCTTCACAACTCACAGGCAGCTTGACAGGAGGGGGAGTGAATCTTTCTTGGCAGCTCAGCTGGACTGTTTCCTTCCCCAGCAATTGCTTACTGCTTCTATAACTTTCAGGAGGAGCTCACATGAATCTTGTAAGTTTTAGCTTTCCCAGATATGCAATTTTTTACTTCCCACTCTCCTGAGCACCCCCTCCTTTCTAAGGGGATGTTTCAGTTAGGAGGAAACTGTGGGACAACAATGGCCCATGGGGTCTGTGAACCAGGTAGACTTAAATGAGCAGAACCTGCACTAAGATAGTTATTACTTGATGACTACATGTCCTCTCTCCAACAGAAAAGATGTGATAGTGTTTCAAATGATCAAATACCAAGGTATACATTAGTTCTCATAATTACTCTTCTTATGGTTTATGGTTAACTGGGTAAATGGGGGGAGGTAGTTTTTTCCATAGACATTTGTGATTTGGCAGGTCTGTTCCTTCTGGAAGTGTGGAAATCGGGGAAGGCTCATGACTCTTCATTATGTAATATACTCATTTATTTTGTTTCTACCATTATCATATCCGAGTATTACCTCCAAAGTTGTCTGTGGACCAAATCCCCTGAGTACTGCTCTGTTTTCTACTTAGAACAATACCATCTTGCAATCAATGTGGCCACTTAGGATGAGTGACAGTAAATCCTACCACTCATATTGCTATCATTATTCTCAGTTATTCCACCATCAGATTTAATGTACAATAACAAACAGATTCACTGAACTACTCAGTGACGATGGCACCTTTAATTTACATTGGAAACAGGAATCCAGGCCTTTGCATGGTATATTCATCTGGTGTGTTCCCGAGACATTAGTGTGTAACCCCAGCACTACCGTTTCCTTAATCAATCTCTCCAGCCATTTACTGTCTGTCATGACATTGTTGGCATTCTAAATTCACTTAGTTTGGATCACTGCTTTATCAAACAGAACATTTGGGTTTTCCAAAGCTCTTGTCAAGGCATCACATGCTCTCTTATGCATTTTACGGCTTCAATTTCCCTTGATCAAGTACCTTCAGAATCCAGCCATATGATACTCTACCATTTATTTCTGGTGAAAGACTCTTCATAGTCTCCTCCATCCTTTATAAAATTCAACTTTTTACCAGTTGAATTATCTGCATCTTACTTTTGTTTTGTCTGGATCAAAGAAGAGCAGAGAGGGCACCAGGGATGGAAGATGGAGATCTTTGACTGTCTTTAAATAAAGAAAGAGTGCAAGATTTTTGCAAGGAGAGGCAGACCACTGTGTACTCTCGGAAGAGTTAACAAACGTAGGGAATGTTAGGTATTGCCGATTCAGCAGCCCTTATGAACCGTGCCATGATCTCTCACAAGGGCTTTACCCTTTGTTGGGCAGATCTGACTACACAGAGCATCGAGCCTCATTTGAAACTCTTTGAGCCTCAGTTTTCTCAGTTCTTTCTTTATGAAATGAAAAACTTTGTATATTGCCCTGAATACCATGTGGATTTCACACTTTGTTGTTAACTGATTAATCACTCTAAGTCTTTAATTGTCTTTCACATGAGCATTAATTGCTCCCAGCTTTAGACCATCAATTCCACTGTTTTTATACTTACTATTTTCCCATTTGCTTTTCTAAAAGGCCGGTTACATTAGGCCTGCTGGTATAGTTTCCATCATAGCTGTAAATTGCTGTTCACACTTAAGAAAGGTGGGACAGATGTTCTTCTGTCTTGCCCCAAAGACTATGAGTCATCCAGCTATTACCAACAGTGAAGTTCCTATTGCCACACAGCCCAGTCACTCAGTTCCAAAATCCCACCTTAATATTAGTTTCTATTCATAACTGGTGTGATCAAGAAATTTTTCTTTACAGTGCAAGTCTCCTCTAGTGATTATAATTCTTACTCAACATCCGTTCACCACAGTCTGTGGTAATGAACTCAGAAGGTTTTTTTTTCTCCCTCTTTTGAACTGCTCCTGCTCTTTCCTTCTCTTGTAGATTAAAAACATGTGAATATTTGGTGTTTTTTTTTTCTTAGACACATATCATGCAGCATCAAATGTTTCTTGCTTTCTGGATGCTGAGATTGATCTAAATGTGAGACAAACTTCTTAGAACATCTAGGTACATGAAGCCACACAAACAAAATGTAAAATAGCAAGACAGCTTGGCCTGGTCCACATGGTGGTTGTAATTGAGTATTATAAAATAAAGGGGTTTGTATCAAGATCTCTTAAGTTCAGTGTTGCTATTTGTTGGCTAGATAAACCACACAACCTTTCATTTTTTGGTAATCTTCTGATTTATGTTGCACAGTTGTTATGGCAACATAATTTTATGTGCTATTTCTTTGTGATATAAGGATCCCTCAGGTGCTTTTCCTTTACCACTACATATTCACTAGGATAGATTTGCTTAATATAATGTAATTAATTTAACATATAATAACACAGTAAACATAGAATATAACTATCTTCCATTAATCAACTCAATAAAGTATTTTGCAAGACTAAGAAAAGTGTTATTTGTAGTAGCTTTTCATCTGTTTCAGAAAACACATTTTTAAAAGAAAAATATACTAACAAAGTAGTGTTATTATTACAATTCCTTTTATTATTTTGGTGTGGGTGATTGAAACCAGGGCTTTTGCATTATTAGGCCTGTACTCTACTACTGAGCTATACTTCTTGACTTTTTTCAGTTCTGGTATGTCAACAGGTACAAGTCACATAAACAAAGTTTTTTTTTGGACTCTCAATAATTTTTAATTTTCTTCTATAACAAAAAAGTTTACAAGATCTCTAATTTCACTGAAAATAAAAAAAAAAGATTGATTCTCAACTTCCCACTAAATACAAAATAAAAAAATACATAGAAACACAAACTTTTAATGGTAGATTTTATGATAATGTTTATGGTCATTCAAATGCTAGTAAAAATTCTTAATATTCATAAGTTAGGGTATAATCTCTCTGAGAGCTAATCTGTACAGAAATGCTTGTGATAAACATCAGCATAAAGTCTTCTGAAAACCTATGTGCTTAGCAAAGGTAGTGCCTGTGGAGGGAAGCACAGTGGGGTCACTCCCAGTTTGACCTTCTGCTGTGTCTTCTTGATCATTGTTAGAAGAAGTACACAACAGTGCAAAGTGTTTTTATAGACAGGACAGGTGATAGATCAATGGGAATAAGGAAAAATACTGTAAACAGAATGTATTCTGCAGATTAAGGATTCTCATTCATTTATTTAGGCATGAGATCTATACTTGGATCACCAAAACCTAGAGTTTATTAGGTAGTTGTTATAGATCTTTCTTAGTCTCAATGATCAGGTGTCAAAAACTACCAACATTTAACTAAAGCTAAAGCACATTAACAAAACATTAGCCCATTATACAAACAGAGGATTCTAGTGAGAATCAGAAAGTCAGAGTGGAGGATTGTGGGTAATACTCAGTAATCCATCCTAGATTACTTCTTATAAAGAAAGAAAAATGTGAAGTCTATGAGAAGTCTCTGCAGGTTTCAAGCTGAAAAATGGCTTACTACCTGGGATCAAGAAGACTTTAGTTTGTTACTTCACAGGGAAGGCTTTGTCCTCATGATAAGGTCTAGGGAGACTTGTATGTGATGAGACAAAAGGGAAAAATTGGGCTGATCAGAACACAATGAATATAATAAAAACAAGTTTAATTAAGGAGAAAATATTAAAACATTTATGATCCTAGGACTAAAATCAAATTCAGAATGACACAAATGATGTTGCAATAAATGAACTCACTAGAAAATCTCTCTATACAGAGATTAAGAACAAAGAAACCAAAGAAAAGAAGACAGTAGCCATAAGGTGAGCAAACTCAAAAGCCAGCATGTTCATCACTGGTAAGAATAAAGATATCAAAAATGTAATAGTGAAGCTCAAAGTATGTTTCCGGAGAAAAAGACTCTCCAGCTAAAAATGTGACTATTAAAAAAAAATCTAGTGACACAATAAATACATACAAGAACTCAAGGAATATTAAAACTAAGCCAGTTAATAATATAATTTTAAACAATGAGGTTTGTTAAACAGTTCCAGGAAAAACTAATATATATTTTATATATTAACTAACAGATATATAATATATTAACTAATGGATAGAGCATAAAACAGAAGAGAGGTTGCTAATATAATTTTTAAATGATCAAGAAAAATTACAGAAACTACTCTGTGATCACATAAAAGATTTATAAACTCAACTAGATAAATCTGAAGAAAACGAAAGTGACAGGGTAAAATAGATGAAAATACCTTCAAAAAATCTTGGAAGCCAACAGGATTTCTTTGTCAAGCTCAGTGTGTTTTTATGAAGCAATAATGGACAGCTCTGTTTATACCCATATTGAAATTTTATATATGTTAAAAAATACCAGTTTTTAAAAAGTGAAAGACAAACTTCAAGCTTCAAATGCATTTTTGTAATAGATACACCACAAGGGAAGTTCTAAAAATATACAGAACTTTTAAAATCAACCAGAAAATAAGAATAAGCCATTCAAGACACAAAGATGTAATTACTGTGTGGTGCATATTTTGGGACCTGAGAATTAATATTAGTCATTAAGATTAGAAGAAAGGACCCATGTTTCCCAGGGGTCAGCTATCTAGGGGAATCAGGATCATTTGGTTTACTGTAACCAACAAAATCAATGTAACTTATGATGTTATTGTTAATAATATTCTGTGTTGTGGAATATTAATTTAAGATAATTCATTTGTTTATGATATGAAATATTTGTTTACTGATGCAAAGATGTGTTGCATTCTTTTATGATGCATTTATTTAACTCTGTGAAGCTGTGATACTTTGCCTGTCTAAAATACCTGATTGGTCCAATAAAGATCTGAATGACCAATATATAGGCAGGAGAGGGATAGGCGGGGCTGCCAGACAGAGAGAATAAATAGAAAGGGGGAAGAAAAGGGGAGGAGCAAGAGAAAAAGAAGGAGAGGATGTCAGCGACCAGCCACCCAGCAACACAGTCAGCCATGGAGTAAGAAGGAAAGAAAGAGATATAGAATAAAGAAAGGCAAAAACCTAGAGGCAAAATGTAGAAGAGAAATAGGTTAATTTAAATTGAGAAAGGCTGGCTAGAAATAAGCTAAGCTAAGGCCAGGCATTCATAAGTAAGAATAAGTCCCCATGCATTTATTTGGGAGCCGAGTGGTGGGCTTCCAAAGAGCAAAGAGTGAAAGACAACCAACTACAATTTTGTCACTGTGGAAAGAGATCATGAGTCTCTCTACGTTTCAGACACAGAACACTCCTGACAAATGTGATTCCTGAACTCTGTGCTACTATTTTCTACTTGAAATCCAGTACTTCACAGAGAAGGCTTAGTAGGAAGGACATTAGGTTTATTCACAGGTCTGCATCATGGGAATATGGAGGTGGAGGGAGGGCAAGTAATCTTCCACTCTCAAAATCCCATATTCCAGAACTCAGATGCATTGAAGGATTTCTTATAAAGAGGGGAAAGAAGACAGGGTACAGTCTAAGTACAGCCTTTGTGACCCCCAGTACTTTGACCTAGTTAATCTTTCCTTCCTGGGTTAATGTTTGTAATTTTTTGGATAAACAAGTTACTTTTCTGCAAATTAAACAACATCTTATATATTTTGATGTAATCTGAAGGTCACTAAATGTTCTGGGCTCTGAAAAGTCTAAAAAATATTAGCTATTTATATCTTAATCATTGAAGAGTGGCTTTTCTTTAGGTCTATACTGTCTTGCAAATAGGAGAAACTGTAACTCTCCCATCTCCTCTCCTTCCCCTTCCTTATTCCCTTCCCTCTTATCCCCCCCCCCCCCACTCTTCTCTTCTCTCCCTTTTGGTTCATGTGCTCTGAGGGAGCACATGCCAGGTATGCATTCTATCACTGAACTGCAACCTTTTCTGTTTACTTTTAAAGCATCCTTAAGCTATTGTTTTTTATTATTGTTCTCTTCATCTCCTACTTTGGATTTCTCTATTCCCAGTCTTCTGCAAAGATAACATGTACAATGGTTATTTCAACACTGACTTGCCCAACTCAAGCAGTTTTCAAAACTATGATTTTCAAATCTTCTTAAATTTCTTATGCCTTATATGGAATTATGATACAACATGTAACCCATTTCTTTCAAATATTTAATTCATTCTGCCTTTTACCAATTTCATGATATTGTTGTCCTTTGCTTTCTAAATTTAACTGCATACTTTCTTACAAAAATATGTAACTAATTTTGTGTTTTCCACTGTACCTACCACAGTGACACCTAATAAGTTTAGTTAGTGTTAGCTACAAAATAATGATTCTTTTATTTCATAGGATTTTTTGTGGATATCATGAGGCTAGAAGAAAGTTAAGTTAGGAAGATGTTAAGGAAGCAGTGAAATGGAAGTGAATAAGTCATATTTGAAAATGTGTTTTGAAAACTGTTTTCAAGCATGAGCCAATGTCATCACAACCAGGCTTGTCAACAACCACCAGTACTGTGGCTAGAAAGCACTTGGAGCTCATAGTCAGTGAGGCAGGGGTTGGGTGGCCACTTTGGAGGCTCCTAACTGTAAACATCTTTATGTTTATTCCTTTGCTCTTGAGAATCTTTAGCTAGAATCTCAGTGGTAGATTTTTATAACAATCTTGGGATAGTGAGAGAGGGTCTGCATTCTGAGCACTTTGACACAGGATACAGAGACTGACACCCTTTGCCAAGTATCTAACAGTGACAAAGCTGGGAATAGAAACCAGGTCCTGTGCTTTCCCATCTGGTGTTCCGTCAGTCAGACCACACTGTCTCTCTAGGTTGCCAACCTGGATTAATAACTGTACATGTGGCATAATTCTGGTCTCTTCCTTTCTGTGCTGTTGAAGACAAAACTTTTTCTATTGAGCAAAATGGAAATGCATGTCGTATGTGTGTGTGTGTGTGTGTGTGTGTGTGTGTGTGTGTGTGTGTGTGTGTGTGGTGTGTGTGTGTGTGTGGTGTGTGTGTGTGTGTGTGTGTGTGTGTGTGTGTGTGTGAATTTATAGTTATTGTTACTTTGATGTTTCTGGTATGTGGAAACATCAGAAGCAGAACAAAAATACCCAAACATTTACTTCTGGTGATTTCAATGCTAAAAGAAGATTAAGGAATTTGAGATGATATAGGTTTTAACTAAAAAATATTCTAAGGGATGGGGCTCAAGAATTGGCTGATTAAATCCTATTACCTTCTGTGTGTCTCTGCCTGTCCTTTACAACCTGAGCACCCCACCAACAGAGCAGAACTCTGGAAGCACATAGTCTGTGGCCCGTGCTTGCTCTCAGGCTCCTTCAGCTCTTTCAGCTTGCTATGCATAAGCTTAAGACTGAAAATATGGGATTTTTACTATGAGTCAGATAAAAATTTTCTCTTTCATTCAAAGAAAATTAAGATTCAGAACGGATAAACGTGTGTATCCTTTTTTCTTCTCCATTGCCAAGCCAGAAACTTACTCAGGGCTGGAGAAGGTAGATGATATACTGTTCCCTTACTTTTCAAAGTTTCCGAGCGCTCTCTTTAAGAGCTGACACTGAACTGTGCTACAGACACATTAGCTGTACTTTTGCAGCAGTTGTGACCATGAATGTAAGAAGAAAGTAAAACTAAAAATGCTACGGTTTGAGGGGTGGAACTGAGTTAATTCTCTAAAATAAACTTTCATTAGTGTGATAGCAATTCCTTTACAGTCTCATGTATTAATTGAAAATCCAGCGTGGTAAAGAGATAGACTGCAAGAAACAAACTGTCAGTAGAATGGAAGGGCTGGAGCAATGTGGGACCATGAGGAAAGCATATCATGAAATATAGATCACCCAGGAACATTTAAGAGCAACAAATCCCAGAGGGAAGGGAAAGTAAGAGAGAAAAACTCTCTGTTTGAGAATATAGCACAAAGCTAATTCCTGGAAGCAGCAGGTGGCTGAGCCTTGTGACTCTACTGCCCCAGTTCCCAAACATGGTTTGTGCTATTCAATCTTTCTTTTGAAAGAAAAGATACAGCTTTTATGCTGCTACCACTGAAGACTATGAGCTAGTTGTCACACATGAAACACCAAGGGCTGTTTGTGAATGATTTTCAGATATGTAAAATTGGACTGTAGGTTTGGCAGCAAGTGAAGCAGAAAAGTATTCTGATAAGAGATGTGTGTGTGTGTGTGTGTGTGTGTGTGTGTGTGTGTGTGTGTAATCTTAGGAATGCATAGTTGTATAATCAAGACTGGAAAGAAGGAGAAAACCAAGTGTTATGGGTAGTGAAAGTAACACACACACACACACACACACACACACACACACACACACACAAATGTAAGTCCTCAGAATTAGAGTAAAGATTCAGGACAGGGACAGTAAGTACAATAAGTTATAAAATTTGTAGATGAACATAGGATAGAAATGCTGGTAGAAGCTTATTCAACATGCCAACACACAGAGATGCTACAGTTACAATTGAAGACAAACATGAAAGAGTAAACGTTCAAAGGCTGACATTGGAAGTCATGGTCCTTGGTCCTTTTGATAAAGTAGAAAACTGTAAATGAATTTTCTAATGTGTCTGAGCATTGCACCAAATCACGAATTATATAATAAAACCACAAAACCCTTGGATGCGGCAAGAAGTGTAAGCAGATCCCAGAGCCCCAGACATTGCTCCCGCCCCTCTCCGAACTCTCTGTCCTAGCACTTTTCCTTATTTCAGCCACATGGATCTGGTCATTGCTCTCTGGGGGTCTGGTATCTACTCCTTTACCTAGGCTCACACATTTCTCTGAAGATGAATAACTGTCACTTTCTTCCCTGTAATTTCCATGTGTCATAGCTCTGTGTATTTCTATAACCATAATTCAAAATGTTTATTTTTTCTTTACAATATCTCATAGTACAGATTTTCCTCAGGCTGGATACAATTTTTAAATTTTAGTTACACAACTTTTAATAAATTTGTGTTTCTTCATTAATGAGAAAGATAATTCCCACAAATTTAGTCCTGGGCACCTACAATGTACAAGATTCAGGGCTGGAGACTTGGTTTATATAGCGATATGATGATGGTAGTGGTGGTGGTGGTGCTGATGATGATACCTCTCTTTTATTTTTGCTCTTTCTCTATCCTTTGTGTGTAGGGGTTGGGGTTGTGGTGTAATGATTTCAAAGCATTTAGAATTGTTTCTTTTTGTCACATATTATATGTGAAATACAAGTTGAAATAAGTTTTTGTTTTGTAGTATGGAGATATTAACTTGATATAGATATTAGTTTTATTTTATCCAAGCATGAAATGTATAATAATCCTATGTGCCTAAACACATAAATGACAGATTGTAGAAGTTAGAGTATCCCTTCAAATTAAGAGTTCCCTAGTATGGTGGTTTGAAGGAAAATGGCCCTCATAGACTCATATATTTGAATGCTTAGTCACCAGTTAGTGGAACTATTTGGGAAGGATTAGGAGTTGTGGCATTGTTGGAATAGGCATGACTTTGTAGGTGGGGATGGGCTTTGAGGTTTCAAAAGCCCATGGCAGGCCAATCTTTTTGTCTACCTGCTGCTTGTGGATCAGGATGTAAAGCTCTCAGCTACTGCTCTAATGCCATGCCTGTTTGCTTTCCACTATGATTAGCATGGATTACAGCTCTAAAACTATAAGCAAGCACCCAGTTAAATGCTTTCTTTTATATAACTTGCTTTAGTCATGGTGCATTTTCACAGGAATAGAACAATAACTAAGACACCTAGTCTGGAATGACTTTTTAAGCCAGATCATGGAAGCAACTACCAGCAGTTTCAGCAAATTAACAGGAAATATTGCTGAGGCATTAAAAAGAAGCCAGGCTGTCCTCCTCTTAAGATTCACTTACTTCCACAAAGATAACACTGGTAGAGATGAGGGGACCTTCTGCTTGTAGCCTCCATTCTTGATGACCCCCAAATACATATATACCTACTCTGTGCCTTTCACACCATAAAGATTGGAGCCAAATGAAAAACCATGAGAACAGTACATTCTTGTCATTTTTCCATCCAGTGGAGGTTGTACTAGTTATAGTACTTATAAAGTTAACAGTCTTGGGCAAGCTGTACATTTCCCCTTGAATATTAAAGACTTGATAGTGATGAACGGTATTATCTGTATTTTATGGCATAAAGAACACATAATGCTTGAATTTCTAGTTCTAAGAAGCAAATTCTTCAACACCTTTTGTACTTTCACTGTTTCTTCATCTCCTGATATTAATTCATTAGAAAATTTTCCAAATTTTTAAAGATTTATTTTTTATATATTTAATCATGATGATCTAATTAAATTTTTTCTGTCATCTATCTATATACTTATATATCATCTATCAACTATCTATCAATTATCTATCATCTATCTGTCTATCTATCTATCTATCTATCTATCTATCTATCATCTATCTACCTATGTTCTATCTATTGGTCTATCTATTGATCTATCATCTATCTACTGTCTATATATCATCTCTTTATCAGCCAGCTATCTATTTATCTGTTATCTAATTATCTTATGAAAGGTTAAAAACACAATATATTATTTTACCCCAGAAGGTAATTAATCAATATCAGTAGTTTGCAGTCATTTCTGCTCTTGTTTTTCCAAATCTGTTGCAGGGTTATCTGTTCTGTTCCCTTGATCTGTCTGCAAGTTTCCATGCCAATATCACACTGATTTTAATTACTGGCTCTTAGAATAGAATAAGTCCTCTTGTTTCAATATTTCTTCTTTTCATTATTTTTGATATTTCCCTGCTGGCTTTTTTTTTTTTTCGATGTAGTTTTGAACACTTTTTTAAGTTACAAAATAGATTCCATTGGGATTTCATTTAGGGATTACATTTAGAAGATACAAATCGACTTGGGAAGAATTGGTATCATTGCAACATTTAATCTTCTCAATAGTATAATCTAAATTTTATGGCTGCAAAAATATAAAACTGTTTCCTTCTGGTACTATTTTTTTAAATAGTCATATCTAAATATTCCATTACTGCTCGTCTACTGTGGATGGATGAGTGACTTTGCGTCCCTTTCACAGCCTGCTGGTTCATGGTAGAGCTCCCTTCCAAGAACCTTCATTGAGATGGGCAGAAGCCAACAGTGAAGCCAGGTTAATAGCTCAACAGATAACTCTAGTCAAAAAGAGGAGTGGACACTTCTGAATGTGAAGATGACTCTTTTATGTCTGACCTATCTTCCAATGAGCTAATTGGCAATTGTGACTTTGTGGTATATTCCCACCTTTGGGGACTGATTCATCTCCTCCTTACTTTGCCAATGATCATGGGACCTAATGTATGTAAAGCTGAATTGTTGAAAGACTACTTGACTCTATGGGAGTGGAGAGTTCATGGATGGCCTTTCCAAAGTGGAAAGGGAGGAGAATTAAAAGCATAGAGTCTAGTTTTGGTGGAAAGTGTCTTGTAGTAAGTTTCTGAGAGTGCTATTGTGATTTTGTTGTGCCAAAATTGATTTGGGGCTGGGGAAATAACAGAGTTTTGTAAAGTGCCTGTCTTTACAATGAAACCCTAATATAAGATCTCTAGAATCTATGTAAAAGCCAGGCATGGGACTGGTGGCAGATGTCTATAGCTTTTGCATTTGATGGAAGACCAGGGAAGAGACCAGGCAGATCCGAGGAGTTTGCTGGCCAGTTGGTAGATGAAATGCTCATTGTTCAGTGAGGGACCATGTTAAAATGGTCATATACATACTAAGCAAAACAAAACATCATTTGTATAGTCGTTGAAATGACTTTTAAAAGCAAACACTTCCTATTGGGCATTTTTTTTCCTCACTATGAGTACTGAATACTTTTGGATGAAAATAGATTTAGTTGAAGGAGACAGCTGGGGAAGATACAAGGTCCACCATCAATATATTGCAGGCCTGGTGGTTGAAGAGGGTGAGAGGTCTGTGTTTTATTTCTGACCTCCCACAGCTTCACTGTTGTTGGAAATGTGTGGA
Source organism: Onychomys torridus (assembly GCF_903995425.1). NCBI lineage: Eukaryota > Metazoa > Chordata > Mammalia > Rodentia > Cricetidae > Onychomys > Onychomys torridus. The sequence goes on along the minus strand of NC_050447.1, from coordinate 3,435,740 downwards.
ATAGCACCAGCTCCTGGTGACAACCATAGTTGGAGAAAGTGCAGAATTTTTAAAATACAAGCTGAGTCTAAGCACCCAGCAGATCTGTGAATGGGAGAAGTTGGTTGCAAGCATATTACCTGCTTGTTATTTCTGATTCCTGTGTTCTTTACATCCCTTCTCAAATAATTATTTAAAGTTACATATAAATTTATGCTAAAATGAGCACAAATATGTTTTTCCTCCAGTTGTTTGCACTCAGAATATCTGCTTAATAAGTATATTTGTATTCTAGGCTATTGTGACTAGAGAGGGAGGGTGGGGAAGAAGGGAGCTAGAACAGCCTGATAAATGTGTTTCCTTCTGGTGCCTGGAAGAGTTAAGGAATTCCAAGTCAAATCACCTTAGAGACAGAATAGTCATAATTGCTGAGAACAGATCGACGTGGGTGTGCCTGCAGTGGAGGAGGATATTGCAGTCCAAGGCCACGCTCTCAAGAACATCACTCAATGGCTATTTTCTAAGCAAACTGCTTAATACTCTGAAAAGCTTGCCTTGCTCTCTTTAGCTGTAGTGTTCTGGTACATCTGTGAAACTTCCCTCAGTGCCTGCTTGCTTTAGATCTATTTTTCATGGCAGGATATCTTTTCTATTTCAGAGAAAATGCTGTAAAAAATGTTTCAGATTATTTTATTTTCCTCTTACTTATTTTATTTATTCATTTATTATTGGGTTAGTCTTTGGGTAGCTATAGTATACTCTTTTATATGCAGCTTGAAATTAGAATTTTTTCAGGAATCATACTGCATGCCAGTTATGGATGAGCACAATCTCATCTTCACATTGGAAAGACTGATACTGTCTCCATCTGCTAATCCTCCAGGATGTGTATATTTCAGAAATATAGCAATATTAATTACATAACTAATAGCAGGTTACTGTTCTTAATGTATTTTTAAATTATAAATATTATTACCAGGTATTGTGGTATATTAGGAGATGAGTCTGTGGTTAAAAGCAGGAGAACATCCTACCAAGCAGGAGTCAATGATGATAAAAGTACACTGTTGCTATCAGTTTGAAAAGCTGACTTGTACAGTAGGAATGCCTTGGCCATCAATAGTTTAGGGCTCCACCTTGCATTTCTTGTTTCTATTTGGTAAATAAGTGAATAAATACATGAGACGTTCATCCTCCACTTCTCTTTTCCCCATCAATGTTTGTCACTTCTCAGCTTGGGCAACCAGAAAAACTGAAGCACTGTAACTCTTCCCGGATGTTCAGTAGAGGTAGGAGCTCAATGGAAAGTAGGAGCTTCAGAATAGTATGTATTATTAAAGCGCATCCATTTTGCAAAAAAAGATCCATGCCAAGAAGCACTCCGAAGGACTCAGTCACATTTTATCTCAAAGAAGCTTGTCTTTAAAATGTCAAAATAAAATAGCTCATGCAGCTGAAAGACAAGTTGTGAAATGTAGGCAAATGAAGTGGTAAGATTGGAGCATTAAACCCAACGGTTTGGCAGCATTAAGCCCAATGGTTTTTCTCAAAACAGAATTTGTCTTTCAGAATTTTTTTCTTCTGCAGCATATGTATTGTGAAATAGGTAATTATGAAATCATGAAGACATCAAGTTACAAAATACAAACCTCATCCATCCATTCATCTATGTTTTTCTTGTAGCTATTTGCAAGCACAAATGTTAGGGGTCCCTCCTTAAATACAGATGCATGCTTCAGCCATGAGATGGTGAATTTGGGGTTTCAGAGAACAGCCAGCAATTATAACCAGTTAGATATATGGAATACTTAGAGCAAATTTCAGAAAAGTTATCCATGTCCCCTTTACATATCTATATTTATTTTAATCTAGGATCATTATTGAAAGCAATATATATATTTATTTTTATAATACAAATGTTTATCAATTCACAAACAACTGGCATGTTTTCTAAAGCATTTCTACAATAACATTTGTGTAATGATGCATCTCTATGGAAAGAAACTGATAGAATGGTATTGTCTTCAAAGTCTGATGTTTCAAGTAATAGTATGAAGGCCATATGAAAATATGTCTAACCTTTTTATATCCAGATAAGACAGATTTTTTTCTTGTTCACAATCAATTTCTTCTTACTATAAATTCACAGTCAAATACCTTCTTTTCATTCTATATTTGAAATGTTTTCAGTGCTTTGAAATACTGGAGTATTTCTCAGATGAATGCATATGATTTTATCAGAATATAATAAAATATATTTGAAGACTTTAGCATAATAATTTTAAAATTTATACTGAAAATTTTATTTCTTGTATTTCTATGCATTTTCAGAAGGCAATTGTGAAATCCAAGTATTTTGTTTTACTGTGAAATTTAAGAACCGAACTACATATCATCAAATGTTTATGTAGCATTCTAAACTCTCACATTACTTTTAATCATTTCTAAGAGTGTACTTTGTTTCTCACATGCATTTGCAGAAATGTAGGTACATTGATCATACTATTTCCATATTGTGAAAGCATCCAGTCTTTTGTTGATATCTATCCATTTCATAAACCTTAATTGGTATTCACTTGGTACTTACTATACTGACTGTATGCCACTGTGCTAAGTACCTGAGATGATATAACTTTAATTAAACAATTGAAGTCAATAATATCTATCATCAATAATATCAATCTAACATCAATCTATCACTGATGTCTTATAGAAGATAAGCTTCTTCTACCTGGGAGTCTCACCAAATATTTTTATTTATTCTCCAAATTACTCCATCTGTTTGTATGAAAGGAATTCCTAACAAATAATCTTACTTGTTTCCATAATTTGGGATGCAGAATATCACAGTACTTAGAATAGTGCATGGATTAAAAAATAACTGGTAGATTGAAAAATATTCCTTCTGGAGCTGGAGAGATGGCTCAGAGGTTAGGAACACTGGCTGTTCTTCCAGAGGTCCTTAGTTCAATCCCCAGCAACCACATGGTGGCTCTCAACCATCTGTAATGAGATCTGGCTCCCTCTTCTGGCCTGTAGGGATACATGCAAACAGAACACTATGTACATAATAAATAAATACATCTTAAAAAAAAAAAGAAAGAAAAACATTTCTTCCACTGCCCCTGTCCCTGATTACATAATAGAAACAAGAACCCCCAAGGTATGCTTAAACAAAGATAGTTGTTAACTTTCTAAGTGTTAAATAAACACAATTCAGTGTGATTTCAGTTGATAACTGTCATCTGGTTAGTGTTTTGCATTCTAGATACATGAACTTAGCCCATCTTTAAAATGCATACTTTTGAGGTATATGGTATATGGTGGAGTAGTAGCCTCTCTTTTTAAGTTAAATATATTAATGGAAGTGAGAACAGAGCAAAACCACAGAGTAAAGCTACATTGATTATTGGAGTCAGGGGAGAGACTGCTGATAGAGGTGACTGAGGAACAGTGCATAAAGGTCAGAAAAGAAGATACATGGTCTCTTAGCTGCACTGTTGAGAACTTACACTTTTCTCTGAGTGGGGTTATGTTTTGTCCAAAAATATCTACACTGTACTCCTTACTGGGGTTTAAGAATACTTGTGACTTACTATTTGAAACAGGAGAAATTCCAGTGTTACCAGCTTATGGGTACCATGATGTGTTTTTGCTCTCTTCAAGTAAGCCAAAAAGTTAAGTTGATCTATGAAAAAAAAAAAAAAAAGGAAAAAAAGATCTCGATCTGGCATCTGAAAATGACCCTATGCTGCAGATTTTAAATCTTACTTCCTCATTCTCCCATTAAGTCAAGGCAGTAAAATATATGCAGTTTATTTACTTGGAATAAATTAACCTTTCTTTAAGGTTAAAATAATGCAAATTGACTAGTATTTGAAATAGCAAAAACATTATAGATGAACTGTAGTGGGTTACTTCTGCAGAAGCCACAGAAGTTGGTTGACCTCAGTTACCACAGTCTTTTATGCTGCATGTTAGAGTTAATACCACACAATCAAAGGCATTTCTACTGCCTCTAGACCACACTTTTTTTTTTTAATGTAAACATTTTGGGATAAAGAAGGGTGGAACTTCTTTAAACATGTGGCTACTGATAGGTTTGTTTTACTTTTTCTAAGTGTGAGTGAAGCTAAGGATTTTTAATTTTTGAGTCCATGGTTCTATCATGAGAATTCTTTCCCTGCTGGGATTCTTAAATCAAGTACAACTAGATACCATGATACATATTAAGAATGTCCCCTATAGACAAATATACTGTATCTATACAACTTATAAAAAAGTTGTATTGCACCTGAAAAGATGTCTCAGTTGGTTAAGAGTTAGCTGCATATAAAAGAGAGGACTGGAGTTGGAATACTTAGCACCCATGTAAATGCAGTTGGGCACAGCAGATCACTTGCAATTCTAGAAGTCAATAGATGGAAATAGGGGAATCCCTGAGCAATCTGGTTTTCTGGATTAGTCAAATCCCTGGGCTCTGGGTCTACTAAGAGACCGTGTCTCAATATAAAAGGCAAAGGCAAATTGAGGAAGACGTGTAAACTTCTGGCTGCCAAACACACACACACACACACACACACACACACACACACACACACACACGTATATGTCCACACATGTACCAGAACAATGTGAACATGCATACACATCCATTCACAATACACATGCATACATATGACACATAAAACATGCTTTGTAGGTGGAATTTGGCCTGCAATGCTTTCATTTTATCATGGCACTCTAAGCACTGATGGAGACAGACTAGTTAGAGCCATCATTAAAATTCTAGGATGCCTAAAAGTTCTCTGACTTTACCTCTAGATGACCATTTTTAGTAATGTCTGGCAAGCCATAACAAAATGGCAAATGAAACCAAAAGTCTATTACTGAAAAACATAAAACTCAGGAAAAAGAAGGGAAGAAACCAGGTAGTCACTAAATATAATTTATTCCTTTAATTAAACTCTATATTTGCAAATTGGGAACATTGTTACATCTTTGTTTATTTTTTTTCTTGCTTTCTAGAGTAGTATCCAATAACAAAGATTCAATTTTAAAGTTTGTGAAGAGACTAAAGAGACACATTCTGGTATTAAATGTATAAAAAATTGTTTACAGTGATGTAATCTAAAACTAAAAGAACAATAAAGCATTTAAAAAGAAGTTGTGATTGTTCTCTGTATTCACTCTGAGCTTCAAAAAGAATGTTTATTATAGATCATTTAGGATGGATAAATTTTTCAGTAAATAAAATTATTGGTTATCAGTAATACATGGAGATGATATATGAGCTTTCCCTGACTATTTTAATCCCATAAGCACAATTAGTCTTAGAAAGGGGTTTATGCCAGAAAACTGTCTGGTTCAAGTCTCTAAACTTACCACTTAGCTCAAAAGTTTTCCCAGCCTGAGTAATGAAAGCTCTTAAGATACAGAAGATATGATCTACTCTCTCTTGCTTGCAAGGTATCCTGCAAGGTGTAGGTATCTCTGGCTCCTGATGGCCATTTCTTAGAATTGAATATTGCACAGACCATTCCACTGCTCCAGTTTGTCAGTTCTTTAAGTTTAATTAGCTGTTATCTGGGAGATAGTATGGATCTCTTTTAATATGCATGGGTGTTTTTCTCTGTGTTTAATATTTGCATAACATACATACTGAAAATATATCATCTTTTGAATGAATGAGTATTACTGGGGATTTAAATCATCTTAAATTCATGTTATAATAAATAATTCTGCTATAGATAATATAGAAAAATCACTAATTCGTATGATTATCGAGTATACCAATAATATTTTTCTAAGCATAAACCCTCAAATTTTGAGTTTGTTTAAAAAAAGGTCTTTGGAATATAAGATCTTGGTGCTGCCCTGTCTTGCTGTGAAAATAACCCACTTGTAGAGTATTAGCTCTGCAAAAAGTCCTTTCTTGCTCACACAGTCTCCCGGGGCTGCCTCTGGTCAAGGGTTCTCCCATATGGCTTTGATTTAAGAAACAAACTCAAGGTCCAGGCTCCTTCATGGAGTTCCCACCATCACAGAGTCTATGGAAGCATTTTTTTTTTAAAGTAGACTAATTCACATCTGCACCTAAACAAGGTACTTCTCTTCAGACCACACTGTAACTCCTAACTAAATTCATTTAGCTCTATGCATTGTTGTGACTATGTGTGTCTTCTTGTGGGTCTGTGCCCATGTATGTGTTTGCATGCGTGCTGGGAGTGGTAATGATGGCAAGCAAAGTCTTTCTTTGTGCTCAGGAGGAATAGGAAATCTTTTGGTGAGTACATGGAATGGTTCCTGTCCCAGGGTCATTTTTTTTTTTAACATTACTGAGATGTTCACAGATGCCAAGGCAGTTTTAATTCATACCTGCTATCCCAGAATAATTATTCAGAGTACCTTGTCTGGTGTTGTGTCTTGGTTTACATAATCAATCCTATGATCTCTGTAACTATGACTCCAGATCACCCTAAGGTCCACTAAGTTTCCTCTTGCAGGACTCAGGTGCCCTCCCACTTCCTATACCCTCCTTTGATATTTGGCAAGATGGGTTTATCTGACATAGAGGACAAAACTGTCTCCAGAACGCAGGGCACGGTGCTAAATGCACCTTTCTTGAGAGGAGGAACTGAAAGAAGATAGGTTTTAGTTCAATATGAAAGGGACTTTTTTTTTTTTTTTCACAGTTGGTACCACTCAAAACACTGGAACAGGCTCCTATAAAACAGTAATGTTCCCATCCCTGTTCATATGCAGGTGGGATTGGAAGGTTGAGACATGTATGTTTCAGTCCTATAATTCTATGAGTTTTAAATGTCTTGGGCCACACTTGAAATGAGGCCAACTGGGCCTTTCTGGGGCCCACCCATTACTGAGAAATGCACTTATTAGTGACAGCTGTGTGTGACTGGTTCCTCAGATGAAGGGCTCAACCACAGCTTTCTAAAATAGCTTAATGCTGGGGATATTTTCTGTGTTTCAAAAAGTGGAATTTCCTCTCTTTGCCTTAGGGAATTGCTGCTGAAGAATTTAATACTTCGTCTTTTCAACTGAGCTGATAAAAGCATGGTTCTTCTTAGAGGCATTATTTTCAAGTGCACTATATACTCTACATTTCTGGTCATGTTTTCTTTAAAAGAAGGGAAAGAACTCTGATTAGTTGCACTTCGAAGATGCAGTGATTGATTCTAGCTCCGTTCTCTCTCCTCTTTACATCCTCAAGGGCTTACCTTGCCTCTCATACCCTGTAAATATTAAGAAGGAGGGAGAGATATAGAAGTTTGAGGAGAGGGAGAGGAGAGAGAGAGAGAGAGAAAGAGAGAGAGAGAGAGAGACTATTTTAGAGGGTAAGTGATATAACTTTACTTTCAAATTATGCTTTGGTAAACTTGTTTAATGACACAACAGCTAAAAATATGATAGCATGAATGTATATTGTGAGTCATATTAGATAAGAATAGCATAATTTCCAAAAATAAACTATCATCGGCAACAAAGGGAAAATGAAGAGGTAATATATCTTGGGTTGCTGTTTTCACTGCTCAGAAGCAAAAGTTACTGAGTTATTTAAATAGCACATTTATGACTTTGAAAATTAGTAGGCTAATACATTTAGTTTGTTCTCTTTTTAAAGGTTTCTTCAACTTCCAATTCTTTTTCTCCAGAAGCACACACCAGACCAAATGACACAGACCTCAGCTTCCTGTGTCCTCTTATTAAATCAGGGCGTGCAGGCTCCAGCTACAAGGACACGCCACTATGTCTTCCTCTCTCATCCCTCTTCCTCTCACCTCCTCTCTCTACACTCTCTTCCCCTTTCAGCTGCTCACCACCCAGCAGTCTTGACTTCATCACTTTTATTTTCATCATTTTCTCTTTCTTTTTTTTATTATTATATTTGTGTTTTAATTTCACACATCAGCCATGGGTTCCCCTGTCCTCCCCCCTGTGGCCCCCAGCCCCACCTTCCTCCCAACCCTTCCCCTCCACTCCCATCTCCTCCAGGGCCAAGACTACCATGGGGATTCAGCTCAACCTGGTGGATTCAGTACAGGCAGGTCCAGTCCCCTCCTTCCAGGCTGAGCAAAGTGTCCCTGTGTAAGCCCAAGGTTCCAAACAGCCAGCTCATGCACTAAGGACAGATCCCGGTCCCACAGCCTGGATGCCTCCCAAACAGTTCAAGCTATTCAATTGTCTCACTTATCCAGAGGGCCTGATCCAGCTGGGGGTTCCACAGCCTTTGGTTCATCATCCATGTGCTTCCATTCGTTTGGCTATTTGTCCCTGTGCTTTTTCCAATCTTGGTCTCAACAATTCACGCTCTTACAGTCCCTCCTCTTCCTCGACAATTGAACACCTGGAGCTCCACCTGGGGCCTGGCTGAGGATCTCTGCATCCACTTCCATTGTTATTGGATGAGAGTTCCAGCACGACTGTTAGGGTGTTTGGCCATCTGATCACCAGACTAGGTCAGATCAGGCTTTCTCTCAACCATTGCCAGCAGTCTACAGAGGATGTATCATTGTGGATTTCTGGGGACCTCTCCAGCACAATGCCTATTCCTGTTCTCATGTGGTCTTCATTTATCATGGTCTGTTATTCCTCGTTTTCCCTTTCTGTTCTTAATCCAGCTGGGATCTCCTGTTCCCCTAAGCTTTCTTTCCCTCAAACCTTGCCCTTCATTACTCCCACTGTCATCCAGGTTGTTCATGTAGATCTCATCTATTTCTCTGTCATTGGGTGATCCCTGTGTCTTTCATAGGGTCCTGTTTTCTAGGTAGCCTCCCTGGAGTTGTGTAGCAGTCAAGTCATCTTTGTTTTACATCTAGTATCCTCCTATGAGTGAGTACATACCATGTTTGTCTTTCTGAGTCTGGGTTACCTCACTCAGGATGATTTTTTCTAGATCCATCCATTTTCCTGCAAACCTCATGATGTCATTGTTTTTCTCTGCTGAGTAGTACTCCATTGTGTATATGTACCATATTTTCTTTATCCATTCTTCAGTTGAAGGGAATCTAGGTTGTTTCCAGGTTCTGGCTATTACAAACAATGCTGATATGAACATAGCTGAGCAAATGCCCTTGTGGTATGATTGAGCATTCCTTGGGTATATGCCCAAAGGTGCTACAGCTGGGTCTTGGGGGAGATGGATTGCCAATTTTCTAAGGAAGCACCATATTGATTGCCAAAGTGGCTGTATAAGCTTGCATTCCCACCAGCAGTGGAGGAGAGTTCCCCTTGCTCCACATCCTCTCCAGCATAAGCTGTCTTCTGTGTTTTTGATCTTAGCCATTGTGATAGGTGTAAGGTGGTATCTCAGAGTCATTTTGATTTGCATTTCCCGGCTAATTAGGGATGTTGAGCAATTCCTTAAATGTCTTTCAGCCATTTGAGCTTCCTCTTTTGAGAATTCTCTGTTTAGTTCTATAGCCCATTTCTTAATTGATTGTTGGGCATTTTGATGTCTAATTTCTTGAGTTCTTTATATATTCTGGATATCAGCCCTCTGTCAGATGTGGGGTTGGTGAAGACCTTTTCCCATTCTGTAGGCTGTTGCTTTGTCTTGTTGACCGTGTCCTTTGCTCTACAAAAGCTTCTCAGTTTCAACAGGTCCCATTGACTGATTGTTTCTCTCAGTGTCTTTGCTACTGGTGTTCTATTTAGAAAGTGATCTCTGGTGCCAATGCATTCAAGACTACTTCCTACTTTCTCTTCTATCAGGTTCATAGTAACTGGATTTATGTTGAGGTCTTTGATCAACTTGGACTTAAGTTTTGTGCATGGTGACAGATATGGATCTATTTGCAGCCTTCTACACATTGACATCCAGTTATGCCAGCACCATTTGTTGAAGATGCTTTCTTTTTTCCATTGTACAATTCTGGCATCTTTGTCAAAAATTATATGTTCATAGGTGTGAGGGTTAATGTCAGCATCTTCAATTTGAATCCATTGTTCCACATGTTGGTTTTTATGCCACTACCAAGCTGTTTTTATTATGGTAGCTCTATAGTAGAGTTTGAGGTCAGGGATCTTGATGCCTCCAGAAGTTGTTTTATTGTACAGGTTTCTTTTGGCTATCCTGAGTTTTTTTTGTTTTTCCATTGGAAGTTGAGTATTATTCTTTCCAGGTCTGTGAAAAATTGTGTTGATAATTTGATGGGGATTGCATTGATCTGTATATTACTTTTGGTAAGATTGCCATTTTTTCTATGTTAATACTGCCTATCCATGAGCATGGGAGATCTTTCCATTTTCTGACATCTTCTTCAATTTCTATGAAAACAGTGCTAAGAGGGAAATTCATAGCACTAAATGCCCACATAAAGAAGTTGGAGAAACCTCACACTAGTGACTTAACAGCACACCTGAAAGCTCTAAAACAAGAAAAAGCAAAGTCTCCCAGGAAAAATAGATGCCAGGAAATTATCAAATTGAGAGCTGAAATCAATAAAATAGAAATAAAGAGAACAATACAAAAAATTAATGAAACAAAGAGTTGGTTCTTTGAGAAAATCAACAAGATAGACAAGCCCTTATCCAAACTAACAAGAGACAGAAAGAGAGCATCCAAATTAACAAAATCAGAAATGAAAAGGGGGACATAACAACAGACAATGAGAAAATCCAGAGAATCATCAGGTCATACTTTAAAAACTTCTACTCCACAAAAGTGGAAAATCTAAAAGAAATGGATAGTTTTTCTGGATAGGTACTACATACCTAAGTTAAATCAAGAACAGATGAACCATTTAAATAGTCCAATTACCCCTAAGAAAATAGAATCAGTCATTAACAATCTCCCAACCAAAAAAAAGCCCAGTACCAGATGCTTTCAGTGAAGAATTCTACCAGATCTTCAAAGAAGACTTAATGCCAATACTCTTTAAATGTTCCACATAATAGAAGCAGAAGGAATATTACCAAACTCCTTCTGTAAGGCTGTAATTACCCTGATTCCTAAACCAAACAAAGATGCAACAAAGAGAGAGAACTACAGACCAATCTCCCTCATGAACATTGATGCAAAAATACTCAATAAAATACTGGCAAACAGACACCAAGAACACATCAAAACAATTATGTACCATGATCAGTAGACTTCATCCTAATGATGCAAGGGTGATTCAACATACGAAAGTCTGTCAATGTAATACACCATATAAACAAACTCAAGAAAAAAAAAAAAAAAACATGATCATCTCACTAGACAAAGAAAAGGCTTTTGACAAAATCCAACAGCCCTTCATGATAAAGGTCTTGGAGCAATTTGGAATACAGGGAACATATCTAGACATAATAAAGGCAATTTACAGCAAGCCAACAGTCAATATCAATTTAAATGGAGAAAAACTCAAAGCAATACCACTAAAATGAGGAATAAGGCAAGGCTGTCCCCTCTCCCCATACTTATTCAATATAGTACTTGAAGTTCTAGCCAGAGCAATAAGACAACATAAGGAGGTTAAGGGGATACAAATTGGAAAGGAAGAAGTCAAGCTTTCATTATTTGCAGATGACATGATAGTATACATGAGTGTCCCCAAAAAATTCAACCAAGGAACTGATACAGCTTATAAACACCTTCAGCAACATAGCAGAATACAAGATCATCTCAAAAAAAAATGAGTAGCTCTCCTATATACCATCAACAAATAGACTGAGAAGGAAATCAGAGATACAACACCATTTACAAATAGCCACAAATGATATAAAATACCTTGGGGTTACCCTAACTAAGCATGTGAAGGACCTATATGACAAGGACTTCATGACTTTGAACGGTACTGATCTGCAGTCAGTTCATTGGCCCCGTCTCTGGTGAGGAAGCCATTGATGCTGATGTAGCGGTTCTCTTGTGGTGCCATGACTTCCTCTGTGCCTGTATTTAAGGCTTTCTCACCAGTTGTAAACACTTTGAATACAACAGACCTGTATGTGGTTTCCTTCATGCTCTTTGTGTTTCTGGTTTGTTGAATTTGGGGGATTTATGGTTTTCATCCAACTTAATTTCTCTTTTATCTCCTTTTTAAAAATATTTTAAAATTTTTCTTAGTGTGTGAATGTTTTGTCTGCAGATAAATGTGCACCATGTGTATGCACTGCCCAAGGTAGCCAGAAGAGGGTGCCAGATGCCCTGGAACTGGAGTTTCCCAGCTCTTCTCCAAGACCAATAAGTACTCAACCCCTGAGTCATCTCTCCATCCCCAACCCCACCCCTGTCTCCATTAAAAAACTTCAATTAAAAATAAATAGAACTACTTGAAGTGATTACACAGCTCTCTTCTGCTTCATCTTGCAGAGTTGCTATTGTTATGATTGCAAAACCACTAATACAGTTTTTCCATAAGGTCTAACCTGCCATCAGTACCATACAGTATAATTTTTATTTTTAACTTTGTAGTTTTCATCTCAAAAGTTTTGATTTGAGTCCTTTAAAATCCTCTTTCTATTTTAAAATGCAAAGAGTTGAGTTAGAATAATTTTTAATGTGCTCACCTTTTGATTCCAACATCTATATGTCTATTAGTTTGGACTGACTACTTTATGTCATTGTAAATTTCATATTGAGAGCTCTATGTATTTTCTTCCCATGGGCTTTCTTGAGCTTTCTTTTAGGAAATGGTTACTGGGAAATAATTTGAACCTCTGAGTCGTGCTTTTAAGATCAGCTAAGGGAGACCGACCAAGTGCTTACCCTAGGGTTTGCCAATCCCTGACCTGAGTTGAAGTGTTTTTGTGATCCCTGCCCAGAACACATGCGGTTCTCATTTAAGGCAAAGGCATCACCAGTACCTGCCTGTGCATGAGGTTAATTCTCTTCAGGGTTCTTTCCCTAGTTTTGCATAATTTTCTCATATGGAGTCACTGATCTAGACTTAGCTAAATATTTGGAAGGAAACTTATGCTGATTTCTGGAATTCCTTTGTCTGTACATAAAGCTTCTTTGCAATGTATTATCTCCTGTAAACACTTCTATGGTCTCCTCAGCCTCTGCTCCACCTCTTTAAGAAAGAGAGTGAGTCTCCTCCACTCTTGCTTTGGGTTCCCTTCTATACCATACAACATGGAAAATGCGTCATCTTATACATTAAAATGAAGTAGACCAGGGCAATTCCACACCTCTTACAGATGGACAACTGTAGTATTGTGTTCCCAACAATATTGTGCACCCTAATAAATTTATCTGGGGTCAGAGAACAGACAGCCATTAGAACAGAGCCAGAAATGGTGGCTAGAAAATGGGTCAGAGCAAGCCATAGCAGAAGTTGGTTGTTGGTGGTACACACCTTTAATCCCAGCATTTGGGAGGCAGAGCTAGCCGGATCTCTGAGTTCAAGGCCACTTTAGAAACAGCTAGGCATGGTGACACAGCCTTTAATCCCAGAAATCTAGCCTTTAATCCCAGGGAGTGATAGCAGAAAGCAGAAAGGTATATAAGGCCTGAGGACCAGGAACTAAGTTAGTTAAGCATTTGGCTGGTTTAGCATTCAGGCTTTGGAGCAGCACAGTTCAGCTGAGATTCATGTGGAGGAGGACTCAGAAGCTTCCAGCCTAAGGAAACAGGATCACTTGAGGAACTAGCAAGGTGATATAGCTGTGGCTTGTTCTGCTTCTCTGATCTTCCAGCATTCACCCCAATAACTGGCCTCAGGTTTGATTTTATTACTAAGAACTTTTAAGATTCCTGCTACAGACAACACCTCATCATTTTGGTTTCTTTATCCAATATTCTTTTCCTTTATTTCTCAGATTCAAAAATATCCTTGGGAATGGTTGCTTGATATATTTTCTCAATATATTTCTTGTTTCATATTAGCAGGCAAACATAAATCCACTGCATCTTTTATTCCACTATTTATTTCTTCTAATTATTAATTATGTGTATGTGTGTGTGCCAGTATGTGGATATGTGAATATATGAAGCCTGGAGGTGGAGTTAAGGTGGTTATGAATCATCCAAGATGGATGGTACAAACCAAACTTGGGTTCACTAGAAGATAAATATGTCTCTTTATCACCAAAACATCTTTTAAATTCTGAAAGCAGAATTTCTTATCTTGACCCTTTTCTTCTCTTCCCAACTACCCACTCAACATTCAGACTTGAATGTCTAACAGACATTGCAAATGAAACAGGCACACAAAAGAGCTCTTTATTCCTTGTAAAAACACTAATTTTGATTTCTCCTCTCTGTTCTAGCTTTTTAAGCCAAGAAATTTACAGTAATTCTCTTTCATTTCTCTTCCACCTCACAGACTATGCATCACCAAACACTCAACTCCACCTTCCAGTGTATCCCAAACTCATTGCTACTGCTTTGTTCCAGGGTGAAAGCATATTGCAGCAATAGTCCAGAGCAGGACCTGGCAAGGATGAAAGAAGGCACATACAATGTGATATATTAGGGGGGAATTTAAGGAGATTATTTTAAAAAGCAAAGATAAGGGTATGGAAATGAAAAATAGAAGTTAATCTATAATCCAGAGCTAGTAATGATGGGAATGATTTCTGTTCTAAAACATGATAGGGCAAAGGGAGGAAGAACAAAAGCTTAGGGAAGTAAACAGCTAGTTGTGGCTTTTGGTGGAGAGATGCAGCCAGATATTCAGCAACATGGCTGATAGGAAGCTGGATAGTGAAATCCACTGACCTCACCTCTCAGTTTAGTTTCATGCTGATTGCACTGTGAGCTGATACAGCTGAAAGTTCTCCAGCACAAAACAACAAAGCTTCTAGAGACCCATTCAAGTCTGGTAGAGGGTGAGTCTGCAAAAGCCAAGAGATGATGCTAAGCCCCGTCCCCAGTTCCCTCATTCTATTCAAGTCCTCCACAGACTGTCCCCTGTATCCAGAGGAACTCATTGAAAATATGAATCTATTTATGTCACTCCAGGACTTAAAATGCTGAAATGGCTTTTCTTGACACTTAGAATAAATAAAATTTAAAATCGTTATTGAGATCTAGAGTTTTCCATGAGCTCATCCTTGGCAACTTTTCCAGAGCAATCTCTAATTGCTCTACACATAGTTTATTCTGCGGTGTTTGTGATGGCCTTGCTGCTGCTCAGTTCTCCACATTCCCTCCCACTTTGCCCTTGCTGTTCTCTACTGGAAGTTCTTCCACATTTGCTCAGTTTCCTCTTTGAGAGGTCTCCTCAGATTGGCTCATTTACTGTGTTGGTTGGTTTTACTTCAGATAGACACAAGCTGGAGAGGAATAAATAGCTCAACTGAAGATGCCCTCATTTGATTGGCTTGTGGGCAAACCTGTGGGCATTTTCTTGATTAATAATAGATGTGGGAGGGCCACCCTGGGTAAATGGGTTCATGGTCCTGGTTTGTATAAGAAAGCAGGCTGAGCAAGCCATGAGGTATAAGTCAGCAAGCGGCATCCCTTCATGGCTTCTGCATTAATTCCTGCCTTCAGGTTTCTGCCTTGAAATCTTGCCCTGGTTTCCCTTAGTGGATCTGACAGTTGTAAAATGCAATAGACCCTTTCCTCCCCAGGCTGCTTTTAGACATTGTGTTTTATCACAGTAATAGAAACATAAGACATCTACAAGTTGTAGTGTTATTTTTGGAAAGAGTGTCTAAATGAGGGATTGTTAAGAGCATGTTGGGCTGTGGGCAAGTCTGTAGGGGGACTTCTTTTGTATTTACTGGCATGGAAAGACCTAACCTCCTAGGTTTGGGTCCTAAACTTTACAGAGTGGAGAAGGTGACCTGAGTAGCATCATGCATACATTCATTTTTCTCTGATCTTGACCATGCATGTGATCATGTCATGTTGACTTTCTACTGTGATAGGCTGTAATCTGGCTCATTGTGAGCTAAAAAACCCCTTTTATCTGTAGCTGGAGAGCTTCTCTCCAGGTGCCACCAAGCCCCTGTGGTCCTATAACCCACATATAAAATAATCATTTAGACTCTTACATTACTTATAAACTGTATGGCCGTGGCAGGCTTTTTGTTATCTACTTTTTATTTTAAATTAACCCATTTTTATTAATCTAAAACTTGCCACATGGCTCGTGGCTTACCTATACCTTATATCTTGTTTGTCATGGCGGTGGCTCACAGCTCTCCCCACCTCCACCTTTCACTTCCCAGAATTCTCCTCTCTGCTTGTCCCACCCATACTTCTTGTCTGGCTACTGGCCAATCAGTGTTTTATTTTAATCAATCAGAGCAACACATTTGACATACTTGAACATCCCACACCATTTATCCTCTAAGTTACTTGTTGTTAGGGTGTTTAACCACAGCAATGGAAGTAAAACTTTGACAGCAGGATTGTTTCCTTTGGAGAGCCATAGGGGGGATGTCTGCTGTCTCTGCCCTCTCTTAAGGTGGTCTTCTGGAAACCTTTAGTTTTCCTTGTTGCATCTTTAATGTTCCATCCCATTCCAGGTGTGTGTCTCTGCTTTCAAATCTCTTTTTGTTGCAAGAAGGCAGCCATATTCAATCAGGGAATCTACATCTATGTAAATCCATCTTGAATTAACTATCTCTAAAATCTGTAAAAGTGATGTTACATTTAGAGATATTGGGGGTCAGAATACATGTGAATTTGAGGAACCAAAATTCAACCCATAAAAGTTTGTGATATTGTCTAAGACTCAAATAGGTGAGATTTAGAAAAAAAATCAATATTTTAAAATGTTTTAAATATTTCTTTTGAAGTAACTAAGTATTTTCTGAAAACTTACAACAAAATAATTTGTATATCTTCTTTATTCATACACTTCAATTAACATTTTATTATATTTACAACTGTCATATCCCTATTTTTCTCTTGCCCTCCTTAGCCTTCTCTTCTGGTTTCCTCTCTCCATCCTCTCACCTCACCCTATTACCATCATTCCTTTACTATTCAGTCCTAAATTCAGGAATTCTACACTGTATACATTGCCAAACTAATGTGTAAAAGCTTGACAGACACACTGTGGTTACAATGAGTAAATTAATGCTGACACATAACTTTTAGTCAACAAAACCCATCCCATTTTTCCCCAGTGCCTCAGCAATGTCTCTTTGTGGGGCAGGGCGGGGCAGTTGGGAGGACCTGAATTCAGAGTCACAGGTTACCTTCATTTGTCAGTGTCATTGGCCTCCTGGAGTCTGCAACTTTCTGCACCTTTTGGGACCGTGGCAGTTTCATTCACTTGGTCTTTTTGATTTGTCCGTGTGTCCTGCCTCACACTAAGCATTCCTGAGATGCCTCTGTGCTCCTCTTAGGGACTCCATATCAACCATCAATAATGCTTGTCTGTCTCACTTCTGGGGATGTACAGGGAGGTGTCAGATCTACTCTAACGTCCCTATAGTTCCCATGGTAACTGAAAAGTATTTTGGAGAGAGAACATCTGAGACTATGTTGATAACTTAGACTTCAACAAACATCCACCCCTCCACCTATGCATCTATTACTGTGGCCACCTTGACTCTGGTCCCAAGTGGAAACTTTCTTATTTCCATTACTTTATCTACCTTCATTCTTGGCAGCTTAATTTAGGACAAAACTCATGTCTTATCTCTCCATTCTTTAAATACCATAGTGAATTTGATAATTCCTATTTTCTTTAAGAAATTTAGTCCTTTCCATAATTATTTATTTTGCTATCTAAATTTCCCAAGTTTCTTCAATGGCTTATTCTTCATGGCCCCCCATTTTCTTTTTACATTCTTCTCTTATTTTTTGAAGAGTTCCTTGTATTTTGGCATGCATGAGTGCATGCACGCATGTGCACACACACACACACACACACACACACACACACTTTATGGAGCTGTCTTACACTTTTCTTATTTGTACAAGGGAATTAATTGTCCCACAATTATGTCATTTTTGAAGCTATTACTTCCTTTTAATGGAAGATTTTTAGAATCCACAATATGGACATTTCTATGCTCATTGCTTCCTGGGTTTCTCAGGGCCCTTTTAAGAACAAAGTAAAATAAAATATAAAATGAAATAAAATATTTATTTATATACATATTTACACATAGCACAGACACACACATTTTTATGTTCATTTATATTTCTTTCATAATTGCAGTTCCCTTCTCCAATATTGAGAATTCCTGTCTTGTCCTTCACAGATCTCTTTATTGGCCTAGCATCTGAGTTTGAGACAATGTGGGACACCTCTTATGCCCTGACCCTTTTAGAACCTGCCTGGACTAAATATTTGAGCTGACTTGAAATTAAAGAATGCAACAGAAAGACAAAGAATGAAGAGAAACAAATAAATATCATTGGATCACTTGAGAACTATTTTATTCAAATTCATTTTCTAGCCTTCTGTTGTCTCATCTATATTTCTGATTTAGTATTTCTAGGCAGGCAGTGGATCAAAATTCACTTCCCACTACTGACCAATGAGCATATTAATATGCAAGGCCTTGCAGGGCATATGTGGAGTGAACTAATCACTGTTGAGTAGGGAAGAACATGTGTATGTGATTGATTTGGCAAATAATCTAGGCTCGTTAAAGAAAAACCATCTCATTTGCTCCTTCTTGGACCTGCTCCACTCCTTCCACGTGATATGCTACATCTTCTGAGAAACTTTCTCAATGAATTCATCTGCCTGTTTCCACGGCTACCCTCATTTTATTACTACTTTATAGCTTTCTGGTATTTACTTTAGTCAACTTTCTGATACTGAAACAGGTATCTGAGATGATCAGCTTAAAAAAAAAAGAAAGGTAATTTTTGATTTATTGTTTTAGAAGATCTAGCTTGTGATCAGGATTTAACCCCTTTGGGTCTATGGTAGCATATTATGGTAGGATGCATAGTTGAGTGAAAACTACTTAGCTGGTGGCCAGAGAGGAAAAGAGAGAGGCTGAAGATCCACAATGCCCTTTAGGGACATGATCTCAATGGTTGAAAGATCTTCCACTAGGCACTCTACCTCCTAGTCTCCACCATTCCCAACAGTGCCAACACAAAGAAAAGCTTCCAATGTTTCTAATGACATATGTAGTGGTTGGAGACCATTGCCTTTTAAAAAAACTTATTGTATTTAGGGGTTCTTTTGATCCTTCAGATTTTCTTCTTGAGTAAGATCTCTTCTCAAATAAACTCAGAGCTTAGATGGACCTAAGACTTCACAAAGCTTGCTTCCAACTGGCTCTGCCAGTTGTAGGAGAATAGATTCATTCTCATCTCAGCACTCAGAGTTAAGGCAGAAAGAACAGCTTCTATATATTTCCACTCCAAGGGATTTGGGGAGTGATCACATGATAGTGGTGATATTTCTTAAAGTCCTTACCAGGCTCTCATCATGGAACCCTCAGATGCTTCCAGCGTAACTCTAGTAACAGAAAGCACCCAGCTCTGCACTGTTGGTCCTCAAACAGCAAAGCGTGCTCCTAGGCTAGCAGTCTTCCTCTTCTTGACCTGGGTGATAACTCCCTGCTGTTCCCAATCATAAGGCTACCAAGTATTCGTGATTCACGTAGTTTTCACTATGTGCATTGTACTTGAGTAAAGAGCAATTTATCATGTGTGTCTGAGAAGACAAGATACACTCAGAAAGCACTTGGTATGAATAAAAGTACTTTGTATCCATGTTTAGAGATTTGATTCTCTTTTAGATCTTTCTGAAGTGGAAAGTAAAATAAAATATAATAAACACATAAAATTCATTCTTGTGAGATTTTCAGAATTTTTTCTATTTTTATACATAGAAAACATTTTTATGGTGTCAGTGTGCATGAAGTGAGCACCTTTGGAATTTTTTGATGATATCCTCTTCAACTTTCTTAATGTCTGGCATCCCATTTTCAGGTTCAAATCTGTGTTCAATATCTATAATATATTGGATGCTTATATTAATTTTAATTCTCACAGTATTGCAAATTGAGTACCATTATCCCCACTGTACAGTGTAGTATATATTTGTTATCTACCACAAGACTTAGTGACTTAACCATAGATACTTAATACTTAATACTTAAAAACTGGTAAGAGATGATGATATGAAATATTTTTCTGGAAATGGAAAATTCCTTATGTATGTTGGGTATAGTGTCAGCAGGAACTTCTGAGCAGTGTGCCATGGATGGAGAGAAGAGGAGGAGGAGAAGGAGGAAGAGGAGGAGGAGGAGGAGGAGGAGGAGGAGGAGGAGGAGGAGATGATAAAATGCAATACCTAAATCTAACTCGCTGAATCTTCAGTTAAACAGGTAACAGGGGGTGCACAAGGCCCTGGGTTCGATCCTCAGCTCCACAAAAACAACAACAACAACAACAACAACAACCAGTTAACAGTAATTCAGAAAAATATATATATATGGAGAGAGGACAATGAAGTGTGAATCTCCCGTGAGACAGACCACTGGAGACATTCAGGACAAAGCAGGTAGAATGCAAAAGACAGACCTAGTTTAGAGATCACTCTGGCCAAAGAAATATCCTTTTTTTTGAAAATGGCTGAAGCACTGGCCTGAATCTCAGTGCAAACTGATGCCTTTTATTGGCACTTACCTCAAATGAAGGTGGCTGACAGCACATTTATGTTCTGATATTAATATGGTAGAGCTGTTCATCCATAAGCTTAGGGAAAGTAGAGAATATGCTACAAAGGGATAAAGATGCATGGAACTCTGAGTACAGTCCCAAGCTTACCTCTTTCATATATTAAAATAAAGGGAAGGTGGAAATTACTTGGGTATCTTCCAAGGCACTGGCATCTTTTTCTTCTGTAAATAGATAAATTTTTACCTTTACTGATATATACTTTCAGTTAAAGTAGCATGCCATGAGGGATTTTTCATAAGCATGTGTTCAATATGCTTATCTTGTTAACAGTCCAAAAACCAGCACTCCTATACATACAGTACCACACATTTAGCTCCACAACTGACCAACATTATAGTCTTTCAGCTGTGCCTTTCTTATCATTCTCTTCAATTTTATTCACTCCTTCATCCTAGTAAATTCTGTAATCATGTCATCCCACAGTCTCTTGACATTCTGCAGCCCTTTCTTTCATGGCTATAGCAATAACCAACTCTGTGTGAACATGGTCCTGCTTTGGACCTAGACCTGGATGGAAAACAAGACAGTAAGTGCTGTTCTAATGCAACACTTTTCCTAAGCAACACTGGTGTACTTCTATCCTAGTAGCTCTTTCTTCCAAACTCACTGTCATTATCTTACTTCTCTGAGGGGCATATGGGATGACAAGACCCTTTCTCCAAAAAAGGCAAGATTTGGGCCACCTTCCTGGTTCAGATTTTTAAAGTCTCAATCTGGTCCTGTGCTTGGATCTGCCTTTTATGTCTGGACTCACACTCTGTTCTCACCAGATACCCTGAACAGCCTTGCAAACTCATCAAAAGCATTCTCCATGGAGGTGATCTTTATCTAGTCTTTAATGGGGTCAGAGCTGTCAGTGTTTCTCTGCAATATTTTCTTTACAAATACTTTTTAAAGATTACCTGCTGGATATATACCCTGCAAGTGTTTTGCTACTGAGGGACAAGAATGGCAGCACATTGCTCAATCCTAATTCTGTCCGCCATAATCAAAGCTGGTTGCACAAATGCAGGGGCTGTTTCTCCACTCATGATAAACCCTTCACCAACAGACTGTAACCAGCTTGGGTGGTATTGACTTGACACTGCCTCTCTGTCCTGCCTGTGCCTTTTTAATTTTAGCTTATTACTTTGCTCATGTGTACCATGTCTCTAAATATGTTACTAAAGGCCTTGGGAGTTGGTTTTTATTCAACTTTTATGTAGGTTACTCTTTTGTTAATTTGAATAATATTTTCATACAGAGAAATACACTTATATGTTCAAAAGACACTGACAAATTAAACTTCTCTACCAAGATACAGGCTTTGTGTCCCGAAGAGACAGATAGCTGTTAAGAATGTGCAGGGCTCTTGCAGAAGACCTGCGTTCAATTCCCAGAACTCCAGTCAGGTGTTTCACATCCGGCTGTGTCTCCAGATCCAGATGATTCAACTCCATCTTCTGTCCTCAAAGGAGACTCACATGTACTTGTGGGTGAACACACACACACACACACACAAATAACGTTTTAAAAAGATATGCATTTCTAATGAAAAATGGAGGCAGTGAATCTGAAGGAGAGCAATGAGAAGTATGTGAGAGCTTTTAGACTGAGGAAAGCAAAGAGGAAAATGATATAATCATAATATGAAAAATAAAATAAATTTTTGTGAAAAGATATATACTTCATCATCTCATTTAGTTTCTAGTACCTTCAACTGATAAATCCCCATACCATCTTTATTTCTATCTTGATATCTTGAATCTTCAATAATCTTAATCAAATTCATACATGCTGTGTATGCTGTTTGTTATTTTGTGTCTGATTTCTTTGAGTCACAGTTTTGAGACATATCAATATTACTGGTTCCATCAGTAGTTATTTCTTTTTACTGAACATACTTCTTTGCTTACTCATTCTCCCACTGATGGATCTTGTGGGTACCTTCCAGTTTAGGACTATTATAATGGAGTTTTTATAAATAGTCTTGTAGAAAATTCTTTTTGATCCTTGTTGGAGTTCTGTAAATGCAGAATGTTTGATAGGCCACAGATAGTTCCTATTTAAATTTTTAATCCATTTGTCAGAGTTTTCCAAAGAAATTTAGTATTCCTCCCAGGTTTTCTATATTCTCACTAATGTTTGATGTCATCTGTCTTTAATTTTTCCTTTTGGAACAAGTGTGTAGAATGTGATTCTAACAGATATAATTTTCATTTGCATTTCTCTGATGATGGCAGGAACATTTTAGATGCATTTCAGCCTCTGTGTGTATCCTCTGGCACCATTTCTGCCCTTTTTACTTTTGCTCTTCTCCTTTGGGATTTCTTTGTGGGAGGTCCTTTGTATATTCTGGACATGGTACTCTCTGGGATCTACACACATTCCTTTCTATCCTTGGTCTATTTGCTGCCTGTGTTGTCTATCTCTTGACGGATTGAGGTTTTGTATTTTCGTATAGTCTAACACTCTTTTTCTGTTCATTCTTTTGTTTATTTGCTGGCTGGCCAGTTGGATGGGTGGGTTTAAGAAAGAGTCTCATATAGCCCAAGCTGGTCTGAAATTCATGATCTTGAATCTTCCTTCAATCTTTCTTACTCCATTACCAAGTGGTGTGTGCTAACATACCCAGGCATGTGTTGTTCTTCACTCTAAGAAACATTTGCCTAGTCAAATGCAAAATATGTATTTGCCTACATTTCCCTATAGTAAAAT
This sequence comes from Onychomys torridus, assembly GCF_903995425.1. NCBI lineage: Eukaryota > Metazoa > Chordata > Mammalia > Rodentia > Cricetidae > Onychomys > Onychomys torridus. The sequence goes on along the minus strand of NC_050447.1, from coordinate 3,412,498 downwards.
TTCAAAATATACATTTTTATGTTTAGATAAGCATAACAAAAACAAAATCCTTACAAAGGAGTGAAAACAAAATCCCCTTAAATTACAAATCAATCCAGAAACAGGGAAATTAACTTTTGAAATAATTTTTGACTAAGGTGTGATGTGGGACTTGTGTTTTATCCTATCTATAAGATTTATGCAACTGAGCACCATTTATTAAAACAAATAACTAAAATTTATCTTCTTGTTGGCAGTCTTACAAAGAGACAACTTACTGTATGTGCATGAATCTATTTTGAATTCATGTCTGTTACACCGGTGTATTAGGCCATCCACTGTCTTGATTACTACAGATCTGGAATAAGGCTGAAATTAAGCTAGATGTATAATTCATCTTTATCATCTTTGTCAAGTTTGTCTGGGATATTCTAGCATATTTGCATTTCCATATACATCCTAAAATTGGCTAGCCAATTTTCTTTAATTAAAAAAATACTACTTGGATTCTGATTGGATTTTTTTATTTAAAATAAGGAATGAATACCAAAGCCAGAAGTGATAGTAAAGGCTTATAACTCTCACTTGGGGGCAAACACAAGAGGATTACAAGGTTGAGGCAGGTGTGGGCTGTAGAGTTGTCTCAAAACAGCAAAACGAACAGGACAGAAAATGTTGAATTCCATCAAAACTTTTTTTTTTTTCATCTGAAAATAATCAGTACTCTCATCTTATAAATCCAGCGATTACACTGACTATTTTACTGAGGTTATTGTTTCATGTACCAATTGAAGCCAGTACCCAAAACAGCTGGCGTGCAACTTACCCACCATGGTGGCTGTATCCCCATGCTCTTTTCACTTTCAATCTGAGACTGCGGCTCTCCGTAGGGCCTGGCTTGAACTCCTTCCCTTGCCCAGGCTGGCCTTGAACTTGCGTTTGTTTTCTCTTCATCCTCCCAAACTTGTGTTAACAGTGCTGTGCCAGCAGGCCTGGTTTTGATTTTGAAATCTCAGGCCAATGACTGGTTTCTGGGATAACCTCCTGTAACCATGGTTGTGGTAGACTTAATGTAATTGGCCCCCATAATCTCAGAGGGAGTGGCACTATTAGGAGGTGTGGCCTTGTTGCAGGAATGGGTCACTGTGGCTTTGAGGTTTCCTATGCTCAGATACCACCCAGTGTCTTAGTCGACTTTCTGTTGCCTGCAAGATGTAGGACTCAGCTAGTCCAGAAGCACCATGTCTGCCTGCACATCACCATGCTCCCTGCCATGATACTGAAACTGTAAATGAGCCACCCCAATTAAATGTTTTCCTTATAAGAGTTGCTGTGATCATGGTGTCTCTTCACGGCAATAGAAACGTTAAGACAATGGTGTATTATGATTTTGTATGTTCCTGGATTCAATCAACTTGTTGATAATTTGTTTACAAATATTCCTAATAGCCCTATATTAGTTCATATAAGGCTTTCTATAAGTTTGGTATTATGGTTATACTAGAATCATTGAAAATAGAAAGTAAACCTTATTCTATTTTTTTTTTGAAAGACTATGTTACAGGGTATTATTTCTTAGAAAAAAAGGTTTTGTCTCTTCTCTCAACCAGCTTTTCCGCTGTAACTGTTGGCTATATTTTATAACAGCTGAAATTAACTGATGTCAGTCATCTGAAATGATTCTATGTGAGGTAGACTATGAATTTAACATCTGTTTTACATATGTGGAGTGTATCCCATAGGTAACTACTGCTTCCTTTATATTTTTAAAGTCCCTTGTTGAAATTGGTTGTAATGTATATGTTGTATATGGCTCGGGGTGTGTGTCATCTGTTGGCTTCTCATGGATGATAACAGGATAAGCCATTGTATGAGAGCCATTTGGAGATGTTACAACCTGTATGGTCTTGCCCTTCTGTTTACTAGGTCCCTTGTCATGTTTATTGAGAGTTTCCTCCAGGGCTTGTAAACGAGCACCTAGGGTCTGTTCTAGGAAGTAAACCTTCTCTCTTGTGAGGGATTCCAGATTTTTCATGGAATCATGGAAGTTTTTATGTTCTTCTGAAACACATGATTCCATGGACCTTATCTTATCAAGTAATGATAATTTTTCTTTCTTATATAGTGTCTGAGTAGCTACAACTTCACTCTGGAGAGTTATTGTTCTATCCATTAAATACTCATATTTATTATCAATAAAAGCAATTTTGAGTACAAGCTTGTTTTGTAAATTCTGGTTAGCAGATTCCAGAGAGAGAATATTTTTATGTAAGTCCTGGCCAGCAGATTTCAGAGAAAGAATCTTTTTCTGTAAGCCTTCATTGCTATCTTTTAAAGCCTATATCAGTTCCAATAATGACTCATCTTTGTTCTTATTATTAAACCAGTATGTGAACACTGTGTGAATTATTATAATGAATGTCAAAATGGTACAGGCCAGATATGTCTTAGGGAAGTCGTATATTTCCAGGAAAATGTCATTCATCATACAGGCAAAAAAAGGTTTTTAAATTCTTGTGAGGTAATGTTGTCAGCCATATTACAAGAATTACTCAAAATTTGTTAGTCAGTTTTAAGGTGTAAAATTATCAAGTACTTTTATTTGAAAGAAGCTTACATTTCCATGGTTTTGGGGGGTGCAGTAGCACTTTTCAGCCAGCAGGAGGCGTTGGTATAGCTCCAAAGAAAGGCCTGCTGGCAACCTTGGCTGGCGGCAGCTGAAGGCAGGAGCCAAGATGGTGGAGAGCCGGCACTCAGGGAGGAGTGGGAACGCCTCACTCACAGAGAGTTTTTGCTGGTCTAAGGGCTAAGCTAGGGAACTGAGACCGGACTAGCTGCTCCCTTTTTTGGGAGTGGAACCGTGTAGGCGTTCCCTGGTTAAATGGAACTTTGCAGGCGGGTTTAGGTACCTGCCAGCCGGGGAGGAGGCTGAGGGAGGGAGCCGCCTAGGCCTTTGGAATTGGCCCCACGTTGGGCGCCAGATATTGGTGAAATTATTAAGGCCACTCCACATAGTTAAAAGGGAGGTTTATTTTGTGGGGTAACTTACAAATGAAAGGGTAGGTTGCAGGGTCTGGCAAAGGTATAGCGCAGTCTGGTGGTGTTCGCTGGAGAACTGTGCTCCGTCTACCTCCAGCGTCCAGCATCCTGGAACCAAGAGAGCGACCTCTTCTTGATCCTTGGTCTTCTGCCTCCTCCTCCACCCTGCCTTGTGGGCGTGACCATTACCAAAGCCTCAATGGGGGTTGGAACTTCCAGGCCAATGCTGGGAAGGCTATCCACTACAGTTCACTAACCAAATGGTTTATATGAGGATGTTTTTGGTGTGAAATGAATACAATTTGTTGTCTAGTAGATATAGAAAACCCTGCTCTTTGCATGTTAATTGCGGTAATTCGAAGTTTTTAGAAAACACTTCTGTTTTATTAATTTGAAATTGGTTTCTTAGTTTTACTGTTTTGTTTGAGGTTTGACTTAGAACCCCCTGAGTAGCCACCAATGATCTTGAATTTCTCATCCTCCTGCCTCAGTCTCCTACATGCTGAAATTGCAAGCCTGCACCACCACAGCTGGGCATGCCCAGCAGACCTAGACACTCCCACCTAGTTATTTCTGGTTCAAAATAGCCATTTCCAGGTCAAAACATCTCGTGTGACTAGGACTCCGTGACTTTGCATGGTTGCATAAAGCGTGCGCAGCCATGTAATCTACACACATGCGTGGAGTAGCCACATGCATTCCTGTACGCATGCGTGGCCTACCCTTTATAAAGCTGGTGCCATTTTTGCACCGGTCTCTCTCATCTCCTTTCTCTTGACCACGTGTGTTTCCCACAGGCCTGTTCACGTCTGTCTCTTCCTATCCTATCTCAATAAAAACTCTTCTGTGGATTTGTCATGTTTCGGGACATTTCCTCGCAGAGTAAGAGCACCAAATAACTAACATTCTGAGCTTCACACACACTGGGCAAACATGCTATCAAGTGGGATATAACCTTAGTCCCACCATTGCAGATTTTATTAGCATAATGTTTATTGTTTTACTGGTGGATTTGTGTCTCCTATTTCTTTATTTCTTAAGGTAGAAATTCATACAATTCTACATCATTCTTTTTTTCTAATATAAACATTTAAATATTACATATATTTATGAGATTATATATAATTGAGCTGTGTCTTACAAATCTTTATAGGATTTCATTATTATTCCACTCAAATGACTTATTCTAATTATGTCTTACTTTACATTATATTTAGAAGCATGTGATCAATGTCCAAATAGTTGAAGTTTTCTAAAAATGTTGATGCTCCTGATATATAATTGATTTCCATTCTTTTCAAAAAACATGCTCTTTATTATTTTAATCCTGTTTGTTAAGAATAATTTGATGGCCTGCCACATGATCTAGTTTGATGAGTTTTTCACTGAAAAAATCAGGTACATTTCTTGTTTGGGGGTAGAGTGTTTCACAGATGTCTGTAGAACTGGAACTGCTCAGAGTGCTCATGTTATTTAGATCCTTGTGCATTTTACATCTGCTTCTTTATCAGTTAATAGAGCAGATTGTTAAAGTCCCTGACAGCGAGTTTTAGGTTATACCAGTTACTCTGTCACATCTAGAAACAAGAATCGCCACACTTATTTAATGATCTTTGAGCCACCTCAGAATATCACCATATTTTCTTCTGTGAACTGGGGATATCCAACTGCTATATCCAAAAGTTATAGAGTTGTGGGGCTATAAAAAGGAGTCAAGGATGTCTGGCTACTGAACTGATAACATTTACCCATTTTTGTCACGTTTCTCCACTTAAAATTATTAAACTTTCCTAAGCCTCACTGATCTACATCTATTATCATACCGTACATTCCACATTTATGAGTGTGGAATTCTGATCCACTTTCTTGGGATGATTTGCTTATATAAATTATTTGGAATTATTCTGCATAGAATATTTGTCACTTCTCCTTACTTACATGTCCAATAACTAATTTATATCACTCATGAATATATGTAGTATAGTTTTAATTGTAATATGGTAGCACTTTTTTGTTGCTAAAATTCTCCAGCTTTGACTTTGGAGAAACCAAAATGAGAGAAAAATTAATATCTTCTAAATCCTCTTCCTGAAATACAGGGTCATCCAGGTGAAGGAAGGAGAGCACAGGATCATGAAGTAATGAGATTATCACTTCCCTTTGGCCTGATGGAAAGAGGACTCTGCTCCAGCATCCTATGTCTTGAAGTCCTAACTCTGATCCTACCTCTATGTCCCATTTGTTGAAAATGGCCTCCAAGTCAATGGAACAAGTCAAAGCAGAAGCCCACCGGTCCTGCCTACCACCACCTTCAAGTGCCGATCAGCCTACCTGGGATGGGAAAGCCTCTTCAACTGGGTCACTGAGCCAAAGGGCAGACTTCCAGCTGATGGAGGGACTTCTTCAGACCTAAGGGAGCAGTCAGGAGAGTGGGGGGATGGGCTAGACTCAGGTGGTCTGGACTAATACTGAGTTATTTCTCTTTACTGTTTTGTCTCTTTCAGGGACCAGATACTCAGCTCCCAAATAAATCACACATAGAGTCTTATTATTACTTATGAATGCCTGGCCTTAGCTTGGCTTGGTTCTAGCCAGCTTTTCTTAACTTAAATTATCCTGTCTATATTTGCCTGAGGGTTTTTACCTTTCTGTATCCCTTTCTTTAACTTCTTACTGGCTGGCTATGTAACTGGGTGGCTGGCCCCTGTTGTCCTCCTCCTTCTCTTACTCCTTAATCTCTCCTCCCAGATTTTTTTCTCATCTTTATTCTCTCTGCCAGCCCTGCCTATCCTTTCCCCTGCCTCACTATTGGCCATACAGCTTTTTATTAGACCATCAGGTGTTTTAGACAGGCAAAAAAACACATCTTTAAATCATTAAACAAATGTCCCACAGCATAAACAAATGTAACACATCTGAAAATAATATTCCACAATGTTACGGACAATCTGAAAATGAATCAGCTCTTCTATAAATCAGCTAATAGGTGAAAAAATATGTAAAATCTTTGGAGTTCTACATTTAATATTTGCAAAAATATTAAATATTAATTCTGTCTCAATGCTATTTCTCTTCCTCATAAGACATGTTAATTTGAGGTTCTTGTTGCCACCTCTGGGTCTCTGTATTTGAATTTAAGGTTTGTATCAGGTGACAGTATGATGACAGTCTTTTGTAGTTTTATTCTGTTAAGACTTTAGAACAGTTGCAGACACTTTGTGAGAAGGAAGCATTATCAGAGTAATGGCTCTGGCTAATAAAAGTTAACATGCTTTAAATTGAGTTCCTTTCCCCTGCAGTACTCTCATTGCAGGTTCAGGCTCTTGATGGCTCAGTTTTGCTCTAAGGTTAACATTATGTCATTATGTCAGGGGGAGGGGGGCACATGATTTAAGGTCAAAATACAATTAAGTGGTAATTACAATTGTTCGTTTTAAGATTCCAGATAGCATTTCATATCATGAATCTGTCAGATGACAGTTTATACAGATCCAAAGCAACCTGCTTTCTCTTTGATCACAATTAAGCTCTGGATAAGAATTATAATAAGGAAATAATTATGAGCCTTGGAGTGGTTCACCCAGAGCCCTTTGGAGAAAAAAAAAACAACAAAAACAAACAAACAACAACAACAACAAAAACCTCTCTGAGTGCAAAATCCAGCCCCTGTTGTTGTTTTGTAGGAAACCCAGATTAATTATATCATTTCATGGACCCTGAGCACAAAGAGCAACTCTGTGTTGGGTTTTACTAACTATCAGTTGCCCATGGAGTAAAGGGTGAAATGTTACCTTCTTGAACAAGGCAAGGGGGGAGCCAGTGATGCCCACTAGCTAAGTGCTGGGTTAGAGGGCCCCAAGCTTGTTGCCTGACACTTTGCTTCTTCCTGGATGCTTTGCTGTGGGACAAGGACAAGAAGGATGGGGACCAGAGACAGGGATCACCAACATGTCTCCTCAGACTTGCTGTCCTCAAACTGTCTGTGAAAGAATCAGATTATTCCTTTCCTATTTACTGTACGTTTAAAATAAGTGTTTGCTTCTACTTCCCTGAAAAGTTGTGATGACTGAGAATGATTAATCACAACCTACTCCCTTAATAATCTCATTTACATAAGAATTTTCAGATAAGGTTACTTATCTGTAATGAAGAGGTAGCCCTCCCCTTCTCATTTTGGATCTCATAAACAAATAGCGAGCAATATCAAGGTCATTCAACAACAGTTACATATTCATTATATATATATTTGATTAATAAATGCAATTGTGATGGGGGTGCCTCAATAAAAATCCATGTGATTTCTTTAGATAGAATATTCACATATTTGATTCAAAAAGAAGAAACAAAATTTCAATGCTAGCCTATACTCCAGGAAAATCTTTAAACTATAACCTAGAACAATCCCAGAAGCAAAGATTTATAACTCATATTGTGCCACTATACAAAATGCTCACACATCCATATTTAAAAATGAATGAGAATGTTGTTCAACTATTGCTTGGCCAGAGGTGTAGTGGGGGAAGGGTGGTTGAGCTGAATTAAATAAAGTGTTCATATGAAGGTAAATTGAGGGATTTTTTTCAGCCTACTCAAGTTTAATTAAAAATAAAAGTAGAAAATTGTTTTAAAAGATTGTACACAGTGATTATCTCAAATTGCCATGGGAAATACAGAAATGCCTCATTAAAAACCACATTTAGACATTTTTTAGACATAAACTCCATCATTTATCTTCTAGCTTAGACAAACCTCCTTGCTTCTAAAAAATAACAAGCCAAAATATGTCATCATAATTTTCCTGTATCCAAGAAAATTATGCATATGTGATAAGATGATATTTTTGTCTACACAGACATCACAAAAAATAATTTTAAAGGGAAATCACAATGATTTTACAAAAATAAGTCAAAGCCATTGGTTACTTAAAGAATCACTGAATTGTGCATAAAAAGAAAGGCAGAGATATATTTGAGTAAAACCTGAAAACTTCTAAATAATTGGCTAGGTAAAAATCACAAGATTACAAAATTACATTTTTTTGACATTAGGCAGTTTTTCAGCTGTGATTATATGAGACTTAAGTAGCTTTGATTTTAGTTGAGAGATTTAGATGATTTTAAAAAAAAAAGGCAAATTGGGGCTGGAGAGATGGCTCAGAGGTTAAGAGCACTGGCTGTTCTTTCAGAGGTCCTGAGATCAATTCCCAGCAACCACATGGTGGCTCACAACCATCTAGAATAAGATCTTGTGCCTTCTCTTGGCGTGCAAACATACATATAGGCAGAACATTGTATAGATAATAAATAAATAAATCTTTTTTTAAGGCAAATTTTACTTATGCTTTTGACATTTAATTAAGCAAATAGTTTTTAGTGTACAACCAGGTCATAAAGCTATAGGTACCCAAGCTTCCCTCAAAAATCAACTGTGTCTAGTAGCCTCTGCTTTGTTTGTTTGTTTTGGATTTTTTCCCCTTTCTGACCCCCAAATAGACATTTATAGTTGAATAGTTGAAAATACCAGAAAGTGGTTATGGAGTAGACATCATGTAGCAAAGAAACAAATGAAAGACTATTTTAATATTGATGGAGTAATTCATCCATAGTTTACATAAAATATATTTAATATATCTGGAAAGAAATACCATTAGCATTATTAGGGTTCATTAATATCTTTAGAATCAAGGTGCATGATAAACAATGCAAAGAAAATTGCTGTTTTTAATTGTGGTTTTTGGCTGATGGTCATCCTGATCCAGATTATCTATGACACACTTCTTCCCTGAGATACACAGAGTTGTCACTGTATGTGATAGGTCTAATATGCATACATATGTTCTATGTCTGTCTGCATGTTTGTACCTTTCAAACTCACATTGAATTGACTTGCCGTTGTAACAATGTTCAAAGCAACAGCCTTTAATAGGTGATTAGAGGCCCATCTGCTGCTGGAGGACAGCAAACATCCCTCTTTCCAAAGGACTTGGAATTAAAGCAGGCATATCAAAAGTATATTCCAGGCCCTTACCAGATACTAAACTTCATCCTGGACACCTAAGCCTCTAAAAATGTAAGAGATAACTTCTTTTCATTGTAAATTACACATACCCAAGTTCTATTAAAGCACAAAATGGACTAAGATATAGAATTCAGAGATATTAATTGCTACAGAGACTATTGTTGGGTAGAACTGTGGGTAGATATTTAACCATTTGTCTCCTTCCTCAGAGAGCTAACCTTTACTAAGCAATTACTCTTTTGTGTTTCTGCAGCAAATGTTCATGGAATTCGAAGACAAACAATGTAAAATCGTGATAATTAGAACATTACATGGTTTACTGTATTGTGTTGGTTTTATTGATCCTAGGGTATCATTTGCTTAGCACACCTGTACTCTTCTGGAAAGTCATCTGCTTTGTGATGTTTACCTGAGGCAAATCTTGCTTTTAAGTATTTGTGGAGAGCTACTACTTACTAGTCTTAGTTAATTATTTAGCTAAATTCTAAGGTTTTCATGAACTCTAGATTTTCTAGACTTGAACCACTGAACCACCAATGACTAAGATTGTGTGTGTGTGTGTGTGTGTGTGTGTGTGTGTGTGTGTGTAAAATATGAAATTTAACACAGAAGATGTGCTATGCTTGGCTTGGGTTGATGCTTTGAGCTAATCTCATAGTGATTCTTCATGGGTCTAACATATCACACTTTGGAGGCTCAGCCATGGGATGGACTTCAGGACAAATCAGGCATAATCAGGAACACATTCTCCCTTTTGAAAAATCTCACTTTGTCCTTCAACCAATGCATCAACTCATTAAAAGAAATAAAACAGCACAATGAAAAGCTAAATAAATGAATATGGGCTTATGAAAAGTTCTTAACTGGGGGATATTCCTACCACCAGGCAACAAAGATCTCTGTTCATTTCATCTATGCCTGAATCAAATTTCATGATATGCTTTGTGCTGACTTGATTGACAAAGGCAAAACCACTATAACAATTTGAAGCACTGGTGAGATTTAGAGAAATGAATTTCTTATACACTAGAATAGTAGTTGAAACACTCACACTGGGATGGAAAACAGAAAAGAAAATCATAATATTACTGTTCATGGCTCAGTATGAGTATATTAATAATAAATTTGATAATGGATTTGAACAAGAATTATGAGATGATTATAATTTGAGGTAAGCAGAAAATCCCTGAGAGTTAAGTTTTCATTTTCTGTATTAGAAAAATCAATAGGTAATATCTGAAAACAAGAAAAAAGGTACAAAAGTATGTAATTCAGAACTGTAAAGAAAAATGAAAGATATGGATGTGCCTTCCTCTAGAGAATGGAATAAAAGCTTTGGTACATTTGCAAGCAGGAAAAGGCCATATTTTCATGATAAAATTTGTTGAATTATTTGATTTTCATCATCATATGCATGGCTAATTTTGATTAACCTATAATAATTTTTAAAGAAAGAACTCAGTTTTGATAGTGTGGGTCTGTATTTCAAGGAGTTTGGAGTCTGAAACAGAAGTTTCATCCACAAGTTCAAGGTCACCCTCAGACATTTAGTGAGATCTTGTCTCAACACACACACACACACACACACACACACACACACACACACACACCTACATATGTAAACACACATACATATGTACACACATACATATACATATATACACATACACATGAATACATACACACATACACATATACATCTACATATATACACACACATACACAATACACATATACACACACACACACACACACACACACACACACACACACATACCAGGAAAGAAGGAGGAGAAACCAGGGAGGGGGGAAGTAGTTTGGTTAAATTCTATATTTTAAAGTTTTATACTAGAATATAGAATATTAATTCTTCAGCAAAAACAAATGTTATTTCTTAAGTTAAAATTGGAAAGCTTCAAAATTGTGAATGTAAATAAATAGATAAACAATATAGTATGAAGCTAAGAAGCCAATATAGCAAATATCTTTTAACAAACTGTTACATGGTTTTGGAACTCACTTTGGATTTGATCCTTTGATCCTGGTTAGAGGACTCAAGGCCCTCTCTGACCTCCTGGACACCTCCAGTTATATGTACATGCCCATGTACATACACAAATCAACAACAAAATAAGAAGTAAAAAAAAAACAAAACCTTCTCTCAAATGATAGCAGACATGAGCAAATTCAGTAACTTTGGGAAATTTAATCTTTGGAGTAACATTTAATCACTTCCTAGAAAGTCTGGTAAAACCGTGACTGGGATCTACTACATTCTCTACATGAACATTTAGAAACACAACAAAAACGTGTGTGAGAAGAACAGTTTTACACTGAGGTTCTTCATCAGTTCCTATCTCTTAGTTCACTACAATCAAAATCTCCCAAAGGGATGCAAAGCAGGAAGCTGGAGGCCTTCCAAAATCATTGAGCTAAGGATAGAGAAGTCACAGGGGAGAATGGCTTGGATGAGTGAGCATATGGTAGGAAGAATAATTTAGGTCTACAGAAACTGGATCTGTGCAAAAAAGTACTCTTTCTAGAGCGTTCTTCCTAAGGAAAGACTGCCTAATATCCATGGATGGTACTGTATGGGCACACATGTAGACCTTGAATTTGGAATTTTGGAAGAGGGACATTCTTCCACGGTTTGCTTATTCATTCAATCATTTCATCTTGTTGTATTGTACAATTAGGTGTCTGATGACTTAAAGATGAATGTGATAATGTCCCATTGAATGGTAGGTAGCCTTGCAGAAAGAAATGCCAAATCATCCCTGGCCTCTTTGCTGTCCAGTAGCTCCTTATCTCTTTCACATTTTCTCCTCCTCTCTATGTTAGAATATCTATGGAAAAGAAGAAGTAGCTCTCATTTCAAAATCCTTGCTTTTTAAAACAAAGTCTAAACATGGTGGAAGGAGGGTGTGCTTCAGTCTGCTGTCCCACACTGTTTGTCTCCATTCTCCTACAACGCATATGCCTAGGCATGACTCAGCATTCCCAAACCAGAGTCAGCTCTCTGAAATAAACCCTTTCTTTTCATTTTGAAGCCAAAGATCAATAGTCCCTTTTCCCAGCTCTCTCCTAATGTAACCAGTCAGAGATTATTATGATTACTGCAATGTCCTTGTCATTGGTTAAAATACCATGGCAGTTACATAATTATAATAAGTGATCACTTATTATAATTATTTGTTTATATGTGTATTTCTCCCACTAATCTGAGTTCCTTAAAAGCAGAAAATACCTGATTGCATTTCTGATGTCAGTGCATGGCACAGCTCCTCACACAGGCGAGACACTGCCTGACAGTTTGCTGAAGTTACTGATGCCAAATGAAGTTTTTAGGTCAAAGGACCAGACTAACTCTAGGGGCAAATAGCAGACCATTTAGAAAAATAGACTCCGTTTTGATTCACTGTCCTTAGCTCTGATTCACTGGATATTTGTGTTTTGTCTGCCTCAGTCATCCCCTGGTCTTCAGTTTCCAGACCAACCATATCATTTTTAATGGGTAACAGGAAATATTCCCAACTGAACAGTCCAGAAGAAGGAAGCCTAGGGCTGAGGACAAGGCCAACTAGGGGAGAGTGGGAGAAGATAGAATTCAACCCAATACAAAGAAAATTGCCACTGCGAGCATTTTATATTAACCTTCTTAAATGGCAGATTATCCATTCTGAGCACAAATGTATCAATCAGGGAAAATTATAGAGGCAAGAGATACAGCAGCAGCTGTGTGGCTCGCCTAATAAGTCTGGATCTCCACATTTCTCAGCCTGGTGGCACAGAAGATCAGGAGAGTCCCGAGAAGAATACAAATGTCTTCTGTATCAAGGAAAGGAAAGACCCTACATTTTAAGGCTTCAAAACATGGCAGGGAAATGGCTGTTCCTGTGTATGTGACTATGTCATTATACTTTAATGTCAAAAGCATCTGGAATTCTGACTTGTAACCTCTTTGTGAAAAGAAATATAAAATGCTGCTGCACTTGGCTCTTAGACATCCAGAGGAAGGTACAAACCTCACACATAATATATACATTGTGTGTGAATGTGTCTGTGTGTGTGAGTATGCATTTGTATTTATCTCTATGTGTGTTAGTATGCATGTGAGTGAGTGTGTGTCTATGTGTGTGTGCACATCTATGTATATGTATATCTGTGTGTGAGTGCGTGTATGTGTACACTCATGTACAAGCACACACTTATTGAATAGACACAGAAACACTCAAAGATGAAATATCACAACTAAAAGGCAAGGATGCTGAAAGCAGCCTGTTGCTCAGTCTGAAGAACTTCCTAAGACATGTAATGCAGCCATGTTTCTGTCAAGCACACCCCAAGGAACATGCCTAGATTTCTCCAAATATTGAGTTTGCTAGTGGCATTCAGTTAGAAGATCAAGTGTAGCTGGGGAGCTTCTCTCCAGGTGCCACCAAGACCCTGTAGTCCTACAAACCACGTATAAAATAATCACTCAGACGCTTATATTACTTATAAACTGTATGGCCATGGCAGGCTTCTTGTTTTCTACTTCTACTATCTTAAATTAACCCATTTCTATTAATCTATAAGTTGCCTTGTGGCTCGTGTCTTACTGGTGCCTTACATCTCACTTGTCATGGCAGTGGCTGCTAGGTCTTTCCGCCTCCGTCTTCCACTTCCCCCAGTTCTCTTCTCTTTGTCCCACCTATACTTCCTGCCTGGCTACTGGCCAGTGTTTTATTTATTAGCCAATCAGAGAAACACACCACACATAACATACAGAACATCCCACAGCAATCAAGCATAGGAAATTCTTTCAAACTTCTATTATCTGATACTTTTGGACCTCACCAACTTATCTTTGTTTGTTTGTTTGTTTGTTTGTTTATTATAAGCACTCCTAGAATTTATTTGATAAAAAATACACAATTTTTTTTTAAAAAGCTAGATTGAGCATAGTGTCACAAAGCTGATATCCTAGCATTCCAGAGGCTGAGGCAGGAGGACTGTGGATTCCAGGCCACACAAAAGAAACAAACAAAACACAATTGAACAGTTGAGTGAGTTCAAGGCTGGTGGTGAGCATGGTCCAAAAAGCAGGTGCAGAAAGCAGGTAGATTACAACTAGAACCACTTCTAAGTCTTTAGGTTAATTTTCATGCATAATAATAGAAAAATAAACTCAGGAATGAAGACTGGCAGAATGCACAGGTCCTGCCAAGCCCAGTGGGTCCCAGTGTTGAGAAGGGAAGTAGACACAAGCCTCCGTCCCTAATCTTGAAGCCATTTGCAGTCAAGAACTGCTTGCAAAGGAAAAAAAGCTAGTTTTCTCCAATGGAGTCTCACTGGGTATACAAACCTCACTCAAGAAGAGGCCCTATGCCCAGCAGTAGATGCCCAACACAAAACAAACTCCATATGAAGTGGGTTTTTGTCTCATAATACTTGGTCTGGGCTTTTTTTTTTTTTTTTTTTGTCTTTCCCTTACAGATATTTTGCTTGTACATTATATTTTCCAGTTTTGTTTTTATGGATTTTCTGGGTGTGTAAATCTCTCTGTCTGTCTGTCTGCTCTCTGTGCCTGTACATGTTTCTTGTGCTTTTTTTTCCTGTTGTTTGTTTTTATCTTATTTATTTACTTTTTAGATACCTGTTTGTGTTCTAATGAGATAGAGGAAGAAAGAGTGTGAGTTTGGGTGGGTGGGATATGGCAATGATCTGGAAAGAACCTGGAGAGGAGAACCATAATCAAAATACATTTTTTAAAAAAAATGTATTTTCAGTAAAAGGAAACAAGGCAAAGATGGCCTTCTCCTTTAAAAACTATAGGTAAAATCACACACTACAGAGTCCCAAGCTGATCTAAATGGTGATTCCTTCTAATCGTCCCTTCAATGGTCAACTCTTCAGTATCTTTACGTACCAGGAGCTACTGCTCCAGGGACATGGGTTCCACTAGCCAGTAACACAGAGAGCCACCTCTGCACAGGTTCTAGAGGAATGGCCTCAAGTGCTAGATCTTTGAAAGTCAGATTATGAAAAAAAAAATATTCTTTTTAAAAAAAATCCCATTATATTCTCTTTTCAGTGACTAATTCACCTATTTTCTTGAAGGTTATAGTTTTTATGGAATTCTCAGTTAATACCAGGGAAAGGGATTTTTAGAACTTTAAAACTATGCAATCAACCTCTCTTCCCCTCCAGTGGTGAATTCTTCCACTGTATGTTTCTGCCAAATCCCCTCCAGTGGTGAATTCTTCCACTGTATGTTTCTGCCAAATCGCAATCATTCTCAAGGGAGGAGGACAAATGTGATGAGTTTTGTACCAATAAAACTGCCTGTTCAAAGGAGAATGTTACCTAATTTTATTGGTAACAGAGCACAGAATAAGTATTAGCTTATTTCTCACATAAAAAGATGAAAATTCTTTGAACTAACATGTGTGATTAATACTGTATTAACTTGTCCAAAGATCAGAAATATAAAACACCACAGGATAAAAAGCAGAGGACTTTCTACTGCAATACTGCTTTTCTGAGATATTTGGCTGGAAGATATGTGGTTCATGATGTAAAATTTGCACTCAACAATTAGAATAGGTAAAAAGGCAGTTAAGTACTTGACTAAATTATTTGATATCCAAATTAAAAATCTTTTCAAAGTCATAAAATATTGAATATTTAAATATGTAATTCTCCATAATATTAAAAACACAAAAGTTTGTGTAGAAGAAATTTGTGTAGGTTTCTGAATATATCCTTTAAAATTTTTGGTGTTGGTTACTATTGATGAGTATATTAAGAGGCCAAGGGTAGGCTTGGGACTCTGTTAGTTACCTCATTAAATAGTTACCAGACCTTTGCAAAGTAGATCTCAGAATTTTATGGATTAAGTATTCAAGACTCACAGATTATATGAGCATAGAAACAGTGACTCAAGTTTTAACTCCATACACTTTCCATAACACCAATGTCTCTCTCAATAAGACTTTCAGTGGATGAAGAGACCAAAACTTTGTTTTGCTTTATTAGTGCATCCTTGAAATATATTTATTATTTTTGTGGAGCTGGTCTAACTCAGGGCCTTATTCAGGCTAGGCAGGCACACTGGTACTCAGCTCTTCCTCAGCTCTGAGAGTATCTTTACTAAATACCTAGTACTTTGATTTTATGAGAAAATGTTGATTATCAAGCTAGGAGTTACCCATGTATTTTAAGGGCCTGGAAAGCTTACTAACACTGCAGACATTTTCAACACAGTTTTAAAATAAATTATTTTAGGGTTGACACAGGCAAGTCAATAGAATATTTATTTCAATATATTCTGTTTTTAGGGCTGTATTCTGTCAACTCATAAATGACAGTATAAAAATATAAACTAATACTAAAGCCTAATAAAGGTTTATATATAAAAAAAAAAACTCGTTTCAGGACTTCAGAAAGGTAAAGTGCTCTAGGTGAAAGATCAAAGTTGAGCTCATTAAAATATTACAATCATTTGGCTCAGTAGTGTACATAAAATAAATGTGGAAGGCAGAAATTATTTGGTCCCCAAAATGTGCAGGCATGCTTTATGGTATGTGCTTTTATGCATGGTGGTTTAGGTTTCTATTGTATAATACCGTATTTTCTAACATAAAGTCTCAGCAGGCATGCACTTGGCTAACAAGGACGAAACTCTGTCCCAGTTTTCCATAATACATTCATGAAGAGAATTGAAACCCACCAACAGTTACTGTAGAAGGAAAGCTTAAAAGAAGTTTCCTGGCATTTTTTAAACAAACACAAGAGTTCAAGCACTTAGCTATTAAGCTTTTTGGTAGCAACATAAACAGCAGCTTACTTCTAACCCTGGTAATCCCTGAGTAGGGTCCAGCTTTCATTTCTGTTGTAATCTTTCCTGCTGAAGTCCAAACCTGGAGGTCATGACTCAGGTTCCCCAGCCATACATCTTAGTTGGAGTCCTATGCCAGCAATGGGGGTCAGGGCCTTCCTTTCATCTTGCCTGGTTGAGAGTTCTTACATAATGAGCACCTTCTTTTAGGCTCCTTTCAGTCTACAGAGAGGGAAAGTGAAGTTTCTTCTCATGATCTTTTTCCTCTGAGGAGGGAGATGCAAATCTGGGGAAGATGTGGTTGACATTCTTGTCTTCCATGTAGATGTGGGAAGAATATTTCTTTTAAATCATCATTTGATTTATGCAAAGTCTCCTGGGACATTTTGACATGCCATGTGATCATCATACTTAGAGAAAATCCAAAGGAACAACCAACCCATCTTCTCCTTTATTGAGCACAGCAGAAAAGATGTGAATGCAGCTGTGTCTCTCAATCAAGGTGTGATATTGCTGAAACTCTTCTTGCCATGACCAAATGCCAAGTGCCAAAAAACCCCCCAAAAAACAAACAAACAAACAAAAACCAAAAAACAAACAAACAAACAAACAAAAAACCAAAAACCAAAAAACAAACAAACAAAAAACAACAACAACAAAAAATGCTGGGGAGGAAGGTCAATCAGCCACTCGCACTTGAACAATATACCCTCAGGTTATTTTCAAGTATTACAAAGTAAAATGGATGCACCTTTTCTTACAATCAAGGGTGCACCTCTGTACTAGCAATCATTACTGAGTCCATATACACAGCTACAGCCAAGACCAATAATTTTTGCGTTATAGAATTATAGTTACAATCAAGACCAACCTACTTTCCTGAGATCCTAAACCAGTGTCATGAAAACACTGGCTAACTCAGTGATCCTGCGGCTTTTGACATAGAGATAAGAACTCGAATAAGTAGATCAAGTTAATAGAGAGATCTACAAGCAAATTCCCTGCAAAAAAAGGGTTATATTTTATTATTTGAATTACACTTGTGAGTGCTTCATACCTACTAAATAAGTAGGAAGAATTAACACTGATCCACTGCACAGCAGTGATTTGCAGTTTAATTGATGAATGTTTGCAGGGCTCTGTAGATGAAAGCTGAGGCACATGGTAAATGCAAAGTATTTTTCTAAATATACTCCAAAGTCATTGAAATTTAAGTGTCACTTCCTCTTTATAAGAATTCCTTTAGGGCACTGTGAGAAAGGCACTTAATCTTTGCCCCAGACTTTAATTTTTTCTGGGAATGTTGAAATAAATGAATTCTGAGGTACATTCTAACATTCTATACTTCTAAATAACTATATTGATGGAGACTGATAGAAATGTGCTTGGGGAAGAGAGTCAAGGATAGATGATGCAGCTTCTTCTGACAGCCACAGAGGTGCCATGCACTGTAAGAACCACCTTCATTTTCCCTCCTAGGCAGCTCAGGAGAGCCCTGTGAGATAGACATTGGTATAACCCTCACACAAGGAGCTAAGAAAACAATGGCCCAAAGTGGATGCCTCAAAAATATCCTGGAAGCAGTATTTGCCCCTAAATTTCCCCTGGCCTATTTTCCTTCACTCTTTCTCTTTTGAGGAGGCAAGCTATGGATTCTAGAATCGCTCTTCTCTAATGGGGGTCAGAGAAACCAGAATCCCTTTCTCCAACAGCCATACTGCCTAAAAGTACTACCCTAAATTTCCACACTTTTCTATGCACCCAGTGACCAGAGGAAAATTAAGGTAGCCCTTTCAGAGTGGTCTGTCCTCTTAAAGGAAGAAATGTTTCAACAGAAGGGCCAAGAAGAGATTGAATGAACACACCAGCCAGGTTTTCCCATTCCATCTCTTAATAGTAGGTCATATCCCTGTCATTCATTCATGTCTACAAAGATCTCCACGCTACATCAAAACTAAGCCTTAAAAAAATGAGTAGTTTCTGTTAGACATTTAGGTCCTTCACTAAAGGAGGTCTTTCATAAAGTCACTGGATATAGATGTAACCGTCTTGTTAAATAAGAAACACAGAGCCAATTGCAGCATTAAAAGCCAAGAGGTCAGAGCAATAGCTCAGTGCTGAAAACCTTACCCTTCACTGCTACTCTTTTTTTTCCACTAGAGAGCTACTTCCTGTGTCCTGTCTTTTATATAGACTTTCTGCTCTGCCTTCTCATTGGTTGTAAACCCAACCACATGATGTCCTCATCACTGCTTTTCTGTACAGACCTCCAGGTCTTCTATGGTTGGTAATGAGATTAAAGGTATGTGTCTCCATGCTGGCTGTATCCTTGAACACACAGAGATGCTGCCCAGCTCTACCTCCCAAGTTCTGGGATTAAAGGCGTGCACCACCACCGCCCAGCTTCTGCTATGGCTTGCTCTGACTCAAGGCAACTTTATTAATATACAAATAAAATCACATTTCAGTACAAATAAAATATCACCACAACTGGAGGCTTCTATACATATAAAACATGGATAAATAGGTTATGATACTTCTTGTTGGCCTTGTTACTGGGGCTTATATAGACTCCCCTTGCTCTTGCTGCCTTCTTTTTGTCTGGCACCCACCCTAACCCTTTTTGGAGACAGGTCTTTCCTTGTATTTTAAAAGCTACCTAGCTACAAGAGATATCCCTACCAGAGAAGGGGAAATCACTTCACCAGATGAAGACCTTGTCCAGGACACAGCTTTCTGCTTGTCTTACCGAGTCCTCCTTGTTCTTCTCTAACAGGTATTTGGTCCCAGAATCACCTAAGAAGGGTGGTTGGACAGGGACTTCCATCTTTCTTCTTCAAGGTGGGCTCTAAACAAACTTGTTTCTTTCTAGGAACTTCTGCCTCCTGGGTTTGTAGAGAGCAGCAAGCAATGCAAACCTCAGATTCCCATAACAATCTGTCTGCTATTACAGGGTGCTGGCCTTTACTGTTTACAGTCCTCCTCTACTTCCTGTTTTCTCTCAGCTCAGAGCCAAATTCTCTTCCTCTCAGAGAACCCGGTCTCCTGTGATAAAAGATGTCCTCCTCCCACCCCTCACCCCCAGCATTTGTGCTCAGATATCTGTGCAGGCACTGCAGGACAGTGGGCTCTAGCTCTGGCATGTGGAGAAGTTTTCCTTGAGCTAACATGGAATTGAATCTCCACTTCCTGGTGGGAGTCTGGAAGCTTTGTTGAAGCCACTCTGAGGGAAAGACAGTCTCCCTGTCTGGGCTGGTGAGCATGGATCCTCTGACAGGCATTTGCCTCTCTTTCTTCACTCCTCTTTGTTCCTTTGGCCACTGTGCAAGCAATTAGTGCAATGGAATCCTTAATAAGCCAATTTAGTCCAGCCCACATAGCTATTTTGTTCCTAATAAATCAATTAATTCAGCTCACATTAAGGGGACTGTCATGTTTACAATATCACTGTCAGAATCTACATGTTTCACTGAGAGCTAAGATGGTGAGGAGTATTTTTAGAGGAAAAACTGTAACCTTGTCTGAGTGATGGAGGGGGATGCTCTGTGCAGTGTGTCTGTGGCCATCATCCTCCTGAGCTTAGGCAGGTCCAGAGAAGATCACTTCACAGTCCTTTCTGACTCTTCTTCATGAAAGGAAAGTGAGCAGGTAAAAATCTTTTTGTTCTGATCAGGGGATTTGATCAAGGACAGAATAATACTTCTGTAGTAGGGTAGGCTTCTCAGAGCTCTCCCCTCACAACCATCTATCCTGCTTTCTTTCTGGCAACTTGACACAAGCTAGAGTTATCTGGAAAGAGGAACCTCAGTTGAGAAAAACAATGCTTTTATTAGAATACCAGAGGCAACTCTGTAAGGGCCATGATGAGAAAGGCAGTAGCAGCTCTCTGCTTCAGTTTCTGACTCCACACTCCTGTCTCATGCTCCTGCTCTGATTTCCATCAGGAAAAGAGTGTGACCTGAGAACTGTGAAATGAAGTGAACCCTTTCTTCGTCAAGTCGTTTTGGTCATGATATTCTATCAGAGCAATAAAAAATTAGCTGTAACACCTTCTAACTGACATGTGGTGCCCATGGATGACAAAGTATCTAAAACTTATCTTCAAATTATGCTGAACAGATGGACATTACTATTACCTGTAAGTCTCCTTGACATCTTCACTCATAAGCAAAGTGAATTTTAGTCTTACTAATTCAGAACTGAACTGAGGTTCTACACACACTTAGAGTAATACTCTGGAATAGATGAGGGCTAGTAGCCACAGGTGTGAGCTAGACTGGCAATATTCTTGATAACAGCACTAATATATCAATGATGTGGTGTGGTTGCTCATTGTCTTAGTTAAGGTTCCTATTGCTGTGAAAAGACATCATGACCACTGCAACTCTTCTAAAAGAAAACATTTAACTGAGGTACTGTGTATATCGCTCTGTATAAATAAAATGCCAGTGGCCAGGCAGGAAGTATAGGCAGGACAAGAGAGAAGAGAATTCTGGAAGGTGGAAGGCTGGGGCAAAGAGATACTGCCAGCCGCTGCCATGACAAGGAAGATGTAAGGTAATGGTAAGCCACAAGCCACGTAGCAAAGTATAGATTAATAGAAATGGGTTAATTTAAGATAGAAGAAGTAGATAACAAGAAGCCTTCCAGGGCCATACAGTTTGTAAACAATGTAAGTTTCTGTGTGTTTACTTGGTTGGTTCTGAGCGTCTATGGGCCTGGTGGGTGAGAGAGATTTGTCCTGACTGTGGGCCAGGTAGGAAAGCTCTAACTACACTGGGGTAACAGCTTACAATTTCAGAGGTTTAATCCATTATCATCATGGCTGGAAGCATGACAGCATGCAGAATGCATGGCAACATGCAGGCAGACATGGTGCTAGCTACAACTTGATCAGAAGGCAACAGGGAGTAGACTGTGACACTGAGTGATGCTTAAAAGAAAGAGATCTCATAGCCTGCCTCTACAGTGACACACTTCCTTCAACAAGGTCACACCTTCTAATAGTGCCACTCCTTATGAGCTCATGGAGGCCAATTCTATTCAAACTACCACACTCATATACCCCCAAACACCTACTGAGAAGGGTGTTCTTGCTGCTTTCTGCAGTTTTTATAGAATAGACCTTAACAAGAACCAATAGACTTCTATTTTAAGAGGGCTAGTCCCAACCCTCAGTATATTTGAAAGCACAGCTTCCTTTTCTTTTTCTATTCAAGATCCCCCACTCACACCTGAGAAATTTTTGTGTGATATTAAATATATAGAATAGGTATCCAAATCAAACCTTAACTAATAATAAACAATAAAAATTATTTCATAGTAGTTCGTTGGTATGCATATATTTTACCACCTGGTAAGAAGAAAGCAAATTTGCATACTAATGAGTTGAATATCCTTATTTATTTGTACATGAAGAATTAAGTCTTGGCTGAATATTTGAAACTGTAGGATATGGGACATCCTCATCATTTTATAGAGTTCACTGATTTTATAACCATTAGTGCTAAGAACACCATTTCTAAACACGTAGAACAATTGTAGAAGTATGTCTATGGGTTGTTTCATAAAAGGTTGGAAATTCTATACTAATCCCAAATCAAAATATCATTGAATGATATTTTAGGATGTTCAGGTAGCAAATTTTAGAATGAAACCCTCTAGAGCCCACCCCTGATACTGCCTGGAGGACAGAAACTAGAGGCTGGATGGCCCAGAGACCTACAATAGAACCAAACATGACTGCCAAAAAAGGGGAAATGAAATGATTACTAGTGATATTTTGCTATACTAGTAGAAAGAAGCCTGGTGTAATCACCATTAGAGAGGCTCCGTTTAGCAACGGATGGAAACACATGCAGAGTTATGCACAGGCATAACTTGGTGAATCCTCTGGAGGAAGAGGAGAAAGAATTGTAGCAGTCAGAAGAGTTAAGGATACCACCAGAAAACCCACAAAATCAACAAACCAGACTCCTAGGGGCTTACTGAGACTGAACCAATAATCAGGGAGCCTGCATGGGACTGACCTAGGCCCACTGCTTAGTGTTCTTGTGGGACTCCTAACATTGAGAGCAGGAGCTGTCTATGACCCTTTTGCATACATTTGGGAATCTTTCTTCCTACTGGGTTCCTTTGTCCAGCCTTAATATGAGGGGAGGTACCTAGTCTTACTGTAACTTGTTATGTCATGTTTTGTTTGATATCCCTGGGAGGCCTGCTCTTTTCTGAAGGGAAAAGGAGGAGGAATGGATGGGGTGACAAACTTGGAGGAGAGAAGGAGGGAAAACTCCTCTGTTTGAGATGTAAAATATGAGAGAATAAATTAATTTTAAAAAGTAAAAAAAAAAAATAGAAACCCTGCTAATATAATACAATCCAAAGATATATTAATTTGATACTTCTGTGCTGAAGACTGATGACAGAAATACATATAGTTTCCACGTTAGAACTAAACAATTACATTTTAAAGACAGTGTACACAAAAAAACATTGCCATTCATAACATACAGTACTTTCCATTCTGAGCCCAAGTGTTTCAAGCAACATTCCTTGGCACTGCATGGCATAAGCATGTGCACACTATCAAGTGTCTTTGCTGTGACTTCAGACTCCAGGCTGCAGTGGGATAATGTAAAGCAACATGAATGGGCTGTGCTAGAAATACCTTGGATCCATTACACATTTGACTTTCAATTAATTTCTGGTCATTGTGCATTCAGAAACTTTTGCTATCACCAACTCTCTCTCTCTCTCTCTCTCTCTCTCTCTCTCTCTCTCTCTCTGTGTGTGTGTGTGTGTGTGTGTGTGTGTGTGTGTGTGTGTGTGTATGTGTCTCCAAATAAGGTCATGGGCCACAATTTAAGAAGCAAGTTTCCAAAGAGAGTCTCAAAATGTGAACTGATTTGGAGCCCTGTCAGGTGGAAAACAGTAAAGAGTATGGACTTACTTGTTTAAACAAGGAAAAGCATGCATGGGCATATGAAGTCCCTGCCCTGAGCAATGCGAAGCTAATATATGATGGTAGCATATCTGTCTTCTTATGTGGAAGAGATGGGCTTATTTAATGTTAACTCTAGGGATATAACTAAGGTCAGTGAGTGTGAAAAAGAGGCAGGCATCTGACTGTCAAGAATAACCATTCACCTTCTAGTACACTCAGCTCACAGGCATGGAAGCCAGTGACACACACTGTACTCAGGATGCAGAAGAAAAGGATCTGTAGCCAGAGACACACTATAGAGTGGTGTTTGGTGGAAGGTGAAAAAAAATCTCACATTTGAAGTGTTTTCCTGTAGTTTATCTCCTCACTAGAGCTATGATCTATATTTGTTTGACTTCTTTGAAAAACAGCTTGAGCTTAATAAAAAAAAGAGTGAGAAATCAGAGGGACGGTACATTGGCAAGTGGAGGCTGTGATTGCGGCAGCGGGAGCCTCCCTTCCATCTCGTCACTCTGCACTTCCCGTCGAAAGTGTCGAACAATCAGTGTGGATGTATCTTGACATTGCGCTGAATATTAGACAACTGCATAGCTGTTTGGCTCATTTCCTCCGAAAACAGCTCACAGGATTTTGCACCCAGGCTACCAATTTGTGAAAGGCAGTAATAGCATGGTATGAATGGAATACATTTTCTGAAAAAGACACTTATGACAAAATACAATAGGGCTTTTATTTTGTGACCTCGCCCATGATCAGGTACAGAAAACATATGGATTTTTTAGAAAATTAGTATTTTCTGGTACAAATTTATTTAGTCAAAACACCCCCAACCCCATGCATCTGAAACAACCTATTTTTTTCCTTTTGAGAATCTTGCTTTTTATTTATTTTTTGTCTTTTTTTTTTTTTTAGGTTTTAGTCACTATCTTTCGCTAAAAGATGAATTCAATTGCTTCATTGTCAGATCTTTGTTTATGCAAATAAATGAAATCTTGAGAACTTCATTATTAACATAAAAATCTAATTTAGGATTCTTTCACACATCTAAAACTTACCAAAGATAATACCACACCTACCAATTAGTTGTATTTCTCTTATATTTAGGTTAGAATACAGATAGAAAATTACAGATTGCCAAAAGTAAATTAGTGACAGTGGAAAAATTAAGAAAGTTTTTCCCATGTGGTTTAGTTGAAGAAAGACCATGGATATGTTAGCATTCTTTTCTGTTTTCCTTTTTGACTTTTTAAGCACATATACAATGTAATATGATCATATTCACCCTCCACTATGCTCTTATACATCTCACACTCTTTTGGATTAACTTCTCTTCCCAACTACTTCCTCTCCCACTTTCAGTCATCCCCGACTCATGGGGGGCAAGTGTTATGCCTGTCACCACAACTTTCTGTCACAGCACACCTAAGATAAACAACTTAAAGCATGCAATTCATACCTGCAATTATTTTGGCCCATAATTTTGCAGTTTTCAGTTCCTAGTTGCTCTACCCTGTTGCTTTGCCACAGTACATCAGAGAGGAAGAAAGTGGTAGAAGAAAATATTCATTTCCTTGCATCTAGGAATCAAAGATAAAAAGAAGAAGGGCTAGGATCCCAGTATCCACTTCAAGGATGCCTTCTCAATAAATGACTGCCCTCAGTAGTCTCTACCCTGACTAGGTTTCAGATACCCCCCAGTAGCAGGCAGATTGGTGTCCAAGCCTTCATTCTATGGGCTTTTAGGGGACAGGTCATATCCACATTATGGTAGTGACCTTTTGTGTTATAAGTGGAATAACATGATTGCCACCTGGAAATTCTCTGTCTCTTTGTCTCTGTTTCTCTCTCTCTCTCTCTCTCTCTCTCTCTCTCTCTCTCTCTCTCTCTGTGTGTGTGTGTGTGTGTGTGTGTGTGTGTGTGTGTGTGTGTGTGTGCATGCGCGCATGCTCTGTTTTGTCTTGTTTTTCAGGTTGAGAAAATATTTATTTCTTAAAATAGTATGATTTATTTAACTTACACGGTTACAATCTGATAATTAATGGTTCTAAAATATAAATTACTTTGCAACCAGCTTGCCTGCCCAGGATGGATTATGGGTTTCGGGGCACAGAGACTCTCTAGTAAGGCCTTACTCAAGGTCAGAATGTTTGAACTTGCTTTATCCAGCAGGGCTGCATAATAGGATGATTTGGCCAGGGACATGGTTACCAGATGTTTTGAAGAATCTACACTTGTTGGCACTTTATATCTCAACCTTGAAAGCACAGTTCTCTTTTCTCCTCCCCTTGCTGATGTATAAAAAGCCCACCATGAATAAACTCAAGGCAACTGGGTCTTTCTTGTTGTCTCTGTCTATGTTTATATCTAATACTTCCTCATTCCTGTCTTCTCTCTCCAAGAACCCTTCAACATGTCAGAGCTGGTCTCCTACATATGGCACCCAATGTGGGCTTGGGTACAGAGGATAAAGAGAAGCAGAACCACAAGTTAAGTGGGCATGCTTGGATAATTAATTGGGTGTGGTAATTTTCTTTTTCAGGAATAGAAATGTAAATATAAAGCAGAATAATACTAGACAGTTGTTTAAAGATATTTTAAAATATAGCTAGAGGAGCTAAAGTTAGGTTGCAGCAAGTATTTCTCTCTCTCTACAAAAGGAAAGTTGTAAAATAAGTAAGTCATGAAAGTTTTTGTGAAGTTTGAGAAATATAGGCTTTAGGTATAGGGATATTGTGACGGCTTAATGCAAAGTAACTTAGGGTAGAGCAGGTTTTCCTGAGTTCAGGACCTTGGACACAGATGCATGGAAAAGAATGGGAAAGCAGGGTACAAGACGCAGCCACTGTGGACTTAACAGTCTGAGAAGAAACAGCCGCTTTAGAAAGTAGTAGCATGAGTAGTGGCTGCTCTAGCCTAGCATTGTCATCACTGAGACCCTCGGGGCATCATTACATCACAGGCAGCAGATGCCAAGAGAGCACAAGCAGCAAGAGTCTGTGACTTTTCTGCTGTGAAGGAGCTGAGGAGAGGAGAGTGCAGTCAGCCAGAATGTTTGTGAAAGCCTGATTGACATGTCTGGAGGCTAAGCTCTGCAACTTCCAGGAGTTGGCCTTACCTAGCTCCCAGAGGCAGGGTGAGGCAGAGCTGTGGTGAGGAAGAGCAGGGTGAGGCAGCCATACAAGTAAGGTAGCACACAGAGGACACAAGGTCACCAGCAGAGTAAGTAATGGAGCTGGGGTGTAGTTGCCACTACTGGTCCCATCTGGGTTTCCTCCAGGGCCAAAGGTGCTGAATGAGAGCACAGCTCATAGCAGCAGGGTGACACCTTGAGCACTTGTGATGTGAGGCAATTGAGAGCCTCTGGCCCTAGGACACAGAGGTCTCAGGAATGGTGGTCCAGAATCAGGAGGCACAGATGAACCTGGACTGTAAGAAAGCTGAAATGGGATGGAGCTAACAGCCAAAGCTACTCAGGTTCTGTTTGCTGGCTAGAGAAAAAAATGCTTGGCTCCTTTAAGAGAAGGCTTCCTGGTACATGCTGGGTGCATGGAGGTCTGTTCTGAAGAGTTCTGCAGTGGCTCAGCTATGGTGACAACACCTTTGCTCTGCAACAGATTGCCTAGGGGAAGGCTACCAGCCACCAAGTGCCTCTGTAGCTGAGAGTGAAGTTTCAGAGACTCTTTTTTGAACTGGGTTGTTGCATTCAAGGCAATTGCAACAAATTTTTGGCTGTGCGTTTCTTTGTATTTGAAGCTTTTTGCTTCATATTTGTCATGACTTGGACAGCTATATAAGGACTTTCAGGGCAGCTGGCAATCAAGGCCCTGATCTTGAGCTCTCAGTGGAACATTAAGACAGGTATAAGAACTGGCTTTTTGAACTTTTCAGACTTAAAAAACAGGATAGACAGGAGTGGTTCAATTCCAATGGAGCAGTTTTGATTTTACCTACACATCTATATACATTATCAACTGTGATGACTTATGAATTGTTTTGTGTAGAAATGGAAGAGTTTATTTTTTCTACCCAGGCTCAAGGTGGTGCTTCAAAAAATATAAAGAACGGGGTAGTATTATATTCCTCAGTCTCTTTAACTTAAATTTTTTTCTTGTGCCTTGAGTGGATTAATGTTAGTCTGTATTAATGTACCCTATGTTTTCTTAGTAGGAAATGTAAATAGTTTTATTAAGAGATTGTTTTGGATGTTTGCTAAAGTTTAGGAAATGTAAATAGTTCTATTAAGAGTTTACTTTTAGATATAAGTTTGTGAGAATTATGATTGTGTATTGTAATATTCATACTAGAATTATGATGTTAACCTATTAATGTAAATAAATAAACTATTGTATGGTGATGCTAAGGAGTCAGATTTTATGAGGTTGCATCAGGAATTTACTAATTTATTTTATGTGGTTGCATCAGGAGTGTATTGATTTTAAAAAGGGCTTGGTGCAGCAAAGACTGCTGTAGTCATCTTAGACCAACTGAAAAAGGCCATTCCATTTTAATCATCCTCAGATGCTTTACTATGAGGTATAGTAGCCACAAGGAACAGGTGTATTACTATGATTTTCCAGCTACTTGCAAGCTCTTAGTGGAAAGTTGATTCAGAGCTGCATGAAGTTAAACTCTGTACCCTCATTTGAGATCTTTATATTATAAAGAAGGGGGAATTTATGAAAGCCCATACATCTCCCTCTATATTTCTATCAAATACTTGCTCATTCTTTTCTCCTCCCTTTGACAGATTGGAGCTAGTCTCCTTCAATGGATGTATTCTGAAGAGACTCTTGTACATCCTCTTTGACTAATAGACTATTGAAAGATGGACTCCAAAAAATTAGAGAGTCTCCACGAAATCTGCTAGGAGAGGAAATGAAATGGCTGAAACCCAGGAGGCATCCAGAAGAAGAAGTTATTTACTAGAAAAAGACCTTTCATCTGACCTTGTAGCAGAGACAAACCTGTCAGGACAGCCTGGGAGCTGAAACTAATGGGCAGGGACCACATCTTTTGGGCTGTTTCATTATGCATATTTTCTATCTTCTTTTTTTTTTTTGGAGGGGGGGAGAGGTTTCTGAGACAGGGTTTTTCTGTGTAGCTTTGCGCCTTTCCTGGATCTTGCTCTGTAGACTAGGTTGGCCTCAAACTCACAGAGATCTGCCTGCCTCCGCCTCCCGAGTTCTGGGATTAAAGGCGTGCACAACCACCGCCCGGCTATTTTCTGTCTTCTATTTAAACTCTACCCTCAAGTTAGGAATCCAGATGGTAGATTGGGGGAGCCCCTGGATCACTTTGTCCCTCTTCCCAGTGTGACCACATTAAACAAATCTTCCTTTTCTGCTCTTCACTGTTAATTTGGCTCCCTTTAACTGCATTGTTGGGTGGCTGAACGCAGCTTGTTAGACACAAGCTTTGACATCTAAGTTGGGTAACAACTTCAACCAAATGTTTCCTGCTTGTCTCCATTACATATTCACAGTTGATTAGCCAACTGGATCTCCTACATCTCTTATTCTTTTAGAGGCTTGTGTAGATTAAGAAGCCTCATCTTAGACACCTGGAAGAGACTTGCTGCTTCATATTCTATTCACCAAACTAAGTCACAAACATGATGTCAGTCAGTAGGGTAGGAAGGCAGACAGAGAAATCCTTAGCCACAGATTATAATTCTAGAAGTATCCAAGGGGTATTTGTAATGCATCAAGCCATTGTGATTAAACACATCCTAGAAATATTTTGTCTAATCTGAGTGTCTCCTCAACTACTTGACTGAATTATCTATCACAGATTTCACCAAATCACCAATATTTCATCATTTACAATTATATTATTAGCTTTTGGTAACTTCATATAATTTGTCTATAAATGAAGTTTGGCAAATTGACATAAGTTATTTCAAAGTCTATTTATTTGATTTTCAAAAGAAATCCCAACATTTCCTTTTTCTTTATCATTGTAAGACCTTTAATAAAAACAGGTACAAAAATCATCAGGTGACTAACCTTACTGTGGATCATCCTAAAGACAGCCACATTATGACATTTATAAGATCATTGCCTAATAAATTTGTAGTATATATATTATGGTAATTTGATATAAGGATAAATATAAGGAAGGTAAAAGAAAGAGCAAAATGTTAGGGATTGAAGAGGTGCAAGAGGAAGAGAAGGGGGATAAAAATGGTGTAGAGAAAAGGAGAGAAAGAGAATGAGAATTTAATGTTGAGCAACAAAATGTATTTCATAGTATTCTAAGCCCAGGAGACTATAGCAATAAGATGCCATTTACTGATAGAAAAATTTTTCCTTCATTAGAAAGTAACATTAGTTGTCAGTAGCTTTTGCATGAAAAAGTTTCCTTAGTAATCCCTGGGAAATGTTTCTCTTCTCTGTAGGCATGCCACTATAGTGAAAACACCATTATTGTTGGGGGCGGGGGAATATCGTGTTTAGGTTGATGGAGGCTGCTAATTTACACTTTCAAATCATTTTTATTAAATATTTTTATTTTACAATTAATTTAATTTTACATATTAGCCACAGTTTCCTCTGTCCTCCCTCCTCCTGCCCCCAACATTCCTCCCCCCCCCCCCCCCCCATTCCCACCTCCACCAAGGCAAGGTCTCCCCTGGGGATTCAGACCAGCCTGGTAAAATCAGTTGAGGCAGGTCCAGTCCCCTCCTTCCTTCACCAAGGCTGAGCAAAGTGTCTCAACATAGGCCCTATCTTCCAAAAAGCCAGCTCATGCACCAAGGACAGTTATTGGTCCCACTGCCTGGGGGCCTCTTAAACAGTTCAAGCTAATCAACTGTCTCACTTATCCAGAGGGTCTGATCCAGTTAGGGGCTTCTCAGCTATTAGTTCATAGTTCATGTGTTTCCACTAGTTTGGCTATTTGTCCCTGTGCTTTTTCCAATCATGGTCTCAATATCTCTTCCTCATATAATCCCTCATCTCTCTCTCTGATTGGACTTCTGGAGCTCCACCTGGAGCTTGGCTGTGGATCTCTGCATCTGCTTCCATCAGTCACTGGATGAGGGTTCTATCATGACAGTTAGGGTGTTTGGCCATCTGATCACCAGGGTAGGTCAGCTCAGGCACTCTCTCAACCATTGCCAGTAGTCTATATTGGAGGTATCTTTGTGGATTTCTGGGGACCTCTCTAGCACTCTGCTTCTTCCTATTCCAATGGGGTCTTCATTTATCATGGTATCTCTTTCCTTGTTCTCCCACTCTGTTTCTGATCCAGCAGGGACCTCCCGCTCCCCTAAGCTCTCTGGCTGAAAGACATTTAAGGAATTGCTCAACATCCTTAATCATCAGGGAAATGCAAATCAAAATGACCCTGAGATACCATCTTACACCCTTCAGAATGGCTAAGATCAAAAACACTGAAGATAGCTTATGTTGGAGAGGATGTGGAGCAAGGGGAACTCTCCTCCACTCTTGGTGGGAATGCAAACTTGTACAGTCACTTTGGAAATCAATATGGTGCTTTCTTAGAAAATTTGGAATCAACCTCCCTCAAGACCCAGCTATACCACTCTTAGGCATATACCCAAGGAATGCTCAATCATACCACAAGGACACATGCTCAACTATGTTCATAGCAGCATTATTTATAATAGCCAGAACCTGGAAACAACCTAGATGCCCTTCAACTGAAGAATAGATAAATATAATGTGGTACAAATGCACAATGGAGTACTGCTCAGCAGAGAAAAACAATGACATCATGAGGTTTGCAGGCAAATGGATGGAACTAGAAAATATCATGCTGAG
Organism: Onychomys torridus; assembly: GCF_903995425.1. Classification (NCBI taxonomy): domain Eukaryota; kingdom Metazoa; phylum Chordata; class Mammalia; order Rodentia; family Cricetidae; genus Onychomys; species Onychomys torridus. The sequence goes on along the minus strand of NC_050447.1, from coordinate 3,380,913 downwards.
TGAGGTAACCCAGACTCAGAAAGACAAACATGGTATGTGCCCACTCATAAGTGAATACTAGATGCAAAGCAAAGAATAACCAGACCGCAACTCCAGGGAGGCTACCTAATAAAGAGGACCCTAAGAAAGACATAGTGATGGCCCAATGACAGAGAAATGGATGAGATATACATGAGCAAACTGGGGGGGGGGTAATGGAGGACAAGGGTCAGGGGAAAGAGAGTACTTTCAATTCTTATTCAGTACCTGTCTGGCTGGAAAAGATATCTTGGAAACTAGTTGTCCAAACACTGTTCATCTGTTAGGAATCATTGCATTTATGTATTATTTTCTCTTTCAAATTTCAGGGATCCACCATCAATTTTTTGCTGCCTACTTGTTTTCATATTATATTCATACAATATGCTCTTCCAAATTAAAACAAGTAAACAAAAATTAGAGAAAAGACCCAAGGTGAAATATCCAACTAATAAATTAATGGTCTCAGTAATAAATGATAATTTTACAATTACAAATGTGATTTTTCATTTCTTTCCACAACCAATCACTAAAATACCAACAGAAGTAAAGAGAATGGAAAATATAAATTTAGTATGTAGTCATTCTTTTAATTTCTTAATTGAATATTTCTCTTTCTTCCCGAAACTTCCCCTTTGCTGAGTCCTTTCACATACTCTGCCTTCCAACTGATAATAATTCTTTTATCAGCTTCATGATTAATGATTCAGTTCAAAGTATTTCTTAAAATTATATCAAATAGAACTTAGTGGTAACTCTGAACGTAAGTTGTTTGAAAAAGAGAAGGACAAAGATGATAAGACTGTGTGAGAGATTTTGGGGCACAATGTTGCCTTTTGCTAAGATGGAGACACTGTGCAGAAAGTAGATGCAGGCCAGGAAAATATCAAGAGTAATTTTTGTACCATATGATGAGTGATATTGATCATCAAGATGCCAAGATCTAGAATCACCTAAGAAAAAAGCTTCTGGGCACACCTGTGAGGGATGTCTTGATTAGGTTGTGTGGGAACATACTCTAAAAATGGGAGACACCATTTCCTGGGCTTGGATTATGAACCACACAAACAATAGAAAGCCAGATGAACACAGACATTTATCATATTCTTCTTGACCCCAGAACCAATATGACCAATGCTCCAAGCTCCTGCCACATGAATTCCCCTGCCTCAATAGATTATATTGTCAAATCCTGAGCCAAAATAATCCTTTTCTTCTCAAGTTGCTTGGTCAGAGTATTATAACAGCAACAGAGAAAGTAATTAATAGTGGCCCTTTAAGTCTAATGTGTCAAATAGACAGTTTGGGGGTATGAAGTCTAGACCTCAAAGAGGGCTTGAGTAGAGCTGTGTCAGAAGACTAACTGAAGGGAGTTGCATTGGATGGCATCACATAAGGAAATAACATTGAATTGCAGCAGTTGTAGACTAAATAGAAAAATAGTCATCAAAGAAACATTAATTAAACCAAGGAGAGGGGAATGGCATGGAAGATGTAGAAGATAATGCCATTTCTCTCAAGAAGTTTTGTGGAAAGTAGACCAGAGCAGTGGGTGGAAGCTGGAGGGAAAATACAATATCAAGTAAGTGTTGATTATGAAGATAGCAGATATCGCACCATGTTTGTATGCACCACAAAAGTATCCAAAGGAATGAATAAATTAAAAATCATTGACAAAGTAAGATTGAAAGTAGAGCAAAGGTTCTTCATAACAATTATACAGGAATTCTATGCATAACTACAGGAGTTTGTCCAAATACAGTGAGAGACAAAGGTGAAACTGTCTTATGATGAGAACTTGAGGACATAAATTTTTGGCTCCTTCTATCTCCTACATAAATATCAGACAAGTTTGTCAGATGAGTATGAAGACTACAGAGATGGAAAAAGAAGAGATGGTTTAAATAGCTATGACAGGTGAGTTGTCAAGAAAAATAAAATCAGAATTCTGGGCAGTACTGCTGCCTCACTAGAGACTGTGGTCATAATTCTGACTGATTCCAGTCAGCTTAGCTGTGGATGTCTTCTGCAGTGAAGCATGAAGGATGGTTGAAGACGTTTTTATAGAAATGATTGTGAGGAAAACATCAGAGTGGAAGCTTAATGAGAAGGGGCGGAGGCTGTGAGTGGTATATGACAACTACTCCTGAAATGGAAGTCATGAGCTTCGTGTCTATGATGGTTGATTTTTAATGTCAATTTTCCAAAAATAAGAATCAGCAGAGTGAGGAATCTCAACTAAAAATTGTCCCAATTTGCTGTGGGATGGTCTGTATGTCAAATGTGTTACTGTGATTGGTTAAAATAAATAAAGTGCTGATTGGCCAGTAGCCAGACAGGAAGGATAGGGTAGGCGGGACAAGGAGGAGAAGAATTGTGGGAAGTGGAAGACTGGATGGGGAGACACCGCCAACCGCTGCCATGAAAAGAAAGATGTAAGGTACTGGTAAGCCACGAGCCACGTGGCAAAATATAGATGAATAGAAATGGGTTAATTTAACATAGAAGAAGTAGATAACAAGGAGCCTGCCACGGCTATACAGTTTGTAAACAATATAAGTCTCTGTTTGCTTACTTGGTTGGGTCTGAGCAACTGTGGGCCTGGCAGGTGAGAAAGATTTGTCTTGACTGTGGGCCAGGCAGGAAAACTCTACCTACACCAATTGTCTTAACAGATGTGAGAAGATCCACTCTGTGAAAGCCCATTTTTAGGTTGCCTAGTGGCTTTCTCCAGCAGGTCTGCATAGAGAGGATGATTGTACCACGGTCCTGAGTGCAGGTGTTTTGTAACTAGCAAGGGGGATATCTTTTTTTCCACACCTTGGCATTGTTGTAAATAGACCTTTGGAATAAAGTTCTGGGCTGGTGGATAAGGATCCAGGTCCACCCAAGTCTATCTTGTATCTTCTCTCTCCCCTTATTTCTAACTAAGTCCCTCATTCCTCAAGGGTCCCTGAGATAAATAATGGTGGGGGCTGGTCCCCCACACCACTCTGAATGTGAGTGGAACCTTTTGTGTCCAAATATAAAGGGAAAAGAAAGAAGAGAGACTATTCACCCTTTGTGCACTTGACCTTCCCTTTTGCTGATTAACTCCATTACTGCTGCTGGTTCCTTCACTATATCAAAACCAGCATTTCAATGCTTCCATCATTGACTAAGTACCAGCTCTCCAGGAAACTGCCAGGTTTTTAGCTTCAGATTGGGATTGCACCCAGCTGCTGCAAGGCAAGCCTACCAGGGACCACCAGACATACACATTCAAAACCAAACCAACCAAACAACAACAAACCAGTCTTTATTTCCCATGGCTACACAGGGAACTTTCATAGGTCATGCAGCTCCAAGCCTTATGGATCTTTGTCTTTTATGAACAAAAGCCACACCCTGGTTGACACACATCAGTGAGCAAGAAGCAGAGCTACAGAGCCCAAAGGCAAGGTAAGGGACTTCTTACTCTAGGACTTTCCTGAGACTATAGACTGGCTCTTTGTCCTGTTTTGGCAGGTGTTAGGCCCACATGCTGGGTTTTAAGGTCAGAAAGGGACCTCTAACATGGTGTCAGTCATGATAAGATCATGGTAAGGTCTTTGTAAAGTCATGGTAAGGTCTTAACAACCTTGTGATCTGAACACCTGCCAGTTGCCAGTTTTCAGCCTCTCCTGTTTGAAGCAGCCACTGTGGACTTCTCGGACTGCAGGGGTATATAGTTGTTAGCTTCTCACATGTGAGACACTGTTACTAGTTCAACATAACCAATTTAATGAATTCTCCCTCTTTCCCTCTATTTGTATGTATGTATGTATATATGTATGTATGTATGTATGTTTGTATGTATGTATGTATGTATGTATCTATCTATCTATCTATCTATCTATATCTGTATCTATATATGAGGAAGGGCACAGTCAGCCAAAACAAACAACAAAAAAGTAAACAAACAAACAAAATGTTAGTTCTTGAAGAAATTCAGGCCAAATGGCTGAGGTGCTTGTTTCACATATCTGGCTGCCCATGTCGCTCAATACGTACTCACAAGTACCTATTCCAGAGTCATCCTGGCTGGCATACTCAGCCTCTACCCTCAACTTCTCTAGTCCCTGAACTTCCCTTCCCTTTCCCCAGCTTCTTTTCCCTATGTAACCCAGCCGTTTTGGCTATATGTTCTCTCGGTTCTCTTGGTCTCCCTGTCCTTGGCTTCTCTCTTGCCCCTGTCTCTCTTTCCTTTCTCTCTCACCCCTCCATGGCTCTATTCAGTCTGCTAGCCCAAGTCAGTCTGGACCCTTCCAGATGCCTCTGGCTGTTTTCTCCCTACACTAAACCTTCTCCTCAATCATACCTAGGAGTGTCATGTCCTCATTTTTTCATTCACAAACAATGCCTTCCAATTAAAATCTGAAATGTCTACAGCATGAAACCACAGTGTTCACTAGGCTAACACCATATGATTTGAGTCTGGTTGTTATTACAAAGGCTGAGGAAGCCTTCATCTCCTCTCTCCTCCCACCCCTTCTATCCCAGTGTCCTTGACTTGAAGCCAGAGATTGCTGTATACATTAGAGTATAGTTGAAATGTTCTTCTGCTCTCTTGCCTACAAAACTCAGAGCCTGTCTTGGGGAATGTGTGTGAAAGAACCTCCCACATACACACATACTCATAACATGGTCCAAAAACTCCCGTCATTGTATATACCCACAGCTAACAAAACAGTAAACACTTCCACAGGACAAAAATTGCTAGAATTGTCCATGTGGGAGGATGTGGCCTTGTTATAGAGATGGCTCAGGGGAACTGGAGAATACTCGGGCTGAGGATGTGAGAATGTAAGAAGAAACTTCCAAATGGGGAGCAGAGCTGGGATGTGTGAGACTTTGGCCCTGCCTCATGCACAGCTGTGTTATAAATGGTGTACCAGATTTTCTTGGAACATATTCAGCATTGGTCTCAGGACAGCTAAGGCGAATAAAACTAATGTTACCTTCAGCCTGTTCTCCAGGATGTGGATTTGGAAAGACCTGGAAACTGTTGAGATCTGCCTTCCCAGCTGCAAGGGCTCCAGACATGGCAGGATGATGAACATTTTGTACCACTTGCTTCCTAGTTTCCATTGTACGTGGGGGAGATCCCTCTGCAACTCTACTTTGTTTCTCTCTCTCTGTCTCATGCATCCTAAATGCTTAGGGCATCTGAAACTTGTTTCTAATTCATAAAGGTGGGAACATGGTTTTCACATGGGACAGTCATCCACTCACTTTCAAATATCATCAAATTATGGCCCTCACGTGGGGATAAAAGACTGGGTAAGCAGTGGTCATTTTTTACATTGTCAGGGAACAACCCAAGTATTCCTATCACACTGGGCAGCTGTGTTTGAAATCAGCAAATGCCATAAGCATCTGTTCAGTATTAAGGATATATAATATTGATGTTATAACCCACAGAAATTATTTTACATTTCATCCCAGGATTGAGTTGTGAACTGTAGGGATGGAGGCCAAATTAGCAATGGAGAAGCTGAGGAATTAAAAAACAAAAACAAATTAATTTTTCAGCTTGGTCAAAGGAGGCAGAAGAGTATTTCCACATCTCACTAGGCTGCCTTTCTCCTGTGGAAATCACTGGCCTTTATTTCCACAGTGTTGGGAAAGACATTGAGGGAAACCAAGTCTGAAAGGAAAAAAAAACACTCCTGTCAGGTGCAGGTCTCACCTCATGAAGTCTACGTAGGCAGGGAGCAGCAGATAATGGGTGTGTGTGTGAACTTCCTTTGTTCCTAGAACATTCTCTAAGTAGAATAGGTTTGAAATGTATGTCAGCTGGTGCCTGTTTGAGGTTTAATGTTTAGCCCAGGTGAAAGGGCTTACTCCAGGGATTCTGAAAAAATTATCAAGTCCAGCACAATGAACTTTAGCTTTTTCCTGCTCTCAAGGCCTTTCCTTAAAAATTACAGTCTAGCCAGAAATACATCCCCTTAAAGAAGTCTTTGCTCATGCTATTCAACTCCATTTTAAAAATGTGGTGGATTTAAGCCTCATACATGTAATATGATTAAACGAAGCTCATAAAATTCTTGGCAAGCTCACCTGAAGCAGCAGCCTCCCCACCTGGTTATTGATAGCCTGTAGATCTGATTTCATTCTTTCATTCTTGTACCATTCCTTTAGAGAGGGACATTGAAGGAAGCAGAATCCTGCTAGTTGCTGGCACCAGCAGGTTCCTGTCAGAACTGTTCTGGGAATTTCTGTTTTGCTGTTTCAGGGTCCCAGAGAATGTCAGCAGCAATTGTTGGTGGGTCACAGCGAAAACTATACCCAACTCCATCAATGTTCAGGTAGAAGTAAATGAAAATCCCATCTCAACTGATTAACTCCAGTGGACTTAATTCACTGAGAATGCAGAAAAGGAGAGTGAGTCACCACAGGAGATGAATCTACTCTGAAAGGAAAGGCCTTTCTATGGAGCTAGTTCAGGAAAAGCTCCCATAAGGCCTGGGAAGGAAAAGGCCTGCTGATGTTTTCCTGAACTACAAAACGGACTGTGCATAGCTAAAGCATGCCTATGTGAACGTGTGCTGCTGGTGATTATAAAGTGGAGTTTAAACTTCTTCAATGCAATAACCAAGATGCTACATAAATAGCAAAATATTTAGATTCTGATAGTGACGTAAGAGATGAAACTAAAGGGAAGCACAAAGTATTTTTACAGCCTCTTTAAAGTTGATCAGATTTACCCTCTAATTTCTATGAAATGAAGTTAGAGGTGAGCCTCATTAAGATTTTGGGGCTCCAAACAATTGAACCTCCAAAAGTGCCTGGAAACATGGGTTCCCCTGCATTCTGTTGCCCTCTGATTGTCTTTTATTCTGAAGGCACTGTGGCTGCTGGTTTTCTTTTTTTTCTGATTTTGCTGCTGTTTGTTTGTTTGTTTGTATTTTAAGCCATGTCTTACTATATATTTCTGGGTGGTCTGGTACTGTTGTGTGAACAAGGCTGGCCTCAAACCCATGGGAATCCTTCTCCCTCAGCATCCCAAGTGCTGGGATTATAAGCATGTACTACTATCCAATGACTTTTTAAAATCTATATTTTAAAAAAGTATTGGGCCAGCAAGATAAGGGTGCCTGCTGCCAAAACCTCACAACTTAGGCTTGATTTCCAGAACCTGCATGTGGGAGGAGAGAGGCAACTCCTGCAAGCCGTCCTCTGACCTCCACACATATCCTGGTGCCCATGTGCCCATATTCACACACACACACACACACACACACACACACATACACACACACACACAGGTTCACACACACACACACACACACACACACAGGTTGACACACACAGACATACACACAGGCTGACACATACATACACACACAGACATACACACAGGCTGACACACATATACACACACAGGCTGACACACACATACACACACATGCACGCATACACAGGCTGACACACACACAGGATGACACACACACATACACACACAGACACACACAGGCTGACACACACACATACACATACAGACACACAGGCTGACACACACACAAATACACACAGGCTGACACATACATACACACACATGCACACATACACAGGCTGACACACACAGACACACACAGGGTGACACACACACGTGTACACACATGCACACAGGTTAACACAGAGAGAAGGAGAGTAGAACAGAGGGGGGTTGGTAAATATAATTTTTTAAAGAAATAAATAATCTTTCTTCAAATCCTTTCATGTAGAAATATCAGTAAAAACTCACTGCTTTTGAATTTCACTCATCTTTATTCTAATTCAATGTGGCATCTTTAAATCTAAAAGCACCATTAGGTCCCAAACCTCTCTCTCTCTCTCTCTCTCTCTCTCTCTCTCTCTCTCTCTCTCATGTGTGTGTTTCTATTTCTCCCTTTTACCCTTTTAATTTTAATTTGTTATCCATATTTGGTCTATACTGATAATGCCCTGTGTTAGTTAGCTTTCTTTGACTATAACAAAATATCTGAATTAATTAAGTTATCAAGGCAAATGGTTTATTTTGGCTCAGTTTTTGAAGCTCTGGTCCCTCACCATGTTTCTAGGTGTCTGACAGTGTAACTAGATGCCAGCAAAGGGAACTTGTGCTATGATAATACATTTGTATAATCAACCAGGGGAAAAGAGAGAAAAAACCAAGTACCCAGGTCCCTATTATCCTCATTTAAGGGCATATCTCCAATGTCCTCCAGACTTTCCAAAAGATCTCTATAGCCCACCTCCATTTAGGAGTTCCAGCAACTGTAAACAGTCTCACGCCATGGGCCACACCTTTGACAACAGTGGATCTTTGAGGATACTTGTCCAATCACAGCAATCCACTGTGACCATTTCCAAAAATGGCTTTCACCATTATTCCTATCAGAGTGTGTGCCCACTAGAGAAGTAAGAATAGCATTATGAAATATAAACAAGAATGCATAAACAGTAAAGATAAATTTGTCAGTCCTTGATCAGTGGGCTAATGAGTCTTTTTAAGGCTGAATTAAACACTGCAATTGTTAATTAACTCTCTTGATGGGAAATAACTCATAGCAAAGTGCTGCTCCACAAAGCAGGTTGAGCCCTCTCAATAGCACATCGTTTATCTCAGGGGGTTTGCCCTCATTGTCAAATCTATTAGAATAATTGAATTTATTAAAACTCCAACTCTTTTCCCTTTTACACAGTTTCCTTCCTCGGGATATAAAAGTCACTCATGGCTCACATAAAGCATGCCAAGGAAGCAAGGAAGCTTTTTCTCATCAAGGGATACTACTAGGAAAATAATGTTTCCCTTAGCCTGTGATTCACACCACTGCCATGATCCTACAAGAGCTGAAAACATATTTCTTAACCTTAATTCCTTAGTGTTAGGTTATATAATACACAATGTAGGAAAACTAAAGGTGCCTCTATCTTCCTCTGTTTTCAAGGAAAGCAAAGAGGAAATGCAAGGTCATGATCTCTAGTCAAGGAATGAAATTACCCCTCAATAGGGAAAACAAAGATTTAGCCTTTGCTAGTTTAAAAAAAAAAAAAAAAAAAAAAAAAAAAAAAAAAAAAAAAAAAAAAAAGTTTCTGTGCTATGCACTGCTTTGATAGAACTGCTTCTGATAGTTGATGGTACACATGACTCCAGACCCAGAGCTGGCGGTAAACAGTACCACTGCCATGTTGGGAAGCTAAGGTGGGCGGAGCCAGCAGCCACAGCGGTGTTTCAATCCTACAAAGATGGATATTACACAGACAATCTGGTTTGTGTTGTCTTTGGGATTTTTAACTACAGAAAAAGATTTGATCGTAAAAGCTGTTGAGTTAAACAAATATGTAAATTTTAAAGGTACTTTGACTTCAAAATTTGGATATAAGGATATGTTGCTTTGGAAAAGAGTCTCTGCTTTTGTTTCCACAGAAAATCAGAGGCTGTGGGTTTGTTCCAGATTAAGATACATCAGGTTTGATCAGCTAAGACCACCTGAAAGGTCTCCAATGACACAATGGCCCAGATGATCCAACATCCAGAATGGTTTCAAGGCAACTGGCTCAGAGGTTTGTTCTCACGGACTACTCCATAATCCTAAAATTTTCTTTGTGTCCCCATAAGATACAGCGCTCCCCTCCAGCAGGAAGTAGTAAGAGAAACTACACCCAAATTCCCAGCTGGCTTTGGAGATGGAATTGGCTCACTCCTTCTCTAAACCCAGGCATATTGTTAAAAGAAAAGGTTAAGAGATTCTTGTGTCCCAAATCAGAAGAGCCCTCTGGTGTGGGACAGAGAAAAACAGATATTTTTATTTAAAGCAGGTTGATTATAAATGTGATCTCTTTCTAAAGAAGAAAAGGGGATATGATATAGATATAATAGTCTGAAAGGGTGGATTAAGGAATTTACTTCTAAAGAGCAACAACTTGTTTAAAATGTTTTACATTGGTATAGATTTTAGTCTATTGATGCAAACTTAAAGTTAATTTTGTTATACTGTGTGTATATTTCTACTTGTGTTTAAGGTATTATGTTTGTATAGCTCATTTTAAATTGAAATGGATAATTAAAAATGGATTAATAATTAGTCATCTATGATAATCATACTCATAGCCATGTTAGTTAAGTCTTCTAGATATACACAGAGATATTTCAGATAGATAGGTAATCTTCAAATACTTCAAAGACCTACAGAATATGGCATTTAAAATACTTTTAAAATTTAGACTTTCTGGACAGTGAGACATGTCTGCTCCTGGCAGCACCAATTTACTTCAGAGAGGAGGATGGACATATATCTTATCTTCACCTTGGCAAAAATAGCTATTTGGGCAAGAAACTGTTCTTGCCTGGACTGCTTGATTGACTGGACATGCAGGACCCATAGAAAGGTGACCACTAAACTTTGCTTGACAAAATGGTCCTTCAGGTTCCTGCTTCGCAGAGGAAACTGCCAGACATTCTACAGGACACTGAGAAAAGTGACCGAGAGACTCTAGCCCTGTGGGCTGAAGACAAATGCCCCAACTTTACAGAGGAACATTAGGTGACTGTCCAGGCTGCAAGCTGTCTCTGTCTACTCTTGCAAGACTCCCAAAAAATGCTTGCATCCTTCTCCTGGTTCTCAGGTAATATTATATCCTTCTGAGGTTTTTGATGTGGTTGAAGACTAGATAGTTTTCTCAGTTATGATAAAAGATAAGTTAGATATAAAAACCTCAGACTCACAAATATAAGATAGATAGGATAACTTCCTTAATATTGTAACTGTAATTCTTGCTTAATAATTGTTTTGTTATATGTAATTTTACTATGTAAAAGTTAAAACCTTCCTTTAAAAAAAAAAAGAAAAGGGGAAGTGCTGTGGATATTGATCTGTATAAATAAAATGCTGATTGGCCAGTAGCCAGGCAGGAAGTATAGGCGGGACAAGAGAGAAGAGAATTCTGGGAAGTAGAAGGCTGGGGAGAGACACTGCCAGCCGCCGCCATGAAAGCAACATGTAAAGACACTGGTAAGCCACAAGCCATGTGGCAAAGTATAGACTAACAGAAATGGATTAGTTTAAGATAGAAGAAGTAGATAACAAGCAGGCTGCCACGGCCATACAGTTTCTAAGCAATATAAGTTTCTGTGTGTTTACTTGGTTGGTTCTGAGCGTCTATGGGCCTGGCAGGTGAGAAAGATTTGTCCTGACTGTGGGCCAGGCAGAAAAACTCCAACTACACAAAGAGTCATAAAAATAATTCACAGATCCTCTTTGCACCAAGTTCTCACTGGGAGAAGGACTTGGGCTTTACTCATGCTTTTATTTGGCATAGAGCTTGGGCATTTTAGAGTCTTAATGAATGTTCTTTGAATCAGTGAAAATTATTGCCAGTATTAAGCCTTCTAAATAGTCACAATCAACATGGATAAATTGGGACACTTAATTCTTCTTATTAGTTATTACTTACAAGATTATGAAAGCCAAAAAATGGGCTTTATTTAAATAGCAACTTGTCCTTTGTACAGTGTGGATAATCAGGCCAAGAATCACTTAAAATTCATTATCAAGCTCTATCTTTCCCTCATGGATATGTTGGAAACCCTTCCCTGCCTGTTTGTGAATTCTCTAAGGAAGGTCGTGTGAAGAAAAGACCTTCTAATGTCATTTTATGACCATAGAAATTAAGGCTTGCAGCTAAGCAACAAGTTCTGTAACGCTCAGGAGTGAGATCAAGAGGAGGCTCTGGCTCTCTGCATCTAGGCAGTTCTGGATGATCCAAGCCCATCCTGAGTTGAGGACTGAGAGTCTGCTGGCTCCTGAGGATCTCAACATGGCATGTGTCCATCATGGTTCCCTACAAGCCAGTGCGCATGTGACCATGGTACTAGTGTTCTTGCAGAGCAAAGCCATGTGATCCTTATAAAACAATTTAAGTCCTTGAACTCAGCAAGTTTAGCTTTTAAGAATTCCTGAATTTCCAGAAAGCCTTTTCTAGTGAATTTTAATGAGAAAACAAATTTAAACACACAAAGCTGCCTCTTTTCAGTTTGAAAATATAGATCTCAAGGGGTGGAGTAGCTTCTAAATTTGGCAAAACTCCATTTCCTGGTTCTCTATAAGTATCAATCATCCCAAACCAGCAACCAGCTATGAATCACATAAATGAGTCTATTTGAAAATTCTTTAATATAGTTTTTGTGTCAAGTCTGGAAAAGCTTGGGGGGCGGGGACATTCTCCTTTAACTATCACAAACGACAATTTTATCTAGGCAAGTGCTTTCTGCTAACTAATTTGGAGAATACAAAAGAGTCCAGAAATTTTATTGAGAGCATGGAAGGTATACTGAAAGAAACATGATTGTATTTGTGAATTTACAACCTGGACATATGTATCTATCACAGCAACAAATAACAGTTAATATTTACAAACATAGGTCCATCCTTGAGGAGAAAAAGGGAGATGTGTGATTTGACACATTCAAAACTCATCAATATGATACACTCAATGTCTCTGATCAGCAAACCGTGTATGGTGGTACACTCTCACAAACAAGAATGAGAACATAGTAAGATCCTGTTTCTTTCCTCTTTTTTTTTTTCCCTTAAGAGACCATCTATACCAGGTACTATATTAGTCCTTGCATAGAGGCCCACTCAATCTCAATTTATCAGTGGCTAGATTAAAATGGATTTGCAATTTATGTAGAAAACAAGTACACTTCTACTAATTTTTCTATAACTGAAACCTGTACATTTTCTTCTAGTTTGAATGGAAGAAAGCAGCCACATTAGCTTACTGGTGTGCTTATCAGTTTTCTCCAGTAGAAGTCACAGTTATTAATGCATTTATTGGTGATATCTGGAATAGTTGTTGGGCCAAAAGCTAGATATTGTTTATTTCCAATATTTAACTTTCAAAAATTATCACAAATATTTTCTGAACAGTATCAGAGTCATTATAATTGGTTTTCTTTACTATAAAATACTGCATTAAAAAATATTATTTCAAGTCACCATCATTTTTGCCACTTTGTAAAAGGTCAGAATTTCCAAGTTAAATTAACCACTGGAGTCTGAATAGAGCTATCAATATAGCTCATACAAATTAGTGATGAGTGTTTCTTTGGCAGGCAGTTTGGAGTATTCTCTCCTATTTTTATAAAATTACCTCAGGCATTGATAAGAATAGTGACCTGTTACCTAACTTTCTTAATGAGCATTAACCAGATGTGTTATTTAAGCAATATGTACACTGTGTGTTTTGTAATAAAGGAATAGATGTTTTCACTCACTAACTTTATACTAATTGGTTTCCAAACTTGACAGATTTTGCATTTGTGAAATTGATCCAGCTAGATATACAGAGCTATGGGGATGAGGACAAACCTCTATTGGATTTTCTGGGTTATGGGTGGAGATTTAAATATTCCATCTCACATGCGTTTTCAGTACTGTAGTCTGATGATAAAATGATGACCATGTGTTAAGTGGTGTGTCCCATACACTGCTTCTTCCGTTCATCATTGTTGTCTTCTTGTGAGAGCCACTGCTTAAGTTATTAAGCATTGCTTCTTTCATCATCTGTCAGCTTGCAGATCCCATCTCTTGATGCTTCTGAAATATGCAACAAATTCTTCTAGTGATTTCAACATTTTGGGAACTACTAAAGACATGCTTTTAAAACTATGAAGTTTTTGTTGTTGTTTTTCAAGACAGTGTTTCTCTGTGTTGTTTTGGTGCCTGTCCTGGATCTCGCTCTGTAGACTAGGCTGGCCTCGAACTTACAGAGATCCACCTGGCTCTGCCTCCCGAATTAAAGGTGTGCACCACGATCACCTGGCTTAAAACTAAGAAGTTTTAAAAATTGTGCATGGTTTATGAAGTTGTAGAACGAGAAGATAACTTTGTTTGTGTAATCAACAGGACTCTAGTTAGTGGTAAAAACAATCTCTGTGTCTCTGTGTCTCTCTGTCTCTCTGTCTCTCTCTCTCTGTGTGTGTGTGTGTGTGTGTGTGTGTGTGTGTGTGTGTGTGTGTGTGTGTGATGTGCACATGTGAATCTGTGCACTTGGATTTATACCACATTATCCTAACATGCATCATCTCAAGCCACTTTTGGATATCTCGTGGTTCACTTCTCTCCTCCTTATTCTTTCCCTGGGTATTTTCAGATCTGGTAGTGAGAGTGAAATAAGAAACAAGTAAGAAAGAGAAATGTGTAAAGTATCTAAAAGCTATCCGAGTATTCTCATTGAGGAGAAATAACCATCAAAATCAGTTATTTCCCATTAGCGGCCACTTCTGAATCACAAAGAAAACAATGTCCTTTTTTTTTTCTCTTTCCTTTTCTTCATCCTCTGTCCTGTCCTTTCCTCCTTCCTCTTATCTTTCATTTTTTCTTGTTTTCTTTATTCTGCCTTTCTTTTAATTTTTACTTTCATTACATGTTCTTTCTTTTTTAGGTTCCTGCTACTATTTTAGATTCTAATGACAAAAAAAAAAAAAAAAAAATAGCACAAAGCAAGTGGGAGACAAGGAGGAAGGAGAACAGGAGAGAGAGGGAATCTCTCATATGGCCTATATTCTTATAGTGAGGCAGTCCTCAAACAAAGTATGTTGAAATTAGTAGAGTTAACCGCAAAACATGTTAGATCATGATCAACACTGAGAAGAAACTATGAAAGAAGAGCTGGGTAGAGTTCAGTGGTACAGCATGTGTTCACTATGTACAAGGCACTGGGTTCATTACCCAGCAGAGAAAATACAAATCAGAAGGGGAAGAAAAGGATTCCCTGGGTGGGTAGAAGGAATTACAAAGCTTAGTAAAGGAAACTTCACTCATTATTTTTATAACTTTTGCAATAATCCAGAGGAAAGGTGGAACTGGCTCCCAGTCTATGGTCAATAAGATATTATAATCCAGGACAAGGGACATGCTGCTGGTACTTTAATCCAGCCATATCACAGAGGTACGGTTTATCTACAAAATTATACATGTTTAATGTATACATCTTGATGAGTCTTGAAATAAGTGATGGCCATCACTACAGCCAATGCCATAAACATAGCCAACATCTCCAGAAGTTCCCTCTTGACCTTGATGACAGTGATGGTGACAATGACTACGATGACATGTACATCATACAGCCATCAATCAGGGAGGCCAACATGACCAAAAGAATTAGAAAGAAGGAAACAACAATCACACACGTGTTATTAGGAGTGTTGGCTTGGCTTTTACAGAAGGAAAGACTGCACAATTTGACCAGAAGAGTGGCCTGCTTTTACTGCCATCTAAAACAACAACTGATTATTACAATGAGACCAGACTGCAGAGGTGAGCCAGAATTGAGCAAGGAAACTAAAAAGCCAATTGGAGGCATCTGCTGATGCTAGTGAGAGAAGATGTATCTTAGATCCAGGCTTAGCATCTGTAAGTGGAAATGACTGAGTCCTTGGTGTATTTTTAGGTGAGCCAATGGAGTTAATTGGTGTTTTGATACAGGCTATAAGAAAAAGAAAATACGTGAACATTAACAGAAGACTTGGGGGTAAATGAAGTTGTTATAATGAATAGAGACCCAACTCTATTAAGGTGCCAAGAACTTAGATGTGTTTGGAAGCAAGTAATTTCAAATATTTGAGTTATTAAATGATAGCTATGTCTGAATACATCCAAGGAGAGTTGTTGGGTAAGATGCTGGATTTACAATTGCAAATTTTTATTTGAATTTCATAGAGAGGGCATCACGAGGGATCTGAACCTGGGGGTCATCAGTATCTTGATGTTTAGGGGCTTAGTTAGGAAGGAAAAGAACAATATGAAAGCTCATAACATAGATTAAGTACAAGGTGGTCCTGGAGGGAGGTAGGAAAGGCAGCCAAAGGATTCATAATGAGAGAGAGCAAACGTGGCAGGGCTCCTTCCCAGTGTTTTCGACCCTTTGCAATGGAGGCTGTAAGTGCTAGCATGGATTGTTTAGTCCTCAAAAAGTCTTTAGGGATGACATTGCTTACTTTGAATATGTTCAAAGATGCTGAGAAGTATACCATATGCAGCCCATTGATATTTTTCTCTTGAGTCTGGATTCAGACACGCCGGATGCAGAAAGCTAAAAATACATCATGCTGAAAAATGGACACACAGAACACTTTGTGTGTGTGTGTTTTTCACAGTTTTCTGTGACATTAAACTAAGTGTGGAGGATAGTGTTCTCCTTCTTCTTGCACTTGCTATGGCTAATGCTGAATGTGTGGGGACGACAAACGTACCATGTGACAGATTGTGGTGTCACACACACAGAACTCTGCCTCCACTGCAGAAATGAACAGAAGGAAAGTATGGCTAAGATAAAAACTATTTATTCAGCTGCAAGTAAGTAGGGTCATAAAGAGGAGATGCCATGTAGAGTTATCTCTGGCGACAAAATCTCCCTCAGGCTGCTCCTTTACACACCATGACCACCAAGTGTACACTTTTTGCTTTACATTTCAAGCTGTCCCCACCAGAATGACAATAGTCAGCTGTATTTGCAAAAGCAACCTGTCTATTGTATTTTAAAAATAGAATTCAACAAAGGTTAACTTTTAGATTCAGAAAACAGGATGTTCTTAGGAAATCCAACAATGATACTTACAATAGCCACAGTCAGGAAAAGAAACAGGGAATCAAGTCTGATAACCTGAGTTCAATCCCCAGGACTCGTACCAAAGCTGAAGGAGGCAGTCAACTTCACAAAGCTGTCCTATGACTGCACACACATGCCATGCACACATGCTTATGTACATACGGACATACATGTACCCACAAAGATACATCATCTATACACATAAGTAAATAATATATACATACATAAATGTACAAGAATTTAAAAATATAGAAGATAGATTGCTTATGTAAACTGTTGAAAATTTGGAAGGCAGAAATACTTGAAGGAAAAGATCCAGCTTCACTGGGAGCTGCCAGGATCTTTGAATATAGGTTTTCTGTTCATGTTTTTAGTTTGATTTCAGCTGAAGTGCTTCAAGTAGAGCACAGACATGTGCTCTACTGTAAGCTACAACCTCAGGCTTTTCTTTTTCTGAAAGTCTTGTTTTGTAGCCTGCCTGTTCTTGAATTCACAGCCTCTTGCCCACCTCTCACTTGGTTCAGAAGCTGAAGCTGTTCTCCTGTTCCTCTGGGGCACTGAGCCTCCTTCCTTGGGGACTAATGGAGGATGGCAAGAGATGCAGATATACATCATGTTACTTCTTCCAAGAATGTCATCCATTAGCTGTAGAAAAGAAAATTTTGATAGATTGTGTGCGAATTTTTCAGTAAAATGAGTTTCAGCTGTTGTAGGAAGCTCATGCTTTCTTTGTCTCCAATGCTGTAGGTGTGTCCTAGGGAGACAGTATGAATGACAGACCACTTGGACAGGGGGAAGTGCCTTTCCCAGCTCTCTTCTTGCCTTCTCACTGGTCCCTATGGCTGCCTGACTCTCTCTTTCTGACTTTGCTACACAATTTCCTCCCCCTTTTCTTAGTGATGGTGTTAGGTATTTGGAATTGTTAGGTTCTCCTCCAATAACTCTTTCATAAAAATTTCCCACAATAAGTAAGTTATATTCTTCCTCAAGCTGAGTGAAGCCATGTTTCTCACCCCTTGTTTCATACTGATGCAAGGTATAAAAACTGATATTCTCACTTATTTATGTTTGCTGTGATGAACATTTGTTCTAAGTGGTTTGTGTGCAATGGCATTTGAATTCTAAGGCTTGGAGTACCATCTGTGAGGTCCAGACTAGTGACAAACATCTAAAAGTATACTTTCAAAGTAAATTTGTGAAGAACATCTCTCACTCGATTCTTGGTTATTGCTCTTAATAAATATTAAATAAAATGCCCAGAAAACTTGAGCTTGACTCCTCTTATGAAAACAATGTCAATAAAAGAAGGTTGAAATCTGTTCAGTTTTATATGCCTTTTACTGAGTTAAAAGGTGCTATTGTGCCAAGTGATTACCCTGAAAACACACATACAAGTAACATCATATAGACTGACCAGGCTATACTTAGGGGATATATATGTATAGGCATGTACATATATGTAAACCATAACAATTAGTGAAAAAGAGATCATGAATCTGAAAGAGTGGGAGGGGCATATGGGGGGATTTTGAGGGAGGAAAGGGAAGGGAGAAATGTTGTATTTACGTTATCATCTCAAAAGACAGTTGCTGTAGGTAGCAGCTGCTGGGAGAGGCAAAGTCAGTTTCTTCACTGGTGGATTGACCACCCTCCAGCAAAAGCTCCACATCCAAAAAACTTCTATTATATTTAATGTTGTTGCCATGATTGCTTCTCAACATTATACTGCAATAATTAGCAAAGGTAATAATAGAAGAAATGGAAACAGGAGATAAACTACAAATAAATGAGCAAGATTTATAATAGTGAAGATACAGGCTAAATATTAATCAATAAGTAAATGTGTAAAATTTTACATTATAAAAGTACAAAGAAATATTATATACTAATAAATGAGTGTCTTAGGTAACATTCGTTGGGATGTCAGTAAGTGGCTGGCATTTTCTAAGCATTTACTTGATATATGCTCATTTTCCTGTTTCAGAGGCCTATTGGAATGAGATATTTAAATTGACAGAAAATCTGTTTTATTTCACTTGTATAACAGTGGCAAAAATGTGAAGACCTGGTAAGAATGAGTGTTGGTGCAATATACTTGTGTATACATGTACGTATTACACACATGCATGAATATGTATGAAATAGAACCAGAAGAGGCTCTGATTAAACACTGATGTGGTGACAGATCAAAGGTTCATGCCTCTGTTAATAACTAGGGACAATTTTACAGATTCATGACTAACAACATCAAATTGCTGAGAGTAATGGATATGCACAGCAGTAAGTCCTTGACAACACAGTTCCAGAGAGCCCTGCGTCAGGACCTTTAGGGATAGACTGCAGGACTACCCTTGAGCCACATCCGCAACCCATCAGTGCTTTGAAATGCCAGCAGGAAGTGAGTTGGTGGCTGTGTGAAATGTAACCTACTTCACAGAATGCTTTGGTTGGTGAAGAGAAAGCAACAATAAGACTGTTAGATAGAAGGAATGGAGAGTTTTCTATGGGAAAGATGTGGTAAGATTTTGGGCTTTGTGAAAGCCCAAGGAGATGAAGGATTAATGCCCTGGAAAGATGAGAAACAGGGTTCCCTGTATATACAACATCTGGGAGAAGGCTGGGAAGCAATGGGTTGGGAGCACAGGTAGAGAACTGTGCCTTGAACGTGAAAAGCAATAGGAAGTTGAACAAGTCATCTCCCAGAAGACAGGGAGACAGATGGAACAAAGAAAAAAGCAGGGAGTGCTATCCCGCTGTGTTTCCAATCAGCCTTTCCCAGAAGTGATTCTCGGCTAGGAAGCCAGGGAGCAGACAGGTGGTCCAAAGTCTACTGGGTAAAGTTAACACATAGCTGTTTGATTATTCAGATCTGAGTTTTAGGACAAATAAAAGATGGAGTGTAGATTAAAAGTAATTACTGCAAATTTAGGAGTTGCATCCAGTTGCCCAGACACCGGTCTCTTGACCCATATTTCTCCCTCCCTCAGTGAGCAGAGCTGGAGCACTGCCTATATGGAGTCATTCTAGCACCAATAAGCTGAAGCAAGAGAAGAGCTTCAGAGAAGTCCCCTGGGTGTTGTACTGAGGCTAAGCTTGTGGTCATGTGCACAGGATCTTCACAAAGGAGGAGTCCAACTCTCAGATACCCCAGCAACAGTCATAATTAATGACTGGTGACGATCTGATGCTCTGCCTTCCTCTTCAAGCCATTATACGTTCTCATTTTTAAATTATTGTGCATTTCCTTCTCTTGTAAAGATGTACTCTTCTTCCAGGGGCTTCCTTCTTTGCTCACTGATGTTGCCTCAGTGTGGAAAGCATCTAATCCGATCCACTGATAGATTAATTCAGCTGGTCCAGAACGCTTTCTTTATTTATCACACCTGTACAAAGAACACTTCAAGGTGAAGTTGACAATTCTGACAACATTCTCCAAGCCAGCAATGTCATAAACCCGTTGTTCCTTCACTTGTAGTAAAGATCCAGAATAGCATAGAACTCAGGAAAGTCTGGCCTCAGAGCTGAAGGCTGAGATCAAGTCAGTGTGTGTAGTGGTTCTCTACCAAACAAACAAACAAACCTCTTAAAGGATTTTTCGGACAGTAGCAGCAGTGATGGGAAAAGGAGAACAAGAGAACAAACCACATACAGTCGATTGGAGAGTGAACTTCGTGATCTACCTGTGTACATCAATGTTTATGTGGGTCTCTGGACATTTGTGTTTGTGACTATGTCCATTTTTACACTGCCCCAAACAAATATCCTGGAGAGATTCCCAAGGTGGCTGCTGGGGGAGTGCTGGGAACATTGTAACTCCTTGAGGCCTTTCAGCAGCTCTAGGAAATCCTCAAATTTTTGTTTGTTTGTTTTGTTTTGTTTTGTTTTCAGGTGAAAATAAAAACGAGAATGAAATACTGTGGGGTAGTTTGTTCCAAGATGAGTAGGGCTCTGGCAATTTGAAGAGCCTAATCCCACCCTGGAAGTTTCAGAGTACATGTGGACCTTGAGTCTGGTCTTGAACTTACAATCACACAAAGGCCCATGCCATCAGCCATTAGAGACAGTACTGAGGGAGGAAACGGGTCGCAGTCCTACTCATTCCCTTAATCCTAAGGATAAAAACTGGCTCCAGTGGTTTCCATAGCTGCATGGAAAGTGTTTGGGAAGAGAGCAGAGGAAGGTGGGCTTTACAGCTGCCATGTGGTGGCTGGGCCAATCCCTGAAGGCTTAATTTAGAGAAAGGGTTGCCATGCCTAATCTGCTGTAAAGGGAAAGTTGCCCTATGGGGGTATTTGTAACTATTTGGGTAAAGGCAAGTTAATAGAGTGTCAGAGAAAATGTCAGGCCCCCCACATGACACGAAGGGAAACATTCAATTTCTTTTCAAGCTCTAGTCAGCAGCAACTAACCTAGTTTTCTTGTTTTTTGTTTTTGTTTTTGTTTTTGTTTTTGTTTTTTCATTTTGTCAAAGTAAGAGAAAGAAAAGTCCTTCTTTGCTACCATAGGGGGGGAAATAAAGAAAGAAACAAAAGAGCCCTGAAGGCACATACAAGACAGCAGAAGCTCCCTAATCAAGGGAAAGATACGCAGAGTTTCAAGGCCACTGAAAATAAGTCAAGTCTCTCGGATTATTAATAATTACTGGAAGAAATCATGCAAGGCTTTGAAAAAATGAGCTGCCCACGGATCACTGTTGAATAAAATGTTACTACACAAGCAAAGAGTCAGAATTGCATAAATAATGACAAGGACACAGACAGAGGCAAGGGGCAGCCCAGAGCCAAATGCTGTGGGGAAGAATGGCCCACAGGACACCAGGGAGGCTGTGAGAAGTCAGAGAACAGAAGAATAAAAGTGGGGACAGCATGCAGGGGGGAGTCTTCTCTCCAAACACTGGACACCACAACCGTCTGCCTCACAGCTTCCTCTGCTAGGCTAACCATAGGCCTTGCAAGTCCACTCTGTCTCACGGTCTCGAGGCCAGGAGGACCTTTGATTGCCTCACTTAACAGAACACACCGTAAGTTAAGCTGCATTCCTTCCCAGGCTAAGGGATAAAAAGGCCCCAATCATCTACGTGCTTTTTGGACTCTTCCTCTTCAATCCCAGAATAATATTGATCTATGGGATCCAAGAAGAAAACTATAAAATCCCACAAGACAGAAGACAACTAGTCCCTTTGTCCTCAGCCTTCTCTGAGCTCCAGATGACAGCCAACATCAAATGGCCAGTCCTGTGATTGAGTCATTTAGCAAAAGAATCAATAGGTGCCAAGAGGCGAAAGGCCTGGAGCATGCTGCTGAGTGGACACCACACAGCAGAGGTGTTTCAGGCCACTAAATTTTAAAGGAGCAATTTTATACATATCAATACATCACCAGAAGAGGACCACAAAGAAAATTATTTACTTAGTCAGAGTTAACCAGAGATATTTCTGCAGTCTTCCAAGATGAAGAATTTTCATTTTTTATCAGCACACCATCTTGGGCCATGCATGGTTTTATGCAATTGATAACCTCCTCTACATTTGCCAGGGGAGTTTGTACTGGAGTCTCCAGGACTGTCCTACCACCACAAGCTTCTTGGTAGTCTTTATTAAAACCTAGTTTAACTAATACCTTTAAAGTTGTTATGATTGTGTGTGGGCAGTGTGCACATGGAGGTCAGAGGACAGCCTGCAGGTGTTGATTCCCATTGTCTACCATGTGTGGTCTTAGGCTGAACTCAGGCTGCCAGCCTTGGCAGAAAGCTGCTTTCCAGGTTGAACCATCTCAGTGGCCCAGGAGATACTCAGTCAAAGTCTTAGTTCACTCTTTATAAGAAACAACTTCAAATAACAATAAGCAAGAGCCTTCCTGATGTGTTGCCAGTGTTCTTTATCAAAATTCTAATTCGTCTGTTCCACTTTGTCAGGTGAGTGGCATACAATGTTCAGTTGGGTTTGTGAACTGTGCCTGAGACATTTTCCCACAGAACAGAGAACAACGTTAGCAAGATGTTCAACCTAGGTTTTTGTGTTACTATAGTTAGTATTCAGAGGGTGTGTGTGTGTGTGTGTGTGTGTGTGTGTGTGTATGTGTGTGTGTGTATGTGTGTGTGTGTGTACATGTGCACCTGTGTTTGTATGTGTGTTTGTGGGTGTGTGTGCACATATGTGAATGCATGCATGTTTATGTGTGTGTGTTTATATGTAGTACATAATTGACTGAGCAGCAGTCTAGGGAAGACCTTGTCAGTGCTACTGTGTGCTAATACAGGTGTGGACATTAAGGAAAAGGTGAAGATCAGAATAGCAAGCAACATATACATTTCATAGTGTTGGTATATATAGGAAAAAAATAAACCAAAAGGGCAGTATTATAAGGCAGGATTAGGTTGAGATTGCTATTTCATCAGATGTTCAAGAGAGACTCCTCTGGCATAATAGTATCTAACAGAGATATTCAGGAAGTGAGCGTAACTCAGGTGGGTACCTGGAAGAGCATTTAAGGAAAGCACTGGACATTCAGTGTGTTTGAGGGAAGCAAGGACTTTATTGTGACAGAAATAGAGTATGTAATCTATTTGGTGGACGGAATGTTGGGAGGCTGAGACAGAGAATGTGAAAATCTAGAGTATTTTAGGGACCATTGAGAAGATTCCAGCTTTCTTGAGCACAGGAATTAGAAATATAATTAGTTACCATATGACAGTGTCTTGGTAAATGACAGTCTGCATATAACACCAAGGTTCCAAAAGAATACTGTGGGATGTTGGAGCCACTTGAGTTCATGGAAATATACCTACAAAGCTTACACAATGACGCATTTCTCTGACTAACCACATTAAGCGTATGAAGGATTGCATGTATATATATGATTGGGATGAATGTTTGTGCCCCTGTCTCCTCCACTGGGGTATATTGAAGGGGACTTTGGAAAGCAATTAGCATTAGATTACATTATCAAAAGGGTACCCTCCTGGTGGGGTTATAGACCAGAGCTTGCTCTCCCTTCACAAACCCTGAGAGAAAACTGTGAGAGGACAGCAAGAATTCAACCATCTATAGGTTTCTCACCAGAGCCTAACCATGCTGGCTCCCTCATAAACACCCAGCACCTAAGAACTATGAGAAAACAAACATCTGCTGTCTAAGCCACTCAGTTTGTGGCATTTTGTTATAGTAGTCTGAGATAGCCAAGACAATACAGCAACAGCCATAGTGCTGTACAGGATAACCCAAGATTAATTAACTGTGACATTGAAATATAACTTTTTTCAAAGCTTTCTTCTTCAATCCACTTCTACTTCCACCTTCTGGGGACAAAGGTGCTAACTGCAGAGTCCACTGCCTGAAGTAGCTGAGTGGCTGGTTTCAGTTACTACTACTTTTCCAGTTGTATTCCCAACGCTTTATTTTTGTACAAATCCAAGTAAGAGCTCAGGCTTAGAGAGGTGAGCCTATCTCTACTAGTTGGAAGGTCTTCTCTACTGGGCCCATTACAAATTTTATTTGTGGCTATTCTACAGATTGCCCTGGCCTGAAGGATAAAAATAGTATTCTTAGATGCCTATGGTTCTTACCTGTTCTGAAGAAACAATTCTATCTACAGCTGTTTGTCTATTTAGTTACAGGTTTTCTAAATTGTTTTGTTTTTCTCATCATCAGATATTTTCTTTCTTCTTTTCAGGGTTTGGCTAGCTAATGATTTCACACTTAAGCAACCATAGGCACAGTTTCCTGCTGCTGTCAATGCAGGTTCACATAATTGAATGGTAATTGTCAGTGTCTTCTGCAAATACTTCCCACTCAGCTGGTTCTCTGGGCTCTTGATGAGGCTCTATCACCTTTATGATCCCTGATGCCCTCATTCAGTTCTGTGTTTTATAGGAGTGATCTCCAACTGCAGAATGGTAGAAAGTTCAAGAATACTGAGTCTCACTTGTCCTTTGACTGTGGTTTGCATCTTGAGCATCCCTGAAAGGCTTATGTGGTGAAGGGATGGTTCCAATCTGATACTGGGAGTGGCTAAAATCATTAAGAGCTGGAACCTAACAGGAAGGCGGTTTAGGCCATTTTGTGTGTACCTTTCTCTTTTTTGCTTACCATATGGGTAAAATGAGCAGCTTTGCTTTCCAATACTCCTTCCATAAAGGGCCTTAGCAAAGACCCAAAGCATCTCTGTGGCACAGATACTTTTCTAGATCCCTGAGACCTGTACCAGCTTTCTGCCTGAACAAAGAGGTCATTTGCCAGTTTTAACTCAAGACTGCTTTTTAGAAGGGAAAATTATTGTCTTGTTGGCTGCATCTCTAGAAGACAGACAAGACACTGCCAGATCCTTCCTCAAAGGCTTGCTGTTCACAGCCCCAGAATCACATAAGGTGTAGCTAAGGCAGAAAGATTGCTTGGAAGCTTGGTAGTCTTTGGCTCCAAGCCATAGAACCATCTCTGTAAGAAGCTTCTAGTATCTTCAAACTGAAAGACCAGTAAGACTACAAATTGTCATGTGGATCCACAGCAGGATCCTAACAATGAAATACTTTATCATTTGGAAGAGTAATGCCTCCCAGAAGATAGGACTGTGCAGTGGATATCTCAGGAAACCAGGCCCACAACACTAACGTGAATTCATAGTATTGAGGCTCTAAATGTGTATTTTTCAACTACGTTTTTCTTTTAATCATACATGAAGCTTTAATTTTATATTTATGAACTTTTGAAAGAAACGTCTGAAGAAAAGTTGACAGATTTATGAAAATTTCATCACATTTTTAAATAGATACTTTTATTGAGAGAAGGAAAGCGCTTGTTCCTTCCTCTCTGTCTGTCTCTGGCTCAGTTGTATTGGATCCTACAGCAGAAATGCTAGCCTGCTATACAAAGAAGCAAACAATCCTGAAAGTTTTATTTGAGATCATTTGGGGGGTGCGGGGTTCAAGACTGGGTTTCTCTCTGTAGCTTTGGAGCCTGTTCTGGAACTCACTCTGTAGACCAGGCTGGCCTTGAACTCATGGAGATCTGCCTGCTTCTGCCTCCCAAGTGCTGGGATTAAAGGATAATTTTACAAAGTGTATAATTTTGAACTTTCAAGTTTGATTGATCTGGCATTATTCTTTATTCTCTGTGTAGCATTTAACTATTTACTTGACCTCATTAAACCTCAGTTTTCTTATCTGAGAAATCAAAATGTCAAAAGTGTCTATCTCTTAGGGATAGCTATAGAATTAAATAAGTAAACTAAACCTAAAGCATTTAGCAACAACCAGACACAGAATTGTTGTCCATAAATGCTATATAATATTGTTAGAACTATTATTATTAGGGTTATCATGTATTTCCATAATATTATTCTTTAAGATTATAAATAACAATATAATAAAACACTTTGTTTAGTTTGTAGGTACAAGCTACAGTCAAGTTACTTAGTCTTTCTTATATCCCATATTTATCATCGAGATTTCTAGACACACAGTGGATTTCAGCATCTACTTCCAGAAGCTATTTCTAGATAATCTTTTGCTGACCTGATGATAACATTTGATAGAAAGGGTCTTCTGCCTTTCTGGATCTGCAGACTAAAGTTTGGAATAGCAAAGCTCTGATTCTTCCCTTTCATCATTGTGTAACCACATTCTCCACTTAAGTTCACACAATCAGAACTGGCATTGAATATATACTAAGAACATACCTAGCAACAATAACTCATTATAATATAAACCCTTCATGCACAAGTCATGTAATAGCAACTTCAATGATTTCTAAATATAAATAGTTGCCTCTAGATTTGTACCCCTTTCTAGCTAATAAGATCCTTATTTATGTTAAATGATCCAATCCATTCATTAGTGTTCCTTAAAGGCAATTAAGCATGTAGGTATCATTTTCCTTACATATTGAAACTGTGAGGTTTAAATTTAAATGGGCTTTAGAGATGCTTTAATAAAAAGAAAAAAACAGTACACAGTAAATGGTAATGACAAAATTAAACTTTCAGGCATAAAAGGCATGGCCCTGACTATATAAACATGCCCTCACAGTATATAGACCACTGGGAAGGCAGACTTTTCAAGAAGCTATTATGAGAAAAGTCATTGCCCTAAATTTACAATACTAAAATTCAATGTGTATGCTCTTCCTGTCCACTTCCTATGTATAATTCAAGTGCCTGTTGACCTTCAGGGGCTATACTCATCACTCTACAGACAGTCTATATTTCTTGCTGTTTAAATAACAGAAAAACTTGATGGAGTTTCAAGGATTTACACTCCATGAAACTTCCACCAACCTAGCTAAAATCATTTCCGTATTAGTTGACATGGTGGAATATTTACACTGCTTATTTCTAAGAGGAGTATAATAGCTGTGGAATGGTAATGGGTCATTTAAATGATCTAATGGGTTGAACTTTGACTAAAAAATGTATGTGTTAGAAGAATTCTTAACAGATAATCTTTACAAGAGCCCAGCCATACTATTTCCTGTATCAAGAAGCCACAGGAAGCGGTTCATGTTTAAGTGGCCGCAGGAATTTGCTAGGTTGTTTTTGTTTGTTTTGTTGTGTTGTGATACAGAACAGGCATAGTATGTCTTTCAAATTTTCTTATGTAGGTGCTAGAGAGATGGTCCAATGATCAAGAGAGCATACTGTTCTTCCAAAGGACCTAAGTTTGGTTCCCAGCACCCATTTAGAGTGGCTTACAACCACATGTAACTCCAGCTCCTGAAGATCTGACATTTCCAGCCTTTATGGGCACTCTCATCCATGACCCCACACACATGCACACATAGATAGACACAAATATACACATAATTATAGATAGATAGATAAATAGATAGATAGATAAAAACTTCCAAAATTTATGAACATGTGGTCCACAACATGAACTGAACTAAATCATCTTTTGTGTTTCAGAGTTAGAATTTAGACAGAGAAATTAATTTTGAAACTACAATGTAGTTACTTTAAAATGACTGTTTTATTCACACAGTTAAGGACTAGGACAGGAAATAGTGTCTTTCCCAAACTTTCAGCTTTTTACTATTTTCAGTTTATATTTTTAGGGCCTATTTTCAATGGCCTGTCTAGACATAAACATGAAGATACACATTGCATTCATTGGCAGGGTAGGGGAGGCAGTGATTTAAATGCTTATGACTGATTCTCACTGCGGAGCTTCTCTGAGTGCTAGCACCTGGCTATCCATTTATTGGCAGCATGGCTTTCTGGTCGCAGGCTCCCAAGTAACATGATGAGAATGGCAGAATGGCTTAGCCAACATCTGCTAACATCAGTTACTGAAAACACCATCAAGGCAAGTCTGCATCTAGGAATCTTGAAATCACCATGAAGGTGAAGATTTTCCAAGGGGAATCCTGCTCATCTCAAGCTATAGTTGGACACTTTCATCAGCTATTTAGTGGACAACACCACAGTTTTCTCTATGTCCCCTACCTGGGTGACACTCTTTGGCATGCCCACCCCCATGCTTGGACTGGCTACATATTATTATATTAGTACTGCAATCCCCTTTGCCACTTCCTCATGCAGCATCTGGACCTGCACTACTGTCTAGCTGGAGGACAAGAGTTCAGTAGTCACTAGTATGGGGTCAGCAGTGTCACGGGCCTTCACTAAGTTGCAGCACTAATGTTAGCAGTGCCTGAGCTGCATTATGGGGCCATCATTCTTACTGTAGGAGAAGCCGCATAACCAGCTCTCAGACCCAATACTGTTTGCATCACAACTCCTGGAACATCTGGAATATCTTCAGTGTTGCCTGAGTCATAGGGACAGTATGCCTCTCCAGTTGTGCCACGTTATAAACTGTGACCCAATTAATTATCATGGAAAAAGAAGCTGTAATAAGACTACATTACAGTGGCAAGCTATAATCAAAATCAACATAGTTTGACAAACTAACATCTTCAAGAGAAAGTCGCTTATTAAGGAAGCCATAAAATAAAAGTGATATTTGATCCACTATATATGCAAGTCATATCACAGAAGCAAAAGAAATAAGGAAAATTAAAGTGATACAACACCTTTGAATTCTCAATTCTACAACAAAAGATTCCTAAAACAAAATGGATGAAATGCTTGATAAGAAATTTGAAAAAATCATTATGAGAAACCTCAATATAGCACAAATAAATGGTTACACAAAATTAAGATATAAGTGAGAAATTCACCAACAGAATAGAGATTTTAAAAGAACCCAACAGAAACTTTGTAAATGAAGAGCTGAATAGTCAAAGAAGAATGCAGTTGGAAGTCTCAACAGCAGACTGTTGAGAGGAGACTATCTGAACTGGAGAAGATGCTTCTAGAAATATTCCCGTCAAGAGAGAAAGAAGGTAGAGGAGGGCAGGAGGGAAAGCAGGGGAAGAGGAGGAGGAATGAATGACAAAGAGGAGAAAATAAAGGGATATTCAAGGCCTACAGGACTTCAGTAATCAAATAAATATGTACATTTTAAATAGCCAAAGATGAGAAGAATAAGGTTAAAGATGTAGAAAACTTATTGAGTGAAATATTTTCAGAAGCACACAGCTCTTGTGCCAAAGAGCTGAACATGAAGAGAATTAAAAGGAAGTGGGTTCTCCAAACAACCAAAGAAAATTCAACAAAGTGACAGGAATAATTCTTTAGCTTTTAATAATAACTTTGAATATAAACAGATTACATTCTCTAGTAAAAAATATGGGGGCTGGTGAGATGTTTCATCAGGTGAACATTGCTACCAAGTTTCATAATCATTGTTTAATCCCCAGCACTCCTATAGTAAAAGAAGAGAATTGCCTTCTACAGTGTGTTCTCTGACTGCCATGTGCATTCCTGATATGAGTACTGCAGCACACACACACACACACACACATACACACACACACAAATAAATATAATAGTTTTTTAATAAAATACAAGTGGATGAAAAGTATTAAACAGAAGCAAAAATAAGAATAAGATTCAAAATTATGTTGCCTACAAAAATCTCACTTTACTGCAAAAGACATTCTCAGGTAGAGAGGGAGAGGATTGAAAACACATCTCAAAAGTAAAGGGCAGCCTAACGTGAACCCTCATGGCTATACCTTTGTCCCATGTCATAGGATTTAAGACAAAAATTGAAAAGTGACTAAGATCATGAAAAATGTTGAAGCAATGAACTTGTACAATGAGTAAGCAATGAGTTTCCATCTTCTCACTCTCTACCTGGGAATGTCTTTTGCAGTAAAGTGAGGTTTTTATAGGCAATATAATGTTGAATCTTATTTTTGCTTCTCTTTAATACATTCATACACTGTATCTTTAAAAATGTTGTATTTATTTATTTATTTGTGTGTATGCTGCAGTACTCTTGTATCAGGAATGCACTTCAAGGCCAGAGAACACACTGCAGGAGTCAATTCTCTGTAAAATTCTCTGTATACCCACTGTTGAGCTGTGTGCATCTAACATCAGAGCATTGGCTTTTATAAAACAAACCTGTATGATCTACCAGGCTTATCCAACCTTTTGACATTATGACATGATGTCGTCATCTATAATGTTCATGCTTAAGAAATGTGTAATTAAGTTACGAATAAAATCACATAATGCTTCAAGAAAGTTTACAGTTTATGTTGGTGCCATATTCCTAGCTGTCTTGGAATGCATGTGGTTCATGCTCTATAACTTGGACACATCTGAAAGGAGAGTGATGATCTCCAACACAATTATAAAAAGTAACTTCAACGCTTCATGGAAAACATTACCACAGAACCATCAAAGTTAAATTATATGACCTTAGCAGACATTTACAGTTTATTCTACATCCTCTATGTGATGTACTTTCTCCTCATCAGTGAAAAGAAAAAACAATATATATGACCACAAAATCAACCCCAAAGAAATTTTCATTAATGAAATCACATACTGTATTTTTTCTAATCACTTTGGCCAAAAAAAAAAAAAAAAGCTGTAAGATATTTTTAAAATATATATAAACACAAACAAATGGAACAATGCATATTTAAATTGGCAATGAGTCACTGAAAGAGTCTGGAGGGAATTTATGGGGGACATATATGTGCCTCTGCATGTGTGTGTATGGCTGTGCTCACCCATAGAGGTGCATGTTGAAGATAGATATTGACATTGAAATGTCTTGTTCAGTCTCTCTCTGTGGTGGTGGTAAAAGAAATACATGCACACATACATATATTTTTAATACACAAAAACATATGCATGCATGTGCACATAACACACATCCACACTCATACACACAAATATGTATATATATATATACATAATTTTGAGACAAGGTCTCTCACTGGACCTCAGGCTTGCTGTTTGAACCAGATTGGATGCCAGTCAACTCCTAGCATTGACTTGTCTCTGACTCCACCTCTACCCAGTACTATCATTAAGGATGCATGGTGCCATACCTGACTTTTCTGTGGGTTCAGGAGAAAGACTCCACAAGGACGTTTTTTTTTTTTTTTTTTTTTTTTTTTTTAAAGTAAAAAGAAAATCTCACTATATGGAAACTTTGCTGCAACAAAATACAGGAGATAACAGCTTGAAAGACAGCAAGATTTTCTTTGACTCATGGTTCCATGGTTATTTGGCCTATTTTCTTGGGCCTGAAGCAAGGCAGAAAACTGTGGCCAGAAACTTCACCTCATGGAGGACAGGAAGCAGAGGAAAGCAGGCAAAGAGGGAGGGAGGAGAGACCTCACCATTCCAAGCACGTGCTTCTTGCCTTGAAACACGCATATGCACACAGTAGATTCCAGATACGGTATTGTCAACTGGGTTCTTAGCTTATGGAACCTATTTATAAGTGTAGATGCTGAAACAAATTACATCTTGAAAACTGGCCTTCTCTAACCAGCAAACACGGTTGATATTCTTGTTATTTCTCTTTTCTTTCTTTCTTTCTTTCTTTCTTTCTTTCTTTCTTTCTTTCTTTCCTTCCTTCCTTCCTTCCTTCCTTCCTTCCTTTCTTCCTTCCTTCCTTCCTTCCTTCCTTCCTTCCTTCCTTCCTTCCTTTCTTCCTTTCTTCCTTTCTTTCCTGTAACTCTCTTTGTAGACCAGCCTGGCCTCAGATTCACAGAGATCCACCTGACTCTGTATCCCGAGTGCAGGGATTAAATGCGTGTGCCTCCCAAGTACTGGGATTGAAGGCATGAGATCCCAAGTGCTGTTACTAAAGGTGTGATCCACCACTACCTGGCCTCTATGGTTAACTAGTGGCTAGCTCCACATTCTGATCTCTATGCAAGCTTTATTTGTCAGAGCACAAACAAAATATTACCACACTAGTGTAATTTAGTTTTTCTGGAAAAAACCAAAAAAGACAAAAAACTATTTCTAAGGAGAACAAAACAGTCTGTTCCAGATTAATTGCAACAAAAGCCATAATAGTAATATATTGTATTGTATTTCAGACTTAATTTTAAGGTCCTGGTTTCAATTGTGTAAGAGTAAGAATCCTATAGAAATATGACTGGGGAGGGGGATGAAGAGGGGAAGGAGGAGGGAGAGGGACTTTGAGACTTTTTTAGTATCCTTTTCTGTACACCTTTCCAAGCATGACGTGATAGCTGCCTCTTGCCAATATTATTCCTATTTAATCATTTTTATAGGAATTAAGTTGCCAAAGTTTTCATTAAACATCCCCTAAATATTGGAAAAATACAGACTTTGTGGTCATATTTAATTTTCTGTTCTAGAAAAAGGATTATGTAAAGACTCTCTGCACTCATACATTCAAAGCAAATGGGAGAAGTGGGCTGCTTTCCTGGTAGTCTACAAAGCCATCAAATTTAACCTTGGGACACCTGGAATGAAATGTCTTTTGATGGGAAGTATCAGAGAAACTCACCCAATTTCAGTAGAAATCCAAATGAAAATATATGTTTTGGTCCTTTCCTAAACAAATTACTTTAAAAGAAAAATAAGCACGTGGGAATTTGAGTAACCAAATGGCTAACCCTTTAGGTACTAGTTTTGGTTACCATATTTCACCGTGATTTTTATTTAGGATAACCAGACAGTTTAACTGTAGTGAAGAGATCTCTTTCATTCTGCAGTGTGTTGCTAACTAGCTATGTTTTAGACACAGGAAATGGGATGTGTTCACATCTGTAATACTGAGAGGGTAGCAATTTTCAAAATAGAGTCAATGCTGATCTGGTTTTTTTTTCTCTTCTTGTCATCCTGGATAGATTTTCTGAGAGACTAATGAAGAGAGCAGAGGAATAGATAACTCCAACAAGAGACTGTCAGTATGATCCTTGATAGGTAGGTGGACTTTGCACCCTCTCTTACAAAGAAGCAGAGACCTGTGAGCTGAGGAGTGTAAGAAGTATTTTTTTAAGCTGATAAAGCACAATATACCCAAACTGCAACCCAAGGTTTCAGAAAATGGAAAACACACCATAGGCAGGTCCATTGCCTTTATGCTTTTAATTATGTCTTTGTCTCTTATTGGGTTCTTGTTTTGTTTCCTTTTTGCAGCTGCTTACATTTCCTGCTCTTTACCACCTTCTTTGAGGCTGCCACTGGCACTTCCATAAAACATCCTAATGATCCCCTGTAGAGTTCCAGCAGAGAAAGGTCTGCTAATGTTTCCATTATGACCCTGGCTTCCCAGATCCTAGATCACAGTGATCTTAATTTGCATTAGACCATGGAGAACATGCCACAGGGTCTTGGGAGTAATATTTTTGGTGCATTTGAAAAAAAAACACGTAGCTTAACTTGCTTCACAGCCCTATCGCCAAATGTACTGAATCTAGTTACAGTAGTATTTGCTGGCGTGTTAGCTGGGTAACTTCCATAAAAATTAATTGAAATTACCTGAATGAAGCCTCAAGCGAGGCTTTGAAAATAGACACTAACCTTGTCATTGCCTGGTTCTCCTTTTACCCTCTTCTCTTTTCTTAAATAACAGCTATGGCTGATGAGCTAGAGTGTCACCTTACAGATGAAGGTAGAATGGCACAGTAATTAAAAACCAACTGTACTTTGTTTTAATAAAATACTCCAATAGAAGCACAAGATAAAGCAATCGTTGTG
Source organism: Onychomys torridus (assembly GCF_903995425.1). Lineage (NCBI taxonomy): Eukaryota > Metazoa > Chordata > Mammalia > Rodentia > Cricetidae > Onychomys > Onychomys torridus. The sequence continues at coordinate 3,347,227 of NC_050447.1, read as the reverse complement.
AAATGTCAAGGTGACCGCGGGTAAGCCTAAGAGGAAGGTGTAAATGTCTGTGGCAGGGAGACCCTGAGGAAAAAAAAAAAAAAAAAAGAAAAGAAAGGAAATTTTGGGAACAAGATTCAGTATGTGCCCCATTTTTAATTTTTTTCTGTATTATTTTAGCCTTCAATTACTCTTCGAGTCAGTGTAATAGTCTCTTCAATTCTACCTTCATCTGTAAGGTGACACTCTAGCTCATCAGCCATAGCTGTTATTTAAGAAAAGAGAAGAGGGTAAAAGGAGAACCAGGCAATTGCAGCTAAACTCCCATTTTCGAGAAAGTAAAAGGGATGCTTGGTTGACAGTGTGAGTGTTGCAGACAGAACTGGATTTGGATCCTGTCTCACTATGTACTCGGTGAAATTTGGGACAATCTTCTCAATTTCTAAGAGTGTCACTGATAAACCTTCAAGTAAAGGAATTCAGGCTCACTCTTGCAGGCCTCTTATACAGAAAAGGTGACATTGATACATCCAGTACATCAAAGAACTTAGAATATGCATCTCCCACTTAGTTCCTTCAATGATACAGGCTTATGCAATGCTTCAGTGGTTAATTGTTAAGATAAAATTAAAACATATGTGTTCTGTGAAGTGCATGCAGCTCATAAATAAAGCCCTTCCCCAAGCCTTAGGTTTCTCTCTCAACACCACACAAAGAAAAAAATAATGAATTTTAAATAAAGAAATGTGTTAACACTTAATATTTTATTGCTCACAGCTAAAGATAAGTCATCAAATACTTATGTAATTTTACTGTAATTCAAACTAGAAAGTGTTATGAGAAAGAATGGTGATTTCAGACCAAGCATTATTTGAAGAACAGAAGAATGGTTATCTCAAGAGATGGGATTCCTCTCTTGTAAAGGCATTTAGGAAAATGTGGGGGAAACAAGGGAAATTAGGAGTCTGTTCCAAAAACTACGGGAAAAAGCTTGTTGAATCTACTGCAACTCATACAGAAAACAAAATATACAGGAGGAAATGCAGAGTGGGAAGATCCAGATAACATGAAATGATGACTTTCTCCTCACATTCTGTCAATCACTTTTAGTGAGTTACTTCACCTTATTAGAACCCACTTTCCAAACAGAACGTCTTACAGGATGTATTCTGCCAAAATCACTTTAGGAAATGTCCAGGTTATAGTTTAGTTAAATATCCAGTTTCTCCTAGAACAGTCTCTGTTTAGGGTTGTTGTTTTAATGTTACTGTTATTACTTCCACCCTTTTATTTGGGTGACAATTCAAATTTTAGCTTTTGTGGTGGTTTGAATGAGAACATCCCCCACAGGCTCAAGTACTTGAACACTTGGTCCTCAGTTGTTGCGGAATAATATTTTAACTGGGAAAAAATGTGTTACACTTGTTTATGCTGCATGTGTTTAACAGTGTAAGGACATGTGTTTAGTTATGTAAAGATGTGCTGCACCTATTTCACCTTGCCTGCCTAAAGTACCTGGTTGGTCTAATAAAGAGCTGAACAGACAATGGCTAGGTAGAAGAGGGATGGGTGAGGCTGGCAAGAAGAAAGAATGAATATGAGGAGAAATCTAGGCTTGGGAGGAATGAGAGAGAAGGAGGAGAAAGAGGGAGACACCTAGGGCCAGCCAGGCAGCCACCAGCCAGCATACATGAGAAGCAGTGAAAGTATCTGTTACCTCTAAGAATCCCACCATTCTGGGCAGACAACTCCAAACTGAAAGCCAAAGGCCAGAACTCCACCTACCAGGCACACAGAAGCTGAAACCAGCTAGCATATCTATTCTAATATCTGATAAAGTAGACTTAAAAACTAGCAGAAATGCTGAGGACTACTACTACATATTGAGAAAAGACACATGCCATCCAGATGAATTAACAGTTATAGATATTTACAAAGGGAATGTTGGGACACCAAATTTCATAATACAAATCTAAAGAACACAAAAATCAGATAGGTCCTGATACCGTAGTAGTTGAAGATTTCAGCACTCCTTCTCATTCTTACATATGTCAATAGAAAACTTCAGAGCTAAGCTATACTGTAGATCATTTTTATTTAATAGATATCCACATTATATTTCAATAAACAGATACAGCATGTCCATTACACTCATATTTCTCTAATGGTGGTGACAGATGCCACAAAGCAAATGTCAAGAGATAAAAAAGAACTAATATAATTATGTGTGTTTTAATAGATGTTATTGGAATGAACCTACAAATAAATCAACAGGAAGATAAACCACAGAAGCTGCACATATGTGTGGAGACTGAACAACACAATGCAAATAAACAGTAAGTCATTGAAGAAATAAAAAAAAAAAAAATCCTAGAATTAAAATGAAGGGTTGACTTATTAGAATGTCTAGAATGCAACTAAGTCATATCAAAAAAGAAAGTTTATAGCTCTGATTGTTTACATTAAAAATAAGGGCAGTATCAAATAAATAACCTAAAATGCTTCTCAAGGTCCTGGAATGAGAAGAAAAGTCTGATTGAAGTAAATGGCAAACAGAATAGATTAGAGCAGAAGTTAATGAGCTGGAGACAGAGAACAATGGAGAATGAAGCCGACTTTGCAAACAAAAGTGAGATCAACAAACTAACCAAAAGAAAGAGAAAATGATCAACACTGACAATAGCAGTTGTGAAGAGGGAAAGAAAAATGGGCTCCATTGGGAGAATACTTTGAAAGTTTATTTTACTACTGAACTATAAAACTGAAACAAAGAAGTAAGTTCTCAAACACATTCCCTAACTTAAGCCAGCCCAGAGCTAGCAAGGGATTGAAACACTAAAATCTCCCCACAGTGAAAAACCTAGGACTTGCAAGGGCCATGGAAAAATTCTACAAAATGTTTGGGATGGGACTAACACCCACAATTCTCAAAATGACCCAAAATTGAAACAAAAAGAATACACACAAATTCACTCTATGGAGTCAAGTACAATACTCAAACTGGACAAGGAGATTACAGGAAATTAAAATATAGACCAATTTAGCCTGATAAGCATTTGTGAAGAGTTCTCTATAAAGTGCAAACTGTAATGATAATCTTTAATCATCAACTTGACACAACCTGCAGCAAACAGGCAAGAGAGTCTCAATGAGACTTGTCAACCTTGGACTGGACAACCTTGTTGGCATGTCTGTGTAGGGCTGTCTTAATCAACTTAATTGATGTGGAAAGACTTGGTATACTGTGAGTATGTTTCTAAACCAAGGTTCCTGAACTGTACAAAGTGGGGAAATAAAACTAAGCACAAGCAAGCAAGCATGCATTCACTCCCTTTATGCTTTTTACTGAGGAAATATCCTGACCAGTTGTCTCAAGCTGCTGCCACTGTGATTCTTTTGTATGATGGACTATGAGACCCAAATAGTTGATTTCATCTTAAGCAGAAAAACAATTCTTTTTTTTTTTTTTTTTTGGTTTTTCGAGACATGGTTTCTCTGTGTAGCTTTGTGCCTGTCCTGGAACTCACTCGGTAGCCCAGGCTGGCCTCGAACTCACAGAGATCTGCCTGCCTCTGCCTTCCAGTGCTGGGATTAAAGGTGTGCGCCACTAAAGCCCAGCTTTAAGTAAATATGTTTTAGTTGTTTGTTTGTTTGTTTGTTTTTTGTTTTGTTTTTCCGGAGCTGAGGACCGAACCCAGGGTCTTGCGCTTGCTAGACAAGTGCTCTACCACTGAGCTAAATCCCCAACCCCACCAATTCTTAAGTATCTAAGTACTCAGCCTCCCATTATTACAAAGCCTAGTGACAAAAGCAGCGTGATAAAATACAGGCACAAAAATATCAACAGAATACCACAAGGAACCCAAAAATGAGCCTACATACTTACAGCCACTTAACTCTTGACAAAGGCGCCAAAAACTAGAAAAGGGCCCTTAAGAGGGGAAAAACTCTTAAAGAATGGAAGGAAAAAAGAGAGGTCATAAGAGTCCTTGAGACCTAAGGACAGAAGCAGGGGCTATTGGAGTGGAAGAAGGAGAGCAGCAAGAGCAGGCCAGGTAGATGTAAGGATGAGAGGGGGACAAATAAGAACAAAGTGTGGGGGCAGAGATGACTGAGCAAGACAGATGGCTCAAGTATAATTCCGAGGACCCGCCTAAAAAGCCAGAAGTGCTGACACACGTTTGTGTTCTGGTATTCTCATCTCCTATCAGACTTCCTGGTATAACAAACTGTAACCCAAACTGTAAGCTAAAAGGAACCCTTTCTCCCCTAAATTGTTTCTTGCCAGGGTATTTTTAATCATAGTAACAGAAATGACATTAGAACAGAAACCAGATTCCAGAGCACATTAAGATCATAAATCACAACTGAGTTGCTTTAATCTAGGGATGTAAACTGCCTAGAAGCTTGCAGGCCAGTTAGCCTGGCGTATGCCCAGAAACAGAAGAGACCCTGCCTCAAGAAGAGGAAAGGCAAGAATCAGTTCCCAAAGATTGTCCTCTGGCCACCAGACAAGTACACTTGTACATGCACGCTTACACACACACACACACACACACACACACACACACACACACTCACAGAGAGACAGAGACAAAGACAGAGAGAACTGTGTGTGGTAAAGCCATAATGACACCCATTGTTTATCAGGTTAACTTTAATGAAGAATAGAAACATTAATTTCCAGTGAGAATCCTTGCTTAATCTGAAAGCCTGTGCGCATATGGCTGTGAATCACTTTTTAAATCTGTCCAGATTTGGCTGCCTGGTTTGAGTCCTCTGCCTCTTTCATCTCAAGGCACCAGACTATATGCTCTTTGGACTTAGAGTATGTGGCTTCTTAATCTTAATTCACCTGTCCTGTCCTTACAATATCCCTAACTTTAGATGTTGCTCAATAAATTCTTATTAAAGCAAAAGGAACCCAGCATACATTGGTGCTGATATCGGGGCTCTTTCCTGAGTCTCAAGAAATCTGATTAGGTAGATAATATGGATATTACTATTATTATACACTACACTGAAATTTAATATTGTCCTTGATCATTGCATTTTGGAGAAATAATTTGCTTTTCTCATATATTTTGTGACCTCAGTATTTTACATCGATGAGAATCATTTTTCATCTCAGAGTGTAAGTAAAGAACCCAGTTGTATAAGTTGACTTGATGTTTGCCACTGATTTTTTTAAGAGATACATAATTTTAAAAAATTATACTAAATATTATTCAGCTTTTCTGTAAAAGGAAATTTGTAGTAGGTTTTCCATTAAAGCAACATTAAGAAACTATTTCTCTTCCTTCTTTCACTGACAGGAAACCTTGAATCTGAAACCTGAAGGTCACTCTTCACTGTCTGAAAATGTCATAGAAGGCAGGGACAGCCAATCTGGAAGGTCACCAAGAGACTTGTTAATGTGTGATTTCTCTGGCTTCCTGAGTTTTACAATATTTTTATAACATTGCATCCATTTGCTAGTAGGTGATACGTACAAATTCACTATTCAAATGAGTGTAAATCAACCATGCATGTTTCTATGTGGGGTAATTACTTGCTGTTCACAGTATATATACCACTACATTTTGCTTTGGATTTGATAAAATATTAATGTATTCAATTATGACTTTGTTCTGTATGTAACACAATTGTACATAATATGTATAACCATTATACCTTACTTACACAGCTTATTGTTTAAATTTGTGTTGGTAATGAATGTATGCATAGCTGTCCTCATATAGTGTTTCAAACAATACTTTGAATATGTACTTTCAGTAATAATCTTTGAATCTGCACTTCATATAGAAATTATACTAAACTGTCAGCATGCTGCAGTTGCCAAACAAAGAGAAAACAAAATTCAGAATTACGAGATGCCAAACACAAGCTTTATAGGAATGTAGGCTAGTTGCTTTTAGCAGAGCTCTGCCTCTGGCTCCTGTGATGTACTGGTGGTCTGTGGTACAGTTGAAGGCATTTAGGTGAAAGATATCAGTGTGATTCACTAAGTAATCACTGTGTTGTTGAAGACTATCCCAGTCCTGATCATATTATATTTTGGCACCTGGAAAATATCTTTTAAATGACCTGTATTTAGAGTAGAAACACTGAGTTGTAAGGTGTTTCTCTGCTCTTGCACTGTCCCAGGATCAGAGGAATTTATATACATAGCTTATCCACTTTGTGTCTCTAGGCACCCATTCCTTTGGGATGGCACCAAGTCATCCCAAAGCGGGGAAATATAAATAAAATGAAAGATGAGTAAGTTGGGAGGAAATATGACAGATCTGCAATTACTCAACTAGCAAAATATTTACTAAATGTTAATAAATGTGCCAGGCAACTTTCTAGGCAGGTAAGTACTTGAATAACCCATTTAATAGATGAAAAAACTGAGTCACAGAAAAGTTATGTGATTTGCCTAAAGTCATAAGATAAATAGGTACCAGGACCAGGATTTGATCTATTACTCAGATCTTTAATGTCTCCCAGTGACCCATGTGTGGAAGGATTGGTCCCCAGCTTGCTATTTGGAGCTGGTGGAAGTTTTAGGATAGTAACTAGTAGATATAATTTAGAGGTATGACTTTCGAAGGGGATCTTGAGATCCGGTCCCTGCTGTCTCTCTACCTGCTTTCTGGTCATGAAAGGGAGAGCCATAGCAAACCTCTCTACAGTGTCCTTCTTGTCAGGATGGATACCCCCTCCGTGGATGACAGAAATAGAGCCAGTAGTTCAAGAGAACAATTCTCTGAAGCTGTGAACCATTCTTTTTTTTTTTTTTTTTCCTAATTTTCTACCTCAGGCATTCTGCTACGGTGATGGAATATATTGTCGATATGTAACTACAGAACCTGCATTGTGACTGAAAAGTTATCCTCCAGAATATTGTGATAACAAACTCACTTACAGAAGTCATAAAGAAAAAGATGATTAAAATTGCTTACAAATTTTGAAACTTTGTTATTTATACAAAGTAATAGTGAGTGTAGGACTTGACAATTGTGAGTCTGCTTTGAAAGACTTTTTACAGGTGTTAAATAAGTAGAACAGACTCAGTACCATGGGCAAACATTGTACAAGTTAGCCTTTGACAAGAGTACTTGAGAATATTCATTCAATAACAAAAAGCATTGAACACTACTGTGCATAAGGCAATCTGTCAGTGACAGTGACATGGTGGAGCCATGGATATCAAAACACTTTTGGGTTTGAGAAATGCAGTGAGTTATGTGCAGAGACTAGTTCAGACAACATGTCTTTGGAGATGAAAAACTATTTGATAGGAAGCTGGGTGTGTAAAGAATGGAAGACCCTCATAGCAAAGATTTAAGGAATAGTAAAGAGAAATAAACAACTGATCATAGTATGATAAAAACATCAGGTACTTTGGTATGAGAGCAACCAAATCCAGGATGTAGATGCAGGGACATTTTCACCTCTGAGATCTCAGAAACAAGAAACTTCTTTGTTATCCCCAGATTTTAATTTCTTTATGTATCTGTAAAATTAAGACAATACTCACCCACAGAATTATTATAAGAGCTAATCACAAACCAAACCACAAATTCTGCCTTCATTACTATTGCTGACTAAAAATTGTTTAATTAAGATTATGAGTATCTTATTCAGTAAACACAGTTTCACTAGTAATTCTCAAGCAAGGAGGAATCACCATAGTGACTAAATTGTGGTTCTAATTTCTGTATGGAGCAGAAAGGGTGCCCTATTTTCTTTTGATGTGATGGAATAATTTACCAGTAGCTAGTAATAAATAATAGTAAATCTATTATTTAATACTCTAATCTATTGTTCTTACAGAAAAAGGATAAGAAGAAGGAAGAGGGGGAGGAGGAACAGGAGGAGAAGGAGCAGAAAGGTGTCTGCAGCCACATTCTAAGCATCCAGTTTGTGGAAACAGCCTGAGTCCCTCTCAGTAGGCATGCACAGGCATATTCAGGGGCTGCTAATCTAATGAGTGTTGGGGCACAGTTACCACCTAGAAATTATTGTTCTGTCACACAACTAGTGTCTTCTACTTGCTTTGTGATTTCTATAAGCAAAGATGCCCATGAAACCAGGAAAACAACGGGGACATCAGGGGTACAATGCTGTGTACAACATTTTCTGCAGGGCTTTTTCTTCCTTCCTTCCTTCCTTCCTTCCTTCCTTCCTTCCTTCCTTCCTTCCTTCCTCCCTTCCTTCTCTCTCTCTCTCTCTCTCTCTCTCTCTCTCTCTCTCTCTCTTTCTTTTTTTTTTTTGTAAATTGTTTTAATCTAACATCTCCCCTCTCAGGACTGAAATGTCCACAATATATTCTAGTACACTCACCAGAGTAGATAGAAGATAATAAAAGGTAATAGCATTCAATGTTATAAAATTGTTCTGTGTGAAGGGGTGAGGAGGAAGACTGGAGGAGGAGAAACAATAACATGAGAATCTTAGAGCAGATTCAGAAATGTCCAAGCTCCTGATATAATTTCCATATACTGAATACCTACTTTATTGCTCTGTGTATGTATGTGCAAGCATGCATGCCTGTGTGTGTGTGTTTGCGTGCATGTGTATGTGTACATGCATAACTTCTCAGCATAATTGAAACATATAGCTCAACATGTTTCTTTCAGAGCTCAATTCTCAGGAGATTTAGGGCTGTGTATTCCTATTTTTTCTTATGGTTTTAAGTTCTTGGAATTTTTTCCTTCTGAGTTGAACTGAATATCACTCTCAGCTTGTCCAAGTCAGTATGAGTTCTCTTTCCTGACAGACCTCTAAATCCCAGCTTCTGCCAGACCAGCAGATTTCATCCAGGTAACGCTTGTGCACTCCTGAGGGTCACTGAGTATAGACAAAAGTCTGCCTTGATATATACCCCATATGGGTCATTAGTTAACCCTCATCAGTTACCATTCTTAGTTATTTTGTATCTTAGCTACTCAAGCTACCTTTCTCCTTAATCCAGAGTCTCATTCCTTCACACTGTAGCTGCTAACCTTGTAAGTCAGGTTTTCTGTGGCCTAGTAAGACATTTCTTAAATTCTAAGTCAAGTTTGTATTCCTTGCTCTCATGCCTTCTAAATAAATGCTCTGTAATCCTGCTCCAGAGATATTTTCTCAGGCTTATTTCTTCTTAATTAAAATTATTTCTCCACTCAAATATGTTAACTTTATATATACTTTCACTCTCAGTTTTCTAGTTTCCTTTTTAGAAACTAACATACTGATTTGCATATTTTATTTGATCACATTTGCTGCTAGGAAGTGTTACAATTCAAAACTTCAGTTCATATTTTAAATTTCTTCAGTATATTGACTTCATATTTAACTATGTAAAAATGTATTTGTCATATTAATAATATTTGCTTAAATTGATTGATAACATATGGAAGTTACATTGATTTCTAAGAATTGAATATTAACTAGTTTTCTTTTTGTTTCAGTTTGATGTTCTATATCTTACATTTTCTCTTGTTGCTAACAGAAATTAACAGGAAAAAAACAACATATTCAATCTCACATATGATAAACAAATGCAAATTGGATATTTTAAAACTATCAAATTGACAAAAAATAAAGGAAAAATAGCATTTAGTGTTCATATGTATATTGTGAAAAAGTTCCTCAGTTTCTGGAAGTAATAATTTAACCTGGTACAGTTTTATGGAATAAATTCCAAAAATGTCTATCAAGATCTTTAAAAATGTTCATTCCATAACCTTACCAACAAATGTATAGGAATTTAATTTTTCTTAACAAGTCATATGAGAGAAGTATAGACACACACACATACACATATTACATACAATATTTTGTATTATATGTACATAATTATAATAACACCTGAAGAAATAATCAAGATCCCCCCTCAGTCCATACATCTTTACTTGCAAGTATTCACTGCAATGAGTCATGATCTGGTTTAAGGCCTCTGACTATTGCTGGCCTTCACTGGGACTCCTCTTGGACATCCTGTCATTGCCGCATCATGTGGAGATCCTGTCACTTTGGATCTGCAGGACTGGGTATTTCATGTGTTCCAGCAGATAGTAGATAGGTGGATGTTGTGATTGCCAACTCATATCCCTGGTTTGGGGCCTGAATGTTAGCTGTGTTGGTCAGCCTGACAGCTCTACTTCATCCTCATCACCAGGGTGAGCTCTTGAGGCCTGTCCTGGCTAGCTCACCCTATGCAAGAGGCAAGTCCAGTTTTGCTCTCACACTCTCCAGGCTGGCTCACGTGAGCCCTCTTCAACATGGTCAGCTCTACTGTGCTGCCCAGGTGCAGGCCTGCTCTCCTAGTGCTGCAGCTGGTGAGGGGCAGGGCCAGCTGTCCAGCTCTATGACCTCAGTGCCAGCTCTCCCACATGCCACAGGCAGTGAGAAGTGGGGAAGGAGGGCAACTCACCTTTGCATGGCAGATAAGGGGCTGGGCCTGCCCTCCCCTCCCCCCCATCTTCTGGCTGCCCAGGCAAAGTGCAGGGCCTACACTTCCAAGTGCTACAGCTGATGAGGGCCAGAGTCAGCTTTGTTGCCTGAACAAAAAAGCCTTTTAAAGAGAATGGACAGATGGGTCAGTTGTCAAGAGCATTGGCTGGCAACCATGAGGACCAGAGTATGATTCCCAGCAGCCACACATGACAGGTGTTCAACAGGTGTTTGTGAAGAGGAGAAGAGGGCTTCTTTGTCATGGATCTCCTCAGCTGGAGCAACAGGCAGCCCAATGAGGGTGCTGAGAGCCAAACTTGTCTCTTCTGCAAGAGCAGCAATCACTCTTAATAACGGAGCTATCTCTCCCCATGAGAAGAGATCTTAACTTGAGGACAGGATAACTTAGAAGAGGGACTGTAATGCTTTGGAAATTTTCCTGAAGGCTGCATACCAATTTTTGTGAGCAATGGGTACTAGGAACTAAATTATTTTACATTATTTTTTTCTACTATATTCACTTAAAGATTATACTATAAGCAGCAACCTGGTGAAAGAATGCTAAACCACTGTAATACTTGGCTTGCAAAGACCTATTTCCAAATGAAGTTATATTCACTGGTTTCAGACAGACATAACATTTTGTGAGATAGTACTCCACGTATTACAACTATACTCTAATATTTCTCATTATAGTTTTTTCCCATTTTGTTAGACTGACATAGAGTCTGAGAATTTACATTGTTACTAGAATTTAAGACTGATAATGAAACACACAAACTCTCTTTTCTTCATTAATTAAGCAAATATTTATGAATGAATAGGTACATTGTTTTATTGTTTTAGACACATGGATATGTCTTAACTCATCTATTGAGGCACTTGACCCCATGGAGTTTAGATTCTCAAATGGGGATGTGGAAGATAACAATTCAGTTATTTAAAGGTAAATGAGTAGAGAATGAAGAGAGAGAAAGGCCTTGAGGGTGAATTCACTGAGAGCTGAAACTTGAATGGAGATCTGAAGGATGAGAAACAGCCAGCCATGTGCATTTCAATAAAACATATGAAGGAGTCATAGCGATTATAGAGATCTTGAATTATGACACTCCTGTGGTCTAATCAAGGGGTTTCAAAGAGATGAATCTGTATGAAGTACAGTCAGCAAAGGGAAAATTTTGACCATGAGTCAAGAAAGGGAGATAAGGTCAGACTATTTTTGACCACATCAAGAATTCAGATTTTCTTCTAAGTGAAAAACTAACAGTATGGGAAATGTATTATCTGATTTTTGCTTTTTAAATAATTTTCTTTTGTGTATATGTGTATATCTGTATGAACGTAGGAGAAAGAATGTATAAGCAGACAAAGTCAGCCTCAGGCGTTGTTCCACAGACAACCTTGTCTTTTGAGACAGGGTCTCTCATGGGCTGGAACTCACCATTTAGGCAAGGCTGATTGCCCAGGGAGTCCTAGGTATCTGCTTGTCTACATGTCTTCATTTCTGAAATTACTAGGATATGTAGCCTTGCCCAGTTTTTCAGGTCTTCATGCTTATGCAGCAGGTGCTGTACTGACTAAAGATTGCCTCTTGTTGATGGGAAGCAGGTAGACACTCCATGCCATTCTTCAGGAATGGTGCTACAGTTTGGACTGTCTTCAGTGGTCCATGGATTAAAGTCTTAGTCCTGTCTGGAGGAGTGAAGAGGACTGGGGAACAGGGAGGAATGGCAGAGGGAGAAAAATGGACATGAATGAGGGGGTTGAATATGAGAAAATTAAATGATAAGGTTGTGAAAATACCACAATTAAACACATTGTTTTAAATAATAATAACAACAACAACAAAAAAAAAAAAACAAAAAAAAAAACAAAAAAAAAAAAAAAAAAAAAAAAAAAACCCAAACAGTGAAATGTTTTAAAAATAAAGTCTTGGTCTTCAGCTTGGTTCTTTCTGTTGAGAAATTATGAAAAACTTTAAGAGGTTAGGTCTAGTGTGCAGTCATCATGCCACTTAGGATGTGCTTTTAGAAAGAAATTATGGGACTTCAGCACCTCTTCTCCGCCTCTTGGTGATTTTCCATGGATTTGCTCTACCTGACACAGCAGAGGCTGACAGGAAAAGATCAAGTCAACCGTGCACTTAACCTTTTCACACTCATGAGCTAGAACATGCCTCTTGTCCTTGGAAGTCTTATTTCACTTATTTGTTACAGAGAGAAAGCTCACTGATGTGATCGTTGAAGCTAGGGCTTCAGGTCTTGATCTCAACTAGCCAACAAGAACCTCATTGGTGTTCTGTAATTCCAAGTCCTGCAGACCTCCTGACTCCCTGAGCTTAGGCTGTCATGATGATGTGTTAGTTAGCCATTTGAGATTGGATTTATCTTGCTGCAGTAAAGTAGCCTCGGTCACAAAACATTCTCCAGCACTAGAGCCCAGAATGATTCAATACAGCACAGTACAGGCCCTTGGCAGATACCACACTAAATGCAAGTAGCTCAACCCTTCCTCTCCCAAGGTGACTGGCGCAGTGTGAGGCACTTCCTGCAGGCATTTCCCTGAGTCTGCCTCCCTGAGGAAATCACACTTCCTCCCCAGTGTTTCCTTGTGTGGCTCTCATTTCTCTTTAAAAATGAGACTGTGTTTCTGGACCACAAAATGACAGCTACAATAATTACAACTTATAAGGAACTTGACTCTAAGCTAACAATAATATAGATATTAATGAAGCTAATAATAGTCATTTCATCTTATTTGGCAAGAATTGTGATAAATAATTTGGAATTATTTATTTATTTTAACATTTTTCACAAACCTATATATCAGAAACTGCTGAAAATGTGTGGACACTGGAGAATATAGTCTAAATGATCTTCCCAGACACAGACATAGTAAGCAATGATCCCATACTCAGACCCAAGGGTACATAGTGATCCCACAATCCTACTGGAGAGTACTCAGTGATCTTAATTGCAAGAAAACAATAAAACCTCATCTGTTTTAACTTTTGACTAAACAAATAACTAAAATCTGTAGTATTCAATTAAACTGATAATATCTGGGAAGTCTAGAATTTCGTGACAATACATGCATTAGATGTTTTTTTAAAAAAAAACCTTTGAACACAAATGTTCTAGAAAATTCTAAATTCTAATGGGAAAATGGGACATTACTTCTATATGACTTGCATGTCTTCTCTGATAGCAGTATTTAATCCTGCCGCATGAACTGATGTTGTCTGATTTCTGGTTTCCCCATGTGTTCATTCTTACTGAATATATCATGTTGTTTTATAAATAATCTACCCTCAACAAGTGTTTACAGGTGAGTTAATTCACTTTTATTTTACCATACATCTTTGTCAAAATACAGAGAAATAACAAGCATTCATTTTCTGAAGTATTTGTATTCAGAATGTCTTTGGTTTTAGTCTCTTTTTAAATTTATAGGACATGGTCATTGTTTTAAAACAGAAGAGACACTTGATACATATCTTACAGAATATGTTTGTATATACTCACATGTAAATCAGTCTTACACCTGTGTAGTGCTTTTTATCTTTTGTTTTCTTGCATTCCTATCAGAGACTATTCATCTAAAAATGTATAACAGCCTTCCTAAATAATATCTAATATTACACAACTACTTTACAGTTTTTAACTCTTAATGATGTAGAAAACTCTGTAAAATAGGCTAATGAGTTTTACTAAGATTTCAATAAATTATTCTCACCTCAAAAAACAAGGTATCACAAAAGTGAGTCTACATATCAAAAAATATGCAGTATATATATATATATATATATATATGTGTGTGTGTGTGTGTGTGTGTGTGTGTGTGTGTGTGTGTGTTTACACAGAATGTCTACTGACTGATAAATAGCCAAACAGAAAGAAGTACCTTCATGGTCAGTGTAGGCAAAATGTAGAAAAATAATTAGCCACCATTTAAAACCCATAAACACAGCATGTACACATTCATACATACACAGTCTCATTAACTTTAAACCATAGAAATTAATTACAGATTCACTGCTAATGAACATATGGGCTGAGTTCTGACACTCTACTGGTTCAGTTCAGTGATCCTAGAAACAAAGAAAGGCTCACAGACGCTGGGGAAAATGTTAGTGAGTGGGGGCCAGGAAACAAAATTCCTTCATAACTGTAAAAAACAGCTCCCAAATATTCAGCTACAGAGAAAAGAACTCTCAAATTCATCCAGTTCTGAATCTGAATCTGAACAGCCCTGCTCCATCACTACCACCTGTTGCCACTAGAAAAAATTGCTGATGTCTGAGGAAGATCAGGTTGAGAGGTCAGAGAGTAGGCAAAGTTGTATTGACAGAAATATGATTCCAGAGCAAAAGGGACCTGTCTTTCCAAACATCCAAAAAAAATGTTGAGTTACAGAAAAATAACGTCATATAGAAATTTGCAGCCTACAATCATCTGTATAGGGTTCATGAGTTAAACTGTAGGATAAGTCATTTGGCAACTACAGAGAAGGTAAGACAGTGATACTGTGATAGTATGCATTCTTATATCTAAATATGCTGACAGTTCAAAGCATCCTCACTGAGCATGCAGATCAGGAAGACACATGCATTTTAATGGGTTGAGTTACAAGGTCAAACTCTTGAAGACCACAGACACAAGATCAACATTGCTTTATCCTCAGGACTCAGACTTCACCAGCAACAGAAGGTGGCTGTATTGGGCTTCCCAATGACCAAGACAATGCAATTACATGCAATGCCACTTGGAATTACAAACAGTGGTGCTGTCTCCTATAGTTTTTGAGATGAACAAATTCATCTTTTCATCTTCTTAGGTCTAGAATCATCAGTTTGCTAGTCATAACCCTGGGGATTTGCATTTTTCATAATTAAATATCAATTCATATGAGTGGATTTTTCTGCTGAGGCACTGCTCTATTCCTCCTCGTCTGTGTGAATGTGCCTTGGCAACACATCTTCATTTGTCCATGAGAGCACCTCCTTAAGCACTTTGTGCTTCCTTCTGTCTAATGTTTTTGGTCTTCCCCTCCTCCTTGTCCCTTCTTACTTGCAGTTACTTAAAAAAAACAACAGCAACCTTGTTCTTCAGATTTATGAGCTTGTTTTAGAATTAGGCTCCTTTGATAGTTTTCTTCTTAGTCCTGAAATCAGTTCCTGTTAGCTTACATGACCTTTACTCTACAGCAATGACAATTTGCAGTTTAATGTGAATATTAATAAATTAATTTAGCTTCTGCTGATGATTTTCATTTTTCCATCTGTCAGAACTTTACCAATCTCAAAAACAAATTAGACACTTTCAATTAGAAACAAAGTAACGCAATAATAGGAATGAAAGCATTTTACACAAAAGCATGCCCAGGAAATAATAATTTAAGTAATATAATTGGAACTTCAAAAAGATAGCATGATGAATTACATACTTAAGTGGGAATTGGGAAACTTTTTTAAAGAGTTTTGACATGCCATTAATCACCTTTTTAAAAATACTTCAAATTTTTATTTGACAAATATATTTATAGGTACAACTTGGTGTTTTAGTGTATATATACTCAATATAATGAATAAACCACATTGGTTAGAATTTCTATCTTTGTGCAAACTTATCATTTCGTTGTAGTGGGAATACATAGATTCTATTCCTTCAGCAGTTTTGAGATACACAATATAATACTGTTAACTATAGTCACCATGAGCAACAGTCTAGAACATATCCTTCCATCTAAACTTAGCTGGAAATTTTTGTTTAGTCTCTTCAGTATATGAAGAAAAGCTCAACCCAGGTAATTCTCCCAGTGTCTCAATGAACATACAATTGCATATAGATCACCACTGCTCAGAATAGGTGTATCTTTAAATTTTTTCAATGACAAATTTTGACGAGAAGGATGTTGAATCATCACCTAGATGATGTTAAGAAGTATGGTATGATTGAGAGACTAGCAAGACCTCAGGCCTTCTAACTCCTCAGTCATTCTCCAAATAATTTCCTGAAGATGCTAATCATTCCCAACTGTTTATCTCTCCATGTTGCTTTCTGTTCCATAATATGAGACATAATTTCCTTTTTCTCATCATTTTACTACTTAAGATATTTATTTATACATTCTATCAGCAAGAATTTATTGAGTCAGGACTTGTCATTGGTGACGATAGCCACAGTGCCCTTCTCCTCATATAGATATATATGTATATATACATATATACATAAAATTATTATATAAACACACATTATACAAACACATAGGTGTTTGTATGTATTAGACATACCAGAATATAAAACAACTACCAATGATTTGATTACTCTTTGGAGATAGATGCATTAAGAATGTCTCCCTTGCCTACATATTAATTCATTCACCTACTCAACAATTATTCTTTGGTGTCTCCTTAATGCTTTTATAAGAGTTCAAACTAATTGGTATTACACATAAATGCCTTCTTGACCTTATCTCTGCTCTCTATATTTTCTACCTGTTTCTCATATATCTTTTATATTACAGTCACATGATTTATATGTACTACATAATCTCTCCAACCTGAAAATTTACATTTCTATACTTTCTTTGGGGCACATCCTTTCTGTCTCACAGTGTTTGAAACTCATTCATTTAACTTGGCTTAATCTACCTGTTTTTCAAGTTGTAACAGACCATTCATCACTATACATCAATCTGTCTCACTAGCTGTTCAAATGTACAGTTCAGCATCTTCTTTTTTACACAGTGGCCAGTAGATATTCATGAATTCCTTTTAAAAGTGGAACTGATAGAATGATCCAGTTAGTGATTCTGCAATCACTTTGGTCAAACTGCAGAAATAGCCTAGGCTTTGTTAAACGAAATGTTTTCTTTTCCTCTTTTGCAAACTTCTAGAATGGTGGCTTAAGCCTACTTAGTGAGTTTTCTAAATTGAGACTTAATTCAGCAGCAGAACCAACTAATTCTAATAAAATTACTGTCATTAGCTCTATCTGAAATCTATTTAAAAACCAATACACACAGAGTGTAGAATATAGTCCATTAAACATTTGGTTTTGGGACCTGATAAACACATCTTTCTGTTGTAAATGATGAAACCCACACATCTTGGAATCTGTTTGGTTCTCTCAAAGGACAGCAAGGCTCAAGAGACTCGTTCTTGAAAGTCACCTTTACCTCATCTGCCTACAGGCACTTGGGAGTTTAGAGAACATGAAAAGCACTGGGGCTTTTTGCATCTGCTTTCTCCTACTTTTGTTTCTCAAAAAACATTTGTAGCTATGGAAGCCAATCTCATCTGTCCAAATACCATAAAACAGGTAATTGATGATATAGTCCCTTTGCACTAGCTAACAACTATTGTGTCTGCCTCATTTAAGTGAGAGGCTTGGGACATGCTCCAGAAGCCTGCAGCTTCACCAGCTTCCTGGATCCCTTCTATCATTTCCCCAAAAATCTGTTTTAACAAAAACTAGTGATTGTTTTTTAATCTTCAAACAAAAAAGGCAGGGTCTATTGCAAATCACTCAAAGTACGCATCATAGATATTCATGATAAGTGTTTTGTCATGAGGTAATAAATATACGAATCTTAGAATAAAACCATTCCCTCACACAGGAAATGAGAGGTTTTGTCAATTTATATGTAAAACCTTATATATGTATATATCCAAAGTCAAGCAATAAAATAGCATTAATAATATATAGATTAAAATTAAATTTGACTCCAAATAACTATGTAATCTTCTGGACTATTCTAAATCTATAGCAAAGTTAAATTAAATTTTCATTAGTAAGTCTCTTCTATAATGCCACATTGTTCATTAATTGTTGCTTGAAGATTGAATATGAAATAATAGATTCTATTGCACTTACATCATATTTTATATTTGTGAAGTACTTTTTAACCCTGTGCCAGTTAAATGAATGAAGATAAGAAATTCTTACATGGACATGCAGAAGGACAGATTATTGGAATTACTTTAAGCCAGACAGAACCCTTTCATTAACTGCACATGTCCTGTAAATTATGGACCTGTCTATATCTTCCACTTTATGAACAGGCTTTGGTGTTAAAAGTCTGAAATAATAGTTATTTCTCAAATTTCATTCATTTCTTATAACAAAAACTGGACTGGTGCCAACAGTCATATTCTTTTTTAACTGATATTCTTCCAAAATTGTCTATCTGCTCTTCAGTTATGTGCATAATATCTTTTTCTTCAATTATTTATACTATAGAAAGTCTTTGTCAGTGAAATTTATTTCTTCAGCTTCATTTGTTTTATAGTTTGTTGTGTCAAAGTATTTGAGGCCTTTATTAGTTATATATAAATATTCTCCAAAAAAGGATTAATCAACATTTTTAAAAAATACATTATCTATTTTTTTGTTTCCTATTATATTTATGAACCATGTCTGTCTGTACATCATGTATGCTGTGCAATGTATGTCTGCGTACCCTGTATGGCTGCACACCATGTATGGCTGTGCACCTGTGTGGCTGTGCACCATGTATGTTTGTACACCATGTACTGTGACGAGTCATAAGAATATGTTATATGGAGTCCAGCTGTATATTAAAGCTATACCTTGACCAGGCTAAGGGTCAGTCAAGTGGGAAGCCATCTAGCACTATTTGGTGTTACACAGCTTAATATTCAGCTGTGCCTTGTTATGAATTTCTTGTGCTCACAATTCCCATAGAATGTGTGTGTGTGTGAACTTCCTGCTCAGGCCAGTACTTGGATAAAGTCAGTAGGCAGAGCCAAGCAGGTGGTAGATGCATAACTTTGTTTCTTGTGCAAATGAGGCTCAGACCATACCCTAGCCTAGAGACCTAGTAGCTCTCTAGAGCAATTGACTGAGAACAAAAGAAGTTTTTACATATCAAGGTGGAAGGTAGGGTGGAGCAACATTCCTGAGGAGGCAGAAAACTGAATTGCCAGGGTAAGAAGGGACAGGCATTTTCTGTAGGGGCAGACAAAATGGCATGACCTGGGAGAAGGGAAGAATGCAGAGGTTTTGTAGATGGTAAGACGCAGAACTCTTGTAGAGTTCATCAGAGACAGGAGTAGAGAGCAAGTAGAGATGGAGGGAGAAGAAACAGAGGATGAAGATGAGGCTGGAAGCATAAGAGCTTAATTGTTAGCAGGACTATGAGAGGGCAGTAAATGAGGAGACAAAGAACTTAGTGTCAGTACAGAACTGAAGCTATGTAGACAGAGTTTCATCCCAGAGAAATAAAGTAGATGGACAAAGAGCTCGATGTATCTAGATTTACTCCGGCCCTGAATGCCTGACAGAGCTGTAGCTGTATAAATAGAATTTTGTCTTAGAGGAATAAAGTTAACAGACATAAGAGCATAGTGTATGGAGATTTTTTCCCCTCAGATACCCCATGCCAGAGGTCGTGTCTTTTCCAGACTCTGGACAATCCATAATGTATGTCTGTACACCATGTTTGCTGTGCACCTTTATGGCTGTGCACCATGTATGGTTGTGCACCTGTATGCCTGGTGTCTGAGGAGACCACAAGAGGGTGTCAGATCTCTGAAACTAAAGTTATAGATGGCCACAAGTCACCATGTGGATTTCAGGAATCAAATTCAGATTCAGTGCTCTTGATTGTTGACCCATCTTTCCAAGCCCTAGAACTCATTTCTTGTTTTAAAAGAAATAAATCCTTTCTTTTGGGGAGGTATATTAAAGTGAAAGTTGACTTAAGAGTGTAGAATGTTGTGACTTCAGTAGAATGAGCTTTTATGGGTGTGTGTTCTGTCTTATCTGCTACACCTTTTCCAGGAAGGTACTCCTAATTCCCTACTTGTAGATAATCAAACATGGGAGCCAGTTCTAGCTTAGCTTTCATCCGTTCTTTGAGATTCCTGGTTCTTTTGTTTTTGTTTTGTTTTGTTTTGTTTTAAGACTTAGAAGGGAAAATATAAACAAAAAAGCCAAGCTAAGATTTTTTGTTTCAGCTCTTACTGTGGGGTCATAAGAACTCTTCCTAACCAGACAAAATCCTCCTCTTTTTCCCTCTGTCCTTTGACCTCTATGGATAACATTTATATATTTTAATCTCATCTGGCTCTGACACATAAATAATTTCAGATATGTGCAACTTTCTGAGATATCCTCATTGATCATTTCACTGAAACATCACAAGTCTCCATTAAGAGAATCTGAAATCAATTTTAAAAAGACAATGAAAAGTGCAATATAAGCAATAAATGTTGTGTGCCCAATTTATGTTTTAGCATACATGGTGTCCAAGTTAAAGTGTATGAGACATCATAAAGTAAATAATTATGTAATTTTTATAGTTAGGAGCCAAGTGAAATCATATCTAAATTTAAGTTGAACTGTAATGAGAAACACCAGTCTTTGTTAGCAGTATGGGAAAAATAAAAGTAGTTTCTGGGCACATTTGGATTACACTTACAAATGAGAATAGATTCAAATCAAGCTAAGTTATTACTGAAAGCTAAGCGAAATTGCTTTTGAGCATACACTACGCAGGATAGATTCCAAGACATAATAAATATGTGTACATACTTACACACTACTGTAGTATTTTCACTTGGAATATATTGTAGAAACTTGGCTTGTGCTAGGCATGGTGGTACACAACTATAATCCCTGCAGTGAGGTGGCTGACTGAAGAAGGCGATGGGTTGTTCTAGGCTAACCTGGGCTATGTAGTTGGGAGGAAATATTAATCATTGGCGTTTTTTTGTTTGTTTGTTTGTTTGTTTTACTTTAATAGCAGACATGTGGTATTTTGTCTTGTTACTTGGGAGGCTTTAATTCCAAACTCAATTTCCTAGGATGTGCTTAGTTTTGACAGTTGCTTTACAGTTTGCATTCTAGGTGCATTCAATGTTCTAAATATGATCTATGTAGCAAAGATGAAATGTGTTGTAACACTTCATGTGTTAGTGAGAAATTTTGTATTCCATAGAAGTTATTTATATAATTTACTCAGACTAAAACAGACATAATTTATTGCCAATTTAAATCTTTACATGGGAAAGAAAATATGTGCAATTTGTAAAATAGTGTTTGAAAGCTGTTAAACTTGACACATTTCCATGACTGTCATCAATCAACCCTGGGTTTGTTGGTGTAAGAGTTCCAGCCTTATACAACAATATGGAGGGCTAAGTCCTTCTCTTTTCCTGTAGACATTGCATGAAGTCTGCCCAGGGCAATGCACACTTGAAATTATTTTTTTTGAACCAGAAGTGTATGGAAGCACCAACCACAGCAATGTTTTCACTTTCATCTCACAATTCTACTTAATACCCAAAGCACTCATTTGTGTAACTTGGTAAGTCTAACCAAGAGGATACGTTAACATGAATGCTTGTCCAATATTCTTCTAAAAAGCAAGAATGAGATAAAAACCCAAAGATTAAGTCTTATCTTTTCCACTGAAGGACATGTGCCTTCTAGGTGAAAGGTGGAAGCCTTACCAGTGGTGGCAGTTCTCTAGATAAGTGGTTCAACCACTTTATCTGGTGTGTGAACCATTAAGTTAAAGAGCAGTCACTGCTCTTGCAGTGAGGAAGTGTGGAAATAGGAGTAGGCACAAAGACAAAGGACAAAGCAGGATGACATCAATGAAACTGAGCCTCTTACTAGCCAGGAGCATGAATGCCAACCTGACTCATTTGGCTATGTTTTCCTGGGACACTGCTATTAAATACAATTCTTTTCAGTGTTTTTAAATTAAGGGGTGGGGTGGGCTGGATCAGCAGGGTTGGCAGATGTAGCAAAGGAAAACACAGGATACCAGTTAAATTTGAATTTCAGATAAACAAGATTTTCCAATGAATAAATATTGTCAATGAAAATCAATGAACAAAATTATTCATTGTTTATCAGAAATGCAAATTTAGCTAGGCATTCCATATTTTATCTGGTACTCTTAGATAGGAGAAGAAAACATGGAGGAAGGGACAGGAGGATACATTATGGTCATGGCACCATTCTCACATGAACAGCTACTCTCTCCCTGCCATCTCTATCTATCCTCATGTGATCCTCCCTGTCCATCTTCATTCTAAATCCCTGTTGAATATTCTCTGTGAATTCTCAGGATATCTCACACTTCCCTGGAAGTTGAAAAGCTCTTAAGATAAGAATTACAAACATATTTGACTACATTTTATTCTTAAACTGGTGTGACTATTTAGTTAAAACAATGAACATATTGTTTAAACATTGCATTAGACATGAATTCCCCTCTTTATGTATATTGTCTTTCTTCTGTGACCTAGAACTATTTTAGCCATATGGAAAAGGAGGCCTCCAAAGGGTTTTGAACTAGTTGTCTTTTCATATGCCAAATGCTTCCATACAAAGTCACAGAAAATTCTTACCCTTCTCATCAACCAACTTTTCATCTAAACTGCTCTTGTCACCATTACATGTAAAACACATATTACGAACAGCTCACTCAAGAGAGATGTCATGACAGGTTCTGTAACATTCTTAAATTCATGGAGGGCAGCCAGACATCATAACCTAGAGAGGTTCAGCCACTGTGGATGATAAGATGCTGCTGTACTTGGGAGTGCTAGTCTATCAGCATTCTCAGTTGATGTGCACACAGTTCCCCATGCATTAACGGTCCATCATTACAAGGGCTGTGTGTAAAGTTATTTAGTATCTATGGGTATCCTAAGTGAGTCTAAGATGATGCTGGATTTAGTTAAATTCCTGGAAGCCAGAGAGTTAAGCAGAAGCATCTCACCACATCTTCAATGAACTCATGCTTGGCTCTTCCCCATGCATATAGAATGCAGCTCACGTAAAGAGCAAGCACACGATGATGCTGTGAGCTCATTGCATAGTTAGACATTACTTTGTTGGCTCCCAAATTTGTAGTGATTTGAATTTCTCAGAAGCAATACATCACTACTTTTGACAGAATTTGCAGGGTTGTTCTTTACCCCAGGTTTAATGGATGAAACAAAACTTGGTAATCTCCAAGTGGGACAACTTTCAGAATGCTGACACATACATACCAAGAGAAGGAAGAAAGTACTTCCTTCTAGCCTCAAACACCCATGCCTCCCTGTAGCTGTGGCAAGGTGTATTGTTCTAGTGAAAAACCACCAGACTTTGTGAGCCAGTCAATGATCTTTATTACCACAAAGGCTTCTGAAACCCTTTACACAGCCTTCCAAAGCATTTAATACATGAAGCATTTAATGTATGACCAATGACCTGACTTTCACTAGCCAAGTCAAGCAAAATGACCCATCCATGGAGGCAGGATCCCAGTAAATATGGTTTCATCTTTGATTATTTCCAAAGATAAAGACTTTACAGATCTAGATCCAATTGTTAGGGTAGATTTCTTTGGAGTTTTGCTTTTTATTTACTTTTTTCTTTAGCTTAAATTCATCTCAACTTCTTTCAAGTTTGGTTTCAGTGCTAATATATCTAAGCTTATTATTGAATTTTACACTAGTGATGGCATATAATGATAGAGTATTCAGTTATCAAGTCTTCATATATATCAGTTAGATTCCTATTTCAGGTGCATTTTACTAAACCTGAAATGTTAAAGGATTCTTACTAGTATATTCCACTTCTTTAGCATACCAGAATAGATATAAACAACAAATATTTACTCTTATTTCATTCTGTATAATTTTGACCTGGCTTCTGATAAAGACTAGTATATACAAATTGAAAAGAACTATTGAGCTGGAGAGATGGCTCAGAGGTTAAGAGCACCAACTGCTCTGCAAGAGGTCTTGAGTTCAATTCCCAGAACCCACATGGTGGCTCACAACCATCTGTAATAAGATCTGGCAACCTCTTCTGTGTACATAATAATTAAATAATAAAAAATGTTAAAAAAAAAAACTATTGACCTGGATAAAATTAATTAAAACTATTTAATGTTGAATTTTAGATCAGATGTTGACTGCTGCTTTTTTTCTTCCTCAAATAAAAACATAATGTTTAGAAAACGTAAGTATGGGAATGGTTTAAAAACAATGCTTTCTATAACTAAGCTTTGCTTGCTCGCTTTATTGGTAAAGCTCTGCAAAAACAGAAGCAGGGCTGACATAGGACTGATGTGCCTTGATGTATTATGAAACACTGCAGCTGACTTCCACAGTCCCTGGCTGAGGTCAAGTGAAGGTGGGAGAGATGACTTCATGCTGGCTCCTGCCAAAAGCTTGATATCCAATGTCGGCTGCTGACAGCAGGCCAAGTGAATTCACTAAAAGTTTGGACATGGTACAAGAACTTTGGTGCCTCGTGTGACTGTGTGATTGGTCTACACACTCCAGATTAGACTATTTATAAACATGGAAGAATTTTCAGGGTGATACAGATCGCACTACAAAGGAAAAAAGGTGCTGGGCAGAATTCACAAATGGCTGTTTTGTCTGCCCTCAAGTAAGACTGACAAGTATAATTGATCTTGCACACTTTATATACATTTTAGAGATCAGCTTCTTCCTCCATGTACCATTCTCATCACTGCCAGCGGAATTCTTTCATTCACTTGCTGCAGATCCCCTTCCTCATTGGAGTATAAAGGCTCCACACGTGGGAATTCCCTTTGGATTTCATCATTGCATTCGTCAGCACTACCCTGAGTTCCCTGGACCAAAAGAGTTTGAAGAAATATTTATTCAAATGAATGAGAATCAATGGTGAAGAGAAACATTAAGTTTGAGAAAGCAGTTGCTACTGGACAGAGAAAGAAGAATATAGCTGTGACAGGAACAGATACCACTTCAGTGTGTCATACTACACCACTCTCTCAAAGATTCAATGCCATTATGCCAGAGAATTAAGCTATGGACCAAAGGGTCAGGTTAGACCATGATAAACAGAAAGGACATCTGGTTAGAAGCAGACTGACTGAATTAATATGTGCTTTAAATTAATATAAAAAATGATAAAATTGCTTGTTTCCTTGATTTGCCTTGTGGAGTTAACTGGTCAACTGTCCATGTTTTGGTCAAGTCCCTAGAACCACCCACTTTTGCTTAGCTTATGGAGTGTCACTCACATTTAGAATTATAATGGACAACTTAAGACTTCATAATACAATGAGTCTGTCCTTTAACATTTATCGCTATACTGACTAGTTTGAATTATTTAAACCTGTAGTGATTTGAGAGTCCAAATTATATTGATGAAAGTACTTTATATTTATTGAACTGACTTGTTGACTTTAATTCTCATTATTTGGCTTCTTCCAAATCAAATAGAGCCTTGAAATCTGTACAAAGCTTTTATCAATATTATAGTCTTCATTTTATTTGCTTACACAAATATATTTCCTATCTTGTGGGTGATATATTGAATCTTTAAAAGTTGAACAACTGTTGCATTTCTGGATACACTTATGACAAATTCAAAGAACTGAAGAGAAAATGGGAAATATTTTTACCTTAAGATGGGTATCTGAACCCTTAAAACTAGATTATTGACTGTTCTCCATCTATCAGGGACTCTCTATGCTTCATAATTCAAGCAGCTTCTATTTTCCAATGACAGATATGCAAATATCCAAAGCAGGACTTAAAGAGATTTCACAGGGCTACAAGGTAGAGCGTGTTATAATGTATCTCTAAGGAAGTCTCTCTTATTGTTAGAACGTACCACAAGCTCTAATCAATCCTTCTCCCATAATTCATTTATTCATCCAAGATACTTTCTGAATGTTCAGCTCCTCAAGAAGATGAGGCCAAGACTGAAATATGGAGTCAGCATTATCATGAGCAGATTTATCCTACCCTCTGCAGGGAATCAAACACATGTTTTGTAGCTACAGAGCTCCATTAGACTTTAGTGGGATGCTTATTGAGGGGAAAGCCATGAGAAGAAAACTAATTTTAATTTATAACTCAGATGCTATTTGGAATGTTTACTTAAGGCTTTTATTAAGACATATATTTGCTAAGATTTATGTAGAAACTTCTTCCCCAAATGGGCATAGCGTTCTGTCTTATTTTATTCTTTTCTTATTAATGTGTTCTCTCTCTATGGTAGCTTCACCTTGTCTGTTAGATGGGATACAACATAATAGTCAGAATGCATAAAAGAGTCATGTGTAGAAACCTGCAGTTTGGCTCATGACTCCAGAGGTTTCAGTTGGTGGTCACTCGGCTCTGTGTTTTAAGTGACAGTGGTCAGATAAAGCATCAGCAATGGAGCAGGTGATGACACCAGCAGCTTGCCCTGGGTGGGCAAGAGACAGAGAAGACGCAGATCACACTCACAACATAGTCCTCCAACTAGGTCCTCTTAATATTTCTACTTTTGTCAATATTACCAAAAGCTGAGGGCTAAGCTTCTAAGAAATCAGCCTCTAGGGACATTCAGATCCAATCTTTAAAATTTACTTTTTCTGAGGCTCATTTTGAATGGAGCTGAGCAACTCTCCAGACCTTCTCTAGCTCTTTTGGTGGAAGTCATTTCTCCTCCCTCAGAATTCCTTTGGCACCTTTTCATAGACTAGTGCTGTGTAGACCTTTTCAGTGTGCTTAACGTCAACCAAGGTACATTTGAGAGAAAAATATATTATTTGGATTAAAATTCTTCATTTTTGTCAGATGAAAGACTTACCTGCAATATGTTATAAATGCACATGTGCCAAACACTCATTATATACTATGCCATTTGCATAGAATAGTGTAATAAAATATTATAGTTTGGTTGCATTTTTTCATTTCGGTCAACATATCTCCTTTCACAAGGAAATAAAGTATGTGTGGGAGTGAATAACACTCATACTAACTGCTATGAACCAACTGCTATAATTTTTAAGCTCTGGTTATTCAATAAAACCCAGATTCCAAGGAATTTCAAAGGCATCAAATGTTTGATTCTACACTAAATTTCTGAATGTAAATATTGAGCAGCTATAGGAGTCTGTTCTCTGTTACTATAACAAAATACCTAAAGTTGGATATTTCATGAAAAGAAAGTATAAGATCTAGCAACTCAATTGGTTTGCTGAGAAGCATGGTATCATAATGACAGTGAGAGCAAAAGGAGAGCATGCAGCCAGACAGAAAGCCATGAGACTAAGGTCCCAAAATAATTAGGTTAATCACTCCCAAGGACATATCTCCAATGACCTAATAACCTCTCTTTAGACCTAGCCTTTTAAAAGTTTTTCTCACCTTGTGACATTGTGGTCGAGCTCATGTAAAATACTGATAGACAAATCCATATTCAAAGTATACAGAATGGTGAGTTAACTTGGGATTATTCATATTTTTAGGTTGTCCTACCTCTCTCCTTCTTCTGCTGAAACAACAAAAGGTGACAGTGAAAAGGTGAAGCTGAATCATGGATGAAGGATACTGACAAATTAATGGATAAAGAAGTGAGTCATGCTTTGAATTATGTGTGGATTTTAACTATACAATTAAGTTTGGGTGATAAACATCTCAAACATATTTTTCCCTAAGTGATCTAAATTTATCAATACTTTGCTACTTTGTTGCTCTTCTAAGCACCCTTGATGTAATGTGTGGTATCTGATGTCATTTCTCTTTTTGATATCACCCCCAACCATATTATACTAGATAAATTTCTCAAAAAAATATCATTCTAATGGATTAGGCATCAAATAGAGGTCACTGGATGAGGTACTGCTAGAACTATACTTTGGAATCTGTTTTCTCTCTCCTAATGCAGAGTTGTATAGAAGTATCCAAAATTCATATGTCAGTTATATATGTTCATGGTGTTCTTTGGTGGCATTTCCTTTCTTGGTACCCTGCACTTCCCAGTCAACATTGACCTAGGGCAAATCTTTGAAGTTTGATGACTTCTATAGTAAAATAACTAAAGTTTTTGCATTAAGTCATGTAGGCTGAAGCAAATTAAGAATTAGGAATCTTTTTTAGTAACAAGATGTTATGGTTTGAATAAGAATGGCCTCAGAGGCTCATATGTTTGAACTTTGTCCTCAGTTGGGAGAGTTGTTTGAAAAGAATTAAGAGGTGTGGCCTGATTAAAAGAAAGTATGTCATTGGGGGTTGGCTTCCAGGTTTCAAAGGACTTGTGCTTTTCACAATGTTTTTTTCTTTGCTTTGTGGTTGTGTGCTATGGAATAATCACTTTTTACACTGTGAAGATTTGTCACTGTGATTCATTTAATAAACAAGCTAACTGGCCAATAGCTGAACAGAAAAAGGCTAAGCAAGAAAGCCAAATTGAGAATGCTGGGAAGGAGAAGGGTGGAGTCAGGATCACCAGTAGATGCAGAGGGAGCAGGAGATTAACATGCCATCCTAATAAGTGTACTGCCACATGGCAGAATGTAAATAATGAATATAGGTTAACTTAAAATGTAAGAGCTACTTAGTAACAAGCCTGAGCTACTGGCTGAGCATTTTGTAATTAATATAAGCTTTTGTGTCTTTATTTGGGACTGGATGGTTGGGACAGAAAACCTTTGTGTATCTGCACAGTTGTATCTCAAGATGTGAGCTCACACTTAGAGCTCCTGCCTGCTGTCATGCTCCCCAACATAATAGCAATGAGTTCTAACCCTCTGAAGCTGAGAACTTCAAATAAACTCTGTAAGTTGTCAGTCATATCATTTTCTCTTAGCAATAAAAGGGGAACTAAGACACAGGTTTTAATCATCTAAAATTTATGATTCGTTTGCTTTGTAAGGCTAGTTTTAAAACATTAAAAAATAGGCGGGTCAATGAAAGAATATAGTGACCATTTGGAAACTTAGAATATCTTCAGAATTTTTACAGGTTTAGCATCTGTTAGCCTTTCCGTAATCCTGACTGCCATCATTGTTGTAGTTACCATAATGTTTTTAGAATGAAAAATCACCTAAGTTTGTGATTGATATCCTAAAATAATATCAGCCTTGTTTTCAGGTTGGCTGTGGTGTGCACTGGGATTGATTTCTCTCGTTTGCTGTTTCTTAAACAGACTGTAGATTGCTCCTGATTTGGCATTCCCAGCAGATCATCTTTGAGACTTTTACAGGGAAACTCCCTCTTCTCCCTACCTACTCTTCTTCTCAACACATTTTAGGAAGACTCAACCATTTTCACAGATTTTTCTCAGGGTTGGAGAGAGATCTTCCTCCTTTCAAGTCTTATGACAATCCTTTCTTTGCCTACACTATTCAAAGCTATAGTTCTCTGAATATTCTTTTTTCCTGCTCTCTATCTTAAATTCCATAGCTGTAGTCAAATTTCTTACACCCTAAACAAATGACCCATCTCTTCCTATCAGCTTCCCATGCTCTTCTCCATGCTTCCTCACTTTGTATACATGTTCAGAATCTTGCTCTGAGCAATTCAGGCAGATTTCACCAGCAGTCTAATTTTTGAAAGTCTAACAGCAACTGTCCGTGTTGCACTATGTACTTCCAATTGAATTTATGAATATTTGAGCAATTTTTCATTTCCTTTTTTCAGACTATTGGGAGATTTCACATTCCTACTGTTCTGCCTTCATTTCAACACTTATTTTTCCACTTGGCATTTGGCTGCCCTTCTTCTCTCCACTAATTACATGTTGGTGTCTATTGGTTAATCTTGGTTGTCAACTTGAATACATCTGGAATTAATTAAAACTCAAGCAGAGGCCCACATCTGTGAGGGATTTTTCTTATTTGGATTATTTAAGGTTGATACTTACCCTAAATCCAGATCATCTGGGGTCAGAAGTCCCATTATAAATCTGGGCTACACCTTCTGATTGTAGCCCACATTAAAGAACACAGAAGGACAGCTTTTTGACAGCTTATCCTCACTGTCACTGGCAAATTCATTTATCCTGTTACCAAGTCAGTCCATCACTGACATTAGAACCTACTCTTCATGATTCCAATGTAAACTGAAACCTGGCAGCTCTCTAGGACTTTCCTGAACTCTAGCAACAAACTGGGACGCTGAGACACCCAGTCCTATGAACTAAACAACTACCAGATCCTTGGCCTTTCAGTCATGAATATCCTTTGTTGGTCTACTCAGAGCACAATTTGTAAACCACTCTAATAAACCATGTGTGTGTGTGTGTGTGTGTGTGTGTGTGTGTGTGTGTGTGTGTGTGTGTGTGTGTATCCCAGGATTCTAATGAACATATATGTATGTGTATATGCATATGCTAATTTTATCAGTTGTTTTATATTAGACAACCCAGAACTAATACAGTGTCTTTCCCATCTCCTAGAGAGACTGGTTATTAGCCTTCTTTCCTATTAGTTTAAATATTAATCATGTGTAATCACATTGATTTTCATTAATAGATGAGCCAATCCAAACATATATTCTTTTTGTTGTTGTTTCGAGACAGGGTTTCTCTGTGTAGCTTTGGAGCCTGTCCTGGAACTCATTCTGCAGACCAGACTGGCCTCAAACTCACAGAGCTCCTCTTGCCTCTTCCTCTTGAGTGCTAGGATTAGAGGCGTGTACCACCACCACCCTGCCAAACATATATTCTATAGATATCTCCAGTATAGCACATTTTAATTTAGATGACTCCTTTCTTTCAAACAAGAGCTATTAAAAGGAGGATATTTGTAAAGAGTTTCCTTTGCCATTGGACTCACCACCATAAGAGGTAATGTATCAAATGATTCTGAAAGTATTGGGAGAACATTGAGAATAACCACTCAAAGATATTTATGTAATTTATAAATATTCAGGGATAAATGTGTCTGCAATGGTTGAAACTGATATTGAGAGAAACTGCCCTCCAATGAATCAATGCCCAGAGCTTCCACTCACAGAACAACACTGGAAGAATTGTCCATGGCCCGGAGCCAAATGGGAATTTCCAAAATTCACAAACAATATTAAGATACGGTAGGTAGGTAGATATTTTATACAATGAGGAACAGTGAGTTTTTAACATAGAATTGTGGGAAATATATTGTTTCTAGAATATTTTAGGGTTTTGTTAGCTAGAATTAGAAAAATAACAATGGAAGACTAAGGACTCCCAATATTATCTGAAAAAGACTTTTCAGCCAAATATTTAGCTACATTTTTAAATATCAAATAATGTTAAAATGTTAAATTTTTTATTTTAATACTTTTGATTGTTTGGTTGTTCGGTTTGGTTAGCTTTTTAAATTTTGTTTTGTTTTTTAAGACACTATTTCTCTGTGTAGCTCTGGTTGCCCTGGAACTCAGTCTGTAGGCTCAGAGAGCTGCAGGCCTCTGTCTCCTAAGTGCTGGAATTAAAGGCATGCACCACCCAGGTTAGATTTTAATCTTTAACCATGGTGGATTTCCAACTCTCAAGAGGCATCTATGTCCTATTACATTTTAAAGCAGGAGTCATTATTCAACCAATTATTAAATAGAAAATCTTTTTAAGTTGCTTTAATCTAAGACCACTCCTTTGAAAAGCAAACCAGAAATATGGTGTGCATCCTGGTAGGAGCTGACCAGAAAGCAGTTTCATGTTGAAGTGGCTTTCAGGGTATCAGTTGTTTAAAGGGTTTTCCATGTGGAGAGTCCTTCACATGCTCACCATGAGACTAAAATGGACTGTAGAGAGTTTAAGTCTCATGTGCCTGAGCACCATGCCTGAAGTACTTTTAATAATCCTTAGCTAGGGAAATCTATAGACTTCTCAAGTCATTCTCACAAGGCACTGAAACTTTTGTTAAACATATTTCCGTTTCTTCTGCTCACAGAAGAAAGCACATTTTAATACTGATTACAGGACTCTGTGAGCATAAGTTTTAAGGGTTTTTGTTTTATTTTGTTTTGTTTTGTTTTAGCAATGTTAATGTGTTCTTAATTAAGGTAACCTTAAAAGCAAACTAAGACCATGTAAATCCTGGTGGAGATAAAGGAAGTTAAAGGAGAGGATACAAGTGGTGGAAGAGAGCAGGCAGATAGGAAGTATTTCTTAATTGCGTTTAAATGTGTAGATGCTAAAGAATGTAACTCAGATTTCATACATTGCAATTGTATTATTCCAAGAAGACTCAAAGTGATTTATGCTGTTAATGTAGCTGTGCTTGATTTGACTATTTTGGTGTTGATGCCCACATACCTCAAAGATTTTTCAGTCAGTAGGATTTTAGAACAGAATTATTGGCACTGAACAAGAGAAGAAAACAGCCAAAATAATTCAAGAAAAAAATAAGTACATTATTGAAAATAGAAAGACAATTCAAAGTGGATCAAACACTTAAATATAAGAACTAAAAGTGTGTAACTTTTAGAAGGAAAGAGTAAGTTAATCTTAAATACTTTATTAAATATGACACCAAGTTCATAAATAAAAGTAAATGTGGATGACTTCATTTCATAAAACTAAAAACTCTGTGCATCAAAAGACATTATTAAGAAAGTGAACCACAGCCTAAAAGGTGTAAGAGAGTCTTTGTAAACCATCCAACTGATAATGATCAAGAACCTGCATATATAAAGAACTCTTACAGCACAACAATTAATTGATAAATAGCTATCTACTAAACAATGAATAAATTATATGAATGGATTCATTTAAAAAATTTAGCTGGGTCAATAAATATATGAAGAATGTTCAACATTAGATAAATAATAAAATGCAGCTTACTCTACATTTTGAACCTTTTCACTATGCACTTGCACTGGTAAGAGGAACCCCTCACATGGCTCCATACTCTTAGACCAGTGACCTAGCTACCAGTTGCCCCAGGGGGAAACCATGTAAGATAACTGGCTACCCAAAGGCTTCATCCTCTGGCACTCTCACAAGCCACCCAGCCCATTTTTCCATTTTAGAACTTACTGGGTGGGATAAAAACTCACATAAAAAATACAATCCCAAATGTAACTCCAGATGCCTAGGTCCTATCAAAAAACAGAAGCAATATGAAAATCAAGATAATATAATACCTCTCCTAATAGTGGTCCCCAAGGAGATCAACTTATAAGAACAAATTCAATAAAATAGATGTTAGTCAAAACCACATTAAGATACAAGCTACTACTTAACAATCATCGAAAGACATACATGTGTGTGTGTGTGTGTGTGTGTGTGTGTGTGTGTGTGTGTGTGTGAGAGAGAGAGAGAGAGAGAGAGAGAGAGAGAGAGAGAGAGAGAGAATACATGAAAACAGCAAATGTTGGCAAGAATATGAAAAATCTGATTGTAGGAATATAAGATGAGGTGGCCAGTGTGGGAAACAACACCTGCATAATTACAAGAGCTGGAAAGTCAAATGAATAGGGAAAGTTCAGAAAGTTTCCACCCTTAGGTGAAGAGCTATAGGTAACCAGTAGTTTCCTAGAGAGGGAGAATCAGTTTTCTCTAGAGATGAGTCCCTGTTCACTTTTCCAATTTTAGAGGTCATCTCTAAACACACATACATATGAACAACACTAAATGGCTGAAAATACGTATGTTTGTGTGTGTGAATAATAATAAAGAAGACATCATAAATATGAAAGATTTACGATGGTGGGAAACAATCCCACAGTTCTGTAGAGTTAAATGTAGTTATTGTATTACTCAGTCACTCTATCCCTAGATATATATTTAAGAAAACTAAGACACACATGTTGCATGGATCCTAAATGGTCATATAATAAAACCCTGGAGCCAGATACCAGGGTGAAAGCCAAAGATCAGAGAAGCAGAGCAAGGTGCAGCCACCACTTCTTACCTCACCAACTTCTCAGCCTGGAAGAGCAAGAGTTCCTGTCTCCTTCTGCCTTATATTCCTTTCTTTGCCCAGCCATATCACTTCCTGTCTGAATGTTCTTAGTGCTGAGATTAAAGGTGTGTGATCCCAAGTGCTGGAATTAAAAGTGTGTGCCACCATTGCCTGGCTCTGTTTCTTTTTTAGACTGGATTAATCTCATATAGCCCAGTATGGCCTTGAACTCACAGAGATCCAGACAGATCTGTGCCTCCAGAGTGCTAGGATTAAAGCTGTGTGTCACCACTGCCTGACCTCTATGTTTAATCTAGTGGCTTGTTCTTTCCTCTGATCCTCAGTCAAAATTTTTTTTCCCTGCAGGTTTTCTCCGTGTAGCACTGGCTATACTACTATCCTAGAATTCACTACATAGACCAGATTGGCCTCAAACTGGTCCACCTGCCTCTGCCTCTCAAGTACTGGCATTAAAGGCATGTGCCACTGCACGCAGCTTGAATATATTTCTTATCACAGCATATAAGGAGAACCTTGTGATACAACAGTAACATTATTAGTGTGGTTTTTACTGTTATTTTACATTATCTTCTTATTGCTATTTTATATGATTTTCTGTCATGAAAATCCAAATGAAAGAGAAAGAATAGAAAATTTAAGTGATACCTTGTTAGTTACCACAAAATAAAGTATAAATTAATTAAAATATTCCACAAGTAATTATCCACTTCTAAAATGAATGGTGGGTATTTGAAGTATATTTCAAAGTTCAAAACAAAGAGAGTATGCATATTCTTTTATAAAACAAAATATTCTCTAACAGGGTTTGAAGTTTTCTGTTGATTGTCTTTACAACACCAGGATAGTTTGTACAATAAAAACATGGTGAATGATTTGCAAGTTGTAACTGTTCTGAGTGAGTCACAGAAGTAAGTGAATATGTGCCCAGGCCAGCGGGGTTTAAATGGGGGCGACCCACCTGTGGGAGCGAATGAAAGAACAGAGGACACAAGAGACAGACAGCAAGACTGTATTCTGATTAAGCTGCCAATCTTTATTTTTCTCTGCATGGCTTATATAGCATAAGAGGAGAAGGGGCAAGAAGGAGGGAAGGGGAAGGGACATGGAAGGCGTGCAGAACGTGGGAGACGTGCAGGTCATGCAACTGCAAGAAGTCTGCTAAGGTCACTCATCAGGGGACATTTGTTCTGTTGCTAGGCTACCTGACCATGGAATGCTCTTTACATTTGGTTGCCATGGCACCTGACGGTGGAATGTTCTTATCTTTGGGAGCCTCCGGTTAGTAAACAGGTGTTACTGCTCTGGGGAAGGGCAGTGGGCTTATGACTTGTTCTCTGGCTTAGCTAGTACTTTCCATGGTTCATGTTTGTTCCTGAAATCATGGTCCCTAACAAATATGTCACTTTGTTTCATGCTTAAAACTGTTTCTTGTTAAAGGCAGCAGGTACACAGATATATTGTACCTTCTTCCTTCCAATAATGGGCTTTTCAGCTTTTACTTTCAATTAATGATAACATGTTTGAGAAACAAAGAATCTGTGTTAAATAAAGGCTGAAGCAGACACCATTTCTTCTGTATGACATGCTGTACTTTTATTCTGGGACATTTGTCAAAAGTGATTACATTTCTGTAAGTGGCCATTACAGTAAAATATATAAATGAACAAACAAGTACTTAGTACATGTAAGATAAAGGAAGTATATAGTACCTCGTCTGCCATTAATGAGGTCCCCAAAGCCATGATTAACTGCAATTGATTTAGAAGTTCTTATTGAATATTCAAGAGATAAGTTCCTTGATAGTCTGTAAGCCTCCTGGGCTGCACTAGTGACTATCAGTCAAAAGAACCACCAACTTGTGTTAACCTCTATAGTTAAAAGACAGAAAATTTTAAGTCAAAGGCATTGGAATTCAATCAAAGCTATTCATGACAATTTGGAAGTTGTAATTAAATTTGACTGCTTAGCTAGCATGCAAACAAAAATAATTTGACAGGCAGGAATAGACAATGGAATTAATAAATATCAGCCTGTCTTTCAGAAGTCAGGTTGAAAATAATGTTTGGTAAAATTTAGAGTTAGAGTAACTAAAACTGAGTTTTTCTAACTTGATTTTACTCTGTTCTGTACCTGTAAAAACCTTCAAGGGCTTTGGTATCATTTATGAACCATAGGCAAAGTAACACAGAGAATGACTTTAGAGAAACGAGGAGAGAAGAGCTAACGCAACTTGGAGTCACGGCATTAGTAAGGAGAGTTGTTGAGGAAAAATTAATTTAGCAGCATGGCTGAGATCCCAACAAAAGAGTCAAAACCACACATGGAACACGCGCCTGTTTCTAGCTCAACCTCTTTCTTTGCTGATAGTGCTCTGGCAAACATGGTGAACATTTAGAAATCCAGCAGACTTCCTGCAAGGCAGGCAGCAAGCACTAGTCCATGTAGAAGAAGGTCAGGCATGTTCTGGACATCCAGGAGAAGAAGCGTTAGTAGAAAATAAGTAGCTATGGTGGGCAGACCAAGCCGACGTTCCACAAAAACCTAAAACTACAAAGATCATGCCAAGGCTTGACTGTGCTGAGCCAACTGCAGATCTGAAGGAATGCTGTTAGATGTAAACATTTTGACCTTAAAAGTGGTAAGAAAGGAAAAGGCCAAGCGATCCAATTCTAAGCTGATTTTGTTCTAAGAATAAGAAAATCTGTGGGTATAAGAACAAATACTTAGAATGCAGTTAGTGGTTATGCTACTTCAGTAAGGAGGAAGCAGCTGTAAGTTCTCATTCACTGGATCGCTGGCTAGGGTTCCTGTGCTAGGAGTGATGTCCCTCTTATTAAGTGGATCTTAAGTCTTATTAGAGAGCTCTTGGTTACCACAAAGGTATGTGTGTCACAGGAAGGGGTACATGGGACAGATTAGAGGGAGGAAAAGGAAGGAAGAGATGATGTAAGTAAATTATTCTTTTCATTATCATTATTAATATTATTAGATCCTGTTTGTTTGCTAATGAGAGAGAGAGAGCAAGAAATGATATGGATTTGAGAGGGTAGGGAGGTAAGGAGGATCTAGGAGAAGTTGGAGAAGAGGCAATAATTAGAATGTACTGTAGAAAAAAATATTTTTAACAAAAGTAAAATAATTTAAAAAGACAATAAAATCATGAGGTTATATTTTTAAATGTACCTGGGGATTATTGATAATCAAGGTGATGGGTAGCTTTCAGTGTGGTTGAGGATTAGTAAGAGCAAGACAACTGAATTCAGGAATAACTGTGAAATGAGGAAAGGGTAAAGTGAGGATTAAAAGGAAAGGCACGGATGTTTCACAGTTGTAGGCTGAAAGAAGTAATTATGAACCCAAATCCCTGTAATAATTCCACAGAGGTCAGAGTGCCTGTTCCATCTCTACAAGTCTACCCCAGAATACTCAACTCACAAAACATGCTGCATCAGTTTCTAGAACTGTGCCGTAAGAGAAAGGCTGGCTGATACTTTCAATTCTTTAGATACCAGGCCAGTTTCAGCATCCTTTGGGAAGCTCTAACAGTAAAAGCAGCACACAGCAGCGATATTCCAGCAGGAAGGATCTTAGATCTTCTGTCTCTGGCAGTGTGATGAGAGGTGAGCTGCCTGTACTGCGACCTGTCAAATATTCAGATTTGTGGGCAAAGCCAATTGCAGCTGCTGCTGGAGTCATTAAGGGGAAGTGCTTTGTTGTGTAGCAATAGACAATTGATGCAGAATTGGTGTAAGAACTGGTTTCCTTGCTTCTGCCAAAACCTTTAGCCAAACCATGGAACTGACTTCAGGAGGCTCAAGAGAATGAGAAAAGTCTCTGGGCTGAAGAAGGTGTTAGTTCTTAATTCTGAAGGACTTCACAGTGCTGTGGTAAAGTTTTAAAATAAAGTAAGGAAATATGTGGAAAGCTGGAGTTGGGGTCAGCAGTGGAAATCTATCTAGTGTTTCCACTTGCTCCAGTGTGGGAATAGGAGTGGATTTTTGAATTTGCTTTCTTTTTTTTCTCAGTCTCTGTACATGATGTGTGTGTGTGTGTGTGCCTGTGCGTGCGTGCGTGTGTGTGTGTGTGTGTGTGTGTGTGTGTGTGTGTGCCTGTGCATGCGTGCGTGTGTGTGTGTGTGTGTGTGTGTGTGTGTGTCTGTGTCTGTGTCTGTGTACATGTTCATATATGTCTTCTCATTCTCTTTACTAAGGTATGATCTCTTACTGCATCTGGAACTTTCCAAGTCAACTAACTAGCCAGTTTCTCTGGAAGAGTCCTTGCCCTAGTTGCCATGCCTGAAATTTCACACAGGCCTCTATGCCCACCTATAACCCCACCTGGCTTTTTTATGAGAGTTCTGGGATATGAATTCTGATCATCAAACTTGGAGCCATTTCTCCAGCTCTGAATTTGGTTTCTTAACTCAAGATATTTTGAAACAAATTATTGTAGAGTCTCTTTGACTGCTTCCTATAAAATCAAAGAAAAAAGGTATGAGTTAAAAAATTGAATTTTTGAATAATATTTATAAAATTACAATGATCCAGGCACTATCAGACTCAAAGACAAAAATTCATTATTTCCAGCCTCTCTAAGTGAGAGAAAAAAATCTCAAATTAAAATACAGATTCTAAGAAAAGGTTATATCCCTGGTGGTGAACCTTGGGAACTCTTCATTCAAATACAAAGAACTAAGTCAAGCAGAGAGGTTAAACAGGCTATCTACTCATTTTCAGGGAATAATAGAAGAACAGTGGGTACTAGAAGCTGGGAAGGTGGGTGGTAGTGGTGGGGAGGTGTATGGAATGGAGATGGTCAATAGGCCCAGGGTGCAGCTGGACCAATGGAAAAGATTCTCGCACTCTATAGAGCATAGTGAAACAACTGTGGGTGACAACAGTTAACTTTACACTTCAAAATAGCTATCAGACAAATTCTGAAGAAATGATCACAGTCGGAGGCAATGGGTATGCTAATTTCCCTGATCTGCTCATTACACATGGTATACATGTATTGAAATGCAGCATGGCAGCCCATAAATATGAATAATAGATACATGCCATTAATTCTTTAGTTAATTAAAAATGAAAAATAAAACAAACAAACAAAAACCCAAAGTAATTTCCTTCTTGGCTGCCTTCTCTTTATAGTAGACTGGGGGCCTAAAAGTAACTTACCTGTGTCCTGCTCTGGCCATATTGGTTCACATTGACAGAACTTCTTATGGAAGTATTGTTTTTAAAACGTGTTTCCCCAGATTCAGCCAGCAGGTATTCAAGAGGCAGCTTTGGTAAAAATGGAGCCAGGAAGCTGCATTGCCCACATGTTGCTTGTTTGCAGGCACGTGGTGGGTTCATGTGGGCTTGCCCCAAGGTTCCAGAAATCTCCTGAGGTCAGACAATGCAGAGCAATGTCAAATTCCCTGCAAGAAGCCCTGGAGTGGGCTTTGTGGAGCATTGAAAGTGACACCCAAGTTGCAGTAGAGACCCCAGGATTTTCGAGGTGCCAGAAGCACAAGAATTTGATGAGGAAAGCTGCAAGCACTGTGTAGAGTCTGCTCAAGGAACAGGCCACGTGTGATATGGATAGACCTGGAAACATTGGACTGCCAAAAGCTGCTGCAGCCCAGATGTGGCCATAGTGGTGTTTGCTGGAAGCAGGGTGGGGTGGTGGGGTAGGGGTGGTGTTGGTTGATTTTTTTATGTAGTCCTTCCTTTTGGAATCAGAATGCTTACTGTGTGCCACAGTATATCAGAAATGTGTAACTCACTTTTTTGTTTTTCAGCAAGCATCTTTAATTGTTGAACCACCTTGCTGGCCCCTGAATATTATTATTTTTTCTAAAAAGGTCAGCATAATCAACTATTAAATAGTAATTCTGTTTTTAAGATGTGATCAGTTATGTTGTATACCTAGTGTAACAATACTTATGAAGATACATAATCCTAAAATGTTCAGCATCCAACTTGAAATATTTTGGCATTTTATATTTATAAACTAATTATTTGTATATCTTTGTATCTCTCTGATATTAAATTTATAATTAATAATATAATGGTCTTTTTTACTGCTAAATGTTTATATTTGTTTCTATTATTTTTTCTGTTATTTATATGATTATTTACTTCTGGAATTTTCTACTTATAATCTTTCTATATTTTTTCTTCAACTGTTTGATATTTTTATATCTTAAAATCTATCAA
Source organism: Onychomys torridus (assembly GCF_903995425.1). Classification (NCBI taxonomy): domain Eukaryota; kingdom Metazoa; phylum Chordata; class Mammalia; order Rodentia; family Cricetidae; genus Onychomys; species Onychomys torridus. The sequence continues at coordinate 3,306,965 of NC_050447.1, read as the reverse complement.
GGTCTAATTGGCAATCCTCTTTTAGTGATTAATATCTACCACTTGTATTATTATAATTGCTTCCTGAGTTTATTCTGACTCTTCTTATTCTATTCCTTCCTCTTCATTTTTGCATAAATGAGGAAGATTTTCTGGACAGTTTCATTTTCCTATTATCTTTATTAGTTCTTTTTGGCAGCTCATATATACATACATCTTTCTTGTTATTTTTCAGACAACTTCTAACTTCATCCAGTTCTCTTTTCATCTGAGTTGAATATGTAATTATCTATTGAGTTTTAAATTGTAATTATTGTTTTTATATACAAAAATACTTTCTGACAATTATTTTTGAAATTTTTCATATGCCATTATTTTTATTTATGCATTTGGACTTGCTTTTTATTCACTAGTATCTATTAATCATACTTAGTCTTTTCTTTCTTGTATGTAACTGAGTCATTCCACTCTTGACATTTTCTACAGTGTTTGCTGGCCCCCACACTAGGAGCATACTTCCTTGATTTGTTTTGTACTTTCTAACTCTGAACTTGTGTTCCTTGTATGTTTTTCTTAGAGTTCTTTGATATCAAGTTTGAAGTTGTTTCCTACAAAGAAGAACTTAAATATGCTTCTCCTTGTTGTAGGAAAACATATCATGAATCTGGGGTCCCTATCCCTGAGTTTGTACCCACTTGTGGTATAGCCTCTTACATTATAATAACTTTTGGCAATGAGGTCAAGTTTGCAGGGTTCTTTGCTGGCCCCTGATGTAGGGCATCATGACCTACAGAACAATGTCAGCCATCTTTATGCAGCAGACACTGCCAATTGTCTTTATGCAAAAGAATTCCTTTGTCCTGTATCCACTGAAATTCAACTCTTTAAAGCAACTAATTTCTACCTGGAGCTTCTCACAGATGTTATTGGCACGGCTTAGGCATGACTCACACCCCAAAATTTTCATTCTTGCTTCATGTTGACCTCTGTTCATTTTAACCTTTTGTTTTCTTTTGTTGCCTCATCTGTATATTAATTTTAAAATTTTGATGTAATTATTAGCTATCTTTTCAGTATAGCTGTTTGGGGTACCCAGCCTGCCATAGTACTAGAAATGGAAGATAGTAGGGATAGTAGAACTTCCATAAATCTATACAAATTATGTACCCAACCTACAGTTGGGACTTTTAAGTAATAGTCATTCATCTATTTGTTTCAGGTTTCATCCTCCTTCACACTGTGGTCACACCAACCTTTTATTTAATTTTCCTTAAAATTGCCATGAAATCCAAATTTCTTGGTATAAACAAAAGAAATAATATTAAAGAATGAAAATTTAAGACACTGGTCTGGAAACAAAACCAATCCAAGAATGGAATAATCCAACTGTATCTTGTTGTACAGAACACCATGGAGCTATTTCATTACTAAGGGGAAGAATATCAAATCTTCTAAATTTACCACTTAATATTTAAAGCACATGAAATTATTTGCTTAATCAGAAAAAGCTCTTTGACAGCAAATTCTAAGTACTTAAGAATGCATAAGACTTCTTGTCCGTGACTAGAATGAGCAGAAAGATGGACATATGCCCTATTGTAGAAGTCTTCCCAAATGATAATTTTATTGCAGATGGATAATGATATGTTGCCTCTTTGCTATAGTTCAGCATAATTTTTATTGACATTTTGTTCCATTTTCTATTACCTACAAAGTGGAGATGAGCAGAAAACTAAGCCTCCTTTTTCATAAAGTTCAAAGCTATTTTATTAGTGTCTAACATACTGTGGTTTTAACAGGATGTGATCATTTCCTTAGCTCCATTAACATAAGGTTAATTTCAAAACCTATGATATTTATTAATAAGAAGTACAATGAAATAAAACCAGATAATATACTATATAGTTTCTTATTCTGCTACTTTCATGCTTAGCACATAGACAGACTCATAATCTCATCTTTATTGGTGACTCAACAGGAAAAAAAAATACCTAAACAGAGGGAGCAATTTTTGTTGATAACATGGCAATATATCTAATACACTGGCAATGTTTCATTTAGTAAAAATTCCTAGATAGGCTAAAGCAAGTTTTGTGCAGAATATTACCATGGTTTCCTTTCACAAACTGGAGAATCTGTAGAGAAAGTTCCTTTCCTTATGAAAGATAAATTAAGAATAAAATTTTATTAACAGATGCACATACTCACAGACAAGTAAATCAAAGGCATGAGTAGACCTAGGTATATATAACATCTTGTCAAATCAAGCAAGCTCAATGTTTAAGGAAGAGGAGACAAGTAAAGGGATTCTGAGCTGGCAGGCAGATGGAGTGTGGAAGGTCAGCATCGCTACACATGGAGGACAACGAGGAAAGTCTGGGTTTGTTAGGTGGTTCTTCTGGTGGCATCTCATGGTGACTCAGGATCCAGAACTTCTGCTGCTGTTTAACTCCAGTCCATCTTGGTAAAAGGAAAAGTGGAGCGCACCTTGAAAAGTTATGTTGTCTTTAGGTATGGGAATGGGAATGGGAAAGGACAGAGAACTTTTCTATATCTTTCTTTTCAGTTGTCCTATGCTCAGAATTATACTCACTCCAATGGGGTGGCCTATTTGTCTTCCTTAGGAGTCCCTTGTAGCTAGAATTTTCCTGGCCTGCCCACAGTCAGGACAAATCTCTCTCACCCGCCAGTCCCACAGCTGCTCAGACCCAACCGAGTAAACACACAGAGACTTACATTGCTTACAAACTGTATGGCCGTGGCAGGCTTCTTGCTAACTGTTCTTATATCTTAAATTAACCCATTTCTGTTAATCTATAAGTTGTCACATGGCTCATGGCTTCCTGGAATCTTTACATGTTGCTTTTTATGGTGGCAGCTGGCAGCTGGTAGCGTCTCCTTGACTCAGCCTTCTACTTCCCAGAATTCTCTTCTCAGCTTGTCCCGCCTATACTTCCTGCCTGGCCACTGGCCAATCAGCATTTTATTTATACAGAGCAATATTCACAGCAGTCCCTCTTTAGATTCATACCTGAAGTCAGAACTCCTTGGTCTCTTAGATGGCTTTCCTTACATTATGACCCAGTTTATCTGTAGTATCAGTGTCTGCATTTCTAACAATATTTAAGGAAATTCTGGTGTGTTTATCAAAGGTTTGAAGAAGTAGAATTTTTGACAACAGCATGACGGAAAACACTGTTTTATGAATTCTCTGATTGTTTGCAACACAACTGTCTCTCCTCACATATAAGGTGAAGCTTTTTCCACCTGAAGAAATATAATTACACCAACCCTGCAACCTTCTGTATCCAACTCTGTGACAGGATGTTCTTATGCTTCTTCAGACTGATCTTTTCAGTTTCTAGACCAATGATGCTACTGTAGGCTTTGGGCACATTCACTGACCAACATCACTGCAGTGAGGCATGTTCAAAGTAGAACCTCTGTTGTCACTTACATTTCATAGCATGTTATGAAGCACTCATGCCATGTGATTTGAATGCCAGAAGAACAGCTGAGGATGTATAGATAATTCAGGAAGGGAAAATATTTCTAAATTATAAAAGGAAAGCTGCTGTTGCTGAGTTCTCTGTTCATACATTATTGCTGTTCACTGCCTATCTGAGTAGTACTAGGTCCAGTTCATGTTTTGTCTGCATTAAACAAAATGAGTGTCATGTCTTCATGGGATTATAAATTATGGGTAGCCCTTGATTTGCTGGTCTTCAATATTCTTAAAGTCAGACTTTTCCATCTTTATATTTTTTATGTTCATTTAATTCAACACCAATTTCAGCCTACTTCTTTTTTCTTTACTGCATATAATAAATATTAGTTATATGGTTAATTCCTCAGATTATATCTCCACTATAGGTTACATATCTGTGGCATAGTCCAGTGAACAAGAGGTAGCATGGGTTTCTAAAGCCAAAGGTTTTTCCTTCCTGTATGAAGAGCTAATAGCCCACAAGGAGGACCCTCTATCCTTTGCTATTTTACCATCCTGATCCTTCCTTCTGGAACAAAACTCTGATGTTTCATAAGTTTGAAAGCCACAATGAAACCAAAAAGATAAAAGCAGATTTGAAGAAATAGAATTTCTGACAAGGTCTTTGAGTAAGCAAACCAGTCTTAAATTGTCTATTGGTGAATTTTTTCTTAGATAAAAACAAAAGTCTTCAGTTATATCCATTTTGTTTCTTGTTAAGTTTATTTGAAAGAGATAAATGCAATAATAATTAATGCATGGACTGTATGCCTTGCCTACTTGTCAAGCTATGGAACTACTACTGCTTTGAACATCTGTTTATTAAGTTGACTTCAAGCTCCAACATTGCTACTACATCTTGCACCATGACAAAAGACCAAACTGCCTTTCCAGGTTATAGGAATATCTAAACACAGGGGTTTCTATAGTTTGAACCTTAAATGTGCTCATTTGTTAAAGCCTTTGAGACTAGTTTGGCACTCCTGAGAGGTGGTAGCAACCTCTAGAGGCGGGGTCTAGCAGGAGGCCTTCTGATTATTGGTAGCATGCCTCCAAAGAGGATATTTAGATCCTAGTGCTTTCCATTTCCTCTCTTGTTTTCCTGGCCGTGGACTGAACAGGATTCCTCACCACACATCTGCCATGATGTGCTACTTACCCACAGACCTAAAGCAACAGGGTCGATTAAAATAGACTGATGCTTCCAAAACCAGGAGTGCAATGTCCAGTATTCTGTTGCTGTTTTAGAAAGCTGACTAACATAAGGGTTGAGGAAAATTACTCCCCTTCCCTCTCTAAGGTCCCAGTGTCCATCATGTGCAGCATGAAGAGCCTTCCTATAAACCTGGTTTGTGGCCTGAAGTTTACTTAATCATGATATGTCACATTATTTTGACAAATTCAGCCACCTCACCTATATGCTGTACCCATTTTCAGCATGTAACAGTAGTTTTATTTATTTTCATCTGACAGTGAGGAGACAGTGTTGCATCCAGTGGTGACCTCTGTACATAGGTTGACCATTCCTTAGCTAGTGTTTCTGTTATGAAACAGAAGTGTTTTCACTCTCAAACATACAGAGACTAGATCTTCTAAATTTACCACCATAACAAATGTAAGAACTTCAGGGGACACTGAAACTTGCTGGTTAAATTATTAATGACCAAAAAATACTGGTGGGGAGGGCAGTTTGTGTTACAGTTAATATTTTAAAGCATGTAGTAGTGAGCTACAGTACTTTAGTTGAGATCAGTGTGGTGTGGATGTGGCAAGAAAAAGCACCCTTGTCAAATGGCTATTTGTTTCTCACCTTCTTTATGATCAACAAGGTAACAACCATAGAACCATATCTTATCACCTGATGTATAGCTTCAATACACCCAAATTTCACATTAAGTGAAAATGACTATTAAAATCCATTCAGCTGCTGTTAACTGGGCCTCTGCAGTCAGACTCACTGAGCAGTTTAAAATCTCTGATGATTTCTTCCTCTCATGATTCTTTGTTGCATTTCAGCTCTGTGAGCTTAAAAGTCATAAACCTATTTAAGTTTTCATATTGCACATTTCTAAGCAAAATGAAGCACATCCTCTCTAAAAAGAAAAGGCATTAAGCACTTACCTAGACCAAAATATTCTCTGTTGTTACCCCAGCCATATGCAAAGACATTCCACAGGAGGTAGATGTCTTTGGATGTTCTCTATATTTTCGGTTTCTCAAGTTATTTTTTTAAGCTCAATGATTTCATTAAGTCAAAATGAAGACCTTGAAAGCAAGGTCTTTTGAATGATGAACAAAGCAGGTGAACTGGAAGCAAACTAATTTTTCTTAGATTGTATGTAAGTCCTCACGAGTATAAGAAATGGAGCACACATCTCACATTGTAAGAAGAAAGACAGCATTGCTGTCATATCCAAGATGAATAAGCTAGAATCTAGACATGGTATCACTTATGGAAAATCTGCAACTACCGTGTTTTTTTTTCCCTGAAGAAAACTGGCCCTACTCCTCCTTGCACCAGCATTTTATGCAACATTTGCTTTTCCCTTCAATTTCCCTGTAAGTTTAAACCCCACCTTCCAAGCACCCCCCCCCCTTTTTTTCTATTTGGACAGAATATCGTATGTATGTGTGTGAGTGTGTGCATGCATGCATATGAGCATTCAAGCATTTATGAATGTGTGTGTTCATGTGTTTCCATGGAATGAGCTATAATTTTTCAAATTATCACCATGAATATTTTCCACTCCCCAGTTCCCTCCGACATTTTCTGCACTGCCTTTTCTTGCTGTGCAGCACCCTCCCAGGATGAATTGCAGCCATCAGTTGCTATGTGGGCAGCAAATACAAACTAATTTTAACCTTATTTTAACCAAAGCTCAAATTTTAAAACCACACAAAACAAATTGCTCGGTAGAGGCCAAAGGGAGACGGGAATGACGTGGAGCATAGGACTGCCTGGCTTTGTGCTTGTTCCAATCTTTGATTCCCTCACTGATGACTGAGAGTGAAGCCCATAGTCCTGAATATTGATTATCCTTAAAGCACATCAGACAGACAATGTTTATCTGGGTCAATGCACTCAGTTAGTGTGGTGCTAATAAGGCCAAAAGCATGGGTTCCTTCCCCATGGAAATCAGGAAAAAAAAATGGCTCAGAGAGAAAAGCAAAGCTCTTTTACATTCCAAGTTAGGCTGTAAACCTGGCCAGACATCCTGCAGATACATGCTGTGGGTGACAAGTGAGGTTGGATGTGTTACCTGGGAATTAATCCAATGCAAATAAATGTTCTAGAGTTGTCTCCACACTGAGGTCCTTCTAGAAGCAAATGAGGATTATGACTGACTAGGATATTGGAATTTATGTGCTCGATAAAGCAGAATACTGATGCCTGACATTGACAGGTTGTATAGAAAATCTGCAGGATAACGTCTTCTATGCTGAAGTATATCTTGTTTGTTTTGAAGAATAATTTTTGTCTCTGCCACTAATTTATGGGTACATCTCTTACTCTTACCCATTGAGGAAGACACTATTTAGGAATGTCACTTTGAGTTCAAAGTGACTGTAGAGCAAACCCTCCCTTTGTCATTTTTACATAACCACAGATAAGGTGCTTATATTCTGTAAATTAGGATTCTTCACATGGCAAAAGAGGGTGGCTGCAGTCAGGATTCAGTGAAACTAGGTAAAATTAGCTTGGTGCCCAAGAAGTAGAAAATGCTCCAGTGACACTGTTTTAATGACTATGTCATGGGTTAGAATAGGAAACATTCTTGGTTCAAGGTTCAATTGGTGAAAATTAGTTCCCATTTCCTTCCCTCAATGGCTAGGTTCTGGTGCTTTTCCATGGGTACCACACTCTCCTCATTTTGTCACATGCTCCCTGTCTTTGCAGGGCCTACCTGACCATGATTGAGCATCAGTGTGCTGATGGGTAAGTGTGATGTATCCTTTATCATTTGCTTTGGCATTGGCCTTGGACTTCAAGAACATCCTAGGGCAGCCCTGTTGTTTTGTAACCTTCAGGGCTTATTCACTGAGAAATGTATTTATTCATCCCCACAGAGGTAATAAATTACAGTGTTTAAAGAGAGGAGGAAGAAAGGCTGTTTAGCCAAGAGGTCACACCCTAGGGGCTGGTACCCCAAGGCCGTAGGTGGAACAAATGCCCACTACAGTATAGCCTGATATGAAGTGTGCATTTGAAAAGTATGGGCTACTTAGTTGCCAAAAAATTAAAAATCTATTTCTGTATAGACTTTTTCTTTTCTCACTAACTATATTTAAGATATAGTGATAGAGTGATTGCTGAGTCCTTCCGGTCCCTGGGACATTGAGGGACACAGAATAAAGCCTTCTTGGTTCTAGAACCTCACAACTTGGCTAATTTAATCTTTAAATGTGTTGACTTACTTCTTTGTAGACCCACTGACACCATTAGAATAAGAAAACAAGGAGAATGCCTGATTCTGCTCATACAATTCTTACATGGAAGGCATCTCAGACAGTGAGCAACCCAGGGAACTTGTGCGGTCTTTACCAGCCAGTGCACTTCACAACTAATGTGCTGTTATATTGCTCCCTCTTGTTTGTTTTTTTAACTCTGTAAATCTAGATGCCTCACACAGCATTTGAAGACCCTTAGACACCATTTTGGGAACTCTCAGACAGTATTTGGAGAAAAGTTATTCTGAGAAACAAGAATCCATGTTTGTACCCTGGGCATCACTCTTCATTTATGTATTAATAAACCTTGTTATTATACTGCTTGTATCTCAAATTACCTTTGAAGTTGACAGCATCATGACCACATTCAATTTGTTAAATTTTTAATCACTTTTAAGTGAAATAGAGTGGACTTAATGAAAAGAAATGTGTAAGCATAGAGGAATTTCTTACGATCATTAGCTGTATTCCAACCTGTTATGCTTCTCAAAATTGAGTGTCTGAGTAGAGATTCTCATGCTATCTATATTTTGCTAATATAATAAGAAAAAAAGAAGCTTAATATTTTCTGTCTACATCTGAAACAGACTTTTTAATTCACCTTCCAAACCACTAGAGAAGAACACTCAAAGTTTTTCTTAGCCTCAGTGTCAAAGAAGAAATGAATTCCTTTTTAGTATTCAAAAACTAGCATCCATGGGGAGGCTCCCCAAAGAGCCAGTGGTCCAAAAAACTCTCTGAGGCTGGCACAGTCTTCGGTCTTACCTCACTTCTGTGCCCTTTCTCTTCCTTTTTCATGTGTCCTAATGAGATTTGATGACTTCTGTTTAGAATTCAACTACTGACCTCAGTTTGACCCCAGTAGTAAAATTTCCACACATTCTCTTTATCCATTCATCCTTTTTGTTTAAAAAAAAAATCTGTCTTATGCTTGTATTTTATGTTAGTTTTGAAAACTACCAGCAAGAGTTAGAAAGAAGCATGTTGGATGCAAAGATTTTAGGAAGGATGGCCCAGCCAAATGAATGAATCAATTGTTAGCCAGGCACATATCCTAGCACTCAGGAGGCTGAGGCTGAAGGACTCTGAGTTCTAGGCCAGGCTAGGCTACAGGGTGAAATCGTGTAGGAAAATAAACCATCAAATAAGTAAATGAATTAGATAAATAACTAAAGTTTCATCCCCTGAAAGCTTAATACTTGCATGAGCATATGATTGTTTGAAATAATATTTTCCTGAAGCTTCCATTGCATACCCTAACCAGCCTGGGTCACAAGATACTTCCCCAATCTTTGCTTTAGGATGCTTCCCCCCATAAAAGCAGAATTCTCCTCATTCTTTCTCAGATTCTCACAAAAAATTACCAAGAAGCCTGATATGTAATACTGGGTAATACTGACGTGAACTGGAAGGCTAATTGTTGGTCTAGAACTTGGGATAAAATGCTCAATGTATACTCACTATCCTATGAATAGTGTGAAAAATGCTAGGTCAGCTGGGCAGTGGTGACACACGCCGTTAATCCCAGCACTCAGGAGGCAGAGGCAGGTGGATCTTTGAGTTTGAGGCCAGCCTGGGCTACAGAGTGAGTTCCAGGAAAAACTACACAAAGAAACCTTGTCTCGAAAAACAAAACACAAAACAAAACAAAACAAACAAACAAAACCCACTAGGTCAAATTTGTTCACTTTTTAAACTATTGCACATTGAAAATTATAAATGAGTAAACATAGACTATAGCAAGATAAAAAAGACATCATCATTACCTACAACCTAATAGAGAAAGAGAAGCATAAACAAATAAGAAGCAGCTAATTTATAATAAATTGACTTATTTTAAGAAGTAGTTTTGTGAGGCTCCAGGACACAATCTGTGCCCCTCCACCCCCACCCATCACTGCCTCAGTTGCAGGCCAGCAGGGAAGACTCCTGCTGGCATATCTTCCTACCAACATGCCCCATGAAACCCTGGAATCTATAAGACCCACTCCCTACCCCAAACCCACCCATCCCCCTGCTACGTCAGTGACTGCCTGAGACACAGAATTTACCAGCTCTGATTGGACCAAGAGGTGAGTGATGCTTCCCCCACCAGGAGAGTCCTGTCTCCTGGGGCACAACCTGTGCTCACCATCCCCACCCACCATTGTCCTAATTGCAGATTCCCCCACCAAGATCCCCTGTTGGAGCCTGCAATCTATAAGACCTTCTTCCTACCCCAAACCTATCCATCCCCCTGAAACATCAGTGACTCTCTGAGACATAGAATCTGCCAAATCTAAAAGGACCAAGAGTTCCAATTGGACCAAGAGTGGTCCCTTGAGACACAGACACAACAAGCACAGTTTGGACCAAGAGCAGCTCCCTTAGACATAGACACCTCTTACAGTTATTGGAGGAAGAGATGGGTAGATGCCAATGCAAAAATACATACAACAACATAAAGAGAAATATGGTACCACCAGAACCTAGTGGTTCTACATCAGTAAGACCTGAACATTACAATGTAGAAGAAGCAGAAGAAGGCAACCTTAAAAATACTTTATGAAGATGATAGAGGTCTTTAAAGAGGAAATAAAAAATACCTTAAAGAAACTGAGAAAAAGACAAATAAAAAAAAATTGGAATAAATCAATAAATCCATTAAAGAAAACCAAGAAATTAAACAAAGCAATTAAACAAGTGAAGGAAACAGTTCAATTCTTGAAAATTGAAATAGAAGCAATGATAAAGACACAAACTGAGGAAAGCTGGAAATAGAAAATATGAGTAAATTAACAGGAACTACAGATACAAACTTAACCAACAGAATACAAGAGATGGAAGAGAGAATCTCTGACACAGAGGATACAATAGAGAAAGTAGATTATTCAATCAAAGAAAACACTAAAGCCAAAAAGTCATAACACAAAATATCCCAGAAACCTGGGACACCATGAAAAGACCAAACCTAAGAATAACAGGGATGAATGAATAAGAAGAATAGCAACTCAAAGGCACAGAAAATATATTCAACAAAATCATAGAGGAAAATTCTTCCCACTTGAAGGAAATACCTATGAAGATCAAAAACCTTACAGAACACCAAATGGACTAGACTCCCCCAAAATGTCCTATCATCACATAATTATAAAACAGCTAAACATGCAGAATAAAGAAAGAATGTTAAGAGCAGCAAAAGAAAAAGGCCAAATGACTTATAAAGGCAGACTCATCAGAATAACACCTGACTTCTCAATGGAGACTTTGAAAGCCAGAAGGTCCTGGACAGATGTAATGTAGACACTAAGAGACCATGGATGCCAGCACAAACATTCAACCACCATAGATGGAGTGCACAAGATATTCTAAGACAAAACCAGATTTAAACAATACCTACCCATAAATCCAGGCCTACAAAAGCACTAGAAGGAAACTCCAACCTAAGGAAGTCAGACATACTCATAAAAACACAGGCAATAGATAATCCCACAGCAGCAAATCCCAAAGAATGGAAATACACACAGACTATCACAAAAAGATAATAGGAATTGTCAACTACTAGTCATTACTATCCCATAATATCAATGGACTCAATTCACCTATAAAAAGACACAGGCTAACAGAATGGATATTAAAACAGAATCCATCCTTCTGCTGCATACAAGAAACACACTTCAACGGCAAAGGCAGACACTACTACACAGTAAAAGGCTGGGAAATTCAAATGGACTTTCCAATCAAATAGACTTAAGAAGCAAGTCTAACAAAATAGACTTCAAACTAAAATTGATCAGAAGAGATCAGGAAGGACATAATATATTCATCACAGGAAAAATGCAGCAAGATGAAATCTCAGTTCTTAACATTTATACCCCAAATACAAGGACACTCACATATGTAAAAGAAACAATACTAAAGCTTAAATTGCACATCAAACCACACACACTAATAGTGGGAGACTTCAACATCCCATTCTCACCAATAGACAGGTCTGTCAGACAGAACTTTAGAGAAATAAGAAATCTAACACATGTTATGACTCAAATGGACTTAATAGATATCTACAGAACATTCCACTCTAACACAAAAGAATATACCTTTTTCTCAGAACTCTATGGAATCTTCTCTAAAATCGACCACATACTCAATCACAAAGAAAAATCTCAACAAATACAAAAAAGTGGAATAACCTCATATATTTTATCAGACCACCATGGCCTAAAGTTAAATTTCAACAACAACAAAAATTATAGAAAGTCTACAATATCATGGGAACTGAATAATGCTCAACTGAATCACCAATGGGTATAGGAAGAAATAAAGAAATAAAAGACTTCCTGGAATTCAATGAAAATGAATGTACAATATACCCAAACTTATGGGACACTATGAAAGCCATACTAATAGGAAAATTCATATCACTAAATGCCCACATAAAAAAGTTGGAGAGATCTCACACCAGTGACTTAATAGCACACCTGAAAGCTCTAGATATAAAAGTACCTTTTTGGAGGAGGGAATGTGGGTGGTGTGGGGAAGAAGGCTGGGGAGGCAGGAGTAGGGAAGAGAGGGTGATCTGTGATTGGTATGTAAAATGAAAAAAAAATCTTAATAAAAATAAAATAAGATTAAAAAAAAGAAGCAGTTTCCTCACTGAGAACATTCTTTGCTTTTAGCTACTGCTGGAGAGCTGACTACATCTCTCCACAAAGCTGACATCTGGTGTCATCTCACTGCATTCTCTATCCATATTGGCATTCTTCAGGTTCCTTTTGTTTATTCCATTCTTCTTGCATGGTCCAGCCTCAGTCAATCTTTGTTTCCATCTTTGTTTCCAAGTAGTATGATATGATTTAGTTTTGATGCTAGCTATGAGATCATTGAGAAATACAGTAAGACCTTCAAATCATCTGGTAATTCCACTGGTTGAATTTCCAGTAAAATTGTACACATTAACATTCTTAAACTAAAAGGTGAGCAAAGATTGCTTTTCAGTGTTAGCTCCTTGAGTCAGGAGCTCAAATTCTGAAACTAGCATATTAATGAATGTCTTTTAAATGAATTTTATCATTAATTCAGACACCTATTTATAATTTTCAAAAATTACAGAACACCAAGTATAAGGTACAACACCTAAATGAGTATATGCTAAGCCAATTATTCTATATAGGTAGAATTATAATTAGTAAAGCTGAACTCATGAATATTCATGCAACATTACATTACTTTTCCCACAGAACTATCAGATTCTAGCAAGTCATTCTCTTTTTCCTTTCTTTATATTGAATGAACTTATTAACAGTGGATTATAATGACCAGAAGTGAAATACTTAATAGAACTGACATTTAGGTGATCCTAATTGGGTTTCCACATTATAGTATAGAAAGTATATGTTGGTTTGTAAGTCTGTATTTTTCCCTTTTCTCCCTTTGGTTACATTCATTTCTGAATTTTTTTTATTTTTTCCTTTAGCTTCCAAATGTAATTGATTCTGCTAAGAATAACAATTGAATTTTGATTTTAAATCCAGTTTTTATTCTGTTTACCATAATCCAAATATTTTTCAATCAATATCATGACTTTAACACCTGTCTAAAATTATAGAGTGACTCTTTACTTAACCCTAATCAAACCACAGAGAGATAGCTGTGAAATAGGATCTTTGCACACTCTACCTAATTATAGCTCTAAGTGAAGCTTGGTTCTAATGTTAGCGCCCAATTTCACCCTTCCTTAAATCAGTGACAGTCTTGGGCAAATTTAGCTGAAAAGATTGATTTGGGATTTTTACTGTGTAGATATGTGTAGGGAGGTAAGGAAAATGGATTATTTGGCTCATAATTTCTGTTTATAGTCATCATTGCAAGGAAGTTAAGATGGCAGGAACTCTGTGCAGCCAAAGAGCAGTGAGAGTATGTATGCACACACTCTGTGCTTCATGTGCTCTCTCCCCTCCTACAGCACAGGATCCCCTGCCTAGGGAACAGTGCTAGTCACAGCAGTAGCATAGCCCCTCCTCAGTTTATGTAATATAGATACTCCCTACAGACTTTCCTGTAGGCCAGTCTGATCTGAACATCCATCATTTATACTCTCCAGGTGATTGTGGATTGTGTCAAATTGACAATGAAAGCTAATCGACAGTAGAAAGATTTTGATTCTCTTTACAAGCAGTATATCATATTGCATATTTTTCTCATATTCAAAATACTTGTGAATCTAATAAAGGTAACATGGTGATGTAAAATATAAATGATCCTGTAGTAAGACATGTGAATGTGTGGACCTTGCAAGCATCATCTATCTTCATGACAGGGGCAGTAATAAACTATGTTTACCAATTTAAAAATGTATTATGAACTAGAATGACATTGTAGACATAATTTACAAGAAATTCCTTATAAATTAACACATGAAAAGAAAGGATTACCATATATCAAAATCTATGACAAATTTTACCATTCTCAACATGTCTTTTTACAATCTAGTTTTTATTATTTGAGTTTCATATATTCATATTGTTAGTTATTTGGCACTCTTACCCCTCGAGGAACACGTCCCGAACACGACAAATCCACAGAAGAGCTGTTTATTCATATAGGATAGAAGAGACTTGACAGGCCTGTGGGAAACACACATGTGGACAGGAAGAGAGGAAAAGAGAAGAGGAGAGACCTGTGCAAAATGGCGCCAGCTTTTTAAAGAGTGGGCCACGCATGTGTACAGAAACACATGTGGCTACTCCACGCATGCACGTAGATTACATGGCCGCACAAGTCATGCCAGATGTTTTGACCCGGAAATGGCTATTTTGACCTGGAAATGGCTATTTTTGATCTGGAAATAACTAGGCGGTCCGCCAGGCAAGGCCAACCGTGTGGGCATGTTGTCACTTCCTATCATTCCTGACTTATTTTTCTATATGAAAAAAATGTGGATGAGTGGGTATGGGGCGCCGTTTCTCTCTAAGACTGCTTCAGGCTTAATGGCGGGCATTGATTGGTCCTTGTGGGGAGATGGGGAAGCTGGCTCCTGAAGTCCTGGGATGAAGTCCTGCAGCTGTGTCCCTCCTTCATGGTGAGGCTGGTCCTGGGATGAAGTTCTGTCATGCCTTGTCCTGCAGCTGTCTGTCCTTCATGGTGTGGCTGGGAACCTTCTGTCTGACAAGACACTGGTGAAATAGAAAGCTTAGAGAAAAGACTCATTATTATTTTATTTTTTGGAGTTGACATTTATCTGAGGTAGATCTGGCCTGTCCAGATGGAGACATGTTAAAAAGGTGGCTGTGATAAAATTAATGATTATTATGTTTTAGTACTCTGCTTGATTTTTACCTGAGACAAGCCTTATTGGAGGTAGTTTATTTAAGGCACCTGTTTGTTTTGTTAGTTTAGCATTTAGGAAAGACAGTTGATCAGTTGCTGAGTATTGAACAGTGATAGATTGTTATATCCTTACCGCCTGGATATTTTGATGGTCCCTTTTGCCTCTGGCCCTGTGTGGCCCTAGTTGAGAAAGGAAGGGGTGATACCTTATTCCTCTGGAATTGGTGACAAGTCAGTGGATCCTCATGTCCTCTGGAGCTTGAGAGTGCATGAGAACTTTTTTTTTTTTGGAATTAGGGACAAGGCAAAGATCATGGCCCTGTCTGTATGCACATGAGAAACACAGGCTGTAACTTTAAAGTGAGACAATGAGCTCTTATCTTAGTTGGAAATCCTTCTCATTAAGTAACTCTGAAAGTACAATTAAATCTGGTGAGGTAAGTAAGTCTGTCCTCTGTTCCCGACAATAGAAAGGAGGAGTGACATCCTAAAACTCCCAGGACTGAGTCAATGGCTCTGGTGTCCAGAAGGAAAGAAATGGATCACTTCCTTGCTGAGTTCTGGATTCCCTGCTGTGTCTGTAGCCAAGCCTAGGTCTGCTGGAGGTCTTAGCTTGATGTACCCATGCATCTTGGCGCCTGGGGGGCAGTCAGCTGACTGGTTGTCTTTCTAGGTGGCACCTTTAGCAAGACTGTTGATGGCCTGGCAGGGCATTTGCTAGCCCATGGCCTTTTTCACTTAAAACAGGGACCCAACAGCTTTCGGGAGTCAGCGAGTAGCCAGCACTTGGCAATTTTGTTTTCAGGCTTTTATCTCTTCCCTGGCACACCTTAAATGCCACAGATGACTCTTTTGCCCATGGGGTCAGGAGCCTTGCTCCCCAGATACTTAACCTTTAGCTGGGAACAAGAGACGGATTTTACTCTGTGTCCTGAATTTTTTCCTGATGATTGGTGGCTTAAGGACAGCTTTTGGGAAGATCTGCCAGTAGGCAGACACCGCCAGATTTACTGGTACCTGCCCCATCCGCCAATGTAAGTGGGTGGTATCTGCCCTCTGTCCCATGGCTGTAGCTGAGTGGGAAATAAAAAAATGAAAACAACAACAACAACAACAAAACAAACAAACCGGGATCAGACTTCAACTCAGGCGTCCCGAGAATGAAGTAAGATCTAAGATCAGCTCAAGTCTCCCCGTCTTCATCAAGGGATGGAAAGAGCTGCCACTGCCCTGCAGTGGTCTACCAAGTAGACCCAGATGACATTTTTGCTCCTTTTTGTCAGGAGCAAAAATATGCCTACTGTTTCCAGCACAGCCTGAGGACAACCCCCAGGGTGTCCATCGTGAAAATATCAGACTACAACTGTGAGAACAGCTGACTCATTGTGAAAAATCTTGGCGGTATCAGTAGTGGAAAGCTGCACTTCTCATGGCTGGCCACCACCTGTGGCGGCCAGCTGGAGGTGCATGCTGGTTGGTGGAAGAATCACAAGCCATGATTACTTTTCTAGAGCTTTATTGAGAGAGAGAGGGTGAGACGGAGATAGAGAGACCACATGGAGGGAAGAGAGAATTAAAGTTGGAGCCAGAGTAGGGGCTTAAATGGCTGCTGCCAAGGAAGAAGAATCCAGAAGAGGAGCTGAAGGAACAGATGCCCTAGGAGTAGGGGTGGGAGCCAGAGGTCAGATAGGTGGAGGTTCATTACCAGCATCTAGAGTCAGAGATTCCGGAGTCAGAGAATCTTCCAGTTTAGGCATAGCTAGGAGCACATGAGCAGGAGAGAATGAAGAGATAGTTTAACATTGAGAGAAAGAAAGCTAAGATAAAGAGCAACTCTTTCCATTTGCCTATTTGCTGGCCAAACTTAGATAGCTCCTGTAAAAGATTGGAATTTTTTTTTGTTATTTTCTAAAGCATACTTGGGCCATCTCTCAGTACAGAAACAGATAAGTTTAGGAATCTTTAAGTAAAGCTTCAAGAAGATAGCCTAAGGGAGAGGAAGGACTGATCGGAAGCCTTATTTCCCATGTCTGCAGCGGAGAGGCAGAAAAATAAAAAAACAAACGTGATCCAGAGCCAAGACTTCCCGGAGACCAAGGATGGATCTTGGGCACAAGCTGCTTCATCTGCTCGTCAGCCGAGAAACAGGGCCCCACTGTGTGAAGTAAGGATTCCCCAGGAATCCTTAACGTCCAACTGCCCCTTCGAGTGTCAAAAACGTTCCGGCTTCACACAGCCCCGGGATGCACCCAACGTTGGTGGTCCTATTGCGAGAAATATCTAGAGCTGCAGATGTGGGAGATGGATGGAAAGTTAGGCCTGCGATAGGGGCCGACTGTAGCCAGTGACGACCATGTTCCCCTGGTTTCAAGAATAACCAGTGAGGCGCCAGATGCTAAACGGTCATTGTCATGGATTCAGGAAACCATTTATGCTAGCCAAAAAGGGAAAACTCACCAATCAGAGGAACAATGTTGCATGCAGATTTGTGAGGCCAGGCAAATGGACAGTGGTCTGTCGCGTATGGAGCAGAGTCCCCTGTCTGTGCAGAGCAGAGTCCGCAGTTCCTGGGTTTCCAGGCACAGCACGCCCGGAAACACCCATTCTATCACAGCACCAGAATGTTAGTTATTTGGCACTCTTACCCCTCGAGGAACACGTCCCGAACACGACAAATCCACAGAAGAATTGTTTATTAATATCGGATAGAAGTGACGTGACATGCCTGTGGAAAACACATATGTGGACAGGAAGAGAGGAAAAGAGAAGAGGAGAGACCTGTGTAAAATGGCACCGGCTTTTTAAAGAGTGGGCCACGCATGTGTACAGAAACACATGTGGCTACTCCATGCATGCGTGTAGGTTACATGGCCGCACAAGTCATGGGAGATGTTTTGACCCAGAAATGGCTATTTTGATCCGGAAATAACTAGGCAGTCTGCCAGGCAAGCCCAACTGTGTGGCATGTTGTCACTTCCTATCATATACACTCCCTACCTCCCCCTCCAGTTTTCTACAATTCACTCATGTTTACCTCCTAACCTTTCTAACTTCTTATGCTTTCTTATTTTATTCAACCTACTGAGTCTTATTAGTGCTGTCTCTATGCACATGAGTATAGGACCTTTCCCTGGAGGATGGGAAGCCTTTCAGGGGCTGCATCCCTGAAGAAAACAGACTTTCCTTTTCACAGCAGACATGACCAATATTTCCTCAGACAGGGTCAAACTTTATGAGCCCCCTTCCCATACATGCTGGGATTTTGACTGGTTTGATCTTATACATGTCCTGTCCAGTGACTGTGAGCTCATATTTAGCAAATATTGTTTCATTGTAAATGTCTACTCCATATGGCTCTCTTCTGAGATAATCTCTGAACATTACAGAGAAGGGATGTGATATAGATGTGTCATTTATAGTTGAGAAACCCACAATCTTTTTCTCTGCACTTTGACCATTTGTGGGTCTCTGTATTGATTGCTATTTGTTGCAAAAAGAAGCTTTTCTGATGAAGGTTAAAGAGGTGAACTAATCTATGTACGGAAGATAAGAACTTAGGGGCAGTTTATTATTATACCCATTATACTCATGGGGAACATTTCAAGAGAAGGATGAATATATAGCACAGGTGTCATGAAGAAGAAACGGAGAACAGTGGAACAGGGAGAGTTACATGACTTGGTTATCTGAAAGTGGCATTTTCCTCGCCACTGCTGTTGTTTCCTACACTGCCTTGTTCTTT
This sequence comes from Onychomys torridus, assembly GCF_903995425.1. Lineage (NCBI taxonomy): Eukaryota > Metazoa > Chordata > Mammalia > Rodentia > Cricetidae > Onychomys > Onychomys torridus. Next base: position 3,288,000 of record NC_050447.1, on the reverse strand, counting down.
TGCTAAACAACTGTGGGGGCCCACAGAGACTCCATAGCATGGTCTTTGTCCATCTTGACTCAGGGTCAGAGAGTCCCAGTTTGCTTTGCCCTGCAAGGATATAATTGGCCAAAGGCATGGTTACCAGGTGTCTTATGATTCAAGGCCTAACTACAAGATGCTTTGTCATAAGGCATGGCTACTAGTTGTTTTACAGATTAAGGAAGGGTCTACACTTGTTTGTACTTTGTACCTTGACCTTGAAAGGGGGAGGTCTTTTGTCTTACCCCTTGCTGGTGTATAAAAAGCCCATTAGGAATAAACTTGAGATGACTGTGGTATTGACCCAGAGCACTACCAAATCTATCCTGTGTCTCTCTCTTTTTCTTCATCTACATTTATAGTTTTCATATCTATTATTTCTCAATCCTCACTCCTCCCTTCAAGAACTGTTCAATAGTTGGGCTGGTCCCCAACAGACAGTAATTTCTACAAGGAAAGCACTCCAATGTTTGGCTCTTAATCATACATGTTGATGTTAACTCTTATTTCTACTTTAACTGTCCTTTTGTATTTTAGGCTAATGGTAACTTGGTATAATTATCATGCTTGCTTCTATACAACTGGTAAGTAATTTTTACACATATACTCATACATATATATATATATATGTACTACATATATGCACACATATACATAATATATATGTATATTATGTATTATTTTTCTATGGATAATAAAGCCAGGACTTTATATATGCTAAACACATTTCTATCAGTGAATTACAGCCTCAATCTACATGTAAATACTTACATACAAAATTATATATGAAGAAAGATAATTTTTATATGTAATTTTTTATAAATTGCTGGTATGATGTTATGCATATATTGAGATATATGTACTGTATATTCTTATATTTAATTATATAAATTTATAGTTGTATTTATATTATGCAATTATATATGCATATCATTATACATATGTATTCTTGACATATTGTCTGATTTTATATAAATGTGTTACCACTGTGTCTATCATAATTATAATAAGTCAACTTGGTATAAAAAAGCAGAGTTTATTTTGCTGGGTAGTGGTGGCACACACCTTTAATCCCAACACTCAGGAGGCAAATGCAGGCAGATCTCTGTGAGTTTGAGGCTAACCTAGTCAACAAAGTGAGTTCTAGGACAGCCAGGTCTGATACACAGAGAAACCTTGTTTTGGTTTGTTTGTTTGTTTTGTGTGTGTGTTTAAAGAGGAAGCTTTTAATATTTGTCTTATAAAACCTGCTTGGTGCTCTGGCATTTGTCACCTTTGAAATTCTTGATTCAGAATAATATCTACAACTTCACAGTTAATAACATGGAACAAAGATAGATAATGTCTTTGAGCTAAAAATTTCTCAGTGAAAATACCAAAATGTTTATCTTTGAGGTAGCTACGAGGTGTAAATTCAGTAATGATCATGAAGTGGTTAATTTACTATTAGGCACCTAGGATATGCTCACTAGATGTCACTGAAATGTGTGAGACTGGTGATGATAAGTCTATGGGATTACCTGGAGACTCATAGAAATGCCAGAACAGAGTTACTATGAGGCGTTACAAGGATGACAAGTCCTGATCAACCACATCACAACTGAATTTTGACTATAACATCAGTTCTGCACAATTAGTTGCCACCAAACTACTTAAAATGAATATTCTTTTCTTACTAGGGAAAGAGTACTATGCAAGGTATGCCTTTATTACTTGAAATGTCATAGTATGACTTAACACAAGTTATAAATCAAAATTCTATTCACAATATCCAAAGTTAAAATAGTAATTTAAAATATTTTTGTATTAAAACAAGCAGTATAGCCATAGGTTCATGACAGCATATTAGTTCTACTGTGCACCAGAGTTAGAATACAATTCATGCCAATTGCTATTTTTCCAGGCATGTAGGACTGCCTGGATATATGGCAAACAGTTCTAGAATAATCACTGTGCATATTGATTGCTTGATCAATAAAGCTGTTTGGCCTATGGCAGGGCAGGATGGAGCCAGGTGGGAAAATCCAAGGGAGATAGTGAAAGGAGAAAGGAGAGGCAGGGGAGATGCCATCCCTCTGTCTAGGAGCAGCATGTAATGGCACACAGGTAAAGTCACAGAACATGTGGTGACATGTAGATTAATAGAAATGGGCTGAGTTTAGTTATAAGAGCTAGCCAGCAAGAAGCTTGAGCCATAGCCCATAGCCATACAGTTTATATGTAATTAATATAAGCCTCTGTGTGTTTATTTGGGTTTGAGTGTATATAGGACTGAGCAGGATGCAGGAAAACTTCCAGCTACAAATTATGTTTATATATTTACTTGAAATGCTTCACACTATTGTTTTAATTTTCAAAAGTCTCTGTGTATAATAGTCTATGGTGCTCTGAAAATTAAGTGGGAAATGATGTTGAAGGACCACAACCACTCTATAAAACCTCTCTGAATTCTAGGAAGGTTGAAAAAAAGTCAACTTGGTGAAAATGGGTTCACATCACCAATGTCATGAAGCTGCTGAACCATGTAGTGTTGATCCATGAAATAGTATCTTCCACTTGAGTTATAGTTTTTGTTTCTGAGTCATTAAAGCTTGAGATTTTAGATTTATTCACAAAGAAAAGAATAAAGTGACTATGTATAAGTGGCAGAGAAGCCTAAATTCTAAACATCTGTATGTGGGGGAAATGGAAAAGTCATTCAACCACGAAGCAGATGCTTCAAGTAAGCCTTGTCTGGAGGAGAAAGAGTGTGGAGGAAAGAACTGGGAGACAGAGGATATGCCACTAGGGAGAAGGTAGTGCAGCTCTGGCTTGGAGATGAAACCCTCTGGCATTCCCTATGTCATGATGATACATTAAGGATGGAATTCACAGACTGAGCAAGAAAGACCAACAACTTATTTTTTCCACTTATTTACAATTAATATATATCTATCCAACTTTATTCCTTATATATACATATAGATAAATAGACAGAGAGACAGATAGATAGATATAGATATAGATAGACAGATAGACACACACACATACACACATACACACACACACACACACACACACACACACACACACACACACACACAGGTGAATCTGTTTGCCATAAATGATGGGGATGCTGCTAATCTAACTATAAGGTCAGAGATAGAAAAGTTGTAAAATATTATATAATATACATTACACACTGACTTCTTTTCATCCCATCAAGATATGTTCTAGCCCCAAACATCAGCATCACAATAGTAAGAATTTGTATTAATTAATTAATTAATCTTACCAGCCCTATTAAGTAGCTGCTGTTATTACTCCCACTTTTACAGATAAAGCAAAGTGAGAGACTGAGAGGTTAACTAGCAGACTCATGGCCAGCACTTGAACCTGTTCTTCCATAGTCCATGCTCTGTTACCTCCTGAGGCTGCCTTTCTCTCACACTCAGATGCAGGTCATCTTTGTCACCTTGATGTCTCACCAAGAGAAGACATGCTCACCCTCATTTCATCTCTGATATTTTTGCCTCCAGGCCAGGTGCCCAGAGATTTTTGTTTTCCCCTGTGCTGTACATCCCTTCTGTAGAGATCTGGCCTTTCCCTGAGTTAGTGCCTTCAGCAGAGGGAGTTACACATTCCCTACCCCTGACCTGAGCAGAAGGTCCCAGCTCACAGGGTTTGCTATCCTACTCTGAGATTACCGTCTCTTTGTCCTCTTCTGGTCTTTCTATCTTTTGACAGTTTAGGAGATATTTTATACATGCCTCTAAATATGGGTAATAGATAATACAATTTAAATTCATGACAAGATGGCATCCCTGAAAAAAGTTTAGAAAATTATGAATAAAATCAAAGTTATTCCAATATCTGGATATTCCTTGGAATGTGAAGACTTACACCCTTCTTATGTTTACTAATTAATGCCAAGTTAAATATAAATATATTATTATGGTTGTAAAAATTAATCTGAAATTGCATAGTTGATGTTTCCGCACCAGAAAATTTCATGCAGAAGTGATATACCTTTTACCTTCCTGCATCCCTGGATGCAGCTTCCCTTGAAAAACATAAAACTTCCAAGAAAAATGAAAATTCTTACATATAAAAGATCTGAGAGAACTATACCAAGGTATAAATTTCAAAGAGCTGTTCTAGAGTTTTCAAACTTCTTCCTACCCATCAAAAATGTGTAGGTAGACAGCACTATTGTCAGTAAATAAGAAACAGGGAATATTGATCTGGCTTTTTCTCCATTTTTCCACAATATGGAATTGGCTCTGTATGAGTGTTGAAACATGAAACTTTCAATAGTAATTTCCTATAAGTGTCTGATGGCATGTGACAGATGGCCTGTGACTTGGCATCACCCAATGTATATGCTGTAACTAAATGTAACTCCCTTTCTCTAGAACTCTCACTTCTATGCAAACATTAGTGCCAGCCCTGAGTTTGAGCAGGTGCTGGAAAGAGAAAAGAAAGGGGACAGTGCCAAGGAGAAGAAGCAGGCCAGCGCTTCAGTTCACCAGAGCAGCGCTAGTAAAGGAAGACAGAAGACTGTGGGCGAGAAAACTAGGAGAGTGTGGCCATCCAAAGGCCACAAGAAGACACAGTGAGCAACTGCATCAAGGTTGCAATGGGTTGAGAACTGGCCTTTGAACTTGGCAGTATGGGAAATGTTAAAAATACTCAAGATTGCTTCCCGGCTAGTCTGCCATGGAGAGAACATCTCAGACCATAGGGATTCCCGAAGAGAGGCTGTCATTCCTGGTGAGATAATCCTTCTCTGTCCTTCACTCTACATCCTGTATTCTGCTTCTGGTGGCAAAGTTGACCACAGTCAGACATAAGTCATTGCAGTGGAGTCCTGGGGGTTGGATTGTGGAAAGCAGATGAGAGGCAACAACAGACATAAAGTAACTGCAGACATCCCTGTGAAAGATTTTTGCTATAAAGGGGAAACAAATGAGTAGGGGCCAGAGGTGCATATGGAGTCAAGTGGGGTTTATTTGTTTTGTAGTTTAGATCAGAGATGGTGCCATTTGTTATTTGTTGGTAAGCTTAACCCAAAAAGAAGAAGAGAGAAGGGAGAAAGGATTAAGAGAGAAGGGAGAGAGAAGCAGAGAGTAGAGAACACAGGTTGGAGCAGCAGAAGCACTGACAACATAAGAAGTGGAATTCAGTGAATCTGGGACCTGGTACCTTTAGGCATTAGCAGGGCCATGGAACAGTTCACCACATTTTACAAGAGGCAAGAAGTAAATGCATGAATTGTCTTTATTATCAGGTGTTTCATAGATTCAGGATGGAAGAGAACAAGAAGGCATTGCTTGTGTGGGACTTCCTTCTCTCTTCTGGAAACTAGCTTAGGTTCTGTGAACCCCAGGCTGAGTCTCTAGTATATTCCTGCTAATCTAGTACAATGGTTTAGGAAAACTCCTTCATTATTTATTATCAATTTGATCTGCATTCCTATTTTATATGCTTATATACTCATATATTAGCTAATTTTGTTGCTGTGATAAGATGTCATAACCAAAAACAATTCACACAAGAGTGTGTCTAGGCTTCCGATTTCAGAGAGATAAGAGTCCATACTAGCAGGGACTACACACAGCAGCAGGCAGCTGGAGCAGGAAGCTGACAGGTCACATTCTGTTGGCACTCGAGAAAAAACAAGCAATTTAGAGGGGTGGAAGGCTACAAACACTCAAAAGCCAACCCCAGTAGCTTAATTCCTTTGCAAGGCTATACCTCCTAAATGTCCCATAATTTCCTTAAACAGTGCCATGAACTGCATCTGTAGATCAAGTGTCCAAATACCTGAAGCTATGAGAAAGATTCTTATTCAAACCACTAGCCTTGGGATTTGGCTAAAAAACAAAAACAAAACAAAACAAAAACAAAAAACCTCTCTTGTAAAGGGATCACAGTGGAGAGTGTTCAAGAAACCCTGCTCTGTCTCAGGGAAGAGAATTAAGAATGTTATTCCTCACAGAGAGGTCTCTGAGGCACACTGGCAGCTAGCACTAGCTCCCTAGAGTAACATGCCAGTGTATGGAAACTGGGCTGTGATGAGTTTAGGAGGAATGATGGCATCAAAACAGTAAAGACAATGGCAAGTGGGCAGGGCATATGAAGACACAACAGTGTATTATAGGTGGATAAGCAGAAAGAAGCAAAAATGACACAGAGGAGAACCATGGGGCAGCCTGATTGGTTCTGCTAGACCAGGAAGTGTCTACTTTCTCTAATCCACCATGCTCCTGTTTCTAAACTGGAGACAATGGTATTGTACTAACTCACTATATCATCACATTCCTCCATTCACACAAAAAAGGTGTGATTTAAGGGGAAGAGCCAAATCCCACTATGGCTTGTTGTATGATGACTGACAGCCTACCTTCTGTCAGCTGTGGAGTGAGGAAAGTGGCTGTACCTGCTTCTGTTTGTGGATTAAATGAGTTGGCTCTTGCAAATGATTGCATTCCTATTCCGAGCCCTGCACTAGACATGGGGAGTAACAGAAGTCTGACAGATTCTGCCCTTGCTCTTATAAGACTTGCTGTATAATTACTGCATACACTGGAACCTTCATATATACACTTTTTAAAAAGAGAATCTAGCATCATAATGAATGGGGGGGACTTGTAAATTAAGTTCTTTACAAATACAAGGCATTATTATTTGAATTCTCCACAACACTAAAGAAGAAACTGACTTTAATGATGTACATTAAGCTAAATAATGCAGAGGGTAATTAGTTTAAACTGTGGGATTCTGTATGAAAGACTTTTAGGTGGGCGGCAGAATTGCTTTGGGGAAATAATGAGCCTGTTTCAGGATGTTAAATGAATTTCCAATGCCTTCAAGAATGAATGTGCTCCCTGAAGAGTCCTCCTTAGGACCAGCTTGGCACTAGACAAAGACTGTTAAGACTGAGACAAGTTTCAACCAAGCCATCTTGGGCCATGTGGGACAGTTACTAGTTACCTCTTGTTGGTTAGTTACTAGTTTCCATGTCACTTCTTAATAGGTTTAACCCTTTCAATTTCTCTTCTTGAAAGCATATTTTCTAGTGTTCTCTTTTATAGAAGTTTATCTAGACTTAAACACAAGACTTTTCAAACTAAACTTGGGGATAATATATGGAAGTCATTAGCCCGATGGCCAAACTCAAGTCTCTTTGCAATTTAAAAGTTGATTGAAACTTTCATCAGAACCTCATATGTTATATCTAATGCAATCACAAAGAAGTTCTCAAGGGAGGAATATATACATAATTTTTAACATAGCACCCTTTCTGCCATGTGGCTTCTTCTCTATTTCTAGAAATAATGAGGAACAGAAGACTAGAACCCACTTTATACTAGATTCTGCATGCTCTACAGGTGTCACTCAGAAATGGACATCTGCATTATTGATCACGCATTTTTCTTGGAAAGAGAAAAGGCCTAATGTGCAACTATTCAATGACTCATGAACTTTAGCCAATAGATTGACTAAATGGTCAGGACTTGGAAAGACAGTGATAGGAAAGTCGGTGAGAAGGACATTTGGAGAAGAAGTATAGGTAGATCTCTCCAAATGGGCAAAGGATGTGAAGATATTTGTGTTCCATGTTACTGCTTATCAAAAGGTGACTTCAGCAGAGCAATTCAATAATCAAGTAAGTAAGATTATCCATTTTATGGACTGTCAACCTCTTTCTCCAGCCATACATTTCATTTCCTGATGAGCCCATGAACAAAGTGGTCATGTTAGAAGAAATAAAGATTATGCTTGGACTCAGTAACATGGACTTCCATTCACCCTGCCTAACTCTGTACAGCTGCTGTAGAGTCTGAAGCACGATTAAAATAAGCTTTCAATCGAAGATAAATACTTTAAAGTTTTCATCATCTATGTGGTCTTCATAAAACCAGCAAGTCAGCAGAACCCTCTACTTCTCATTTTTTCAGGAAACCGGGCAACTTAATTTGGGTATTTCTATACCTGCCTAAATGATCTGATGAAAACAACAACCAAAATTCCTATTCACATTCAGGTGCAGTAAACCACAAGTTGTCATTACAGAAGATCAAGGAAAACAATTAACTTAGAAGGCAGGTGAAATGTAAATAAGCAGATAGCCTGCTGGGTTTTTCCTTAGTACTGGCAGTAGGGAGGGAAGCATCTGCTTCATTCACAACATAAGCTAACCCTTGCCATAGACATCAGCACATTAGCATATCCAAAATTCAGATTCATCTCTGCAGGTTTTCTTTACTTTCACCCATCATTTGCTTTAGCACCCATACTTGGCAATGTGGTAATGATAATTAATAGTAATAGTTCTTGAAATTCTTCCAAGCTTGATTTGAGACAGTCTCTGTTAAATACCAACTCCCTCATGAGCTGCTAGCAATGTGAATGCAATGCCACTAAAAACTGTCCAGATATGTGGGGTGCATAAGTAATCTTAAGATGTAGATTTGCTTTCAAGATTGTAATACAGTTGGAAAACTGTTACTTAGGTTTCTTTATGAGTGGCAAAACATTTTTTAAAAAGGCCCAGCACCATAAGCAAGTGCTCCTAATGCTTCATAATGACAAATTTGGTGAACCCAGGTGTTTATCCTCTCAGTTTTGGTGGTCAGAAGCCTGTTATCAGGTTGGGTATGCTAATCCATGCTTGTCATCCTTCACTCAGCAAACAGATGTAGAGGATGAATCATGAACTTGAGGCCAGCCTGAGCTATTACCACAAACAAGATAAAAACAAGCTGTCCTCACAGCTGTGCTCCCTTTAGAGACAGGGATTTCTTCCCGACTTCCCACAACTTCTGAGAACCTTCTCCTGCCTCTGCCTCCTTTCCCATCACTACATGTCCTGTCTGTGTTCTGAGTCTCCTCTGTCTGTCCGTGTAACTCCTCCCTATCTGTCTCCTTTATGAACAGTTGTCATTGGATTAAGGTCTTGTCCCTGAAAAATTCAGAATGTTTTCTTCCCAAGATGCTCAAGGCTCTTTCCAAATAAAGTAATTTGTTACATGCATTGAGATATTGGAAGGAACACAAATCAACCCACTCCAACAAAATAGTTTATTTTTCAGCATGATTGCCTTCACTGTGTCCCTATCCCAGAATTCTCTTATCTGGTTAGCCCACTAAAAACAGCTTCCCTTTTGGATCCATGTTATAATTCAAGATGGTTTTTCTGGTCACATCAAATTGAGACAGTAGAAGAAGAAGTACAGTAGAAGGAAGAGCCAGATTTAAGTAAAAGATCGACAGTGCGGCGTTTCCTGACTATGAATACATGCATTTAATCAATACAAATAATATGTATATAATAATGTATAATATATTTTCCTGATGGTGTATACATGTATTTAAATGTGTACCTTCTTACAGGAATTGCCAGGAAGCCACTGGAAGCTACAAGAGAAGTTGGAAATGTTCTCATTCTGGGGATCCGTGTGCTCTGCTGAAAGCCAAGGGTTGTATAAAATGGAAGAAGTCATCTGGCAGAGACTGCTGGCCATCCTGGCCCTTTCTTAGCCCCTTGCTTCTTGTCTACTTTAATAAAGGCTTTGGTACTCACTCCACTATTTCCCCCACCCACCCTCATCTTCAGAGTAGCCATATGATCCAATTTAGATCTACAGAACTTCAATGGAGATAATTCTGGGCTTCTGCAAATAAAATAAATAAAATAAACAAACAAATAAATAAGCATTCCTGATGAGAGTTGGGGTATGGCCTATGCTTGAACTGGGGGGAACATTTTGCTATAAAAACTGAGTTTTTCAGAAAAACCAAAGGAATGGTTCCATGTTGTCCCCTGTTCTTTCATTTTTCTTCTTTTTTCTTTTTTTATTTATGTATTTTTAATTGTTTTATTATATTTGTGTTTTAATTTTACTCATCAGCCATGGGTTCCCCTGTCCTCCCCCCTCCCGCCCCTGCCCCCACCTTTCCCCATGCCCTCCCCTCCATTCCCATCTCTTCCACAGCCAAGACTCCCCTGGGGATTCATTTAAACCTGGTGGATTCAGTACAGGCAGGTCCAGTCCCCTCCTTCCAGGCTGAGGAATACAAACTGGATTTGAAGTCTTTGTGAGTTAAATAAGCTTCCCTGACTTGCAGGAAATATACTCATTTTAAAAAGTATTTAATGTGCACTCAGGAGGCAGAAGCAGGTGGATCTCTGTGAGATTGAGGCCAGTCTGGTCTACAAAGTGATTTCCAGGAAAAGATGCAAAACTACACAGAGAAACCCTATCTCAAAAAAAAATGTATTTAATGTACTCTCAATTACGTGTTTTTGGGAGGGGGTGCCCCTGAGTGTGGAACCTGCAGAGGCTAATAGGTACAGGATCTTCTAGAGCTGAAGTTGCAGGCAGTAGTGGGTCCTGGGAACCAAACTTGTGTCCTCTGCAAGAGCAATGAAGTACTCTGAGCCACTGAAACATCTTTTCGACTCCAAGAAATGCATTAATTATACTTAACTGATACTAGACCATGAGATTATACATCAAAGATAATAAACCATACAGAATAGGCTAGCATAGGGGGACGGTACTCAGTCAGAGGGGACATTGCTCAGTCAGAGAGGACGGTGCTCAGTCAGAGGGGACAGTGCTCAGTCAGAGGGGACAGTGTTCAGTCAGAGGGGACAGTGCTCAATCACAGGGGACAGTGCTCAATCAGAGGGGATGGTGCTCAGTCAGAGGGGACGGTGCTCAGTTAGAGGGGACAGTTCTCAAGAGGGGACAGTGTTAAGTCAGAGGGGACAGTGCTCAGTCAGAGGGGACAATGCTCAATCAGAGGGGACGGTGCTCAGTTAGAGGGGACAGTGCTCAAGAGGGGACAGTGTTAAGTCAGAGGGGACAGTGCTCAGTCAGAGGGGACAGTGCTCAGTGAGGGAGGAGACAACTATCCGTCAAACAATTTTTAAAAAGCTGGTTCCCATTTAGTGTCGATGGGTTTTGACAATGTAAAACGTGGATTTCCAATAACCCTAAGATTTAATTGGAACTTCCTGTCCTTGAAGCTCCAACAACTTGGATTTTGTGTTTCTAGGTTACTTGAAATTACTTAGCTTGCCCCTTACAGACTGGGGGAGAGGGCTAATTCTGAGAATCCTTTGCTACACCATTCACTTGGTAGATTTTTTGCATTTTTTCTTTTGGTGTTTAGGTTGAAAAGGAGAACTAGAAGAATATTAGAATTTAACTAAGAGAACAAGGCACCCTCATAAGAACGTAAAAAAGGATATATGAGATAGTCAAAGGTTGCGGGAAACTGGAAAGGGATTTGGAAGGCTATCGCCACGCTGGATAGTTCTCCCTTCAGGCTGGTCCCACAAGTACTATCACTCCACAGAAAATTCATAACGTTATTGAAGACTGCTGGAATAGTACCACATTCCTCTTAATGCTGCACAATGTCAATAGCAAGCCTTAGGCACAGACAAAAAAAAATGTTCACATATTTAGAAAAAGACATGGGAAAAATTGTTCCTCTAAAATCTCTTTAAAAACTCCACAAAATCTATACTGTACAAAGCCCATTTATGGTCACTCATGGCTCCCTTGAAGGCATATCATTATTTTTAATAAAATTTGAGATTCTTTCAGCACTGTGAAGATTCACTCTCTCACTCTAATAGCAAAATGGTAAACAGAAGCACTTACATAAGGCAGTGAGCTGAATGATTGCATGTTAGATTCAGTAATATTTTATTTTTGTTATCATGTTTAAAATACTTAGAAAAACACGTGTGCAAACATCCTCAGTTATAAAGTAACGGACTCTCCCACCTGAGCATAAAGCACCTGGTGTTTACTTGCCACATACTGCCATCTGGTGGCAGCTGCTGGCAATTTCAGATACAGAGTCCCAGTGCTCCAGAGAGACTCCCACAGCATTATACCTAAAGGTGTCAACCCAAGCTGAAAAGAAAAAAAGAAATGACTAATTTTAAGAGAATCTGTAAAGCTGAAAGTCAACTTATGTTGTAATAATTCTCCCCAGTCTCTCCAACATGTAGTTAATATGATACAAGAGCATGATGAGTCAATTGATTCTTAGCATAAAACTGATTTTTTTCAAATTGTATTATTTGTAATTTATTATTTTCCTTTTTATTTTTAAATTTTTCATTAAATATATTCTGATTACAGTTTCCCTTCCCCTAGCCCTTCCAAGATCCTTGTCACATCCCCATGCCCTCAAATCCATACCCTTTCATTCACTCTGTCATTAGAATAAAAATAGGCATCTTAAAAAAATAATGAAATAAAATAAAGTAGAATAAAAACAAACAAATCAGAATAGGACAAAACAAACAAACAGAAAAAGAAAAAAGAAAGAGCACAAGAAGCATATACAGACCCTGAAACACACACATTTGTGCACATAGGAAACCCATAGAAACAAACAGGAAACCACAATACAAACACATTGTCAGGTAACAAATAAGCGAACAAACAAAATCTCCAAAATTACAATTGAGTTCTTTTTGTGTTGGCACCCATTGCTGGGCATGGGCCTGCCCTTAAGTGTAGTTTGTATGCACAGTGAGATTCTGTTGGAGTCTCTCTTTCCTTTGTGAGCAATAATCAACTGGAGACAGCTTCTGGGTTGGGGATGGGGTCTTGTGTCCACTTCCCCTCTCAGCACTAGGACTCCACCTGGTCTAGACCTGTGGCTGCCCTGTTCTTGCTGCCACAATCTGTGAGTTCCTGTGTTAAATCAGTCCTGTAGTGTCTAGAAGGCCTTGTTTTCTTGGTGTCATTCATCTCCTCCGACTCTTACAATCTTTCTTTCTCCTCTTCTGCAGAGTTCTCTGAGCCCCAAGGGGAGAGATTTTATGGAGACATCCCATTCCCAACTGAGTGGTCCAAAGTCTCTTAATCTGTGCACATTGTCCAGCTGTGGGTCTCTGTGTTTGCTCCCATCTACTGTAGGAGGAAGATTCTCTGATTATGGATGAGCAAGACACTGATCTATAAGTACAGCAGAACGTCCTTAGGACTCATCCTATTGCTACATTCCTTCAGAAGAACAATAGAGAAAAACTTTCAATTTCCCTTATACTGCAGTGTTTCAAAGTCTACTTATATTTATTAACACATAAGATGGGGCATGGGTATTTTGCCATTCTCACAAATAGAAACTGGGGCTCAGGTAAGGAAAACGAATCTCTCAAAGTCTTGTTTGTTTGTTTGTTTTCTTAAGAAAATGCTACTGAAGCAAATTGCAGGCTCTATTTCCAAGGTTTTCCTCATGATATTGCCTCCTTCTATGAGAAGGAGGTAAGGTCTTTTCCACTCACTCTAGTCTGACGATTTGAATTAGGTGACACTTGAGTAAAGTCATGTCCCAAGCTTCCCTGAGCCATCTGCAAGAGGCTGCAGCAAAGCCTGATGGGAAGAGCAAATTCTTTTTTTTTTTTTTTTTTTTCCTGAAACTTGGTTTCTTTGTGTAGCTTTGCGCCTTCCTTGGAACTTGCTTTGGAGACCAGGCTGGCCCTGAACTCACAGAGATCCACCTGCCTCTGCCTCCCAAGGGCTGGGATTAAAGGTGTGTGTCACCACCGCCCGGAGGGCAGAATTTATTCTTAAAAAGCTCCCTTTCAACAAAAGCATGCCCTACTTTTCAGTAGGTCTTCAGAGGGGACTTTCCCTCCTTCCAGTTGATATATTTCTTTCAGAGTTAATCAAAGGGTGATATTTAAGGTGGCATCTTTGAGGGGCATCTGGATGACTTATGCCATCCATATCAATGAGGCCTTTTCAACTATAATCTTTGATCAAGTAATCTATGGAGTACAGCCTTAAAATGTAATTATGGTGATGTTTCAGAGGCTGACGGACAGCATCAAGAATCTCATTTGAACATCATTAACCAGCACCAAGTTGCAGTGCTATGGGAGACTGAAGACCAGTCACTGCCTAACTTCACCTTCATTATGATCTCTGGGCAGAAGTCTACATTGCTCAGAATCCACAAGGTTTCTTATTTTTTGCCTATGATATTTCACCTTGTGTGAAGCTATTGAAATTTAAAATCACTCCACAGTTTACCTAAACCGATGGACTCTGTCCCTCTGCTGCCAGTCCATATTTTGGCTTTCATTGTACAAGTCCTACATTCAAAACCTTAGGCAATGAGTCCTAAAAACATTCCAATACCTAAAGTGAGAATCATCCCTGTTGTATTCTCCTAAATAGTCTCTGAGAAGACACAGTAAATATGCATTGTATTCATCTATATTGGTCCATCAAAGCTATTTAAAATATTTCAAAACCATTTAAAGTAATCTGAAAATACTGTGTCTTTTCTTCCATACAGATATGGAACACTACTTTCCCAGCCCAAATTTCCTTTTCTGATTCTTCAGTCCTCAATTGCAGCAATGAGGAATTTGGAATTAGAATATAGGGAGAAGCTTGAGGATGATATATTAACCTATCTCCAGCTTTGTTCTCCATAGCTTACAGTGTAAATAGCTATTTGTTCGCAAACTAGGACATGTGGGGCACAGAAAGGAATTTATACTCCATTTCCAGAGACTCCTTTCAAACTTCAGTGAACCTTGGTTGGATAATGGTCACAGTTGATAAACACAAGTGTTAGTACCTGAAGTGACAGAAAATCCAGTAGCCTACCTCTCTGTCGAAGTTACTTAATAAAGAGTGTCTTATTTTGTTTGAAGACAACCTTGCAGCAGTACAGTTTGCTAGAGATTTAACACTCATCACAAATTCTTGTAGATTTGACTAAGAGGTAAAAGGAGCCTGTGATGCTGATCAAGCCCCAAACCAGATACTACTATGCTGGAGAGAGAGAGCAACATGATGGGACATAAATCAACTGAAGGAACTCTGAAGCAAAGACTTCCATTTTTCAAAAATGCAGATTAAAATCAGCAAGCTAATAAGATCTGTTCAGGAACCGAGAAATGTCATCCCAAAGTGTGGAAAACATATCACCCATGAGTAAGCTTTATTCAGTTGGTTTATAAATATTAGTTATCCACTGAAAGCAGACTAGCAATCTTACTGATTTCTTGAAGGCGGTACCTAGTGAGGTGGGTCTTCTTGTATTGATGATTATGTCTCTAGACAAAGGAAGAAACTAAAACACAGAATCTGTATTAAGTTTGTAAGTCCTTACTTTTAGCATTTGTCTCCCTGATTCTAATAATGCAGCTTTGCAGTAATTTCCCGCCGATCCTAAACCACTGAAAGGTCCTCTAGGTCACTTCAGTTAACCACTTGGATATTACTGTCATCTCCTGGTTGCCAGTGGCTCCCAAGAGCTTGAAAGTTTATTAATAGACATAGAATGCTAACTTTATTTGCATTTAAGAAAAGCAACTATTTCAATAAATGTCATTCTTTAAATTGAGGAGTTAGACTGCAGGTCTAAAGCTGTGCCTTAAGATTCAGATGCTGAGTTTGAAAATGTCCAGAATAGAAACACTGCCTGTTGAGAAGAAGAGAAGAATGTTACATTACCTTCTCAGAGACGTTAGACTTCTGACGCGTCTGTTTTATCACCAGAGCGACCTTAGTAAGAACTGACTACGACTGGAATGCACTCTGAGCTCAGAAGAACTCCGTGGGTGGCTCTGGAAAGAAGCAGTCCACTTGCTCAATTCTCTTCATAAATTCCTTCATATCTGAGAGTGGTCCTCTAACTCCCTCTGATCTCTGGAATTCCTCCTCTTATACCCATTTCTTTGGTCTCCCTTCATGTTTCCCCATCCTTTTCATTCATACGGATGACCAGTTACTTTACATATGCAAAACTCTGGGTCTGCAGCCAAACAGCAGCCTCCCAGTTTGTGAATTCAGTCTATTTACTAAGAGGTCCAGGAAAGAACAGAAAGATGAATCATATAGAACATCTTGCATTCTGCTTTTAAAAACATGTCCTGCAGCCTTGGATGTGATGAGGGTGTAATGTGAACATGACCTTAATCATTAAGGACAGCAGGCTAGGTTTGCAGGAATAAAAAGAGACATTTCTAAGACCCACCCCCCTACTTTGAGATTACCCATAAAACCTGCAAAAGGGAAGGATAAAAGTTACACACTGTATTAATTTTGGAAAATGGCCAGGACAGCTGGTTAAGTATATGCACTCAGGGAAGTCCTCAATAACAACAAAAAGGACAATATTATTCCTTAGGAACATGTATAGAGATACGATTGTGCCCTCCCTGTCCCATCTTTCAGAGTATAGCAGTCAAACTGCTTCATGTGCTCACATATGGGATGTATAGGTGACTTATAAAAATATGATTTAATAATTATGTTGCAAGTGTGATGGTTGTTATGAAAAACTGCCATTTTCCTTGAGAAGCTTAAGTGTTAATCTTTCCCTAGCATGATTTTGTTTTGTATCCCAAAGAATCAGATTACACCCAGAAAAAAATATGCCACTTAAAGGGGAAAAACAAAAGGAAGCAAGAAAATGATCCACAAAAAAAGCAGGCTTGAATGCATAATGAATGCTTTGCTATCCATTGATAGACAACCCTTAAAACAAAGCACTGTTGTGTAAAATGTTCTAGAGAAGAGAACTCAAGACTTTATCAAATGAGTTATTGGAGAAGAATTTTTTAAATCTGCCAGAAATGTTCCAGGCCATTATTGCAACTTATAAATTATTTATTATTCTTAGATATGTCATAAAGTCCAACACAAATAAAGGAGAAATGCTGACAAGACAGAAACATCATTGTGAATCCAGAGAGAGCTTCCTGAAGCCTCACAAAAAATATTCTGAGAATCTTTGCACCCTGCCTGCTTCTTTTTTACCACTTACATATTCTGCTTCTGTGTATTTTAAGGTGTCAGCATTTTTCTTTCCCAACCAACCCACCCTTTTCCACTTCCCTTCCCATGACTAAGCCCAGAGATCATAACCCATAAACTGTGTGTACATATGTAAATGTGAGAGTTTATCATGAAAATGTAAGTAAATGTACAAAAGAAGTTTAGTAATAAATTTATCTCTTAATGTTAGCACCTAGCTAACATTAGTCTTTGCCATAGTTTGCTATTTCCCATAGCTGCCTCCACTTGCTCTAGTGCCTTACTTAAGAAAACGGCTGAGTCCTCCTAGCCCTCCATTCTTAGCAAATAAGAGGCTGATGAAATACCACAGAAGTAATTTTTTTAATGGTAGGAAGATATCAACTATTGGCCTATAGAATACTTTCCTCCTTGTTCGCTTTTAAAAATCTTGTAAGAATGAGCATGATTTTCACTAAAAGAAAGAGAAATTTCAAAGTTACCTGCTCATAGGAGAACACATTTTTTGTCTTCTGCTTTATTCTTTGTTCAGATTCTTAAATCACAATTTTCTCCTTCATTGCCTCCTTAGTAAACGGAAAGAAAGAAACTCCAAATTCCTTTAGGACAAATATTCTGAATTATATACTTGGAGTTATCCATAATACTCTGCCAATCACTTTGCCATTCATAAATATCCCATAGATAGTCCTGGTTTGTGAGAAGTATATGTTTGGAGAGGAGTGGGGAAATATTTCACTTTCTACCACTGGGTGCTCAGAAAATTCTAGAACACCAGATCTCACACAGCTCTTTCTTTTCTATTGATGACTTATCAGGGAACCATAATTCTATTCTCTTTACTTAAAAACTAATACAATATAAGTATCTACCATTTCCTTCATGCTCATAAGCACTACAGACCTAAGAAGCTAATCTGCTTTGTGCCAACTCCCCAAATTTTAAAACATTACATCTAAATACATGTTTCAAAACATATTTTTCTAGAACATACTTTCTTGCTCTGGCAAGTTGCAGCTGAGATAAATTTTAGTCTAGATGTTTCTAATTCTTGAAAGCAGAAAATGTGATGAGGCATTGCAATGGGCATTGTTGGAAGAACAGAGTCATTCTGAGGACTGCTGCAGAGGTCAAGCTTACCAGTGGGTGATATAGAAAGTGAGCAACAGAGTAAATTCTGTATCTTCATTTCACCATTTTAGAAACTTAAAAGAAATTGTCCATGAATGTAGAGTGTAAGACAGTGCAAAGAGTATTGGGATGTGCGGAGGAAGCCATGCTGTGGTAGTTCTGAATGCTCTTGGTCAGGGTGTTCATTCTCAGTTGTGGCTTCCATCATTGTAAAGTGAAGGCATATATCTGGATTAATTTATCTAGTAGCTCTGTGTTCTATGGAGTGAATCTTTGACTCTTCATTTTTCTAACCCCCTTCAATCTGACAGTCCACAGCCAGTTCTCATTGTTCCTTACTAACACATCTCCATTTCTTCCGGCCACTGACTTTGTTCAGATCATTTTTACATTAAGGCTTCCTAAATGTTCTCCAAATTTTTGTAGTTAGTAGCTAATTCATACTCTCTGTTTAATATCCTTAAACCAAAATGTTCTGTGTTTATCACTCCTCCCCCAGCTCCAGGATCGTCAAGCATAACTCCTTTAGAGAACACAGCTCATTGCCTTTTTGCCTAAGCCCCTTGTTGGGTCGGGGCACATCTGTTTTCATTCACTCTCTATTGGGAATTTGACTACTAGTTGGCTTCTCATGCTTTTGTTCTAAATGGGAAGTCTAAACACTTCTTGTTTTTGAATTTCAAACACTGCCCTTATTGGTACAATTTTAAGATGACTTCCTCTGCTGGCCCAGTTTACTCTAGGTCTCTAATGTTTTGTTTTGTTTTGTTTTCTTTTTTTCTAGTCATTTGTTCCAGTCATTCATATTGATCATGTCATGATTATTAGGCAATATTATATGTCTATAATCATCTATGTTGCTTTGGGGAAATTATATAATCTCTTAAATCCCCAGTGAGTGTTAAATGTGAATGACAAGTATAGGTAGACACAGATGGTTTAGGATTGAGTAATGCCCAGAAAACACTTAGCATCATGCTCAGTTTTCAGTAGCAGCTTTCTGTAGTACCTAGAAAACATAGATATTGTTGTTTCTCATTACTAAGTGTGACTTTTAATTACAAAAATGTACAAGGCAGGAAAAGTAAAATTTACAATTCTGAGTAGAATTCTTTGTGGATTCAAACATGAATATTCTTTCAATGGAAACAGAAATGAGCAATAGTTTATGAACCGGGGGAGCATGAATACTCTGTGGCAGAGAAAATATTTGGGAAAGATATCACCATTAGTGGGGTTACCAAGCTTTTCTGATAGAAATCATGGCAATGGATATAAAAAAGGAGAGACACTGGCAGACTCATTACAACACATGTCTGTATGAAACAAGAGAATTCAAGTGGAATCTGAGCTGCCTAAAACAACACCTAATCTAGAGTCAGAGCATAAGATGGTAAAGAACACTGGAAGTTGGAAGGGAGTCCTTATGGCAACTGAGAGGCACTTTGAAGGTCTGACCTAGGTCATAGGTATTTATGTGAAACAGGATGTTCGTGGTGCCTTTTCTTCCAGGCAGGAAGTCTGTTCTCAAAAGTGCAATCCATGAGCAGTGAGTCCTTTCACACCAAGGAGTACAGTTTCCCACCAGGAAAACAGATGGTGCCAAAAATGGATGCCTCCTTGGGAGATTGCCTCTACAAGACAGATCACTTATACAAGGAAATAGATAAAGTCAATGGTCACTAAATTAAGATTTAAATTTAACTCTCTCTGGCTTCAACATTCTGAAATAAAAAATTTACAAAAAGAAAGTCCAGTGTCATTGACTGAACATGTGCCCTGAATATGTTATTTAAAAGTCTAATAACTGTGATGTATATGGACACAAAATGGCAGTATTAATTTCTGAAAAACCAATATTGTGCTGTGAGACTTTAAAGACTGCACATATAATGTTGGATGAATATTATTTTTAAAGTACTATGTGCAACCAAATAATAATGCTGATACAATATGTAATTTCCTGGTAAAAACAAAACACTATCTAACATTTTTAACATTTAACCCTTTAATCCACCTAGAGTAAACATCAATATGATACAGACACTGAATCTTTTTAAGTACATTATATAATTCATCTTTAATGTATCAAGAGAAAACATCAAAATAAAACCAAATAGCATGGGAATACAGATTTTTTTTTTTTAAAAAGTGTTTCTGGTCTTTGTTAGGTCCTGAATCTTGAGTGTCTCTCTCCTCCTCCTCTGTTCTCAGGCTCTCTGGAAAGCACATCATGTGACTTCCATCATGTCCTCATCACATAGTACTCTATCTAGAAATTGACTTTTCTGTCAATTTTACAAGCTTTAGAGACTAATTGTTGCTATCAGTATCAGTGTTCATGTGTATACTCAAAGGCCCAGCCCCTGAAAGGAATCTGAACTACATGAGGATTCAGTGCATGTAGCTTCACAAGAAACCAGCAAAGGTGTCGTTAAAGTGTTATTTATGGTGTTGCCAAGTATTTAAATCAAAGCCAGACTCAAACTAAAATACAATTTGTAAATTGACTTTTTCCATAAAAAGTGACGATATTTAAAAGCCAAATTTTGGGTTCATCTTAGTACGTATGTGCTGTTATTGTTTTGCTTTGTTTTGTTACTGTTGTTGTTAAAGCTTATAGCTCTAAGTCCTGATATCACCATATTTTCTCATATTTCTGTTTTTTCTTACTGCTACTACCTAGCTGATGTGTGCAGCAATTAATTTTGTCATTTTGAAATTATGGGAGAAATGATACTTATTATGTTTATAGATATAAAAATATAAGATAATGCAATTTTGTTAGAAATAATAATTGTATTTCAGTAGAACCTTTATTCCTGAGCTACTTTCAAACAGCCATCACCATCCACCTGATGAGAAGACCAACACAGCTTTTGACTTAGATATGCACAGACTACTCCAAACATGAGCATATCCGCAGTTGAGCCCCTTTGCTCCACCATTGAAATTATCCACCATTGAAATTATTCTTAAAGACAACAGGTTTAGTTGGATTTGTGAGTTAAAGAGTGATCACATGAGTTCTTTTGCAATTACAAAATAAATTAATAGTATCTACACACACACACACACACACACACACACACACACACACACACCATGTATCGCAAAGAATAAATCTCTGGGTTCTGGGGAAAAACCGAGGAAAAGAGCACCAAGGAAACACTATTTGAGCTATCAAAGAAACTAACAGTTCAAGACAGAAATTGAGGCAGATTAAACATTTGGGCAAAGCCATAATAAGTAAAAGAGGCCCAGAATAATTTAATGTGGTTTGGTTTGGGGTGTAGCCCACTACTGGAACACAGATTTAATCTCTTGCTTTGTGAAGGCAATACAGACTCCTCTTAGGAGGGCCAGCATCTTAGACCACCTGCTGTACTCAGTTCTAGGAAGGACCTCAGGAATGTGCCATGACAACTCAAACAGACACAGGACAGTATCCTCATGCAGACATTCTATCTGCAGATTATGGCCCTTGAAGATATCCAGATAATCCTGCTGAGCAGCCCAGATAATCCTGATCAGCAAGTTGTGGTTCCCCACCAAAAAGTCCAACCAAATAGTTTCAAATGTGGTTTCACACTCAAAGTCTAGACCAATACTTTCAAAAAGGTCTCCTTGCCCCATATATCTTCTACCCAATTTGCCAAAGAATGTAATTTCTGGCTTGTAGTTTTTCCTTATAAAAACTCTCTACCCCTGGGCCTGCTGCCAGCATGGCATTTCCCTCCATCTGCCATGAGGTGGCCTCGGTTCGAACCCGACAGTAAAAGGACCCTTATGTGTTTGCATCAGAAACCGGCTCCTTGGTGGTCTCTGGGGTTTCTTGAAATGGGTATAATAGCTCCACCAGAAATCTTAATAATAGTGTGTTTGAGAACTGAATGATCAGTGTTTTTTGTCTTTTGAGATGGGATTTCTCTGTGGAACTCTGGCTGTCCTGGAACTCACTCTGTAGACCAGGCTGGCCTCAAACTCAGAGGTCTGCCTGCCTCTACCTCTGGAGTGCTGGAATTAAAGGGTGTGTCACCACCGCCTGGCTTCTAATGATCAGTCTTAATCATTAGTGACATGTGGTTGGTGTGTGTGTGTGTGTGTGTGTGTGTGTGTGTGTGTGTGTGTGTAGAAAGAGAGAAAGAGAGACAGAGACAGACAGACAGGCACGCACACACACACAGATTTAAAATGAATAAAGTCAAATCAATAAAACAGTGATCTCAGACCAAGGCAAGACTCACATGCCTTAAGGAGACTTGTAAGTTTTATCTTATTATAAAAGTTAACAGTGGAGTTGAGCAAAGAGCAGCAGGCTTAAATTTTTTGTTCATTTGTTTTAGACAAATCACCAAATCACTGCTCACAGGGAAGCAAAGATAGAATTATAAAGTCAACATGTAGCTTGGCAATTTAATTGATTGTAAGGTAGCACAGATATTATAATGTAGAGCTGAAACCACAATTCCTGGATCTGCACCTCAGTTTATAATTATGAAACACTGAAGAAAACAACTTCCAAGCCTCAGTTGTCAGTTGAATAATGCCTCCCAGATACCTGACAGAGTGTATGTGAAGGTACTCAACAGTGCTGATTACCTGCTAAGTATCACTAGTTAAAAAAAAAAAAAAAAAAAAAAAAAAGGAGGGGGATGGCAGATAATTCATTTTCCTACCTGAACAGTGAAATACACAGATAATGTTAGACAATAAAGTTATCATCTGCCTCTTGTTCTGCTCCTGGTATGTATCATTTTATGGACCTACTGTGTGTCCTGAATAAGTCTGCTAGAGATCTCCTTGGCCCTTCAAGTCCATTTCCACCTACTCTATGAATGTGTAAGCCAATGAACTCCATCAGTGGATTCCTTGGTTTTCATTGGGTTCAGACAATAAGAGCACCTAGGAATGATGAGGAAGACAAAAGGCATCAGAGTATTTACCTCATATTTTGTAGTGTCGTTGTGAGCTGGTTTCATCTATCAAGCAAAGATACCAGACTTGTGAGTAACAATCCTATTGATTGTAGCTTGAATCTTACATACAGTGTACTTCCCTCAGTTTAATAAATACTTTCTCTAGTCAACAACAACAATAGCAAAAAAAGTGGACAATAGATTAGGTTTTTAATGCTATTAAGCATTCTGTCATAGGAAGTAATACAGAGTACCACTGAATAATTTTAAACAAAGAGACTGATTTAAGAATCTAACTCCAGATAATGAATTTGGCATGCCCTCAAGTTGCTGAATAGTTTAGGGGCATGCTCTTACTACTTAACCTCAATTTCATTCAGAGTAAAATGAAAATAACAGTACCATATCACTTACTACTAAAGGAACTACTTAAAAAGTTAAAAAACATTAGTGGTGCCAGAACACTTACAAAGTGTCAACCATTGCTCTTTTTATATAATACAGCCAATAAATTTGGATGGAAAAAGGAAAAAGTGTAATATATCTGAAGAACAGGACAGGTAGATTAAGTTTATAAGAAATGCACAAATCTACAGGAAAAAAAGGCTTTGATAGGAAAATACCAAGAGGCATAAGAAAAAACATTCATATAAAATATAATGGAAAGAAAGGCATTAAAATGCTTATTATTACTGATTAAAAACTGAAAATCAAAGCAATAAAATTTTCTCATCAGACTACAAAGATCAAAATAAGTAGAAAAATACATAGAACAAAAGTTCAGAGGATGTACAGCTTCCTCAAGGAAATACTTTAATATGGATAGATACTTAGACCCCAAGAAGAAATTCCACTACAGTTAATCAAGTGATAAAATATGACTGTCTATAAGGCTTTCTATATGTGTCCACCACAGTGTTATTTGTAAGAACAAAATACGTCAAACAAGTTCAGTGTCCAACAATTGCTCAGTGGTTTTATATATATATATATATATATATATGTAATGTCTTTATAGAATTCTAAGTCCTCAGGTGCAAGATAACTTGGTGTTTCCCCTAACTCATCAAAGCATTGAAATTCCAAAGGAATCAGGGACTCAGCTGTGTGTACATTTTTATTTTTTTAAGGTATCACTTGCTTTTGTTAATTTTATGTATTATTATCAACTCTTTTGTCATTTTTATGTTGCATTATTACCACCTCTTAAATTCTTTGACAGTAGCATACTGTATACAACACTGTGACCACATTCATTCCACACATCATCTCTCCCCTCTCTGCCATTCCTATTCTTCTTCCATCTTTCCCTCTCTTTCTTGCCCTTCCTTCATTGCTCCCTCCATTTCTCACTAATTCTTTCTGCCATCTTCTTTCTGGCTTCCCCCCAAAAAATGTCAGTGAGGGAACCTTTGAATATAACGTCACCTTGCAGTAAATAAAATGCTCATCTAGGAAAGCTGTATTTAAGTCACATTAACCTTGATACTGTTACTTTTCACATTTCTAACCAATGCTCCCCCAGGAGAGTTTTAATGGTATCAGATTGAGGATGTCATGATTCAAATAACAGACCTAATATTAGAGCTGTACTATTTGGGGGTTCTTTGTCCCCCTCACTGCCTTTCTTCTAAGAGGCATGGAGCTGTCAGTGACCTACTGGGACTCACAGATTCTAATCAGCTGTGGTTGTCCTACAGGGCCCCTGCTATTGTGTTACTTTTGAGGTCCTAGATTCAGGTCAGGACCTAGTATGGTGATTTGAATGGCCTCCATAGACTATAGTCAGTCTTTCTTTGGACTGCCATCTGCCAAACAATGAAAGGGAACCTTCTTGTTAATTATAAAAGCTTGGTCTTAGCTTAGGCTTGTTCCCAACTAGCTCTTACAACTTAACTTATCTGGCTTATATTAATCTTTGTTCTGCAACTTTCTGGTGAATTCCCCACACCTCAGATACTTCCCAGAGTTCCTTTCTCTCTTTGGAAGTCCTGCCCATCGTCTCCTGAGTAGGTATTGGCCATTCAGCTCTTTGTTGAGCCAACAGAAGGTGCCTTTCACACTGTGTGATAAAATATCCCACAGCACGTGTTTGAATACTTGGTGCATAAGGAGTGCCACTATTAGGATGTATGACCTTGTTGGATAAAGTGTGTCACTGTGGAGGCGGGCTTTGAGGCCTCTTATGGTTAAGCTACTCCCAGTGTAGCACACAGTATTTTTCTGCTGTCTGCAGATCAAGATGTAGAACTATCAGCTCCTTCTCCAGCACCATGTCTGCCTGCACACCACCATGAAAATAATAGACTAAGTCTCTGAAACTATAAGCCAGCCCCATAGAGACCTGGAGGTCTGTATAGACAGTGACAAAGAAGTGGGGTGGCTGGGTTAAGAGCCAATGAGAAGGCAGAACAGCAAGGCAATAAAGGCACAGGTTAGACAGGAAGAGGCTCTCTTGGGAAGTTATGGCGATGTGATGAGCTAAGGTTAGTTGGTAGCTATTGCTCTGATCTCCATGACTTGCACTTCTGTATTTGGCTTTGTGTTTCTTATTTAATAAGACTGTTTAGAAATTTGTCTATACTGTAAAGCTGAAGCCTGGACTATCTTGGAGACCCCAGATGTTGGAGATGCCAGAGACATGGGATATCTGGCAAAGAATGCTGTTTACAGAGAGTGGCACCAGCCCAAGAGAAAAAAGTGTGTTGTAGTCAATAAACCTAAAAAGTGTTGGAGATCTGAAGAGTGTCTAGACATCTGACATGGAGATACAGAGTTTGCAGTTTGCCCAGCTGGTTTTTGGTCTTATATTGGTCCAGTGTTTCCTTACTATTCTCCCTTTACCCCATTTTGGTTTGGTAATATATGTGTTGGAAGCATTTGTTTTTTGATTTTGATTTTATTGGGGATTACTGCTAAGAGATTGCATGAAACTCAGAAGATACTTTGAATTGTTAACTTTTGCTCTTCTCTCTCTCTCTCTCTCTCTCTCTCTCTCTCTCTCTCTCTTTCTCTCTCTTAGACAGGTTTTTTTTTTTTTCTGTGTAGTTTTGGCTATCCTGGAACTTGCTCTATAGACCAGGCTGACCTCAGACTCATAGAGATCTGCCTGCTTCTGCCCCCCAAGTACTGCAAGCCACCACAGCTGGCTGAACTGTGGACTTTTAAACATTGTTGAGGCTATGATAGACTACGGGAACTTTTGAAGTTAAACTAAATTCATTTTCCATTATGTTATGACTACAAGCCTATGAGGGTCATGGAGTAGAAGGTGGTTTGAATAGGAATGATCTCCCATAGACTCATGTGTTGGAGTGCTTGGTTTATATAGAATGGCATTATTAGGAGGTGTGACTATTTTGGAGTAGGTATGGCCTTGTTGGAAGAAGTGTGTCAAAGTGGGGGTAGACTCTGAGGTCCTCATGCTAAAGCTATACCCAGTATGGGACACAGACTCCTTTTGCTGCCTACAGACCAATATATAGAACTCTCAGCTCCTTCTCCAGTATCATGTTTGCCTGCATACTGCCATGAAGATAATGGACTAAACTTCTGAAACTATAAGCCATTCCCAGTTAAATGTTTTCCTTTATAAGAGTTGTCACGATCATGGTGCCTCTTCACAGCAATAGAAACCCTAATACACCTAGATTGAAGAATCTCATCTTTAGTATCCAGAATGTTCAGTCTATTCACTTACAGAATGTGTTAGAGGAAGGAATAAGGATCCTAATACAATGGACAGCAGAGATTTTCTCAGTAGTAGAAGGATGCATTAAGTTTTGATCAGATCATTGTAAATGATGGTTTATGCCAGAGTTAAGATGGGAAGATTTTTGACACAATAAAAATGAATAAGGAAACTGGATATTTAAATTACTTTTATATAAGCCAATTATTAAAACTCATACTATAAGAAGTATATATAGCTATATATTTGTTCATATATAATATGTCAATATTATTAAATAATAACAAATATAACAATTAAAGAAAAAGAGGTTATTAATTTGTGAGTGAGGAGGGGTACATGAGAGGGGCTAGAGTGAGGAAAGGGAATGGGGAAGTGATGTAATTATAATGAATTAAAATGAATACTTTTTTTTTCTTTTTTAGACATAGGGTTTTTTTCTTTTTCTTTTTCTTTTCTTTTTTTTTTTTTTTGTTTCCTCATTCTGAACCTGACCACACTGCATTTTTTCACCTACTTAGGAAACAAATTACAAATGCATCTGATTTCCAGCTACTTCCTTCCTTCAAGAAACAAACCTCATTCTTATTGAGTGCTTGACCTCCTCCAACCAGGTGACCCACTGGCTGGTTTTGCCGGGGGCAGAGCATTATCTATCCAGGACACATAATTTCCAGTTCTAACCCAGAGAAAGTTTTAAGCAAGTGAGGAAAGTTGGTCATACTACCAGACACAGTTTATATTTTCCTACATACATGCATACATGTGTATACAAGATTTGTTTTCATTTTTCCTTTGATTTAAAATAGATTTTTTCCTCATTTAACGTGTTCTCGTTACAGTTTCCTCTTCCTCTACCCCCACCCCAGTTCCTTCCCACCTCCCCACCATCTGGATACACCCACTTTCTGTCTTTCATTAGAAACAGACTTCTAACAGATAATAATAAATGAAATAAAATATAATATAATAAGGTAAAACAAAAACTAACACAGTGAACTAGGATAAGTCAAACAAACAAAAGGAAAAGGGCCCAAGAAAAGGCACAAGAAATGGAACAGATTCAGAGACCCAATCATTTGCACCTTCAGGAGTCTCAGAAAAACACAAGACTAGAAGCCATAATATATATGCAAAGGATCTGTAAGGCAGAAAGAAAAGAAAAGAAACAATATATAAATTAAATTAAATTAAAATTAAAATTAAAAAGAAAAGCCTGGCATGTTATTATGAGACAAAGATCCTCCAAAGATGCCAATGAGTTCATTTTCTGTTGGCCATCTGTTGCTAGACATTCAGCCTACCCTTTAGAGTAGTTTGTTTCCTCAGGGAAACAAGGGAGACTCCCTTGAAGAAAACTAAATCTTCATTTACAAGTGGTTATTAATTGATGATTGTTCCTGAATTAGGAATTGGGTTATGTGTCCACTTCACATTTGAGCTCTAAGACTCCATCTGGTACAGACCCTTGCCGGCCCTGTACATACTACTGCAGTATCTGTGAGTTCATATGTGCATTGATCCTGTTGTTTTGAAGGTCCTTGTTTCCCTGGTGTCCTCCATTCCATCTGGCTTGACATCCTTTCCACCTCCTCTTCTGCAGAGTTCCCTGAGCACCAAGGAGAAGGATTTGATGATCCTGCTTAGCTCTGAATTTTCCAAGGTCTCTCACTCTCTGTGCATTGCCTATCTCTGGACCCCTCTATATGTTCCCATCTGCTGCAGGAGGGTGCTTCTCTGATGATGGCTGAGGAATGCTCTCATTTATGAGTATAGCAGGATGTCTTTAGGAGTCATTTTATTGCTACATTCTTTTTAAGACCAGTGTTATTTGGTTTTACTCTAGGTCCCTGGTCTGTCTAGTCTCTGGTTCTTGGTCACCCAAGTATTGTTGGGTATAGGTTCCATCTTGTGGAGTGGGCATTAAGTTATTAGATGTAGGTTGGTTACTTCTACAAGCTTTGCACCACCATTACATTAGCATATCTTGTAGGCAAGACACCATTAAATATCAAAGGATTTGTAAATGGGTTGGTTTTTATGTCAGAGGATGGGGTCTGAGAAGCTTTGTTAAATACCTCAGGATTTCCTATTAGTGGTGTCTTGACAACAAATGACAAGGAACTCCACAGTTCAAATTTGCAGTGTGAGAGAAAACTGACATGTACAAAATATCATTATGTTATTTGGGAGTGCAAATCCAAGAGATTTTAAATTTTTTATTGATTAAACAAATATTTATTTTCTGGCTCCTTCTACCTCTTTCTTTCTTGTATTGTATTTATGAATTTAGGGGAAAATTTGGAGTTGCCTCAAAGCAGTCTACCTGTGATTCTAATGTGGCAGGGGCCAACATGGTCCCTAATAAATACAGATAAATGTTTTTTTTTTTTTCACATTGATACTAGTTTTATTAATGTTCACTGAAAAAAAATAGTAGTCCATGGTCTACTTTGGCTGTTGTCCCACAGATAACTAGTTCTGACCTTTTTGTCAGATAATGTGAGATTGTATGTATAAGTATTAGTTTTGACCTTTAGCCTATCAGCCATCAATCAATTACTATATCAATTACTACAGAACATTCATTTTTTCCTTTAGAAGTCATTTATATTGAAAATAATGATGTATATAAATAAATGTAGAATTGCTTCTGATAGCAGAAACTAAATGAAACAACCTTAAGCTTTTTCTGTCTTTGATCTCACAATATTTAGATGAGCCAGGTTTTTCTGGTATCTTCTGTACCCAGCTTTGGTGGCTCCAATCTGGCCATGTAATAATAGTGCTGATCAAAACTGCATACCACCTGCTGTTCTGTGTTTCTATGTTTTGCCCTGGGGGTCCTGTTCTGATTTGGGGTGACTGACTTGACCACAGTGCAAGTATGAATTATGGAAGTCTTACCTTGTTCATCCATCACCTGGACCCTACAGGCCACCTACACCTGTCACATCAGCAGATTTCTGGTTGCAAAAGGCAGTAATTTTGCATAATCAAGGAAAGTATGGCAGTACCTGCTTCTATTTTAGTATTTTACTTAGCCTAATTCTGGACCTTCTATTTCCCCTAATTTTGCCCATACATCTTTCTAGCTGGTGAAGAAGTTTAGTGGCTGGAAATCTCCTGACAAATACAAAACCTGAGACAAGTCAGAAGTCTTGAGTCTGAGTTCCATTGGAGGATTCAAGCACATTTCTGCAATCTGGACCTGCATATTCATCTAATGAATTCTGCTTGGAAATTTGGCTCCCAGCTTTACTTCCTAAAAGAGGTGGAGTGCCAAGAGGAGAGCAGCTGAGGGGGAGGGACAGAAGGCTGCTGAGTGGGTGAGACTAATTGGTCTTGTCACATAACACAGATTAGATTATGTCTGCTGGAACACAGAGGGGAAAGGAGAGTAAATCAACATCGAGAGCAAAGACACACACAGCAGAGAGCACACCCACAGAGCCACGTGCAGGACCACGTGCAGGACTGTGTGCAGGACCAGGAGCCCAAGGGTCTTGACAAGAAAACCGAAAAAGCTAAGAGCAAGACAATTAAAAAGAGAAAGGTCCAGTGTTTTGCCCTTGACCACACAGCGGACTGAAAAGCAGAAGGGCAAAGCTTGCCAGGTAGCATTTAAAATCTTAGTAAGTGACTGAGACCAGATTAGACTTTACTTGATGATCAGATCTCAGGATTTCAGGAGAGACAGGGGGTGGGGAGGGTGGGGGGTGTTGTAGGCAGTTTGGAGAGTATCCTAAGCACAACCAAAGACTGGTTTTTCAAGGTATTAGAAGGTAATACTTTCATATCAGAGACTGATATGACTGCTAATTATTACACGGGGATTTGACAGTTAGTTATTTTAGAATTTGTAGTTGAAATTACTATTCTAACTGAACTTGCTCAATGCTTTGTAATGGCAAGCTGCATTTTTAAAGACAATGTTCTCCAAACCACATTCAGAACCAGCCTGAGCTCAGTCACCTTTGCTGTCGATATAGAAAGCATGCCTGCACGAGAGGTGATTGAGGAAACTTTCTCAGAGAAGAGAGTACCCATTCATCCTCTCTACTTTCTTTCCACCTTGCCACATCTCTTCCCTTGTGATTGTCTTCCCTTTTTTTCTGAGACACTGAATCTCTATCCAGCAACTTTCATGATTTTATTTTTATATTAAAAACAGTACATTTATTCATCAACAATGACATAGTGTAGAATTATAACATAAGGTAGAAAAAGTAACAGACAACTTTCTCCATGTTTTCAAATTCTTGACACATCACTTTTTGAGATTTAAGAACAATAAATCTGTATTCCCAGGAATTCTCAGTTATGACATTTTAAGCATATTTCTAACAATGGTCACACTCTATAATTTGAATATCTAAAATTCTTGTTTAAAGGATAAAATACATAAGCTTAGTATTACCTACAAAGAACTATGTCCTACAGAAATAGTCAATGAAAAACATAATTTAAAGTTCAGTTCTCTCATTAAGGTAGCAACTCCCCATGGAGTCACATGTAGACACTCTTCATCCCACAGCTTCTGTTGCATTGAGAATGTGTTGTATCTTGAGAAAACACTGTAAGTGTTCATACAAACTACACTTCACATGTGGACACTTCTGTAAGCATTGTGTCTTCTTTTGATACCCTTTTCCTCTCCTTTCTAAATGTTACCCTGTACTCACAAATACATTTATTTACTTATACACATATACATTGTAGGGTAAGATTTGCATATAGAGGAGCATATGTAGGTTTTTCTTTCTCTCTGAGATTGGGGAACCTCAATTAATTTTATATACTGATTATACATCCATCTATGATTCCTGTACATTTGGTGATTTATTCTTCATTGGAACTGGATAATATTTTTTTTTTGTCTGTGGACCAGATTTTCACTTTCCACTCATCTCTAGTTGGACATCTAGGTTTTGTTTTATCTCCTTGTTGTAGTTACAGAGTAGCAATAAAAACAGGATACTTACCTCTATGGTACAGTGTGGAGTTCTCTGGGTATACGATCAGGAGTGTAGCAGCTGAAATAAGTTGCTGCCATGTTAATAAGAAAACATCGGGAAGAAATAGAATCATTGAGTTGTGACTAAAAGGTCCCTTATATTAAATGCAAGTTTCTTCCACATAATTTTGTCCATAGACCCTGGGACTTGAATCAAACAGTTATTTCCCAATAGTCATTAGCTCTGTTGTCTCTTGCCAGGCACTTAGTTAAATAATCCCTCTGGGTTCACCTCACATATCACATCAGACATCCTAAACATTCTTCATCACTAAACACAGCTGTATGCTAACTAATGCATCAAAACAGACTTTGCTCTTCTTTTTACTGTTGGGGAAACACATAACATAGTCATAGCTCCCTGCAAAAACAAAAACAAAAACAAACAAACAAACAAACAAACAAACAACTCTTGAATTTATGCTGTAGCTGTTTGAGAGTAGGAAATTGATATTTATTGGTTGGATCTGATTACATTTTTGTCAAAGCATATTTTTCCTTATTTAGAGAGTTTCTTTACTTAATAAATCTTCCTAATCACTTATTTCTTTTATCCACTTTCCATTGCTTGATATTCACTTTCTGTGAAATTACAACTAGTAGTATTCCTAAAATGGGTAATATCAGATTTTATAGTGCACCTTTCACATTGAAGTTCACCCTGATAGTTTAGTTACTGGGAAGGTAAATGCTTTTGCAACAGGATAATCAGAAGTCAATGACCAGTGAGCTCAAACAAGATCCTACCTTCCTGAAAGAAAAGATATGACTAGGCAGCCCCAGCAACTTAGCTTGCTGATTTTGCCATAGTGATGTCAGGGGCTAATTCTTGTCTCTAATCATACACACATGTGCTCAGAGACAATGATGAGGAGGCAGTTGGAGAGAAGATGGCAGAGGGCAGAGAGATGAGGGGAATTGACAGTGAAATGGATTACTCTGAGGTATAAAATGGGGAAGTAGTAAGTCCAGTGAAGGAGTCAGACAGCATGTGGATGGGAACAGGATTCTGCCTTTACAGTCCATTACAGAGAAATGTTGAACATGTCATAGTAAAAATAATCTTTATTTCTCCACATAATTCCATTTGATTTTGTAGACACTGTTGTGGCACACTGATTATCAAAGTTGTGAGGTTTCCTCAGAGATCTAAGTTTAGGAAAAGTCATAAGCACACACACACACACACACACACACACACACACACACACACACACACAGAGAGAGAGAGAGAGAGAGAGAGAGAGAGAGAGAGAGACAGAGAGAGAGAGAGACAGAGAGAGACAGAGACAGAGACAGAGACAGAGACAGAGACAGAGATTGAGATGCACAGACACACACAGACAGGTATGTTCTGGAAAATGTACTAACAAGTCAGATGTACTTCCCAGACAACATCTGCTGCAAAATGAGCTAGCAAGGATGGTATTTCTGTCTTGATGTGAATTTTAGCATCTTTTTAAGAAACACAAATGAAGAGAAAGTTTACCTGGAAAAGAGAAGATTCTAAGAAATATTTAAAAATGTTTCCTAATCAGACATGCTGTCGTATAGAGGAGATGCTAGAATTGATTCATGATGCACAAGAAAACAGATTTAGATCAAGGGTAGGCTTTGTGAGGAGTTTACTTTCAACTAAAGTAAAGATCCAACAGTTAAAATTTAAACCTTCAAAAGGACAAAAATATTGTGTTGTATTTTTTTAAAATTATTTTTGGTCTTTTTTTTTTTGTGGGTCTCGCTTTGTAGTTCAGACTGACCTAAAGTCATGATCCTCCTGCCTCATGCCCCTCAATGCTAGGTTCATGTTTGCACTGTCAAACCTACCATGTGTGTTGCTAGCATTTCATTTGGAGGGCATCTAAAGGCAGTAACTGGTAGGGTTCCTGGAAAAGTCACTGATATCCTTTTGATAATACCTGAACTAACTGGATTAGCATTTTAGGAGAATGAGGGATAGCTCTCCAGAAGACATGCTCCCATCCACAGATAGAAATGTGAGCTGGAAGCTTAGTAAAAGGCTACCTGGTGCGCAAATCCAGGCTGGTGATAACCACCACCTGGGAGCTCTGTCTTCTCAGTACAGTCAGTGTCTGGACAAATCCATGTGATATGGTACTCCAAAACATTCATACTCAAGAATCAGGCAATTGAGTTACAAAACAATCACCAAAACTTTTTCATGATATTGAAGTTATCTTATGATTTTGGGTTGGACCATATTCATAGCTATCCTCAGCTGCAGTAAGGCACATGTGGCTTGCAAGGCCTCAGGTTGGACATTTATATAACACAATGGTTCTTCTGTAAAGGCTACATAGTCAATAGCTTCTTCACTATTTATTCCTTTTATCATTAACTTTTAGTATGACTTTACTTGAATATTCAAAATAGAACTCAAGGGTAGTGTTTACTACTATAGGAAATTAAGGAAAGAATTAACCTCTGGTTGAGGCCAAGGCAGCTTCTCTGACCCAATGACATCAGTAAGAAGCAAAGACCACAGAGGCAGAAGCCACAGTAGTGAACAATGGCACAAGGTCTGAGTAATGAATTTTCCCAATACCTGCTCTGTATATCGCAGACATTATCATCTCATCTCTCTGGAGGTTACAAAATTTTTTTGAGTGATTCACTGTGGTTCTGGTTCCAGGTAAGATGGAGTATGTCTCTTCCATTGACTCTATGAGTCATGGGCAGAATGCATGAGCAAGCATCTGAAGATTCTTGTAACAAAAAGCAGCAGAAGGAGGAGAGAAGGTTAGAATTTTAATTGTCACCAAATCACCAGTTAGTTTCACCATTTTTCTTCTCTTATTTACAGACCTGGATTGTTGCAGCCCAAAATTCAGAAGTAGCTATTCTCAAAGTTCAGTAGAAGTTCAGACACTGCCTTGGGTTTTGTCTAGGGAAATGAGAAGAGGTCTTCTCACACTCAGACAATGGCAGAAACCTCTTATTCTCTTAATTTTTTTTCTCTCCTTCCTCTCCACCATTGCCCATCCTCAAACCAACCCAGTGCTGATAGTAACGACAGTGACTGCAGCAGACAGTGGTGTGGAAGGGGAACCTTCCTTTCCATTCAGAGGGGTCTTTGTGGTAAGCATCTGCTGTTTCTGCATTTCCTTTCCTATTTTCTTATTTCAGCTTAGCTCAGCAAATGGGGAGAGTTGCACAAAAAGTGCATGAGAGGAACCTAGAGTTCCAGCTTCCTGTCTTAACTGAAGAGTGGATCTTCATGCCAGCAAGAAGCCAGGGAAATGACAGACAGGAAGCAGTCAGGAGAGGAACTAGAGTCATCATGAACTGCAAAGTGCATGTTTATGGCTTTAAGGAAGAAGCATAACATCAATTTTGAAAAATAATAAGGTCACCACCACTCAGAAGTCATGATGATGTTGCCTACAAACACATAAAACAGAACTATTTAACACAAGATAGAGAGAAAGTCACCTGAGACCCCATACTCCTATGAGATCTGTCAGGGTTACAACCTGAAAGCAATGAGGCCAATTGACTGCTGGAATGGAAATATGAACATCTCTAAAAGACATAACATAATCAACATCCAGAGAATCATAGTATAACATCAAGCTCTTGTTGAAAATGCATAGCTTATGGAGCAGCAGGAAGACAACCATTTGTGTAGACAATAAACAGATGTCAATGCTGAGGTAGCACAGAGGTTCAGATATTTAACCAAAACTTTAAAGCA
This sequence comes from Onychomys torridus, assembly GCF_903995425.1. NCBI lineage: Eukaryota > Metazoa > Chordata > Mammalia > Rodentia > Cricetidae > Onychomys > Onychomys torridus. The sequence continues at coordinate 3,252,707 of NC_050447.1, read as the reverse complement.
ACTTTTTAAAAATTTATTTATTTTTAATATGTATACAGCGTTCTACCTGCTGGCCAGAAGAGGGCACCATATCTCATTACAGGTGATTGTGAGCCACCATGTGGGTGCTGGGAATTGAACTCAGAACCTCTGGGAGAATAGCCAGTGTTCTTAATGAGCCATCTCTCCAGCCCCTAAAGCAACTTTTATAAGAATTATCTGAAAAGCCAAATATTATTAAAATGAATAAGAGAAGTCTCATCAAAGAAATAAAGGGCAGAAATGAGCAGCAGAGATACTTAGAACTTAAAGGTATTTGCATTCCAAATTTGAAACTCGTTGTGTGTTCTCAACAGGAAAGTGGAAATGAAAGGCAAGAAGTTATTGAACCTGTAATTTCAAATAGATTCCTTAAAGTCATCTGAATGAGAACAGACATTTAATATATAGTCTCAAGGACTTGACATACAAGGCAAAAAGTTTAAGATCTGTGTCAATAGATATACAACAACAGGAAAATGGATTGTTCCTGAAAAGCACTTGAAAATAAAATAAAATGTGAACTCTCCTGAAACATGTTAAATGACATACAGCCTTATACTTAAATAAACTAAATAGCCTTATGCCTATTGAGAAGTTGAATTAAAAATTTAAAATCTTCCAAAACAGAAACTTCAAGTCCTACTGATTTCTCTAGAGAACTCTAGTAAACATTTGAAGAAAAAGCAAAAGAAGCTTCATCATGTGTATATGGTAACAAGAAAGAGAAGCAAACAAAACAGCTCACAGTTCCTTTTTGCAAGGTCTGCATTCCCCTGGGAAAATTAGATGAAGATAACACAAGGAAGGAACATTGTAGACCAATATCTCTCACTAACATAGAAGTAAAACTCTTCTTAAAAATGTAAACAAAATCCAGAAGTACTTAAAAAGGATTTTTAAAAAAGCTTAGGATAGCAAAACTATTTCAAAAAAGCATTATCTGGAAGAAAAAGAACATGAGCCCAGATTAAGAAAACACACTTGACAACATTCCAAGTTTTTCATGATAAACTCTCAGAAAATCAGGACTCAAGGGAACTTTCACAACTTGATAATGGGCATAGGGCACACTGTCACACTTTCTGCTGCTTTACCCCAAAGGCAAAGCATAAGGAGAGTTTCTGCTGCTATAAGTCACATCACTATTAAACCAGAAGTCCCAGACAGTGCAATAAGAAAGGAAAAATCAAAAGGTGTTTTAAAGACATAAAACTTCTCTCCACACAATATGATTGTACAGATAGAAACACACTGTAGAAAATGAGAAAAATTACACTACTCAATTTTCAGACTTATAATAAAAACTAAGTAGTTATTAATATAAGAAGATGATACTTATAAGTAGAACAGAAGGGATGTGAACACAGATGATGAATTAATTACAAAAGTCTGTCGATACAATAGTCTTTTTCAATAAGAGTGACTGAAGAGATTTGTATGTCAAAGGAAAAATAAGTGGATTTCAAACTCAACCATATATGAAAATGAACATATAGTAGATCAAAGATGTAAATGTCAAACATGAAAATATTTTCATTCTTATTAATTTATTTTTGACTTGGAAGCTGGGGTAGGGTAGGCTTTGGCATTGGTTCTGGGAACCAAACTCTTGATATTTTGGTTGTAAACCTTTGGCTGAGCTATCTCCATAGCTAAATGAAAATGTTTTTAGAAGAAATTATGTGTGTAGGTTAAACAAGTTTTCTTAAGCCTGATAGCAGAAGTATAAGTAGTCCAAGAAAAAAAAAACTAATGAACAGACTGTATCAAGTTGCAAAACTTAGCCATATTTTTGAGAGAATGAAAAGGTAAGCTACAAGCCAGACAGTGGTGGCACATGCCTTTAATCCCAGCACTTGGGAGGCAGAGCCAGGTGGGTCTCTGTGAGTTCAAGGCCAGCCTGATCTACAGAGCAAGATCCAGGACAGACACCAAAACTACACAGAGAAACCTTGTCTCGAAAAACACCAAAAAAAAAAAAAAAGGTAAGTTACAGACTGGGAAAAATATGTCAATTTCATGTATGGGATATTATTTGCATTCTGAATATGCAAACAACTAAGATCTCAACAATAAAAACACTCAGTTTTCAAAATGGGTAGAAAAAACAACTCAAGACTTCACCGAAGACACATACATGAAACAGATACATTAGAGTATGTTCAGTGTCCTGGAGATCCTATAGCAAAGGCATGCTGAAATGTCACCACAACATCTGTTATGCTGCTAGAACAAAGCACTACTATCACCAAAAGCTATTGAAAACAGGAGAAGTTAGAACTTTATAAAATGCTTTTGAGGATTAAAAATGTTACAGCCACTCTGAAAACAGCCACTCTCTTAATGTTTCTAGAGAATGCAGAAATTTCATTTTGAGATATTTACCCAAAGAACTGAAAACTAGTAGCCATTTCTGAATCTGTACAGAGATGTTTATATGCTTGCTGAGAGTAAAGACCTCAAATTGGGAACAGGCAAAATATCCTTCAATGAGTGAATGTGATATCATATAACAGGACATTCACAGAATAGAATCATACTCATCATAAAGAGGAACAGACTCTCAAGACACATTTTTCAGATATCAGCTGCACTATGCTGGGTAAACAGTTTAAGAAGATGCATCCTATGCAATCTATCTCTGTAGTTTTGATATAATTTGGGCCCAAAGAGTCATAGGACTAGTGGATTGGTTTCCAATGTGACAATATTGAGGGATATTGTCGGTGGTGTTTTTTGTTGGTACTACCACTTCCCCCAAATAACCACACAGAGACTTATTATTAATTATACAAATTTAGCTGATAGCTTAGGCTTGTTACTAACCAGCTCTTTCAACTTAAATTAACCCACATTTCTTTTTTTTTTTTTTTAAATTCTTTTACAACTGAGACTTTATTGGTTGAGTACCCAGACATTTCAATTCTTAAAATATGGACCCAAACTCTAAGAGTCATACATTGTGTTCTCCCATACCCAAAAGAGCCATGTGTTGTTTCTCTTTGAACTTACTCCAGTGATGTTCCATCCTAAGCTTGGCAAGTTTTCCCTAAGACCTCACATAACAATAAAATGCTCATAATCCTTAATTCCACTGACTCACAATTTTATGCCACATACAGTATATATTCAAAATTTCAATTTTTTACAGCACATTATCACAATTGTTAGGAAAATGGACTACTGTGACCAGAGATAGTTCTGACAGGGCAAGAACTAAGGAGTGGTTTTTTAGGATACAGTTCTACTAGAAACACGAGACCAGAAATAACTGAAAATATTCTAGACACAAATGCATGACCAAGACTACAAATTACCATTTAGTATGCTTTGTGCTGTAGGATATAAAACTAGCACCCTCTACAGAATGTTATGGTGACTCCCAAGACCGTCATCACAGCCTCTCCTGATTCAGTGTCCTGCTATTTTCTGGTTGTACCAAAAAATAAACAACCAGCAAGTGATTTAACCTCTTTAAAAAATCATTTACACTTAAAAAATGGGATGAGGTGGGACTTCCCTCTGCCTTTTAAAAATGTTTCTGGAGCTACTAAAAAAACTCACATTTACAAAATAGTTGATAAAAATATTCCCCTGGATTATTCAAGAAGGGAGGTGGGGACACTGACAGACATGATGGATGTTTAGTCGGACTTGGCTTCTTTCTCTTCTACTTCAGAGGCTGGACTCTGGTTTTCAGTCTGTTTTCTGCAGGCACATCTGTGGTTTGCTGGTCAGCCACCTCAGCCTGTTTGCCCTTTGCTTCCCTCTTCTCTTTGTTTGCACTTTTTTGTCTGATGATTTATCTTTTCCAGAGGCCTGTTTTGGCTTCATGTCCATGTTGGCAGGGGCGGCTCGCCCAACAGCCTCGCAGAGCATCCCCTGGGCTCTGCCTTCTCTGCTCCTTGGGCAATGGCATCCCTGGGTGGGAGGCATGTGCAATGCCAAACCTGTCACAGAACTACACTGCTTTAGCCGCCAGTGCACCCTGTGACCCTTTGCGGGGACTAACCGACATTTCTTATTTACACTCTACCATGGTGCTCCTTTTATTCAGCACAGTATGGTCATCTCTTGCTGCCTCTATGTCTGGCTGGCAACTCTGCCCTCCTTCTTCCGAGCATTCTCTCTGGCTCTCCTGCTTAACCTCTTTCTCCCTCACTATTGGCCAGCTGGTTCTTCATTAAACCAATGAGAGGAACAAATACTCACCATGTACAAAAAAGATTGTTCCATAGTATTTTCCCCTTTTTGTCCAATTAAAGAGAAAGGTCTTATTTTTAACATAGTAAAATTATCTACAACAAAACAGTTATCAAGTAAGAATTACAGTTACAATATCCAGTTCATTAATATTTGGCAAATTTAGAGAAAAATATTCTATTATCTATCTTATCTTTGTGAATTTAAAGTTTTATACCCAATTTATTTTTATCATAACTAAGGAAAACTATAAGTTTAACTATTTAGTCTTTAACCACATCAAAGACTCCAGAAGGATGTAATATTACCTGATGTCCAGGGACATCTGGCTGCCTGGACAATTACCCAAAGCTACTCTGTATCACTGGGGCATCCATCTTTTGCCTATAGGCCTAGTATAGCTGACAGCATTTCTGAGAAGCAGGGAATTTTGGAAGACTATCTCTTGTCTTGGCAAACTTTGACAGTTGCTTTCTTTTGCATCCTGCTGATCCAGTTTGGACAGTAACTCTCAGCAATTTAGGCAAGGGCAGTTTCTTTGCCCAGTGGCTAGTTTTTGCCACAATGAAAGTAAACTTCATATGGACCTTCTTTAATGCCCATCATCTTCTCTGAAGTAAATTGATGCTGCCAGAAGTAGACATGTCTCACTATCAAGAAAAGCCTTATGTTATTAAAACATTTTAAAAGCCATATTCTGCAGGTCTTTGAAGATCACCTATCTATCTAAATATATCTGTTTAACCTTGAAAACATACCTAATTTGACTACAAATTTGATTATTATAGGTGACTAACTACTAATCTGTATTTCTTAATTATACATTGCATTTTTTATTTTATAATTTAATTTAATTTTACATATCAGCCATGGATTCCCCTGTCCTCCCTCCTTCTGCCCTCCCCGCTCCTCCTCTCAGCCCATCCCCCATTCCCATCTCCTCCAAGGCAAGGACTCCCCTAGGGATTCAGCTCAACCTGGTATATTCAGTCCAGGCAGATCCAGTCCTGTTGCTGGAGACCTTCTCTCCAGCCCCTGCCAAGCCCTGTTAGTCTGACAGCCCACTTATAAAATAAACACACAGATGCTTATATTGTTTAAACTACTTGGCCATTAGATCAGGCCTACCATTGTCTAGCTCTTACTCATATATTCAGCCCATTTCTATTAATCTATACTTTGCCACATGGCTCATGGCTTACTGGTACCATACTTCTTCCTTGTCCTGGTGGCTGCTTGCAGTGTCCCCTCCAATAAAACACTGATTGGTCAGTAGCCAGTAAGGAAGTATAAGTGTGACTAAGAGAGAGGAGAATAGAGAGAACAGGAAGGCAGGAGGGGACACTGAACAGCTGCCAGGACAAGGAAGGTGTGAGGTATCAGTAAGCCATGAGCTACATGGCAAAGTATAGATTAATAGAAATGGTCTGAATATAAGAGTAAGAGCTAGACAATGGTAGGCCTGAGCAGTTTAAATAATATAAATGTCTGTGTGTTTATTTTATATGTGGGCTGTCAGACTAGCAGGACTTGGTGGGGGCTGGAGAGAAGGTCTCCAGCTACACAGTCCCTTCTTCCCAGGCTGAGTGAAGTGTCCCTTCATAAGCCACAAGTTCCAAACAGCCAGCTCATGTACTAAGGACAGGTCCTGGTCCTACTACCTGGGGGCCTCCCAAACAGTTCAAGCTAATCAACTGTCTCACTTATCCAGAGGACCTGATCCAGTTGGGGGCTCCTCAGCTATTGGTTCATAGTTCATGTGTTTCCATTAGTTTGGCTATTTGTCTCTGTGCTTTTTCCAATCTTGGTCTCAACAATTCTTGCTCATACAATCCCTCCTGGAGTTCCACCTGGGTCTGACTGTGGATCTCTGCATCCACTTCCCTCAGTTATTGGATGAGATTTCTAGCATGGCCGTTAGCGTGTTTGGCCATCCTATCACCAGAGTAGGTCAGTTCGGCTTTCTCTTGACCATTGCCAGTAGTCTATTGTGGAGGTATCTTTGTGGATTTCTGGGGACCTTTCTAGCACTTTGCTTCTTCCTATTCCCATGTGGTCTTCATTTATCATGGCCTGCTATTCCTTGTTCTCCAATTCACCTACGCATTACATTTTTAAATGAGCTACATAAGCACAATATACCAAACAAGAATAGAAATATATATACTGTATAACAAACATAACTCTAAATTTGTATCAATAAACTAAAATCCATACCAATGTAAAATATTTTGGGATTAATAGTTGCTTTTTGGATTAAAGTAGATTCAATAAATTATCCTTTTATCTCACCATTTCTATACTGTGTCTTTCTTTTTTTCCTTTAGAAAGAGATCTTTGAATTTAACTACTTTGTTTAGCTTTTTTCTTGTAAATAATAACTTGTAACCAACTGCCCTTAAATGATGACAAACATCCATAACCCATTTTTTGAGAGTTGATTTCTCTAGACTGCTTCCCATTGTCTGGGGCACTGGCATCATTGGAAGACCCTGAAAAAAAATTAGAATTACAGTCATGTCATGGCTGGATTAGTTTGTGAGGATGGACCATCTTAGCCAGTAGTCTTGAAGTTCTGTATGTAGAACTCTGAGGAAAAGGCAGCAGAGAAGTTCTAAGATAATGGATCACTTGGGCCATCCATTTGTATTGATGTGTGGTCCTCTTGCTCTGAAAATACATGAACTTTAAAAGGTAACATACATATCTCCATTAATATGAGGATAGACTATGTGTTGTATACAAGTTAGCAAAAAGTAATTTCTTCTTTTATGTTTGAGTAAGTCAAATACATATCACATGTCTTATAGTTTTTCTAGGTTTATTTCTTCTTCTTCTTTTTTTTTTTTTTTTTTTTTGGTTTTTAGAGACAGGGTTTCTCTGTGTAGCTTTGCGCCTTCCCTGGATCTTGCTTGGTAGACCAGACTGGCCTCGAACTCACAAAGATCCACCTCCCTTTGCCTCCCAAGTTCTGCTGCCCAGCTAGGTTTATTTCTTTCCATCTGAAGCCAGGATTTTCAGGGGATCTTCCTCAAACAAACATGATGTTCTTCAACTCTGAATGAATCCATAGCCTTTTGTTTTCTGTGAGAACAAAAGCATAACCTCTTCTCCAAAGCAACACACATTTTGAAGTTAAGATATTTTAAAAATATATAGTTTCGTTTAATCCAGAAGCCTTCACAATCCAATGTCTCTTAGCAGCTGTTGTTTGTTCATTAGAATTCAAAAATTAAAGGACAACATAATAACATACAGGATCCAAACTTTCCATGTATTTTTCATAGCTACATGGCTTTCCCCCTTTATATTATTATATTCTTTCTTTTAAAAATTTTTTTAGTTGTTCTATTTTTTCTTTATTAAAAATTTTTTATTCATTTTACATATAAATCACAGATTCCCCTCTCATCTCTCTTCCTGATCCACCTCCCAGATTTCCCCCTTCAAACCATGCCCTATCTCCTCCTCTGAAAAGGTAAGGCCTCCCATGGGGAGTTAGCAGAGCCTGGTACATTCAGTTGAGGCAAGTTCAAGCCCCTCCCCCTGTATCAAGGGCATGCAAGGTGTCCCACCATAGGTAATGGGCTCCAAAAAAGTCAGCCCATGTACCAGGGATAGAACATAATCCCACTTTCAGGGGCCCCTTAAACAGACCAAGCTACACAATAGTATCACTTATGCAGAGGGTCTAGTCCAGTCCCATGCAGCAACACAGCTGTTGGTCTAAAGTAATGAATTCCCACTAGTTTGGTTCAATTGTCTCTGTAGTTTTATCCATCATGATCTTGATGTCCCTTGTTCATAGAATCCTTCTTTCCTCTCTTCCACTGGACTCCTGGATCTCACCATGGTGCTTGGCTGTGGATCTTACATCTGCTTCCATCAGTTACTGGATGAAGGCTCTATGATGATAGGATATTTACCAATATGATTACTGGGTAAGGCCAGCTCAGGCACCCTCTCCACTATTCCTAGTAGCCTAAGCTGGGGTCATCCTTGGGGATTCCTAGGAACTTTCCTGGCACCAGGTTTCTCCCTATCCCCATGATTCCTCCCTCTATCAAGAGATACCTTTCATTGGTCTCACTGTGTTTCTGTTTCAGCTCAATTATTCCATTCCTTTATGTTCTCATCCCCTATCTCCTACCCTCTATTGTCCCCAGTTTACTTAGGAGATCTCATCAATTTCCCCTTCCCAGGGAGATCCATGTGTCCCTCTTAGGGTCTCCCCTGTTAGCTAGCTTTTCTGAAGCTGTGGGTTGTAGTCTGGTTTCCTTTGCTTTATACCCAGTATCCACTTATGACTGATTACATACCATGTTTGTCTTTCTGAGTCTTCATTACCTCACTCAGAATTGTATTTTCTAATTCCATCTGTTTGCCTGCAATTTTCATGATGTCATTGTTTTTTTTGTTGTTTTTTGTTTTGTTTTGTTTTTTACTGCTGAGTAGTACTCCATTGTGTATATGTACCATATTTTCTTTATCCATTCTTCAGTTGAAGAGCATCTAAGTTGTTTACAGGTTATGGCTATTATGAATAATGCTGCTATGAACATAGTTGAGCAAGTGTTCTTGTGGTATGATTGACCATTTCTTGGACATATGCCCAAGAGTGGTATCATTGGGTCTTAAGGTAGATTGATTCCCAATTTTCTGAGAAACCTCCATACTGGTTTCCAAAGTAACTGTACAAGTTTGCATTCCCACCAACAGTGAAGGAGTGTTCTCCTTGCTCCACATCCTCTCCAACATAAGCTGTCATCAGTATTTTTTATTTCAGCCATGCTGATAAGTGTAAGATGGTATCTCAGAGTCATTTTGAATTATATTTCCCCATGACTAAGGATTTTGAGCAATTCCTTAAATGTCTTTCAGCCATTTGAAATTCTTCTGTTGAGAATTCTCTGTTTAGCTCTGTGGCCCATGTTTTAATTGGATTGTTTGGTGTTTTGATATCTAATTTCTTGAGTTCTTTATATATTTTGGAGAACAGCCTACTTTCAGATGTGGGGTTGGTGAAGATATTTTACCATTCTGTAGGCTGTCGTTTTGTCTTATTTACTGTGTACTTTGCCTTACAGAAGCTTCTCAGTTTCAGAAGGTACCATTTATTAATTGATGTTCTCAGCATCTGTGCTACTAGTACTATATTTAGAAAGTGGTCTCCTGTGTGAATGTGTTCAATGCTCCTTCCTACTTTCTCTTCTATCAAGTTCAGTGTAACGATATTTATGTTGAGGTCTTTGATCCACTTGAACTTAATTTTGTGCATGGAAACAGATATGGATCTATTTGCATTCTTCTCCATGCTGACATCCAGTTAGGCCAGCACCATTTGTTAAAGATGCTTTCATTTTTCCATTGTACATTTTTGGCTTCTTTGTCATAAATCAGGTGTTCATAAGTGTGAGGATTAATGTCAAGGTCTTCCATTCATTTCCCTTGGTCCACATGTCAGTTTTTATGCCAATACCAAGCTGTTTTTATGACTATAGCTCTATAGTAGAGCTTGAGGTCAGGGATGGTGATGCCTCCAGAAGTTGCTTTATTGTACTGGATTGTTGTAGCTTTCCTGGATTTTTGTTTTATTTTGTTTTTCCATATGAATTTGAGCATTCTTCTTTCCAGGTCTATGAAGAATTGTGTTGGGATTTTGATGAGGATTACATTGAATCTGTAGATTGCTTTTGGTAAGATTGCCATTTTTATTATGTTGGTTCTAACTACCCATGAACTTGGGAGATCTCTCCATTTTCTGATATCTCCTTTAATTTCTTTCTTCAAAGACTTAATGATCTTATTATACTGGTCTTTACCTTACTTAATGAGAGTTACCCCAAGGTATTTTATATCATTTATGCCTATTGTAAAGGGTGTTTTTTGTTTGTTTGTTTGTTTGTTTTTTTAGTTAATCATGCATCCTACCACATTACTGAAGGTGTTTATCAGCTGTAGTAGTTCCCTAGTAGAATTTTGGGGGTCACTTATGTATACTACCATATCATCTGCTAATAGCAAAAGTTAGACTTCTTTCTTTCCAATTTGTGTCTCCATGATCTCCTTCTGTCATCTCCTTGCTCTAGCTAGAACTTGAGGACTATATTGAATAGATATGGGGAGAGTGGGTGGCTTTGTGTTGTTTCTCATTTTGATGGAATCACTTTGAAAGTCTTTCCATTTAATTTGATGTTGGCTGTTGGCATGCTGTAAATTGTCTTTGTTATATTTAGGTATGTACAGTTGCAGTTTTCCTGTATCCTGCCCCAACTGCAGCCACTCAGACCCAAGTAAACACACAGAGGCTTATATTAATTAAAACTGCTTGGCCATTAGCTTGGGCTAACTACTGACTAGTCCTTACACTTAAACTCAGCCCGTTTTTATTAATCTATATGTCACCATGTTTTCTGTAGGTTTACCTGTATGTCATTACATGCTGTTCCCTGGATGGCAGGCTGGCGTCTCCTAACTCAGCCTTCCTTTTCCCAGAATTCTCCTTGTCTGCTTATCCTGCCTATACTTCCTGCCTGGCTACTGGCCAATGAGCATTTTATTAAACCAGTGTACAAAAGCATTATTTCACAGCATTTCCCCTTTTCTGTTTAATTAAAAAGGAAAATTTTAACTTTAACGTAGTAAAATTCTATACAACAAAACAGTTATCTAGCAAGAATTACAGTTACAATATATAGTCTATATTTGGCAAATTCAAAGAAAATATTCTATTTATCCTGTATTTTTGAGTCTAAGGTTTCATATTTAACTTATCTTTTATCATAACTAAGGAAAATTATTATTATAGCAATCTAGTCTTCAACTATATCAAAGACCTCAGAAGGTATAATATTACCTAAGTAGACAGGAAATGCATTATAAGGAAGCCCCCAAAATCTAGAATGACAGAGATAGCTGCCGGCCTGGACAGTCATCCAAAATTCCTCCGTAACATTGGAACATCCATCCTCAGCCCTTAGGCCTAGTCTCTCAGTCATTTTTTTCTCTGTGTCCTGTAGAATGTCTGGCAGTTTCTTCTGTGAAGCAGGAACCTAAAGGAGCATCTCGCTTTGTAAAATTCAGTGGTCATCTTTCTATGGGTCCTGCATGTCCAGTTTATATGGCATTTTGTCAAACAGTCCAGGAAAGAACAGTTTCTTGCCCAAATGGCTATGTTTGTCAAGAAGAATGTAAGCTCCATATAGAGTGTCTTTGATGCTCATCTTTCTCTTTAAAATAAATTGGTGCTTCCAGGAGCAGATGTGCCTCACTGTCCAAAAAGTCTATGTTTTTAAAGCATTTTAAATGCCATTTTCTGTAGGTCTTTGAAGTATTTGAAGATTACCACCTATTTGAAATATATCTATGTATATCTAGAAAACTTAACTAACCTGACTATAAGTTTGATTATCATAGATTACTATTAATCTGTATTTCTTAATTATCCATTATAATTTAAATGAGTTACATAAACATAATTCCTTTATACATATACATATGTATATATAAATATATACATATATATAATAACGAAATTAACTTTAAATTTGTATCAATAAACTAAAATCTATACCTATGTAAAACATTTTAAGCAAGTTTCTCTTTAAAAGTAGGTTCAACAATCCACCCTTTATTCTATCATATCTATATCCTATATTTCCATATCAGATTCCTCTTTCTTCTTTTAGAAAGAGATTGACTATGACCAGTAACAATTTGTAACCAACAACCTAAATAAAGACAAACGTCCCTAATCCATTTTTGGGGGGCTGGAATGTGGGCATAGTGTTCTAGGCTGCTTCCTGCTGATAGAGGGTGCTGGTAGTCTTACAAGCATCCTTAGAAAATTAAGAATTATGATCAAGTCCTGATGAGAATGGTCTGTAAGGCTGCATTGTCTGTGCCAGTTGCCTTGAAGCTATGTTTGGATGTTGGATGATCTGGACCATGGTGTCATTGGGGACCTTTTAGGGGGTCTTAGCTGGTCAAATCATATTAGCCTGGAAAGAAGTCCACAGGTTCTCATCTTCTGTGGAAACCAACGCAGAAAATTTCTTTTCCAAAGCAACATACCCTTAGACATAAATTTTGAAATCAAGATACCTTTAAAATATACATATTGATTTAATTCAGCAGCATTAACAATCAAATGTTTCTTTGCAGTTAAAAATTCCAAAGACAATATAATCCAGACTCTCTGTGTAATATCCATCTTTATGTGGTTTATTCTTTATATTACCTTTACTGTGTCTTTAAAGACTTTATTTTTTAAACTATTTCTTTATATAATGGTCTATATTATTTTCTTTTTCTCTTCCAAGCATACATACATTTTTACACACACTGTAAACCATTTTAAGTCTCATTCCATCTGAATCTGCCTTATGGTGAATCTATTGCTTTAAACTGCAGTGATTAGTACTGAAGCAGCAGCCTTGGCTGCTGACTCCACCCATCTCAGCTTTTCAACATGGTGGAGATAGTTCATTGCCGTGTCTGGGAGCCATGCTCTCCACAGACTCTGGGAGGCAGTGGCTCTATGCTCTGTCAAAGCAGTGTGTAGCCCAGAAACCTCTTTTTTTGTGTTTGTGTCTGTATTAGCAAAGGCTATATCTACCATGCAGTGTGATGTGTAGCTTAGAGATGCCTCTGTGTACTGTGGTGGGAAACTGCCATGCTGCAGGTCAAGCCCACATGCCATGAACCTACCATAGAGTAGCTCAAGCCCCCATGCTAAGGTGTCTCTATATCATGACTCACATGAGAGACACAACTCAGAAGTTGTTCTTGGCTCCATTTTAGAATCCTTTTTTAAAAGCTTTCTCAGGTGTTAGGTGGAAATTCATGCCCCACATTGGGCATCATTTGTAGTTGGAGTTTTCCTGAGTCCCACCTGGTCTGCAGCCGCTCAGACCCAAGTAAACACATGGAGGCTTATATTAATTAAAACTGCTCAGCCATTAGCTCAGGCTTACTGTTGACTAACCCTTACACTTAAGCTCAGCCCATTTCTGTTAATCTATATGTTGCCATGTGTTCCCTGGCTTTTCCTATTTGCCATTACATGCTGCTCCCTGGACAGTGGGCTGGCATCTCCTGACTCAGGCTTCCTCTTCCCAGAATTCTCCTTGTCTGCTTATCCTGCCTATACATCCTGCCTGGCTACTGGCCAATCAGCGTTTTATTAAACCAGTTTACAAAAGCATTATCCACAGCAGGTATTTTCCTTGTATTCTTGATTAAATACATTCGAATCATAACTCTGGTGATATTTTAATTGTGCTGAAAAGTGATTTTATTTGTATGTTAATAAATAAAGTTTTCCTGGAGATCAGAGGCCATAGAAAGCCAGGAACAGAAGTCAGGCAGTGGTAGCCCATGCCCTTAATCCAATCACATGGCAGGAGGAGTCTCTGTGTGGTCAAGGACACAGCCAAGCATGGTGACACAAGCCTTTATTCCCAGTACCAACCATAGAGACCTGAAGGACTGTATAGACAGGCAGTGATGAGGAAGCCATGTGGTTGGGCTTAGAGCCAATGAGAAGGCAGAACAGAAAAGCAATAAAAACACAAGTCACACAGGAAGAAGCTCTCTCTGGGGAAGCAATGGTGGTGAGGTGATAAGATAAAGTAGTTGTGGCTCTTTGCTAGTTATCTGATCTCCTTGGCTGTTACCTCTGTATTTGGCTCTATGTTTCTTATTTAATAAGACTGTTTAGAAATTTGTCAACACATAAAATCTGTTAGATCACCTTTTTTTTTTTTTTTTTTTTTTGTTAAGTTTCTTTCTGGTAGACATGTCCATTGATGAGAGTGGTGGTGTTGAAGTCTCCAACTATTAGTGTGTGGGGTTTGATATGCAATTTAAACTTTATTTTTCTTTTACATATGTGAGTGCCCTTGTATTTGGGGCATAAATGTTGAGAAGTGAGACTTCATTTGATGGATTTTTCCTGTGATGAATATACAATGTTTTGCCTGATCTCTTTTGATTGATTTCTTTTTGAAGTCTATTTTGTTATATATTAGGATAGCTACATGAGCTTGCTTCTTAAGTCCATTTTATTGGAAAGTCTTTTCCCAGGCTTTTACTCTGAGGTAGTGTCTGTCTTTGAAGTTGATATATGTTTCTTATATGCAGCAGAAAAATGGATTCTGTTTTAGTATCCATTCTGTTAGTATGTCTTTTTATAGGCAAATTGAGTCCATTTTATTAAGGGATATTAATGACCAGTGATTATTAATTTCTGTTATCTTTTGGGGTGTGTGTGTGTGTGTGTGTGTGTGTGTGTGTGTGTGTGTGTGTTTCCCTTCTATGAGATTTGCTGCTGTGGGGTTATTTATTGTTTTTTTTTTCAGGGGTTCCTCTAACTTCCTTAGGTTGGTGTTTTCCTTCTGGTGCTTTCTGTAGGGCTGGATTTGTAGATAGGAATTGTTTAAATCTGTCCTTGTCTCAGAATATCTTATGTACTCCATCTATGGTTATTGAAAGTTTTGCTGGATATAGTAGTCTGGGCTGGCATCCATGATCTCTGTATATATCTGTATAATGTCTGTCCAGGACCTTCTTGCTTTTAGTCTCTATTTAGAAATCAGATGTTATTCTGATGGGCCTACCTTTATAAGTCACTTGGCCATTTTCCTTTGCTACTTTTAAGATTCTTTTTTTATTATGTATGTTTAGTGGTTTAATTATTATGTGGCAAGGGGACTTTTGTGGGGTCTATTCTTTAGCTTCTATTTTCATAGGCATTTCCTTCTTTAGGTTGGGAAAGTTTTCTTCTATGATTTTGTTAAATATATATTTGGGCCTTTTATTTGGTATTCTTCTCCTTCTTCTATTCCTATTATTCTTAAGTTTGGCCTTTTAAGGGTACCCCAGATTTCCTGGATGTTTTGTGTTATGACTTTTTTCACTTCAGTGCTTCCTTTTACTGAAGAATCTATTTCCTCTATAATATCCTCCAGGCCAGAAATTCTTTCTTCCATCTCTTTTATTCTGTTGGTTATGCTTGTATCTGTAGTTCCTGTTTGTTTACTCAGATTTTCCATTTTCTACATTTCCCTGATTTGTGTCTTCTCCATTGCTTCTGTTTCAATGTTCAGGTCTTGAACTGTTTCCTTTACCTGTTTGATTTCTTTTTCTTGGTTTCCTTGTTTTCTTTAATTGGTTTATTGATTTCTTCCATTTGTTTTGTTTATCTTTTCTTCAATTTCTTTAAGGGTATTTTTCATTTCCTCTTTAAAGACTTTTATCATCTTCATAAAGGTATTTTTAAGATTGCTTTCTTTTGCGTCTTTTATTTTGTGATGTTCAGGTCTTGCTGTTGAAGAACCACTAGGTTCTAGTGGTGCCATATTGCTCTTTGTGTTGTATGTATTTTTGTGTTGGTGTCTACTCATCTCTTCCTCCAATCTGTTTAAGAGGTGTCTGTGTCTGAGGAAAGTGCTCTTACTCCAATCTGTACTTACTGTGTCTGTGTCTCAGGGGGCTATTCTTGGTCCAATCAGCAGTCTTGGTCCAATCAGCAGTCTTGGTCCATTCAGAGCTCTTGGTCCAATCAGAGCTGGTGGATTCTGTGTCTCACAGACCTGCTGAGGTCACAGGGGGATCGATAGGGTTGGGGGAGGGAGTGGGTCTTGTAGCTTGCAGTATTCAATGGAGGGTGTTGGTTGGGGGCTCTGCCCACAGGAATCTTCCCTTCTGACCTGCAACTGGGACAGCAATGTGTAGGGGTGAGGGGCATGTGTTGTGCCTGATGGCATAGGTGCTAGAGCTATTTTATTCTTTCTTCAAAGACTTTATTGTTTTTAAACTATTTTTCTATAACTGTCTATACTCTTTCTCTTTTCTCTCACAAGCCTATGTATATTTTTTAACCCACTGTAACTGGTTTAGAGGTTTGCTTTTTTTTTTTCTTTCTAATCTGGATCTGCTTTACTGTGTATCTGTATCCTTTTCTGTCTGCATGAGCAAAGTCTTAAACTGCCATACAGCTTAGCTCATGGTGTACTGGTGGGGCTCACACTGGCAACTCAAGCCTGCAGGAAGTGGCTAGAAGACATGTATTGGTACTTCAGGTGGCATGAGAGACATGGGACTAAGAAGCTGAAGCCACATTAGGCTTTGTCTTTCAAACTTTTTAAAAACAACTTTCTCAGGTCTTATGTGCTTCTAAGTGCCCTATGTTGGACACCATTTGTAGGTGAGGCTTTTTATTGAAACCACTGGCTCCCCAAATAACCACACAGAGAATTATTATTATTTATTAGTGCTCAGCTGATAGCTTAGGCTTGTAATTAACTAGCTCTTTCAACTTAAAATAACCAATATTTCTTAGCTATTTTCTACCACTTGGCAGTACCTTTTTTCCACACAGCATGCTCATGTCTTGCTTCCTCTAAGTCTGGCTTGCAACTCCGCCCTCTTTCTTCCCAGTGTTCTCTTAGCATGGCTCTCCTGCCTAACCTCTTTCTGCCTAGCTTATGACCAATTTGCTCTTACTAAACCAATGAGAGCAAAACTTTCACAGTGTACAAAAGGATTATTTCACTACAGGGTATGGAGTAGAATCTTTCAGAAGTAATTTGATTCATTGAGGGTACCACTCTTAAGAAAGAAACAGTACTTACTTGGGAGTGTTTTATATATCCTGGGATGAGATTAGTACTTGCAAGTATTATTATAAGCATGCAAACCATCTCCCCTGAACACTCTTTCAGACCCACATCATCCTAAAATCACACTTACCATGTGACACTGAGGCCCTTACCAGATATGGTTTCTTCAGCTTGGGTATTTCAGCTTCCAGTTGAAAGCCCAAACAAACCTCCTTGCTTTGCAGATTATCCATTGTCAGTTATTTTGTCACTACAACACAAAACAGACTGGAGAACCACTTGGGATTAGCATAGGGGATTTTTTTTTGAGTAAAGAAACTATTTTTATTCTGATTTGGGTAATAGTTACATGACTCAACACCTTGTTAAATTTCAGAAAACTATACTGGGATGAATACTTTTTATAACAAACTCATTATTTTGTACAATTAATAATGCTAATAAAAACAAAAAATGTTTTATTATATTTTAAACTTCAGCAGTGATTTTTCAAAACATATAGCTCATTGGGGAAAATTAAATTAAAATGTTAAAGGAACTTTGAGTCGACATTTTGTTATTCTAAACCAGCATACAAGAAGTCATCCATCAAGCAAATTCATTTTTAATTACTTTAATTCTCAGTCTACAAAGTGAATATAATATGCAACTCAACTCTCTTTATAGAAAAGGCCTTGAATATTTTTCATCTATGTTTTCATTTTCATCTTAAAAACTATTAAGAAGTCCATAAAATTTTTGCTTTATAGGCTATCCTTTTCAGTACTTAAAATAGTAGAAATTAACATTGAGTTAGCATACACACATTAGGCATTTTGACAATAAGAAGACATTGTATATCAGCAGAATATCATTTTAAATATAAATTATATTCTAAATTTAATAGTGAGAAGTGTAGAATTGTCTTAAATATGTTCAAATGTCTTAAATGTCAAGATTAATTATTGACAGCTACCCACTTCTGTTCTCTGGGCTGCCTGAAACCAGAACACAGTCCCTTGAGAACTACTGCTTCAGGGATATGAGGGCACAATGAAAAACTAAGATGCATGACATTGCATCTATGAGAAAATACGTACATACTAAGCACAAATGTGTTTGAAAATAGTGTGTGCTAAACATCCATAAACAGCTGAAAGCCATTCCCATCTGTATGCATTAAGGCACGGAGGACCATTGTTTTGGCCACCACACCTGCTTCTCTTGATTCCAAATCCCATACTCTCATGACATCACTGTGTTGTGGATATCACTCTGAATAAATAAAGTGCTGATTGGCTAGTAGCCAGGCAGGAAGGATAGGGTAGGTGGGTCAAGGAAGAGGAGAAGGCTGGGAACAGGAAGGCTGGGAGGAGACACTGCCAGCCACTGCCATAAGAAGCAACATGTAAAGATACCGGTAAGCCACAAGCCATGTGGCAAAGTATAGACTAACAAAATGGGCTAAATATAAAAATAAGAGCTAAACAATGGTAGGCCTGAGCTAATGGCCAAATAGTTTAAATAATATAAATGTCTATATGATTATTTTATATGTGGGTTATGGGACCACGGGGGCTTGATGGAACCTGGAGAGAAACTTTCCAACTACATCACTGTGCCTTATAAATGCCTTACTAGAGACATTATGATCTTCACCTTTCTGGATTATATTACATATAAGGTATATTAAACATTTCCCAAAACATACAACATTCTTTTTGAAAAATGTTGTTTTCATTTAGTTTGGTTTTTTTTCTCCATTTTCTTCTTAAGTTTCCCTGAATAAAGTCTTCCAAAATATTGTGTGATTTTTTTCTGAATAGCAACAGCTGTTCATTCCCAGGTTGGCTGTGACCCTAAAGTAGCAATGGCGCCAAGCCAGTGTTCTCTACTTGACAACATCAAGAAAATGAACATTTTTCTGAATCCTGTTCCCTGCCATATCCTTTTTCATATCTTAACCCACAGGAGATAAGGGAAAGAGTTATGTTAAATGAAACTAACACACCTTCTGAACTTTCTGTTTTAGACTTGTGCAAAGGTCACTAATAAAGAATCTAGATGCGCGTATATTTTCTTTTTTATTAAGAAAAAATTTTTCATTCATTTTGCACACCAAAGATCCCCCTCTTCCCTCCTCCTGCTCTGCCACTCTTACTCCCCACCTTCCCCCTCAAGAAAGCAAGGCCTCCCATGGGGAGGCACATCCAGTAGAGGCAAGTCCAAGCCCTTCTCCCTGCCTCAAGGCTGCAGGAGGTGAGATACCATTGCCCCCTAAACAGCAGGAAGCAATCCTAAGAAAATGACACCTCTTCTCCCTAAGGTTTCATATTTCTCAGGGTTATGGATGATGGTTCTAGGGTTGGGGGTGGAAGAACCTATTAAACTCAGTATTCTCCTTAAGAAAAGAAAATATGTCTCAAAAAAAGGGGGGAAAGAAGAAATGGAATGGATAGGTATAAGATATTATGGTAGACTATCATATACATTAGTAAACCAATTTAGTAAAATAGCTGCCTGAGATAATTTACACTGTTATGAATTCTTACACTTTGATACAAATATAAACTTTTTATATTCCTGTTTAAAATAATTTGTGTATTGATACAAATACAGAACTATGTTTGTTATAATGTACACATATTTTTATTCTTATTTCAAATATTTGTATATTGATACAAATGTAAATTTATATCTGTCATACTGTATGTATGTTCTACTTCTGTTTAAGATATTCTGTATACTGATATATATATTTAGGATTATTATCATATTGCATGTTGCACTATACATTCCTACCTCTGTTAAAGATATTTTGTATATTGTCACAATGTTAAAGTCATTGTCCTTTTACTGTATATTTGCTTACAGACTGTTTGCCTTGTTTACATGAAGCCTTTGTCCTTAAGTTGTTTAGGTAGATAAGATTTATTGTCACCTATGCTTGTCATCTCTATAATTATGTTAGGTTACCCAGATTTATAGATACATAGGTCGGATGGACAGGTAATCTTCAAACACTTCATGGACCTAGAGAATATGGCATTTAAATAACTTAAAATACTGTTGACGTGAGATACAATTGCTCGTGGAAGCACCAATTTGATCCTGAGAGAATGTTGGGATTCTAAGACATTTCCATTTGGAAGTTTGTCATCTTGGCACAAAATGGCCTACTGGGCAAAGAACTGCCCTTGACTCAACTGCTGACAGTACAAATGCTGTCCTTTCTGGACAACTGGGACACAAGGAAAGTGACCATTATACTCTGCCAAGAAAGGGTAAGATGGTCTTTCAGAATTCCTGCTTCTGAAAATGGTCTGTCAGATACTCTAGGCCTGTAGCCAATTTGAATGCATCAATGATGCTGGGAAACATTAGGTGACTGTCCAGGCTGCCAGCTGTCTCTGTCTACTTTTGCAAGACTTCCGAAAGTTGCTTACATCCTTCTCCCATTTCTCAGGTATTATTATATTCCTTCTCAGGTCTTTGATGAGACTGAAGACTAGCAGTTATAGTTACAATTATATAAATGTATATATATTCTTAGATAGAATATTAAGTATTAGACTCAGGTTCTTTAGGATAGGACACCTTTTGCAATGATCTTTGTAACATGCCACCTACCCATGCTCTAGACTTCCCTGGATTTTAATATGTGTTTCTTGCTTGATATTGTTTGCATTGATTGTAGTTCCATCTTATCTAGGTCATTATCCCTCATTACTCCTGTACAATATTTGATAACCATTTCTTTGTATATAGTCTTGTATTAGGTTAGAACCTTCTTATTTAGACAAAAGGGGGAGATGTAGTGGGTAGCCATTCCAGCATTGGCCTGGAAGTTCCAACCCCCATTTAGGCTTCAGTGATGGTCACACCTACAAGGCCAGGCTGAGAGAGGATGCTGGGTAGTGGGCTCCAAAAAGCCCCCTCATGCACTAGACATGGATTCTGATTCTACCACCAGGGGCCCCCTAAACAGATCAAGCTGCACAATTGTCTCACTATGCAGAGGGCCTAGTCCAGTCCCATGCAGGCTCCACAGCTGTAGATTCAACTTTCATAAGTTCCCACTAGTTTGGTTTGGTCATCTCTGCAGGTTTTCCCATCATGATCCTTATGCACTTGCTCATAGAATCCCTCCTCTTTCTCTCTTCTACTGTGTTAGGTACCAAGATTTCAAGAACCAAACATGAACCATGGAAAGTACTAGCTAAGCCAGAGAACAAGTCATAAGCCCACCGCCCTTCCCCAGAGCAGTAACACCTGTTTGCTAACTGGAGGCTCCCAAAGATAAGAATATTCCACGGTCAGACTCCATGGCAACAGAATGTAAAGAGCATTCCATGGTCAGGTAGCCTAGCAACAGAACAAATGGCCCCTGAACAGTGACCTTAGCAGACATCTTGCAGTTGCACAACCTGCACGTCTCCCACATTCTGCATGCCTTCCACATCCCTTTCCCTTCCCTCCTTCCTGCCCCTTCCCCTCTTATGCTATGTAAGCCATGCTGAGAAAAATAAAGATTGGCAGCTTGATCAGAATTTTGTCCCCTGTCTCTCATTCGCTCCCACAGGTGGGTCACCCCCATTGAAACCCCGCTGGCCGGGGCACTACTGGACTCCTGGAGTTCTGCCTTGTCATTGGCCATGGATCTCTGCATCTGCTTCCATCAGTCACTGGAGAATAAAAGCTCTATGATGACAGTTAGGGTATTCACAGATCTGATCACTGGGGCTAGCCAGTTCAGTTCAGACACCCTCTCTACTATTTCTAGTAGTCCAAGCTGGGGTCATCGTTGGGGATTCCTGGCAACTTCCCTAGCATTGGGTTTCTTTCTATCCCCATGATATCTCCATCCATCATGGTATCTCTCTTATTGCTTTCCCACTCCATCCCTGTTCCAGCTTGATCATCCCATTTCCTTATGTTCTCATCCCCCATCCCCTACCCTCCATTGCCCACCCCTCATCCCTAGTTCACTCATGGAGAGCTTATCTAGTTCCCCTTCCCAGTGTGATCCATGCATCCCTCTTTGGATCTTTCTTGTTAGCTAGCTTCTCTGAAGTTATGGGTTGTTGTCTGGTTATCCTTTGCTTTACTTCTAGTATCCACTTATGAGAGAGCACATACCATGTTTGTCCTTCTGAGTCTGGGTTACTTTACTCAGAATGGTATTTTTTAGTTTCATTAATTGGCCTGCAAATTTCATAATGTTGTTGTTTTTCTATTCTGAGTAGTACTCCATTGTGTATATGTACCACATTTTCTTGATCCATTCTTCAGTTGAGGGGCATCAAGGTTCTGGCTGTTATGAATAATGCTGCTATGAACATAGTGGAGCATGTGTCTCTGTGGTATGACTGAGCATTCCTTGGGTATATGCCCAAGAGTGGTATAGCTGGGTCTTGAGGAAAATTGATTCCCAATTTTCTAAGAAACCACCACCTGATTTCCAAAGTGGCTAAATAAATTTGCACTCCCACCAACTGTGGAGAAGTATTCCCCTTGCTCCATATCATCTCCAACATAAGCTGTCTGTGGGGCTTTTTATCTTATCCATTCTGACAGGTATAAGATGGTATCTTAGAGTTGTTTTGATTGTGAGAGTTGCATCTCCCTGATGACTAAGGGTGCTGAGAAATTCCTTAAATGTCTTTTGGCCATTTGTAATTCTCCCTTTGAGAATTCTCTGTTTAGCTCTAAAGCTCATTTTTTAATTGAATTTTTCATTATTTTGATGTCTAGTTTCTTGAGTTATTTGTATCATAAGGATTTTGAAACACTTGTAGGTTACTACTGTATCATCCATCCTTTAGGCAGAAATACATTGATATGAGACTTGATTCAAAGCATTGTAGATACTCCCATTGAAATAAAGGGAAGTTAACTTCACAAATATTCCATTTTTCTGTTGAGCTTTTGATACACACTGAACATGGTTTCATTCAACTGTGAGTCTGTGAGTCAGTCACATGTTCTCTGTTTAACAGCTGGTTCATCTGGGTCCAGGTCTGCAGTGAGCTGACACTGTTCATGTGTGAACTGCCCATGTGTTGACTAGTCAGAATTCTGAATCACAATTGGCAACTTGCTATTGAGGCTAAAAAGGGGAACTTTCACACTATCATTTCTTTCACATTTACAGACCAGAGCAAGTCTAAGACCAGCCCAAATCCAGAGGATAGGGGTGTGGAGTCTATCTCTGGTGGGAGAAATTCTGTGATATGGTGAGGGTATTTCAACAAGGAAACTAGAAGTCAGGCTTTTCTAACACTATGACACACCTATTTTATAATAAGATCTAGGGAGCTATTCTGAATCCATTTCCAAAGTGTTCATAGAGATGCAGAAGTGGAAATAAGGGAGTATTATATGAGGGAAAGTATCAAAGTATTCAGTAAGACCCCTCTATTGGAGGTGACAGGGAGAGATGGAAAAAGCTGAGTGTGGAGAACAAAGTACTGAGACCTCT
The DNA here is from genome assembly GCF_903995425.1 of Onychomys torridus. Lineage (NCBI taxonomy): Eukaryota > Metazoa > Chordata > Mammalia > Rodentia > Cricetidae > Onychomys > Onychomys torridus. The sequence goes on along the minus strand of NC_050447.1, from coordinate 3,229,400 downwards.
ATTGTATGGCTTGCTGGGATTTAATGGAGAGTTAAACTGAGATAAAGAAAATTTGGGCAGAATTCCACAAAATGTTCTAAGAGTAAAAATTATTATTCTATAGTCTTGCAGACAAAGCAATGCACTGCTTCATTCCCTAAGCATTTGGGAAAGGCCTATAAAACACACACACACACACAAATTTTTTATTTTATTTTTATTTTTTTTTTATTTTTTGGTTTTTTGAAACAGGGTTTCTCTGTGTAGTTTTGGTGCCTGTCCTGGAACTCTTTTTGTAGACCAGGCTGGCCTCAAACTCACAGAAATCTGGCTGGCTGTGCCTCCCGAGTGTTAGAATTTAAAAATATAATAATTTTTAAAAAGTCTAACCAACAAATAAACAACAAAACCCACCACTTCTCTTGTAAGATACTCTGGGGGGTGAGGGGAATGAATCTTAAATGCCTTCAGAAAAAAATGGGATATCATGTGTGTTGAAATGTAGAAGTTTCTAAACATAAATAAACAGATACAGTCTGTTTGCTCTGCATGCTTTCATATGTTTGTATAAGTGTTGTAATGTGATATTTATTTTAAAACAAATAAAAGATACAGTAAATGTTCCTTACAATTTTGTGGGTTTCTTTGTTGTTTGTTTGTTTGTTTAAAATTGCTGATTTCAAATAATGAAACCATGAGAAGGGGATTTATAGGCAAAATTGTTTCTCTAGCATACATGATGCCCTGGGTTCAATCCTCAGCACTGAAAAACAAATCCAAATAATGAGAGTTTAATCTCCCTTCACTCAACAAATATAGTTTCTAAAAATACAGACCATTCTCCATGGACAATGCATTTTTTCTTCTACTGACTTTCTTCTCTCTACAAAATATTTCTTCAACTCTTACCTACATCAGGGAATTTTCTTGGAGAAGTTTAGGCTACAAAAATGCTTTAAATTTATATTACATTTTAAACAATATCTACTTCTGTAGATTTTATATTTCATACAATAGTAGCTTGTTTCTGTGTCCATTTTTATCTTAATAAAAGAACTACCATGATTCCAAGAAGGGGAGAAACACCCCAGGTTCCCAACTAGTAGAGGAACCATTATTACTGCCAATCAAGGAGCTTCCTCAGTCAGTAGTTTCCATCTCTTTAGTGTCCCTGGATGTTACTATGTCCTCCCTGTGTTCTATTTAAATGAATTTTATTGGTACATACTTTCCACTGTTCTTTATTAAAGTATCCCATGCCTGTCCCTTATTGACGTACTCCATTCCCCAGATTCATATGCTGAAGTCACAACCCACAATACATAACTGTGTTTGGAAATTAGGTATTTTAAAGATATGAGTGCATTAAAATGAAGGTGTGAAGATAGAGGGAGACATAAGCAGAAGACTAATATTCTGATAGATAGAGACACCAGAAACACACACACACACACACACACACACACACACACACACACACACACATCTTCTTGCAAATGTCACTAAGTGTGTCCTTTCCTCTGCTAGGTCACAGTCGAATTCAAGAATGAGTAAACTTTGGTCAGCTGAATCCATTTTTCTTCTCTGATCTGCCTGTGGAAGGTGACAGATAAGAGCACCCAGCACACTCAAGACCTGAAATCTAACTAACATCTTTTCTGCTCTGTGGACCTCATTAATATGGAGAAGACCACAGTCAGAGGGAAGATTATGTTCTGAAAGGGAGAGAAACATGGAGCTGCCCTCTCTGCCTTAAAGCTTCAGGTGCATATAAATAATTCAAAATGTGCATTATTAACTTGTTCATGAAGTTAACTTTTGCTAGAAATTCAGCACTCCACTATATATGGAAAAATAAAAACCCTTTTCTCAAAGATAGTTGGAAAACAGACTTCAACAGTATTCATTCTCAAAAAAGAATCATTAAATCTTTGAGGTATTTGTATAATAATAATAATAATAATAATAATAATAATAATAATAATATGGGATTGGCCATATTTTATTCCTTCTTAGAGATTTTAGATTATGATTTAAACATTACTTAGTGTATACATGAACTAAAGACTTACAGTGCACCATTGATATGGATAATTTTATAACTTTATTTATCAATTAACCATCCTTAATAATAAAGAAGTAAAAGAAATTAGAAAACATGACTCATTAGAGATGGCTGTAAATGAAGACATACACTCTCTCTTACCTACATATGATCTCTCCTCCCTGCATATACTATCTCCTTCCTGCATATCTTCTCTCCTCCCTACATGTCCCTTCCTCTGAACAGCAATATAATCATACAATAGAGAGTAAATCGTCAACCTTCATTCAACAGTTTATTGTGTATATTTTTGAAAACAGACTGTAAAGACCTCATTATTTTTAGCCACCATATACTACTTTGCACTATTGACTGTAGCAAAATTTATTCACAATCCCTAATGATGAAAATTTAGTATTTTTCAAATTTCTGCCTTTGAAAGAAAATCTGCACATTTTTATATTCAAGCATATATATATACTGAATGGAAGCACATATTCATAAGAATGATACATTGATATTTGAAAAGGTATCAGTAATTAAAACATTCATATATGTTGACAGTTTTTATTCAGACATTTATATTAAATTAATGTATAACCTAAACAGTGAAAATGAGAATCCCCAGTATTACTCATAGTAGTTAATAGCATTTTAATTCTTTCCGAAGGGAGGTAAAAAAAAAATTACAACTCTTGGTTATTTAATTTTTGTTTAGTGAAACTAAATGTTTTATTTGCAGTAGGTGTTTGTAAGTTGTGTGTCTTTGTTCATTTTAATGTGTAAGGTATCCTTTTACTGAAGGCTATCATTACCATAAAAGGACAGAAACTCTCATTTACCACTGCATGGAGGACATTAAGGGAGCGAAGCACAGAAGGACAAATGCATGTAATCTCACCTACATGTGAAATATGAAACAGTTGAACTCATAGAAGAAAAGTGTATATGAGTTGGTCTCAGAGTGGGCAACAGAAGTGGGGAGATACTAAAGGATAAATAAGTTCAAAAGGTCCACTGTACAACTTGGTGAGTGCAGTTGGTAACAATGCATTGTGAATTTGAAAACTGCTAAGAAAGATTTTAAATATCATGAAAGAATACATTCCTATCCAAGTTTAGAAAGTAGTTTATCCTTTTTTTTTAAAATATCACTTGAGAGTTTAGGAAGAGATGTTTCCTAGGTCAAAATTTTCATTAAATCAGTGAGTTTCACCCAAAGGCAATTGTAGTTGCATTTTTTTTCCTTTGGCTTTGGTTTTTCAAGACAGGGTTTCTCTATGTAGTTTTGGTGCCTGTCCTGGATCTCACTCTGTAGAACTGGCTGGCCTCAAACTCACAGAGATCCACCTGTCTCTGCCTCCCAAGTGCTCAGATTAAAGGCCTGCATTTTAAAAAACATTTAAACCTTAACCTAGAATCCATTATAGTTTTAAGTATCCTAATTTTATGTTAAATAACTATCAGTGGCTGAATAATCATCATTTCCACAGTGGTTTGACATGATGTCTTTATCTTATAGTAAATGACAACAAATATTTTTACATGCTTATCAATTATTTTCCATCATTGGATTATTTCTCCTTTTACTTCTTAAATTTTGTTATTTTTATCTATTCTCCTGTCATACAATACATCCCAATCACAGTTTCCTCTCCCTCCACTCCTCTACTGTCCCCCTCTCCCCTTGATCCTCTCCTCTTTTGTTTCTTTTCAGTAAAGAGCAGATCTCCATGGGATATCAACCAGACATGGCATAACAAGATACAATAAGACCAGGCATAAGCCCTCATGTCAAGGCTGGACAAGACAAGACAACCCAGTAGGAGGAAAAGGGTCCCAAAAGCAGGCAAAAGAGTCAGAGACACCCCAACTCCCACTTGTTTGTGTCCCAACAAGAATACCAAGCTAAACAACCATAACATATTTGCAGAGGACCCAGCTCAGCCCCAGGCAGGCTCTGTGATGGCCACTTCAGTCTCTGGGAGCCCCTGTGAGCCCTGATTAGTTAGTTTTGTTGGCTGTATTTTAGCAATTATATATGTATGAGTATTTGCCTGCATGTATATGTTACCACATGACTGCAGTGTGCATGAATCCCTTAGAGAGTGATGGATCCCTAGAACTTGAATTACTATTGTGAGCTTCCTTGTTCATGCTTGGTCTATGAGCTGGGTCCTCTGAAAGAGGAGCCAGTACTCTTAACCACGGAGCCATCTCTCCAACCCCTATCTATCCCTCTTCTGGGTCATTGTTTTAATTATTGTAGATCCATAGAAATGATTTAAAATATGAAGTGGATATTTTTTTCTGATTATTCTTTTTTTAAGCATTTTTCTCAACCTAGCCACAGATATTTACAGACCTAAATAACATTTAGAAAATCTTTTAAGAAATATGTTTTGATTCATATTGTGATTTCACATACTGTAGGAATATTTAAGAATGTATACAATGACAATATTAGGACTTCTGATATAATTCTGGCTGTTTTTCCCACTCAAATATTTGTTCTCATGTCTCACATTGTTCTGTTAATTACTTTTCTCCTTGCTTTACCCAAATGCATAGAAGCATCTTAAGAGGTGAAGGACTTATTTAGTCTCAAAATTTTAGGATATAGCTCTTCATTGGGGGTGGGAGCTATTCACTGGCTGTGGCATCAAGAACACCAGGTTGCTTGTTTACATGTCCATATATTGTAAGCAGATATTAGGTAATACTGCTATATATAGAAGAGCTACCAGCAACTAATGACTAATAAAGGTGGGAGAATCAGTCTTTCCCAGAGATGAGCTCCCTAATTGGCTATCCAATACCCAGTGGAGAGCCCTAATATATATATTAACAGCAATAAATAGACTCAGCAGGTTGTATTTATATATCTAAGTGTGTGTGTGTGTGTGTGTGTGTGTGTGTGTGTGTGTGTGTGATTGTAAAACAATTTTAAAAGGAGGCATGGATATGAGATTGAGGGATGACATGGGATGTGGAAGGAATAGTGAGGATGAGAAGGAGGGGAAATTATGTAAATATAGTACACATATATAAAAACTTGAAAAATGTTGTTAAAACAATCAAAAAGTAATGCCGACTACCACTTGGCTTACTTTCTTCTTTCCTCTTTTTATTCCATCTCTATTCACATTCTCTGGATCTGTGCTACCCACGTTGAGACAGACAGGGCTTCACCTTTGTTAATTCTCTCCAGAAACTCTGACAGCATGCCAAAGGTTCCCTCACTGACCCAATCCAATCGACAATGGAGAATAAACATTATAATCATTTCCTTGAAAGAGGTGTTTTATGTTTATTAATCAAAACTTAGGTGATGTTTTTTAACTTTTTTCACTAAAATTATTTTAATTCAATAATCTTTACCAATTGATTGTTAACCCAGATATATATAACCCAGATATTGTGAACACTGATACCCAGCTACATTTGAAAAAGACAACTCTGCTCTGCTGTGTTTTCCCCTTCCAGGCAAGTGGCCATAATGCCATCTGCATTTGTCCCACTTGAGTGCAAACCTCGAGAATCTAGCCAAGTCACCCTCTTGCCACTGCATCATAAGAAACACGGCTGGCCCTTAGAAGGTGCTTAGTCTATGCCATGGGACAAATGAAGTACTGACATCTCCCATGTTGTACCAATGCCCTCCACATTTCATTAGTCCTGAACATTTTCAATAGTAGTTGGGAACCTGTGTTACATTTCTTGGATTTACATGTAATGCCTCCAGTGTCTCCCTCTTCACCATAAATCTTTTAATTGAAATACAGAATTTTTCATGTAAATGAAACTTACTTATTATCTCTTGTTATTTTTAAAGATGTTTTCTTTTTGAATTAGCAATGGGTAATTAAATTTTCAAATGTCACATCAACATATGTTGAAGACATCATTTGTTTTTTCCTCCTTTGATTTATTAATATGCTAGATATTATTAATGCATTTTAAAATATTGAATTAGTTTCTGGATCCTGGATGGAATCCCACTTGGCCATAGTGAATTATTCTTTCTGTGTACTGCTGACTTCTATGTTCTAATGCTTTATTTAGGAATGTTCATCTATATTTCTAAGTGAGATTAGTCTTCAGTTACTTTTTTGGATCAAAATTATTGGCCTCAGACAAAGGTGTTGGAAGTTCACTTTCCTGTGTTGTGGATCATTGCAAGATATGTTACTTAGGAGTCCCTTTCTTTCCCCATTTGTACCAAATTTCAATTGCATAACATACTTTTCCTCTCTAGACACCAAATGTTTATTTTTATAAGTCCTGTTGATATAAACATATGGTGCATATTATAGATCATGATCAACTATCATGTGTTTTCTATACTTAAAACATTTAAAGAAATATCCCCTAGTGACTGTTTATCATTTAACTTTACTACATATGTTGTAATTTCTTTGAAAGTTTGTCCATTACTATTAGAGCAGTGAAAGGTAAAATCAGAAGGGAGTTTAAGGGCTAATACAAAGTTGCCCAAAATGCTGACATTGTGCCTCTTTGTTGATGAACTTGAAAGTATTACTCAAAACAGTACAGATGCAGAAACTTGATTTAACTGGTAATAATTAATGTAATTAACATCAGCTACTGATACATAATTTGAAATTGAATTTTTATTAACTTACATTTATGCAAATTAAAAACCTTTGGTGGAGATGAAATTAGAAGGAGTAAAGGCAGATTTGTAACACAGCAAAGCCTTTGCTAGAGACCAGGGTAACTTTCCTTAGTCTTTGATCGGAGACAAATGCCACATCCTTAGCAAAGCAATAATAACTCCTGGTGTTGCATTATTCCAGAAAACTGAAGTTCTGATAAATACAACAGAATTTTGTTTCTGTAATACAATATAATGGCAGTTTTTTTTTTTTAAATGAGATCTGGATAATTTCTGCCCAAAATGCCTCTATAGATTTATATGGAACATTAAGTAATTATAAATTGAGAAAAGTATAGTCCTTCAAAACCATCATCTATGCTTTGAACTAATTCTAGTGTTGTATTTTTATTCTGATACAGTGTTACAAATGAGGTTAAGCAAATTACATGCATACATATATACACACACATTTACACAATGCTTTAAAATTATTACAAGAAAATGCATTTGTTTAATTTGGCCTTACTTGGTGGTATTTATTTATTTAGATTGTGCCTAGCTACATTTATTCCTCAAATTGACTTTGAACTCATGATACTCCTACCTGTCTCCTGAGTGCTAGTCTTACAGATGTATGTACCCAGGTTCACCTAAATTGTATTATTTTTATTTTTTTACAAGAGTCACTTTGGATTTATTCTACATTTATAGGATGCAAGAGGGATTTAAAGAAAATTTGGAGGTATACTGAGGAGGACAGGGGAGGGCATAATAGATGCTCCTGTCTTAAACAGTAAGTTTATGAACCCCTTCTGGTAATCAGAAAGAAAAAAAATCAAGCTTAGATAGATACTTGCCATTTTCAGCCCTATCCTTAACTTCTTAGAATAAGAGGACTAGAGATTGAGTTTATCACCAGTGAGTTGGTGGTTTGTGACCACATCCATGGCTGGAAGCTGCTATATCCCAATATAACAAGGATAGATCTTGCCCTCAGACACTTTTGGTCCTCAATTTGAGTGACTCTTGATCTAACTGGTCGCCTGTTGTAAAATTCTCCATGAGTTCTGCTTGCTGCTATAGTAAATTACCAAGCCTGAAGAGGAGATAATGGGAACCTCTATTTACAATTAATGAATCTAATTCAGTGGGCAACCTGAGACTTACAACTGATCTCTAAAATTAAGGGAAAGTCTTATGGAACTAGTCCTTAGAACTGTATCTTCTAATAAACTCCCCTAATTAATATGAGTTTCATTGTATTATTAGTAACTAATGTGTGTTTGACAGTTGAAGAAATACCACATATGTAGTGACAGGTGGTAAAATACTTTTCAGGTACTCATTTATTATTTCCTTGAAGAACACAAAATGGGATATAACTTAATAGGAACTAAGTTACATGAGATAATTCTATAGTATCTCCTGTACTGAAAGTCTATTGTATATAGATAGATTATAGCATTGGATATAGTCCAAAACAGAGTTTAGCTAAGAATGTATAAGATCAGGTTTTGATCTCCAATGGAGAGAGATGGGGTCAGAGATGTAGATCTGACAGAGACAAGCACACACACACACACACACACACACACACACACACACACACACACACACACACACACACACACACACACACAGTGGAAGACAGAGAAAATGAGAGATTAATAATAGTCTATAGCTCAAAATCAAACAGCAATAACTGTAAGAATACCAAAATAAGCTTTTCCTATAGATAGTATTTTGTACCTGCTGTGGATAGCGCTCTGTGTAAATAAAGTTCTGATTGGCCAGTGGCCAGGCAGGAAGTATAGGTGGGACAAGAGAGAAGAGAATTCTGGGAAGTAGAAGGCTCGGGGGAGACACCGCCAGCCGCCGCCATGAAAAGCAACATGTAAAGACACTGGTAAGCCACAAGCCATGTGGCAAAGTATAGACCAACAGAAATGGGTTAATTTAAGATAGAAGAAGCAGATAGCAAGAAGCCTGCCACGGCCATACAGTTTCTAAACAATGTAAGTTTTTGTGTGCTTTCTTGGTTGGGTCTGAGCAACTGTGGGACTGGTGGGTGAGAGAGATTTGTCCTGACTGGGCCAGGCAGGAAAATTCCAACTACAAATGGCGCCCAACGTGGGGCAAGAGTTTCCACCTAAAACCTGAGAAAAAAGATTCTAAGATGGAGCTAAAAACAGTTTCCTAATTGTCTCTCTCAAGTTAGCGGCAGCCTGCTGGTTTGAGCTACTGTGGCGGGTTCCTGGCGTGTGTGTCTGACCTGCACTGTGGCGGAAATGAGGAGTCTACAAGTGGCACTTTACTCTGCTGTGTGGTAGATTTAGTCTTTGCTAGTTTAAAAAAAGAAAAAAAAGTTTCTGGGCTATGCACTGCTTTGATAGAACTGCTTCTAATAGTTGATGGTACACATGGCTCCAGACCCAGACCCAGACCCAGAGCTGGCGGTAAACTGTACCACCGCCATGTTGGGAAGCTGGGGTGGGTGGAGCCAGCAGCCACAGTGGTGTTTCAGTCTTACAAAGATGGATATTACACAGAGAATCTGGTTTGTCTTGTCTTTGGGATCCTTCTCAGGTAATATTATATCCTTCTGAGGTCTTTGATGTGGTTGAAGACTAGATAGTTATAATTTCCTCAGTTATGATACAAGATAAGTTAGATATAAAACCTTAAACTCACAAATATAAGATAGATAAGATATCTTCTTTAATATCGTAACTGTAATTCTTGCTAGATAATTGTTTTGTTATATATAATTGTACTATGTAAAAGTTAAAACCTTCCTTTAAAAAAAAGAAAAGGGGAAGTGCTGTGGATATCGCTCTGTGTAAATAAAGTTCTGATTGGCCAGTGGCCAGGCAGGAAGTATAGGCGGGACAAGAGAGAAGAGAATTCTGGGAAGTAGAAGGCTGGGGGGAGACACCGCCAGCCACCGCCATGAAAAGCAACATGTAAAGACACTGGTAAGCCACAAGCCATGTGGCAAAGTATAGACCAACAGAAATGGGTTAGGTTAAGATAGAAGAAACAGATAGCAAGAAGCCTGCCACGGCCATACAGTTTCTAAACAATGTAAGTTTCTGTGTGCCTTCTTGGTTGGGTCTGAGCAACTGTGGGACTGGTGGGTGAGAGAGATTTGTCCTGACTGGGCCAGGCAGGAAAATTCCAACTACATGTACCAAACAGCAATCTTTTTTTTATCTCTTTCATATATATTCCCACAACACAGAATATTTTATTTAGCTTATCAACTTCAGGATCAGAGATCAAGCATATTCAGGTATGTATATTGAAATAGATCACACTTTTAGACTATAAGATTCCAAACTATTATTTGGGGAAAGGTACTCAGAAGACAAACCAACATGAACTTCAAATAAAATAAGTGTACCACTGATTTGCATTTCAAGGATGGTGTGGGTTTCAATTAATCAGTGGTGTTATATCTTTGAGAGCCTGAATGTCTTTCTGAAATGAAATACACAAACATCCCCCTCTGAGACACAAACAGAAACCATCAGTAAACTTGGAAAATTGGATCTTTGGAGATTGTTTTACATGCTTCCATTAGTGTGCACAAGTATTATTGTTATATATAGTATATAATATATAGTATATATTATATACACCATATATATGGTATAGAAGTACACGAGATCACATCTTTGCCCTTCTCAATGCAAAAATAAAAGCATTTGGAGGTACATATTATTCTCTGGTAGTTTATGCTAGAGGATCCATCCTTGGTTCCTCAATCTTCCTAGAAAATAGTTTGTGAGTTTTCATCTGTAATACCATTTTCCCTTAGTAGAATTTCTGAGGCATAATTTTAAATTAAAAAGAAATACATTAAGCTTAGTATTTTTAATTGACAATGAACTCTTAAATATAATTCCAACATGGCACATGAATCTCTTAAATGTAACATGATTTTTTGGACACGCAAAAATTTTAAATTAAATCTGTTTCAGCTCTACTTATTCAATGTGTTGATAAAAGCTTTTTGTATGGCAAAAATAAATTAGAAGCCATCTTTCCAGTCACTATTACCTTCCTCCTCCTCCATTCTGTATTGCCAATATGCACATTAAATGGGGTGCCAGAGATTTGCAAACATGCAAGCAGGTGTTGATGTTAAAATCAGAGCAGGAAAAAAATTGTAAAGGCTATCTCATACCACAGCACATCAGCATAAAACACAATGACATACATGTGTGTTTGAATGTGTGTATTCAAGGAGGAGGAGGAGTCATGGGAAATTTACTTATGATTGTATTGTTCATATCTACATAAATTAATCATGATGAGTATTCACATATGTAAGTGGACACACAATGACTTCAGGTGAAGAGGAAAATAGACTAGTGAACTAATGAGTGTCTTCAAAGATGTGTGTGTGTGTGTGTGTGTGTGTGTGTGTGTGTGTGTAAGAAAGAGAACAAAGGGCAAATATAGAAGCAATGTTTTAAAAGTAATTATTTCTCACTAGCAATTTCTACTGTCCTACTCTATACAGACAACTGAATTACTTTCTGAAATTATTAATTTACCAAATTCAAGGCAAACCATAGGCTACTGGGTATGTGCCCAGATGCTTTTAGATGGCAGTAGGACTCAGAATATATGAAAGAACATGCTTGCTCATGGAATTCTTCCTCAAATTGGGTTACCTGGTCCTGTTTCGATATGAGGGCTTTTTCCTTGTCTTATTGTATCTTGTTTTGTCCCATTTTGGTGTTGTCTCTTGAAGCCTGCTCCTTTCTGAAGGGAAACAGGGGAAGAGTGGATCTGGAGGAGAGGGGAGGTTGGTGGGAAGAGCTGAGAGGTACTGAGAGGGGAAACTGGCCAGGAGAAACTGTATGGGAGAAGACTCTATTTTCAATAAAAAATTACTGACTAATCCTTGTAATATGGAACTCAGGAATGTTTTAATTACTTAAAATATAAATATAAATAACAAACAGAAATGTAATATTTTCTGTAGATTTATATTATTCTAATTTGTGTGTATGAATGTTTATTCTAAATATCTTTAGATAAAGTGAATCTTATTTTAAAATGCCTTGTGTAAGCACTGGAGAAATTCTACATGCTTCTACTAATTTTCATGCAGAAAATTAACAGTACTTAAACACAGAAAGAGCATGCCATTTGTTTTTTTCCCACTCTGAGCTTTTAATCCAAAATTGGGAAAAAAAATACACAAGTATTTGGTTGGTTCAGTGTTTACGGAAGATAGCGTTTTTTAACATACCGTTCTTCCACTGATATCAGACCTGGCAGCTTTTCAGAAATTCATGGAAAATTCATCAAATGTGAATCAGGTTTTCATGCAGATCTCCATTAAACTCAGACTGACTCCAGAATCAGTGTGACATTAGCAAAAGAACTCTAGTGTCTGTGACTGCAGCCACTGTTGCTCAGTTAAGCTGCTCAGGTCTTGGCCTTATGCAAAATATAGTAAAGAGAAAAAGAAAGAAAGAACCCATATCTTTCCAGTAGACACTCATCTCATTAAATTCAGGAACACCAACTCCCTCATTCATTATAGTCACCAAATATGAAAGTGTTAGAACTTTGTCAATCATGTTGAAATGGCTTGTTTCTGATGTTGCTGATGTTACTGTCCTAGAACTTTCTCAGAATTATTTGCTTTCTGATGAAATGAATACAGCATAGCAAAAACCTGAAAATTTATACCAGCAACCATACTTGTTTCCTCTCCTCAAATTTCATGAATAACCACGTAACAAGATACTTACTCGTATTTTCAAAAGTGTCTTTTCCCACTAGATGACCTATATTCAAGGCAGGATATCTTGGCCTCTCAATTGCATGATAAGAAATGTCTTTAGATGAAACAGGCCACATATCTTCTGGTGTGGGAAACTAAAGGACACAAGCAACTCAGAGGGGAGGGAGGAGCAGGGGCAGAGGCACCACTGAGCTGCATCCCAAGGAGGGTGTCATAACAGATTTCGGAAAAGATGATCTAAGCCACAGGGAAATATTTAGCTAGTGGAAAGGAGAATATATTTTCCAGCCATGAAGCTGCTTAACATTTACTTCTATGGAGTAAAAAGTTCATAGAGGGGATTCTTTGCCTTTCCTGTGAAGAAAATTCCCTGAGGATGCCTCTCCAACCCTTATCACTGAATCTTGGGATGGTAATGATTTTCATTGCTTTTATAGGGATCTATTATTTTTTCAAGTTTTGAGTATGTGAATTATTTATTTGCTCCAACTAAGTAGAGCAATAGCTACAGATATTATTAAACAGGTTATTTCTGTATTTTAGAGTTAATTATATATAACAATATATACATTTTCCCTGTATGTCATTACATTGAACATGCAATGATGAAGAAAGATAACATTGGTGACTTGAAAATGACTTTTATACCCTGAGCACAAACATGCCTATAGTAGTGATCCTCATTAGGTACCTTCCATTAGAGTTGGGAATATGTAGTGTTTCTTAAAATTGCCAATGGAAGGTCTTCATGTGTTAAGTCAATTCACACTAATCAAGTGTCTTCTCCACTAGAAACGCAACACGAGGTGATGGTGAAACAGGAGTGATCGAGAAAAGTTTCCATAAAATATAATGTCATACAACTACCTTTCTAAGGAGCCAAAATAAAATAACCTATTACAAACAGGTATTTTTATTTTAATTTTTTTTTACAAACAGGTATTTTTTAAGTTTCTATATGTCCCAGAAACTGGACCTAGTAGCTGAAAATTTAAGAGTAGATAATAAAGACATGATTGCTGACCTCCCATAATATTGTACAGTAAGAAGAAGTTGAATAATAACAACAGCATGAAACATAATCAATTCTGAAGGGGAGTAAAGAGGAGAAATGGTAAATTCTTTTTCTGGTCTGGGACATCATCTGATTCTGCCTTTGAACATTAGTAATCTGAACACAAAGATCACTGACTTAAAGAAAGACAGAATAGCCAAGGCTTTTATACCCAGAGAACAGTGACTTTAATTGTGGGTAGCAATCCCATACAGGATCATGGAACCGAATGTGGTGGTTTGTGAAATATTTAACAGCAGTAAAATTTTCTGAATATACAAGGAACAAAAATTAATTCAAAACACATAATATATCTGAGGTGTGTCTGGAAGTTCTTTCCCATGTTACATGACATGACTTCACTGCAGCCTATATTTTGGTACATAATTTTGTGCTATGCCTGCTATCACAACATACCAGTCAACAAATTCTGCTTGAAAGGCCTCAGCTCAGACTTGATAATGCTATATGTTATAATTTATAGTGTTTTAATGAAGACACAAGGTTTTCTGTTCTTACAGAAGCTTAATGGTTTAATTATGAAAAACAAAGATTTTTAATATTTCCTTTCATCATTCCTCAGAATATGTCAAGTTGGTATAGATTTGAATTGGGTTAGAATGTTTCATTTTAAAAATTGTTATTTGTGTTGATGACTTCCATTTCATAATCATTCAGTGAATTTTGGTTTAGAATTACAAGAGTATCTCCAAAATTTTCTGAAATCGTCCTAAATATACTTGAGCCATTTTTTACTATGTATTCATATGAAGAAGCATTCTTAGCATTAATGATTATAAAAATCAAAGTATTAAGCAACTGAAAAAATGTTTTATCTTCCTTATTTTGCAGTATCAACCACTTTCTGTAAAAATAAGCACATTTACCTCATTAGAAAGCATACTTGTTTTAGCCTTTTAAAACAGGGTGAATTTTATATACATCAAAAATTGTTTCAAAAAACCTTATGAATTTTTATCAGTAAATATTTTATTTGTATACTTAGGTTGTATACACATATGCTCAGGATTTTTTAAGAGGTAGGAAGAGAGCTGGAGTGGAGAAAAGTTTAAAATCCCTAACTTTGATGACTCAATGTCCCTGTAGTGCACTATGGAGTACTAGAAGCTTACTGACAAATGAATTTCATAAACCTGCTCATAGATGAACTAGTGTGGAGACCATCAACAGCTTACAGATTGCAGGGATCAGTTGATCAGTTCTCTAACCTGACAAGCATTGCAATATGCAGGAAAAAAAGAGAGAGAGAAAGCCCAACTACAGGAAAAATAAACCTCTTAGACCCAACCAGAGTCATTAAGTAAAAACAAAAACACATTTATGGTAGTATGCCTGAGATCAGTGCCCACAAGAGGTTCCCAGAAATTCAAATATTATAAATGAAGCAAGGTAAGACATGCTTCTGATCAAAATTTGATCATGTTCACCAATTTTTACTTGAAACATAGATGAATGGTGACAGATGATAGTCAACCACTGAAAATATCTGTCAGCAGTAGTCTTGAAGCCAAATATAGCTCCTGAGAAATGTTGGAAACACCAACATGGCTTTTGGAAACATGTGACTATTGAGCAGGTAAGTATAATTTTTAGCTCTGTGATGAAAAGTGATCTTTAGTCACCTGGCATGGGCAGCAGGATCCATTCTTGACTTTGTCTGAGGGCTAAGAAAAATTGCTTTCTGCCATTTGAACATCTTTACATAATTTACCACTGAGAGGCCTAGTATTTACTATTTCACTTTAGATTTTGGAGACAGCACATATGTTTGACAGTTTTCACCAACCCATTTATCAAGGCACTTAGAATATGGGGGGAGAGGTTCTGAAGCAGACATAGACTGCAATACCATCAATTCTGCTATCTGGCCAAAAGGCACAGAAGACTCCATATTATTCAAAACAGAACATAAGGTTGTCATTTGCTAGCAAACCATTAAATTAAAATTGTAAATTTTTCTAGATTTGGGGAGTAAGGTAATGATTTTTTGTTATGTTTGAGAAGTGATCTTCTCATGCCAAGATGCCTCAGTAGAGTGGCTATCTAACTGAAGTTCTCCATAATGAATCAGTTGTCATCTGACCTATCAGACCAGATCATTAATGGACATAGCAGCAACTTGTCAGACAATAGAAATGGCACATTTGAGATGGTTTTTAATCTGATCATAAGACAAATGTAATTCATGTGAACAGGTGCCTATTAGTAACAAATGTGGCTTGCTGAAGATTACCTATGACCAGATGGTAGGAACAAAACCAGGATTGTTTTACAAAGGAGTTAGACCAATATGTTTATAGGAAACAAAACTGGCTGTAAATGCACTAGAGCAGTAAAGCCCACCTAAGAGCTGCTTAGATTAACAACAGTTAAAGACAACATTCCAGTGGGAAAGCTTTATATACCTTTCATCAATGTTGTGAGATTAGGATGGACCCATAGAGTATTGAATGGTTCAGTTGTCTGGTTGCCCAAAGGAGTTTTGTGAAGAATGATGGAAAGCCAGAGACACTGATATCTAAAGATGTCTGTGGCTGGACCTGTGGTTAATCTAAAGATCTCTGAATTTCCCAACCATGACTTCTAAACAGAATCAGTAAAGAGAAGGCTCAGGATAGCAGGTGGGCAGGATGATATTTCTTTTGGGTGCCAGAAAACTGGTCATTTCAACATTTATATACCAGGCCTATGAAAATAACAGCTCTATCAGAACAGGGTATCATGAATAGTTCTGGCAACATAGTCTACTCTTCCCCAAACCTGGTCACTAAGCAGCTGAATAGAAGCCCTATCAGAAGCTACAAGTACTGAGCTCTCATTATAGCATTTTCCCCGAGAGGATAGGAAAGGAATGTCCTCAAAAGTCCATGTATTAAAGGTTTGGTCCTCAGCTCACCATGCTATTGTTGGATTCTGTAAGGGGCGATGTCTAGTGGGAAGGTTTAGTTCCCTGGGAGATTCCCTTAAGGAGAACTTTAGGACTGTGATCACTACCTCTTTCTTTATGTCCCTTGAGACAAGCAGTTTTGCTCTACCCTATGCTTCCTACTGTGACATGCTGCCTTGTCACAAGCCCCAAAGCCACAAGGTCAATGGGTGGCACACTGAAATCTCCAAACTGTGGACCGAAAGAAACCTTGCCTCTTCATAAGTGGATTGTCTCTGGTCACAAAAACCTAATAGAAACCAAGGAATGAATTGGTGGAAAAGTGTTCACACTGAACTGTTCTTCCTGGAAGGAGCAAAGACTCAGGATATTGACAGTACCTGCAAATTAATCTATCTTTCTTATTTTCATTGCCCTGGTCAGCACTACACTACAAGAATTTACAAAAAAATCAGATTTATCATCCAGAGACTCTAGGTAACATTACCTTGGACTAATTCTGTGGAGGAGGTGTGACAGTGAACAGCTGTCCATGCCTAACATACCACATTATCTGAAACTGTCTAAACAAGAAGCAACTAAAATAGTTGCTTGAAGATGTAGCTGTGATGTCAGATTAAATGTGGTGTCCTGCAAGGCTGCGGGTATGTTCTTCAAGGCATGCATTGTATTTTGATGCAGCCATTATATGGTAAAATCGTTGAAAAGTAAAATCCATAGCTTGGAATCAAAGAGCAAATTCACAAAAATTGGGTCTGGATCCTCGAGGTAGGGTATGATCACAGGAAAACATTGTAAAGCTACTATTGAATTATTTTGATCTCATTGTTTCAATAGTCTAGCAACTGTAGAAAGGTGTCACCAGACTGTCAGTGGCATCGGCTCTGGCTAGCATGAGGATATGATGTAGCCACAAAAGAGTATATCTAGATGATGCCTCTAGAACCTAAGCAATGCACTCATAGTTGTCCTTCTTAGTATTTTCATGTCTCTTACCTTGTGGACAATTAACTGAAGCATTAATAGCTTGATCCCTAGAGCTTTAACTAAGCTCTGTACCTAAAACTCTGTAAGCTAAAAGTCTGAGCTACCCTCCTGAGAAAATCACTTGGGTTAGCTCAAATGATGGCCAAGGAGGAGATGACACGTGTAGTGTAGGAGAAAATGACAAAAAGCCATCTGAAGTCTAGGAAAAAGTGGAATAGGATGGGTCATAGCTTCCTTATATTGGAAATTATAACCAACCATCACATAGAGGAAATAACTAGACTGAGTGCTCTTAATTTTTGACAAAAGTAACACTGTGGTCTGCACAGCTGACTGCAGTAGATGCAGCCAGTGCCCATCTTTTATTCATTGGCACACACTGGTGTGTGCTGAGGTACTTTACTGCAACTGCTGAGGGATTTTCGTGTCTGACCATGGGTGCATTCTCCCCTAGCTTGCTGTTCATACTCACTGAACTATTGCACCAGGGCCACATTTTCATTTTCTTGCCCAATTTATTTATTATACTAACAGTTCTTTGAAAGTTACATAAATTCTTGAAACAAAAATTCTTATCCCAGTTTGTTTACAAGCCATGGTATGTTAGAAAGTTGACTTAATTCAGTAATACCTAATAACCAGAGGACAAAAATGGAAAGTATAGGTAGAAACCACTAGACCCCTCCTTACAGTATAAACGACAGCACAGTGAGTAGATGACTACTGGGGGACATTTCTCTTCTTCTCTTCTAATTAACACAGTCCCCTCAGAGAAAATGTCATAAAGAGAGCTCAGTGCTCATCTTGGCATCTGATAGGGCTTCTATCCAGCTGCTTAGTAGCTAGGTTTGGGGAAGAGTAGACCACATTGCCAGAACTATTCATGATACCCAGTTCTGATAGAACCATTCTTTTTTTTTTTTTTTTTAGTAAGACTGCTCCATTGACCCCTGCATGGTGTTTGTAGGTTGAAACTGAAGGAAATTTGTAAATATTCAACATGAAACATTAAAATACTTGAAAAGACAAGAATTACAGAACAAGCACAAGAAAGCATACCAGAAAGTATGAGTTTGACTTTTTCTAAAGGTCAGGGTATGCCCAGCACTGGTCTTTCAGAGAAGGAAGCATGTTTATTCAGAGTGAACTAGAGAGAAAAGCTAAGAAATGAAAGGAGACCCTTTCCTTCTCTGTTCTAATTCCTGTGCTGTTGTACCCTTTTCACGAAATCCCCAGAGACCACCAAGGAGCCAGTTTCCGCTGCAAGCACATAAGGGTCCTTTTATTCAGGTTCAACCTGGGCCACCACACAGCAGATGGAAGGAAATGTGGTGGCAGCCAGGAGCCCAGGTATAGAGGGGTTTTATAGGGATAAAACCACAAGCTGGGAATTGGCAATTTGGGATTGGGTAGAAGGGATATGGGGCAAGGTGATATTTTTGAAACTATTGGTCTAGACTTTGGGCATGAAACCACATTTTAAACCATTAGGTTAGACTTTTGGTGGGGAACCACAACCCATGGAACAAGATTATCTGGACTGCTCAGAAGGATTATCTAGATATCTTCAAGGGCCATAAACCATAGACAGGATGTCTGCAGGAGTATCTGGATCTTGTTAAGCTTTCCTTTCCTGTATAAACAGCAGACAGGATGTCTGCAGGATACTGCTCTGTATCCATCCTGGAACTGAGTATAGCAGGTGGTCTGAAATAGTGGCCCTTTCCCTAAGATAAAGCCTGTAAAGTTAAGTCTAGGCCTTCACAGTGCTTCAGATGAGGAAGCCTTGCAGTGCCCCAGGAACTCCCAGAGCACTAAGACTAGAAGTTTCCTAGGAAGTGTTTAGTAAAGGAATCATGGAAAATCTGGGATTTGAGGTTCTAATGACAGCTATAGCCAAAAAGTAATTTACACTTAAATTATAGAGACTTTCAGTCATGGTTTCACATCATTTCCATATGTAAATTAAGGAAAGTAATGATAAAGATCAGGTTGGTCGTTATTTAGCTTGAACTGTTTGGGGGTCCCTTGGCAGTGGGATTGGAATCCATCCATGGTGCATGAGAGGGCTTTTTGGAGCCCAGTGCCTATGGTGGGACACCTTGTGCAGCCTTGGTGCAGTGGGGAGGGACTGGGACTTGCCTCAACTGAAGGAAACAGGCTCTGCTGACTCCACATACCTTGAAGAAAGTGGGAATGGGGATGAGTTGTGGGGGGAGGCTAAGAGGGGGAGGATAGGGAGCGGGAGGAGGGAGGAGAGGGAGATCTGTGGTTGGTATATAAAATTAATAGAAAATCTCTTAATAAAAAAGATTATGTCAGTGCTCACCATAACCGCTTTGTATAAGATAGAGCAGAGGTTGATAGGCCACTCAAATAACCAGTCCTTCTGGGTAATAGTATCTGAGGGATCTGACATCATACTAAGAATTGGAGAGGTCTGTGCAGGAGGACAAAGAAGTAGAAAATGGGATCTATTCATACCAAGAAGTTTAGCAAGACAAAACTCTGGCACATTGAGGAAGCAAAATCCTAGCACAAGGAAGTGAGGACTTGAGATCATCCTCAGATTCATAGAAACTTGATTGTTATAGTGATCCAGGCTATTAAGGACAAAGTCATTGAGTTTTTTGTTTTTTGTTTTTTTTTTTAATAAAGAGAAAGTAAAGATGTAAGAGAAATGAGAAGATTTATTTAAATTGTACCAGTAAAGACTTAACAGGTATTTTGAGAAAAGCACTGACTACAATTCTTTAGTAACAAAGATTTGGACTGTCGCTCTGGTTTTTCAAAGCATTATATGAATATGGACACATATATAGTCAAGAAAATGGGATTGGTATTCCAGCTTTTAACTTTAAATATTATTTCATATCTTATTCATATATATGCTGCTTACATGCATGTAAATTAAAGAATCTTTGTTGTCTAACATTGTAGCACATTGGAAGACAAAAGGAGGAGGGTCATGATTTGGGGGTCAGCCTGCTCTACAGAGTGCATCCAGGCCAGTCAGGGTTACTTGGAGCCTGTATTTCAAGAGCAGTAGCAGGGGACAGAGACATGTCTGTGGATGAAGTGTCTGCTGTGTAAGTATGAGGAGCTGAGTTCAGATCCTTAGAACATAAGGAGGCAAGGGCAAAGGTGCTGGTCTGTGACTCCAGCATTGGGGCCAGGGGTGAATGGCAAGCTCCAGGGGCAAGGCAGTAATTTCTGTCCACTCAGTCTAGTTAAGATGAAGGCTCCAGGCTCATTGAGAAACTGTCTCAAAAACAAGGTAGAAAGCAATAGAGGAAGACATTTGACATTGGCCTCCTGTCTCCATTGATGCTCACACATCATTCACAGGTGTACATGTAAATATAACACACATCACACACACATTTATCTGTTAATAATTTATAAATATGCCAATTTCTTATGAAAATATCAGATTTTCAGTAAGACAAAATGAGAGTTTGTTAACGATATATCACCAACCTTTAAAGTCTCCAGATGAACAAGCCAGATTAAGTGTTCAAATATATATTAGCTTCATATACATATATGATGACTAGTATTTTTACATTTTATCTAAATGAAACGTAGGATTTTTAAATGCCATACCCTAAAAAATTAAAATTGGAGACTTGTGTATTTGAATATGTTCATTAAAAACAAAAGCAAGTGTTTGCATTTTGTATACTGTAATTGGGAGTTTCGAGCTAGTTAAAAATAAGATGGCAATGTTAAAATTTTTTTTCACTACAATGAAATACTAAATTACTGTAGTGTCAAATATCAGAACAGTTTCCCCAAGCAACATCATGTATTACCCTAAATACATACATACATACACACACACACACACACACACACACACACACACACACACACACACATATATATATATATACAAAGCAGCAGCATAAATACATTTGGTATTTAATAGCTGATTTTCCTTGTTTTGTTGTTAATTTTTTTCTGAGATATGGTGTTATTCTACAGTCAAAGATGGTCCTGACCTAGAACTCCTAATGATCCTCTTTTGTATAATATTAAGGACCAGTCTTAATATTATACTATCCCAGGGCACGCAGAAGGGATACTACCAGAGGCACAGGAATGAATCTAGATACACTGAGTTCTTTAGTCCATTCACTTTATTCTTCTAAGCCAATTCTATCTATACAGTTTCAGCCCTGTCCTTACATTCAGCTCCTCTCTGTACCCAGTTATCCTGTCCTCATAGTTTTAGGAAACTCATGCTTTTGACCTGATCTTCCTCTTCCGTCCCTTCATCCTTCATCTATAACCTTCCTGGCTCCTTACTCCTGGCCCTGATAAACTCTACAATAAAGATCTACTTTACCCTCTACTGACCTCTGTCTTCCTCTCTTTTGTCTGGCCACATGGTTCTGTGTCCTCTGTTTCTGCCTTACCCTTCACTCTTTCCTCTCTCTGGCCATTCGGTTCTGTGTCTCCCTCTGGAATTCTGCTCCAGTCCTTACTGCACCAGGTTATGTAAAACTCCCTATTGTCCTCAATCAATCATACCCTTAGGCATGGAGGAAGGGGATGGTCTGAGCTTCATTTGCACAAGAAACAAAGCTATGCATTTCCAGCCAGCTTGTCTCCTAGGCTCATAGTGGGGGGTGGAGGTAGGGGGGGGGGAGTTAGTAATCTAAACATTCAGCAAGTCTGAGGAGCTGAGCTGTTAGCCAAATGGTCTGGGGATATTTGGGCATGCAAGAATTCATAGCAGCAAACAGCTGAAATACTAAAAGCTGGAAAACACCGAATATTCATAATAAATGGTTTGCCTTTTTACAGACCCTTGACTGGTCAAAGTATATAGCTTTAACACACAGCTGAATCTCTATAATATTGTACGGAGCATGTAAGACCAAGGGTGAACAACCCTGGTCAGGAGTGATAAGCAATAGAAGACATTAAGTAAACCACAAATGGAGTAGTGAAAAGTTATAAGCTATGTGTGGAAGTAGGGATAAGACTAGAAACCTAGCCAGAAAGGGATATAAAAGATGAAGCCTCTGACCCAACCAGCAGAGCTCCTCAGGCCCTCTCCTAAGAGGACTCTCCTCTGCCAGAGATGTGAGATCCTGTCTTCAGTGCAGACATGGCTGACTAGAGGAAGGCTGACCCAAAATCCAGAGAAACAGACATGGCAAGTCTGGACCTGTACACCTGGAGAGGTACTCCCACTTCCATTTAGAAGACAGGATAAATATTGCTTGTAATCTTACTGTGTGAATAAATGAGTGCTATACCACGTCTGAATCAAGAGTGATTGTTTCTCCCCTGTAACCGGGTATGTGCTCCCTACAAATATATTCTTGCACCCAGCAAGAATCCTCTGGCCTCAGTTTGGTGTTATCACATGAGCCGCCACATCTAGCAATTGTGTATTTTTATCCAGAGATTCAAAGCTCTTTTCAGAAATGCTGGCTCTGGGACTATAGTTACAATGCATGCACTTAGCTATCTGGCCATGCTGCTCAGTGAGTGGCCAGTTTAAAAGACTTTAAAAACTCAGATCGCAAATTTGAATTTCATTCATAACAAATTGTCTAACATGCTTGTTAAAAAGTGTATTAGCATTAATAAGAAACATCTTTTCAAGTACAAATTAGGCATTTATCCTTTTCTAAGCACAAGATATGGAGAAATTGAGAACAGATCAAAGTTAGTGATTTTCTCCAGTAGCTTTCTCTATTGTAAAATAAAAGCAGTTGACAAAATGCATGGGAAATCCACATGTGGCACTGAGCCAGTGCAGATGTTCTCAACATCTTGCAAAGATGTAAGATTCTTACTGAGTTTCTTAAATCCACACACAAAGTCATCCCAAGAACCTGATTATAAAATACAATCAATGCTAATGAAATTAGAATAGAGTTAAAAAATGAGATGTGGTCACCTTTGGAACCAGTAAATATTAATATTGGTATCTAATAAGATACTTTATAAAGTTAAGAGTCATTTTCTATTCATAAAATATAGAACACTTACTCTATGGTTGTTTTATAGGCTTAGGTAATGATAAGTGCTTTATATTGTTACCATGTTACATGCTAAATCTAGAAGTAATGGACATCTTTCCTTCAAAGGAAAATTTTAGAAATAATTTTTAAGTTGTATAATTTCAATATACAGTCAATGGATTAGTGAGTAGTGGATATAAACATCTTTCATGAAACAATCAAACTTTGAAGCTGTTTTGAGATGAACATACTTTATTCTGGTTTCAATGAAATGTTTATGATGTATAAAATCAAGTCCAAAGTCTGTTCTTAGGAAAAATGCCACAGATGAATTACATTGATATCATCTTATGCATTGGAAAAAATACCAAAACTGTAACATTCTAAAATGTTATTTTTATATAACCATATACTGGTCTGAAGAACTAGTAAAGTTTGTTTAGATGTGTATGCCTTCTGCATGAAAATGTCCCCAGCAAATGCTCTTATTCTTGAAATATCCATTATTTCTACAGATTTTTAATAAAAACCATAAGCTCCATGTGTTACTTACAGGCTACAATCAATAAATATCTGTTATTTGAATTAATTTAGACTGTGCATTGTAGAACATTTAATACAGCAAGCATTTAGTAGATAAGCTGAGCTAAACTCAATATTTTATATGGAGAGAAAATGAGGTTCAGAGAGGCAATGTTATTGACCCCAAGCATTCTGCCAGTTAATGATAGAGCTGAGACCTGAAATCGGTGAACAGGAAATGTTTATTCATTTACCTCCAAACACACCACACACATAACACACAAAGCCAGTCCCATTTCATGTTTTATTATGTTACACAGTATTTAAAAAATTATCTCATATGTACATATTTTGTTTGCATAAAAATTTAACCTCCTTCTGAACTGTCCCTCATAGGGTGTCACAATGCTCACTCTTCAGTCTGCTGACTGGATACTCCCATGCAGCCACACCATCCTCCATCTGCTACTCTGTTAACGCTCTCTCTTATCACCCCAGCTCTCCATTATTCTCCCAGAATTCATGCTCTACAGAGCCCCCACAGTGATCCTCTAAAAAGGGAAGTTATATCATACCCCTTCTCCCTGCTTCATATCCTGCAATGCCATGCATATCATTCAAGTGCAGCACCCCATTCTCACAAAAGACTCCACATCTGTCTTCATTCCGTCACACAATTATCTCACTGCCTGCTCCCTCTGTCTTCCCTGGTGTAGTGCTCTGGTTTTCTAGGCCCCCTCATTGTGTCCAGACTCACTAGCATGCTTTTGCATTCCCACCAGTTAGAATGCTCTCCTATCAAATATTGAAGAAATAAATATCTTACCCTAGTATGCTTGGTGTCATCTTTGAAACAAGATGAATAATGTTCCACCATAATCCACATATAGGGTAGTTTTTTCTATTGCATGTATTACTTTTAAGCACTATATAATGTGTGATTTGTTACATTTTAATTGTGTGTCTTTTTCTGCTGGATTATTAGCTTCACAGTAATAGCAATGTGACCATGCACACATTCCATGTGTTTTGATCTGTGGATGTAAAGAGTAGGTTAATGACTTGATTGCTACACACATTCCAATGGATGATAATTTGCTTCATTTATGGGATAGCATTTTTCCTTTTATTGAAAACAGATTCTTTTCTCATACAGACTACAGTTTCCCCTCCCTCTACTCTTCCCAGATCCTTATCACCTCCCCTCCAGATCCACTCCCTTTCTGTCTCTCATTAGGAAAAAACAACAACAACAAGTTTCTAAGAGATAACAACCAAACATGACAAAATAAAATATAATAAGATAAAGCAAAAACCAAGACTGGACAAGGCAACCTAGCACCACAGGCAAGCACAAGAATCAGAGACTGACTCATTCGCACACTCTCGAGTCCAGTAAAAATACTAAGCTGATATATACACCCAGGACCTGGTGCAGACCTGTGTCCACCATGCCCTTGCTGTGTCAAGTCTCCTGAGTTCATGTGAGGCTTGCTTGGCTCATTCCAAAGGACCGCTCTCCTGGTGTCCTCCATCCCCTCTGGCTCTTACACTCATTCCACCTCCTATTCCATGGGGTTCCCTAAACTCTGGGGGAGGGATTTGTTAGAGACATCCCATTTAGATTCTCTGTTCATGATGTTCAGCTGTGAGCCTCTATATCTGCTCCCATCTGCTGTTGGATGAAGCTTCTCTGATGATGATTGAATAAGGCACTGATGTATGAATATATCAGAATATCATTAGAAATGCTTTTATTGTTACTTTTTTTTTTCAACCAGTAGCTTTGGTTTTAGCCTAGGCCTATGGGTTCCTTCTTATGGAGTGGGCCTTAAGACAAATTGGTTGGCTACTCCTTCAAGTTCTGTGTTATCATTCTCTAGCATATCTTGCAGGCAGGACAGATCCTAGGTCACAGGTTTTGTTGCTGGTTTGGTGTTTGTGTTTCTTTTTTTGTAGCCTCAAAGTACCTTCCCACACCACAGAGACTAGAATATAGTGTTGAAGGCTCTATGTAGGTACCAGCTTGACTTCTCCATCTTCAGTGAGTTGTGTGGGTGTTGTCCTCAGCACCAGGGCCTCACTGTCAGTATGCAGAAAGAAACCCATTATCTTAGCAACCATCTGGATTGTTTGGAGATTTCCACTGGAGCCCCTCAGCCAACAACTCAATTGAGTGCAACCTAGTCCTGCTAATGGAAGCCTTGATTAGTGACAAGAGATGGCCAGTTGAAACTCTGTATACCCCATTATTAGGCAGCCTCTTAGAGATCACCTTCATATATTTTAGGAAGTTTCCACTGCAAAATGGGAGGTTTCATCCCTCAAATGGCCCTCAATTCAAGCCGTGTTTCCCTGAATTCTTTCCCTTACCCCTACATCTCCTCCCCTACCCCTACATCTCCTCCCCATCCTCACCTTATCCTCCTTTTCCCATCCCAACTTGCCCCCAGTCCACACGTAAAATCTATTCTATTTCTCCCTTCCAGGGAGATCCATGTGTTCCTCCCCGCTGCCCCCCATGCCCTTCCTCCATACCTAACCTCTCTGGGTCTATGAATTGTAGCTTCGTTATCATTAACTTAATGGCTAATATCCACACATAAGGGAATACATACCTAATATTTATCTTTCTGAGTCTGGGTTACCTTTCCCAGGATGAATTTTTTCTAGTTCTACCCATTTGCCTACAAATTTCATAATGTCACTATTTTAAAGAGCTTAGTAATAATCCATTGTATAATTGTACTGAATTTTCTTTATCCATTCCTCTGTTGAGGGACATCTAGATTGTTTCCAATTCCCGTCTATTATGAGTAGAATAGCAGTGAACATAGTTGAGCAGTTACCTTTGTGGTAGAATGGAACATCCTTTGTGTATAAGTCCAAGAATGGTAAAGCTGGATCTTTAAGTAAACTGATTCTGAACTTTCTCAGGAACTGCCATATCGATTTCCATAGAGGCTATTCAAGTTTGCGCTCCTACCAGCAATGTATGAATGTTCCCTAATTTCATAGCCTGAACTGTCACTTGTGTTAAGATCTTAGTCATCTGACAGAAGTAAGATGGAATCTCAAAAGTAGTTTTGACTTGCATTTCCCACAAGGCTAAAGATGTTGAACATTTCTTTAAATGTTTCTCAGCCATTTGAGTTTTCTGTTTTGAGAATGCTCTGTTTAGATCTGTACCCCATTTTAAATTGTATTAATGGATTTTTGATATCTAGTTTCTTGAGTTCTTTGTATGTTTTGGATATTAAAACTCTGTCAGATGTGGAGTTGGTAAAAATCTTTTCCGATTCTGTAAATGGTACATTTTGTCTGACAGTTTCCTTTGCCTTACAGAAACCTTTCATAGGTATCATTTATTAATTATTAATTTTATTACCTGTGCTATAGGTGTTCTGTTTGAAATTCTTCTATCCCATGCTTTCAAGGTTATTCCTAACTTTCTCTTCTCTTAGGTTCAGTGTACCTGGTTTTATGTTGAGGAATATGACCATTTGAACTTTTTTCTGCAGGGTGATGAGTATGGATTGTTGGAGGCCTAGGTTTCCTAGTGGCTGTACCGAGCAGGACTCCATAAGAGGTTGATTGGACCATGGGCCTGGGTACCAGGTGACTGTAACTAGCAAGGGGGAGGTCTTTTGCTCCACCCCTTGGCATTGTTATAAATAGACCTTTGGAATAAAGTTCTGGGCTGGTGGATAAGGATCCAGGCCCACCTGAGTCTATCCTGTGTTTTCTCTCTGTCTCTCTCCTCACTATTTCTAACTAAGTCTCTTATCCTTCAATCCTCAAGAGTTCCTGGGGGTAAATACAGTGGGGGCTGGGCCCCTACAATGGATCTATTTTAATTCCTCTTTATGCAGACTTCCAGTTTGACCAACATCATTTTTTTTCTAAGATGCTGTCTTTTTTCCAGTATGTATTTCTGGCTTCTTTATCAAAAACCAGGTATCCATAAATGTGTGGATTTATGTCTTAGTTTTCAATTAATTCCATTGATCAAACTGTATATTTTAAATACCTATAATATGTAGTGTTTTTTTTTTTATTTTTATTTATTTATTTTTTAATGAACATAACTCTGTAGTAAATCCAGGATTGTCTTAGCTATCCTCAGATTTTTGTTTTCCATATGAAGTTAACGGGAATCATTTCCAGGCCTGTGAAGAATTGTGTTGTAATTTTCATGGGGATTTCATTGAATCTGTATATTGCTATTTTCAGGATGGCCATTTTTACTATGTTAATCCTACTGATCAATGAGCATGGGAGATCTTTCCATCTTCTGATATATTCTGCAATTTCTTCAAAGACTTGAACTTTTTATCATATAAGTCTTTTACTTGCTTAGTTAGAGGTGCCCCAAGACATGTTGTATTATTTGAGGCTATTGTGAAAGGTGTTGTTTCCCTGATTTCCTTCTCAGTCCGTTTGTCATTTAGATATAGGAGGACTACTGATTTTTGTGAGAGAATTTTGTATTCTGCTACTTTGATGAAGGTGTTTATCAGCTGTAGGAGTTCTCCAGTGGAAATTTTAGGGTCACTTGTGCATGCTATCATATCATCTGTAAATAGCAATAGTTTGACTTCATCCTTTCCAATTTGTATCCCCGTGATCTCCTTCAGTTGTCTTTTTACTCTAAGACTTCAAGCACTATATTGAATAGGTATGGAGAGTATGGAAAACCATGTCTCACTCCTGATTTTAGTGGAATTGCTTTGAGTTTCTCTCCACTTAAGGTTATATTGGCTATGGGCTTATTGTAAACTTCCTTGATTGGTGAGATGTGTCCCTTTTTATCCCTAATTTCTCCTATACTTTTATCCTGAAGGGGTGTTGGATTTTGTCAAGAGCTTTTCTGTATCTAATGAGAGGATCCTGTGGCTTTTGTTTATATGGTGGACTACATTTATCTATTTACATTGGTGGAACTGTCCCTGCATCTCTGGGATGAACCCTATATGGTCATAGTAGGTGATTTTTCTGACATGTTCTTGAATTCAATTTGCAAGTATTTTATTAAGTATTTTTGCATCTATTTTCATAAGTGAAATTGGTCTATAATTGTCTTTCTTTTCTGGGTCTTTATGTGGTTTGGGTGCAAGGGTAACTGTGGCCTCATAGAATGAATTGAGCAACATTCTTTCTCTTTCTATTTTGTGGAATAATTTGAAATGTATTAGCATTAACTCTTTGAAGGCATGGTAGAATTATGTGCAATCATTATCTGGCCCTGGGATTTTTTTAGGGTGGGGGGAGACTTTTAGTGATGGCTTTTATTTCACTAGGAGTTATAGGTCTACTTAAATTGTTTGTCTGCTCTTGATGTAAATTTGGTAAGTAGTACGTATTAAGAAAATTATCCATTTCTTTTAGATTTTCCAATTTAGTGAAGTATAGATTTCTAAATTATGTCCTTATGATTCTCAAGATTCCCTCAGTATCTGTTAGTATGTACCTCTTCTCATTTCTTATTTTGTTAATTTGGACATTCTCTCTGTGTCTTTTAGTTAGTTTGGATAAGGGTTTGTCTATCTTGTTGATTTTCTCAACCAACTTTTTCTTTAATTGTAGCAGGAATCTTAAATGGTCTTATTAATAAAATCAAACCCGAGGCCAGTTATTGGGGTGAATGCTGGAAGATCAGAGAGACAGAACAAGTCACAGCTACTTCACCTTGCTACTTCCTCAGGTGATCCTGTTTCCTTAGGCTGGAAGCCTCTGAGTCCTCATCCAGAATGGGTCTCAGCTGAACTGCTGCTAGAAGCCTGAAAGCTTAACCAGCCAAATGCTTCTAGTTTCTGGTCTTCACACCTTATATATCTTTCTGGTTTCTGCCATCATTCCCTGGGATTAAAGACTCACTTTCTGGGATTAAAGGTGTGAGTCCCCTTGCCTGGCTATTTCCAATGTGACCTTGAACTCACAGAGATCCACCTAGCTCTGCCTTTTTGAGTGCTGGGATTAAAGGCGTGTGCTACCACTGCCTAACCTCTATGTTTAATATTGTGGCTGTCCTGTTCTCTGACCCCAGGTAAATTTATTAGCGTGCACAATATTTCAGGGAACACAATACCACCACAGTTTAATTGATTCTTTTTATTGTTCTCTTTGTTTCTATTTTATTGATTTCAGCCCTGAGTTTGATTATTTCTTGTCATCTCCTCCTCTTAGGTGTGGTTACTTCTTTTGATTTTGGAGTTTTCAGGTGTGCTGTTAAGTTGCTAGCATGAACTCTCCCCAGTTTTTTATGTAGGTGCTAGAGCTATAAATTTGTGTTTTAGAACCAAAGACCTTCATTGTGTCCCATGAGTCTGGGCATGATGTGCATTCATTTTCATTTACTTCTAGAAAGTCTTTCTTTCTTTCTTTTTTCTGTCTTGAGTTTTCATTCAATAGAGAGTTGTTCAGCTTCCATGAGTTTGTAGGCTTTCTGTTGTTTCTGTTATTATTGAAATCCTGCTTTAAACCATGGTGATCTGATAGGATGCAGGAGTTATTTCAATTTTCTTATATCTGTTGAGACTTGCTTTGTAACCTTGCATATGATCCGTTTTGGAGAAAGTTTCATGGGGTGCTGAGAAGAAAGAATATTCTTTTGTTTTTGGGTAGAATGTTCTGTAAATGTCTGTTAGTTCTATTTGCATTATGTCTGTTAGCTTGAGTATTTCTTTGTTAAGTTTTTGGCTGGATGGCCCATCCATTGATGAGAGTGGGGTATTGGAATCTCTCACTATCAGTGTTAAGGGTCCATATGTGATTTAAGCTATAGTAGTGTTTCTTTTACAAACATAGGCACCCTTGTGTTTGGTGCATAGATGTTAAGAATTAAAATGTCATCGTGGTGGATTTTTCCTTTGATGAATAGATCATGTCCTCCATATCTTTGGATTAATTTTCATTTGGATTCTATTTTGTTAAATATTAGAATGACTACACCAGCTTGTTTCTTAGGTCCATTTGCTTGGAAAATTTCCCAATGCTTTTACCCTGAGGTAATGTCTATCTTTGATGTTGATATGTGTTTCTTGTATATAGCAGAAGGACGGATCTGTTTTGGCATCCATTCTATTAATTTGTATCTTTTTATTGTGGAATTGAGACCATATATATGGAGAAATATCAATGACCAATGATTGTTGATTCCTGTTAATTTGTTGGGGGAGGGGGCTTGCTTCCCCTCTTATAGTGATTTTTTTTTTTGTATTGAAATGTGATTTTATTTGTATGTCAATAAAGTTGCCTTGAGGTCAGAACAAGCCAGAGCAGAAGCTGAGCAGTAGTGGGGCACGCCTTTAATCCCAGCACTTGGGAGGCAGAGTTAGGAGGATCTCTGTGTGTTCAAGGACACAGCCAGCATGGCAGACACACGCCTTTAATCTCAATACCAACCATAGAAGACCTGGAGGTCTGTACAAACAGGCAGTGACAAGGAGGTCATGTGGCTGGTTTACAAGCAATGAGAAAACAGAACAGAAAGTCTTTAAATAGACAGGATGCACAGAAGTAGCTCTCTGGCGGAGAGGAAGGACAGCAGAAGCAGTGAAGGGTAAGGTTTTCCACTCTTGCTCTGACCTCGTGGTTTTTAACTCTGCAATCGGTTCTGTGTTTCTTATTTAACAAGCCGGTTACATCTACATTTGGAACCCAACGTGGGGCTCGAACCCACGACCCTGAGATTAAGAGTCTCATGCTCTATACTATCGATACTTATTCAGGATTTCAATGGACAACTGCTTTGAGTTCTGAAAAAGCTGATTCTGTAATCACTCATTTGCTAGACGTTATGGCCATCATGGGTATACCTGCACAAATTAAAACTGACAATGCTCCAGCATATGTCTCTATTAAAATGAAACAGTTTTTTTGCTTATTATGATATAAAGCACATTACAGGTATACCACATAATCCTACAGGCCAAGCAGTTATAGAAAGATCCAACAGAACTCTAAAGGACATGATAAATAAACAGAAAGGGGTAACAAACCCTCAAGAAATAGACTGCACAATGCTCTATTAACTTTGGATTTTCTCAATGCTAATGAGAAAGGAACAACAGCTGCAGAGAGACATTGGTTAATAGAAAAAACTACAGAATTAAATCAGCCTATATACTTCAAGGATGTACTGACCTCAAAATGGAAACCAGGATATGTGTTACGTTGGGGACGAGGTTTTGCTTTTGTTTCTGCAGGAGAAGATAAGCTGTGGGTACCATCAAAACTGATAAAGGTTCGATTTGAACAAGAGAGACCTCTTAATTAGAGGAGGTGATAGTTCATCAACCAACATGACCATCCAGTTTAAACTCACTTATGCCATCAATACATGCCTTTACATTTAATCAGATGTAACTTGCCAAAAGGGGACCTCCCCAAAATTAGTCTTGGGGAAAGGGTTTTTGTTTTTGTCTTTTAGGAGAATGAAGGCTAAGGAATCTAAAGAACACTGGACAAATGAGACAACTAAAGAAAAAGGACAAATCATCTGTCCCAGGAAAAAGAGTAAAATGGCCTATTGGTATATCATCTACAAAATTTCATAAATCTTTCTAAATGTTTGTTTCTGCTCTTCTCTAAAAAATTAATACTCTTAGTCTTCTTGTAGTCCCAGCTCAATTAAAGCTTCAAGCTGATTTTGGAGTTGGAGAATGGCTCTCTCCTCCTTTAAACTCAACCATGTTATTAAAAGGAAAATGAAAACTCCCTGTATCATACCAAAAAAGAGCCATCTTCTGACATGGGACAGGAAAAAAACCAAATTAATTAAGGGACTATTCTATTACTAATCTCAATTCTTTGATTCTATTCTGATTCTTTAAACTTTTCTTAAACTATGAATTTTATATCAAAATTTACAAGATATATATATATATATTAAACTTTGTTAAGATAATAATGGTCATATAGAGTACTAATTAATTCTAGAGAAAAGGCTTCGATTAGCTGCCTATACATGTCTTTGTGTTTGAGTCTCTTTTCAGTTTTCTGCAGGAAATCATGGCCAGGCCTAACATCAACTAAAATCTCCAGGAAGAAGATGGGGCCCCACAACGACAATTCCACATGAAAATAATATCACTAAGCTGACAAACATCATCTACAGATCAGCTTTGGACTACAAAGTGCTTAGAACAATTCTGAGATGGCTAGCTGAGATTATCCAGTTTCAAAGACTACTTGAATAAGGACTTGAGATAAACCCTGAACTTTGGCATTATGGATAACAAACCTTTCCTAGAATTTGTCAATTAACCCAAAATTTTTCTTTTCAGAATAAAGATAACTTTGCCCATACCCATCAGGAAGCAATTTTAAGAATTCGATGCCCACATTCCCAAAGGGATGGTGTGGGGTGGATGGTTTTTTGGTCTTTTTATGGGTATTGGGTCTGGGATAGTTTTCATTGTTTAGGAGGGTTGGTTACAAGTTGTTGTTAAGTGTTAGGAACAGGGCTAGGCAAAAGGTACTTGTTAAAAAAAAAAAAGAAAAAGGAAAAGACAATTACTAGTTTTAAATACTTTACATTCAATTGGATTGTTTTATATTGTATACAAATTATTATAGAGATTGTTAGAATATACCATACACGTATTTCTAATCTTGCTCGAGATATTGTATTTATACCATTCATTTAACAATGTAATACAATTTGCTAATCCTTGAATGTTAGTATTACCAACTACTAGGATATATAAAAATGAAAATTAATGGTTCAATTGTAATGTCTTTTTTTTTTTTAAGTGAATCGGGTACATTCTGGAAGGATTGTAGGAGCTGGAGGGATCTAGGACATCACAAGAAAACCCACAGAAACAACTAACCTGGCTCATAAGAACTCATAGAGTCTGAACCTACAACCAGGGAATCTGCATGGGACAAAGTTAGGCTCTACATATATGTGACAGCTTTGTACCTTGGTCTACTTTTAGAACCCCTAATAATGGAAGCAGGGCCTGTCCTTAAAGTTTTGGCTAGTTATTGAGGTCCTATTCCTCATAATAGCTGCCTTTATCAGCCTTAATACAAGAGGAGGTGCTTGTCTTACAGCAACTTGATATGCCATGTTTTGTTGGTACTCACTAGAGACCTGACCCTTTTTTAAAGAAACAGGGCAGTAGTAGATTGAGTATGTATGTGGGGTGGGGGAGACAGAAGGGAGGCAGAAGGGGGAATGGGAGGAGAGAAGGGAAGGGAAACTGCAGTCAGGATATAAAATAAATAATTAATTAAAAAAAAAACACTGAGTGAAACTGCCTTAATTTGCCATACTTGTGATTTCACAGTCTTTTGGAGAGCTGAGGAAACAGTTCAGTCTTAAGGTACAAACCCATCTAAAATGCTGCATGCACATTTCTATCTCATCATTGAGGAGGCAGGAACACTTGAGCTCTGGGCCTAACCTAATTGGTGAACTCCATGTCAGGTAGAGATCTTGTACTAAGCAAACAAAAACCTGGATGGTTCCTGAGAGGAATGATACCCAAGTATAAACTCTGGCTTACACACACACACACACACACACACACACACACACACACACACACACACACACATGAATGCACAAAAACACAATGTATTTAGAAAATCTTTTATTGTTTAACAATTATTAGATTTTTACATTTTTGTATAAAACCCTCATCTCCAAGATTCATTTTGTCACTGAGTTAAAGTGGGGAGAGATATAACCAGATATAAAGAGAAACATGTACATTGTTACAATAGTATCACTTTAGTTCAGATGTGTTTTCTTTACTCCAATTAAAATACATTCTTCTTTTCTTCATCATTGTATATTAAGACAATTATGTACTTCCTAGAGAGAAAGTAGCACATTAGAAAATATTGTTGAACACAAAATATTACTTATGAAAATTTGGATGTCAAGAAATAAAAGTGTTCTCCAGGAATAGTTATTTGTAAGATGAAAATTCTCTAGCAATTTCCCTTTTATACATACAAACATTGTGAATTGAAGCAGAGAATTTCATGCTTTTGTTGTCTCCAGTAAAGAAGTTAAAAGTGCATGATTAATGCACAGTGACTTGGAGCCTAGGCACTTTTAGCAAGAGAGGAAAGGAACATGATTCCAACCTACCTTCTATTTTTAGCCATGGTATTTCTAGCTATTTGTTTTCCTGTTGAGAAGATGCATTGGATATGATGTGTTTGGCCTGCTGTGGAGAATGGTGGTACCTTCTAATTACATACGGGTTCTGGAGAATCTGGCAAATTCAGCAAATAAATGCTCATCACATCTCCACACCAGCAAGGTGCCGTTAAGTCACTATTCCCTGGGAGGAAGAGATCATTGGAAGATACTGCTCATCACAGCCATTCCATCTTCCTTCCCACTTCCTTTACAATACCTCACATGGGTCCTTTAAATTATTCAAATTCCTTCAGAGTCAATTAAAATACTCTTTGAAGATTGAATTTATCAGAATTTTGGTCCCTCTCTCCTGGAATATAAGAATCTCACTGGATACTTACAAGAGATAAAGTTAATCAGATGAAGCTGAGGAGGAGCAGGTTGAGGCAGCATGCATAGAGAGAAGCAGAGGCTTTGGGGACAGCCAGACTCAATCCCAATCCCTCATGGTTCTTGTAAGTTAATCACAATTGCCCCACCTCTTCCAATGTGATGGCAATAACCTAACTCACAGGATGTTGTAAGCAACAGTGAAATACATAAAGCTTTTAGCAAAATCATTATATTCCATAAATTCTCAATGAAAGGCATCAGTTATATGAAGTATTCTGTTAATTTTACATATATTTGCTTTGACATGATTAGGTCATTGATGAGATGAAAAAGGTAGATTATTGAATCTACTTTTAAAAGGCAACTACTAGGTTTAAATATTTTATATTGGATTGGATTTCTGTATATTGTATATAAATTTTGTATATTAATACAAATTTGAGTTTGATTTTGCTAGAAAATATTGCACATATATTTCTAATCTTGTTCAAGATATTGTACCTATACAGTTCATTTAAAAATGTAATGCAAATTACTAGTTCTTGAAAGTATTATTACCAACTAATTAGGAAATAAAGAAATGAAAGTTAGTAGTTAGTCATTACAATCAAACGTTAGGTATGTTTTCAAGATCAAACAGAAATATATATTAGGTATACAGGACATCTTCAAATACTTCAGATATCTACAGAATATGACATTTAAGATATTTTAATAACAGATTTTTTTCTTTTTCTTTTTCTTTTTTTAATGACAATGAGACGTGTCTGCCCCTGGCAGCACCAATCTACTTCAGAGAAGATGATGGGCATTGAAGAAACTCCATATGGAGTTTACTTTCTTTGTGGTAAAAGTTAGCCACTGGACAAGAATGTGCCCTTGCCCTGACTGCTGACAATATGCTGTCCAAATGGACAAGCAGGACATAAAACAAAGGACTGCTTATCCTTGCTAAGACAAGGTAGGAAGGCTCTTTAGAAAATCCTGCTTCACAGATGAGTCTGTCAGATATG
Source organism: Onychomys torridus (assembly GCF_903995425.1). Classification (NCBI taxonomy): domain Eukaryota; kingdom Metazoa; phylum Chordata; class Mammalia; order Rodentia; family Cricetidae; genus Onychomys; species Onychomys torridus. The sequence goes on along the minus strand of NC_050447.1, from coordinate 3,193,024 downwards.
CTAGGCCTGTAGGCTGAAGATGATTCCCCAACATTTCAGAGGAACCTTGAGTGACTGTCCAGGCAGCCAGCTGTTTCTGTTATTTCTCACATTTTTTGAAAGTTGTTTGTTTGTATTTCCTCCTTACCCAGTTAATATTATTTCCTTCTTGGGACTCTGAGAGAGTTGAAGATAGATAGTTATAGTTTTTCATGTTAACAAATTCAGAACAGAAACTCACTAAAGAGGTGTAAAGTGTATAAGTTTGAAAGACATCAAAAGATAGTTTTCAGTTGGTAATACAAGTTAGGATAGAAAGGGAATTAGGAATTATTTGGACTTACCAAAACAGGATAAATAATGGAGTATTTTCATAGAATTTGTCAAATGAAAATAGACTAGAGATTGTTGATGTATTTATTGCTTGTATATATTATATATAGTTGTGTACTTATTTCATATAGTTTTCTTATATTAGTTATAACCTTCTTTTATTATTTTAGACAAAAAAAGGGGAAATATGGTGATATATTGTTTACCCCAATAAAGCTTGCCTCAGGATCAGAGGACAAAGCCAACCACTACATTAAACATAGAGGTCAGCCAGTGGTGACACATTCAGAAGGCAGAGATTCATCTGGATCTCTGTGAGTTCATGGCCACACTTGAACAGAGCCAGGCATGGCGGCACATGCCTTTAATTTCAGCACTAGGAAGGAAGGAAGGTGGCAGGACACAGAAAGGTATATAAGGCGTGAGTAAACAGAAGTCTCTCTCTTGAGGCTGATTTTGTAGTGGCTGGCTTGTTCTGTATCTCTGATCTTTCAGTTTTCACCCCAATATCTGGCTCTGGGTTTTTTATTAATAAGACTGTATAGCAATTCAGATTACAGGTCATTCTGAAATTAGTAATCCACTATGATAAGTATGTTCATATTATACAAGCTGAATTTATTATAATATTGGTAAAAGTTCCCAGTGGCTACCTAAAACAATACAAAATACTGAGGATTCTGTTAAAATAACCAAGTGAATTTTTTACAAGATGTTAGTTACAAGCACCACATGGCAAGAGTAGGAATCATTCTGAAACCCTGCCCAAGGTGACATTGGACTGGCACTGCCTAAGGGAGTACCTGCGAGGGCAGAGAGCCTGAGAAGAGGCCGTGTGCAAAGATAAGAACTCAGCATCAACCCTGTGGTTTGAGTTAAAGGCACCTAGCTTCATTGTACCATAGCTATAGGGTTTGAGTCACAGCTATCAGCATACTTATGGCAGGTGGTAGAGGGTGTTTTATTTCTTGATTGATTAATTGCTCTTGCTGAACAAGTCAAACTGATTTTACATAATACATGTGACTGGCTTCTGTACCTATAAGAGTTTTGAAATAGTGCTGAGAGAATGCTGCAAAATGATTGCACCACAATGCTACATGAAGAGCATAATATACACATATTATAAATATATTTTTTTCTATATTTAGATGCTTGTATGTCTGATATTGAAATCTCAGTTGGTTAATTTAAAGATAATAATACCTGCAGTAAAACTAAAATACCAACCATTGAAGATTATTGTGTTGATAATTTACTGCTCTTATGACTATGAAATGATAGCCTTCCATCTTCTACTAGGTGGCATACTTTTATATTTTTATATGAAGTTGTGAATTCCTTTTAAAAATGGATTATTATTTTTAACTATGAGCATGTCTGTATGGTTCTGTGGGGTTATGTGTAGGTGAGTTTAAGTACTCACAGAAACCAGAGGTATGGGATTCCCTGAAGCCGGACTTAGCAGGTGGTTGTCTGCCATCTGATGTGGGTGCTAGAAGTCAAAGCTGGGTCCTATGGAAGAGTGCTATATGTTCTTAACAACTGAGCCATCTGGAGCCCTTGAATTCATGGTTTTCCACTGGATTCACTCTGTGAGTTTCTTTAATACATTGTTTTGAGTCCTTTCTGTTTTTTTTTTTTTAATGTGTTTTAATTTTACACATCAGCCATGGGTTCCCCTGTCCTCCCCCCTCCCGCCCCCCCCCCCACCTTCCCCCCCCCATTCCCTCCCCTCCATTCCCACCTCCTCTAGGGCCAAGACATCCCTGGGGATTCAATTCAACCTGGTGGAGTCAGTACAGGCAGGTCCAGTCCCCTCCTTCCAGGCTGAGCATGTGTCCCTGTGTAAGCCCAAGGTTCCAAACAGCCAGCTCATGAGTCCTTTCTGTTTTCATGCTTCTTCGTTGCTTTCATTATGCAGCCTGAGCTGAACTTGAACTCATGTCAATGCTTTGGCTCAGCTTCGCAGACTCTACATCACAGGTGAGCCACCAGAAACTGCTCTTTAATTTTGTTAATGTCTGACATTTGTATCCTGGAGTGGTCTAAGACATGCCATTAATTGTGGTTCCTTGTCTGTAATTTTATGGGCAATCTCATAAAAATCTAATAGCTTAATATTTATTACTATGTAAGAGGCCCCAAATTTGTGTATCAGCTCAAGTTGTAAAAGTGCAATTCTCAACCCCAATTCTGTTCCCTGGTATCTAATGGCATCCAAGTCTGAGCTTTACTCCCAAGTCTTAGTTGATCCCCATTGCATACACCATGTCAGTACATCTATCAGTTGGTTGAAAAAGCCACTTTTAGAATCAGCACTCTAGCCAAACTTCTCAGAGCCCTCCTGGTACCCCTTTTCATCATAGTCTAAAATGAATTTGTCAGCAAAACAAGTAGCTTCAAATGTGATAGCAGCTCTAGCATCTGCCTCCTTAGCACTACACCAGGTCTACAGCCGCTAAATAAATCCACTGGCCATTGTCCTCCCTGGGTTCTATAGTGTCTGTTCAATGTGCTACATGCTTCATCTTTTTCCTTTCTTCCAAACCAAATTTCTAAATGCTAATGCAAGTGATCCTTTCAAATCAAATGTCATATCAGGGTCTTCCTTGGGATAGGCACTTCCTCATTGTTCTCCATTCATTCAAATCAAAATTCAGAACCATAAACATGGCCTGCAAGTTCCTGAATAGTTTGTCTGGAGACTCCATCTGGCCACAACCTCTGCCTTTCCTCAAAGCACGTTGTCCTCCTTCTTGTCATCCTCAGTCTTCCCAGACGGCCCTTGTCTTGGAGGACTTTGCTTGTTGCATTTTCCAGGTTTGCTTTTCTTCCATTAGCCTGGTTTACTCTTTCTCATCCTACTTGCCTCAAATCAAAGTACCACTTTCTCACAGAGGATGATGAATTTTAATGTGATCATTCATCTAAAATAACATACCTTTGTTTATTTCACTTTTATTTTTTGTCAAACACCTCATCAGGTGATATATTTGCTTACCTTGTCATTTAAAAAAATGCCTCTCTTCCACCCTAGAATGTTAACTGAAAGCAGGTATGTGTTTTTATCATTTAATGTTATATATCTTGGGTATCATAGAATGCCTGGTACATGGTAAGAAATTCCATAAATATTTACTGACTGAATGAACACCTAGATGGAATTATGTTAAGAGGCCTCATGTATCACTCACTCTCTGGCAACAGCTTATTTAACAAGCCTGCAATTGATGGCCTTTCTTCTAGGGCCAAGCCTTCTTTCTCAAGATGGTTAGCACTTCCAACATTATTTTTCTTTTGTTTTTTCGTGGTGCACAAATTCCCTCACTACTCTGAAGGTTGTGACATGCCGTTCCTCTAGATACTTGTCATATAACATGTGTGATTAAGTATCTGATGGAAGCAATTCAATGGAGGATGATTGCAATTTGGCTCAGGATTTCAGAGATTCTTCAATTATTATGACAAGGAGGGCATGGTGATGAGAGTGTTCCTGAGGTGCTAGGGATGTACTGTCTACGTTTCTTCACTTGACATGGGCTAGGAAGCAGAGAACTCTGGCTTGACCCAGAAGTGGATATCACCATGAAGCACTACCTTATGACCAACTTCCACCAACTAGACTCGTCACCTGAGAGCTCCACAAACCCCTAAACCATCTTACCATCTTGGGAAACAATTATTCAAACATACAAATGCTCAGTCAGATCATAAAAAATAACCTGTATATTCAGCCAAGCAACATTTTCATCTTGGTGGCTTGGAACTCTTTTGGTCTTTAAAATGATTTTGTTCAACTACGTTCTGATCCATTTAGATTTCACTTTAACTATTAAAACTACTATAGCCTCAAAAACTCTTCTTCTGCTACATAGCTTTACTTGCTCTCATATACTGAGTATATAGTCCTGATGTGTTGATGTTGATGAATTTGTGTGTGTGTGCGTGTGCGTGTGTGTGTGTGTGTGTGTGTGTGTGTGTGTGTGAGAGAGAGAGAGAGAGAGAGAGAGAGAGAGAGAGAGAGAGAGGGGAGAGAGAGAGAGAGGAGAGAGAGAGAGCGAGGTCCAATAGACTTAGGAAATAATCTTGATGCCAAGTTGCTTTCTTGAATGTAGTAACAAGAAGTGCATGGTAATTCCTGTTGTGTAAGAGTGGCATCAACTTCACATTCTAAATCAACCAAATTGTTACATACAATAAGCCATACATGCTTAATTTTAACCGATTTATGGTAGTTGCTGAAAGGGGTTAATCCTAGAAAATTCTCCAGTGGTAGTGACTTGTTTTACTCCCTAGCAAAGTTTGGAGACATTTCCAGATGTCAACCATAGAATTTATCTGACAAAAAATGGGACTAAAGATAAGAAACCCTGGGCTAAGGCAACATGGTTACTCAGAAAACCACATATGGCAACAGATATTTAACCTTCATACTCACATTAACTAGCCTTCCAAATCATCCATAGTATATCCACAAGAAGTGGATAGCTTGCACTTGATAACATGGCAACTTCTCAACATATCTTGCTATTGTTTTCTTTTCCAGCACCCTTCTTGGTGCCTTGCCATCTCTGTCTCTCTCCAGTACTCACAGAGTACTGTGAGAATCAAATAGGCAAAGTTTTATGAATCACTTGGCTCACTTTCAGATACGGCAAGCCCTCCATACATGTTTGATACTGCTCCTATTAATAGTGTGATATTTTTAAAAATCTCTTCTCAAAATAAGTCTCCAATATACCTTGAGGAATATGCCTTAGTCTTCTACTGCAAAAATATAGCTGCTTCCCCAGCCTAAGGCAAGAAGGAATGTTGGTGGCTGGTAGGAGTGTTCTTTCTTCTTTTGTACCACACCATGTCTGCTCTGAAAACTGAGCATCTGTGATCACTTTACACTTTCTCTGATCCTTTCTGTGAAAGAGCAGATTGATTTTTAAGCTTATCCTGTTGACATTTCAGTTCCTAGGAAGTAAGACATTTGTTTTACTCTAAGTTATGTCCCTGTGGATAACTCTATCCCAATGGCACCCATCTTTTTGGGATTTCAATGATCCCCCAAATAAACCCAAGTCCATCTGCTAAAAGACCTAAAAAGAATCAAAAGTGTGATTAAAGCAAATTGAGACTTTTGGTCTCATGATTCTCTGTGGATTTTACTTTTGTTTGGTTTTCACAGAACTCTGAATTTGCCAGGGAACAAGTTCTGCTTCCTGAGGGAGGATATGTATGTTCTCTGTAGTTTGAGAAACCAAAAGGAAAAATGTCAGACAAAGCAGGTAATGGTAATGGAGGCAGGAGGATGAGCTACCATGAAAGAGTATTTTATCTAGATGGATCCTAAATCTTATTTCCAATATTAGCTTGTACTACGTGGAGAATCATGTTTCCCATGTGGCAAAGCTTGTTGGTAGAGGAAACACTTTTGCACAGTCTGGAATGCCTCAATCTCTCTTCTGATTAAGTCTTGGACTGACTGTGCCTCAGACAGGTTCTTCATTCATATCAAAAGGATATATTCACAGAGACTTTGAGAACCAAGACTCCAACCTTCCAGGACTTGATAATGATTACTTAACACATACTATTACTATTATACTTTTAACAGACTTGTTAAATGTTGAACATCTCTTTCCCTTTCTGGGAGGAATGATGTATGTCATTAACAAAGAAAAATTTTTTCAAAATATATTTTTAGTTTTTAGATTATTATGTTTGCAAAACATAGTTCTACCAATGTGTAATGTAACGTCATTCAATAGAAATGTTACCAGTCCCCTATGACAGTAACATCATGCAAAACTATATCCTAATATCACAACCACAATCACCATATGGAACATCACCACAAGGTTCCTTTGTTTGGCTCTTTGATGGTTACTCTCATAATCTTCCCATTTATCCTCTCCTTAACCCCTGAAATCACCAATACTTTATCCATGTCTATGCACAAATAGAGTGACACATTGTGTATCTAGTTTTGGGTTGTAGCAATAGTTTGTTCTGTGTGCATGCTGGATGGTATTTCATTGTATGGACATATCACAGTTTCTTATGCCATTCTCACTTTGGTTACACAGTGTTTGAGTTAGTACTCATGAAGCCACTAAAATTATTCCTATGAAGTAGTAGTAATAAAGCTACTACGAATATTGCCTGCTTAGTTTTTAGGAAAATGTGAATCCTTTCCCAGATTGGATGTACCATCATCATAAATTCCTACCAGCAGTATTTAAGTAATCAATTTGTTCTCATCCCTTGTCAGCATTTTGTATTGTTGCTACTTCTTACTTTTTTCAAGTTTAACTGACCTATACCTATACATTCAAACATACAATGTCACACACACACACACACACACACACACACACACACAAATAACCACCATGGTTCTAGCTAACATATTCATCATGTTGTAAGATTACCATGTGTGTTGAAAATATTAAAGACAAATTTCAAGTATGCGCACATTACCTCCCACTGCAGATCACTACTTTTCTCTTTCTGTTTCTGATCATGTCTAAGCAAGGCTCTGTAGTGTTTGTCTGTATTCAGCATCTTTCACCGAGTACATGTCCTCAATGCCAATCTACCCTGATGGTGACAGAATTTCCTCATGACTGAATATTTTTCTATAATGATATGTGACAAGTGTGTGTATGTATGTACATGCATTACAAGTTGTTCACCCACTTGTATCCCTCAGCACCTATTGAACAATGCTGGAATGAACACAGTGTGGGTAACTTCTTGAGATGATGATTTTATTTCACTTCCTTTCAATACATACCCAGTGTTAGGATCTGTCAGTCTTCAAGGGAGCTTTATGCTGTTTTCTGTAAGAGCTATACAGTTAACAGTCATGATACTCTGGTATTCACTTTTCTCCAAATCCCTACCAACACTTACTGTTGTGGCATCTGAAAGGTACAAGATATTATTGTCTTGCCAGCACAGATTTTATTGAAAAATTCTAAGAACTTAAAAGTTTATTTTTCAAATTCTTATATGCTAGAGTTTCATCTTTTATTATAGGTATCTGATACAAAGTAAAAGAAGTTTAGTATTACTTTTAAGCTATCTTTTTCTACAAAGAGATTTAAAGACAGAAATGTTTAGATCTTTTGCGTTCAGCTCTAAAAGCAAGTCCCAAGCTTTCATTAGGAAAAACATGTTGAGGTCCACATGGTTCTGTGACTTCACATGGTACACTTCGCACTTTGGTTGAAGCACAAGGAAATTACTGAATATTTATTTACATGTGGATAATAATGATTGTATAAATATAAAATTAACAAAAATAGTTGTATAAATATAAAATTAACAAAAAAAAGTCTTATGGACCACAAGTAGAACAAGAATCCAGAAATCACAAGCTGTAGCTATATATCTCCTGCCTTTAAAACAAAAGTCACTGGTGACTCTTGAGGGGTACAAAGTTCAGGGAAGAATAGGAAGTCCTAAGAGGCAAATGGAATACTTGAAGTTCCAGCTGAAATTGGATAAAGCTGCAGTCTGTATGTCACAGAAAGAGCACAGTTCCGTAGCTCAGTTTAGACTAAGCATCTCTGTAGGTGAAATACAAGGTCTGTGATTGATCAAAGATCATCTATATTTTGCTAACACTGATAGTCCAGATTTGGAACTAGATGAAACAGAGGAAAAGGTACATACAGGACTGGTTATTTGAGTGGCCTATCAACCTCTGCTCTATCTTATACAAAGCAGTTATGGTGAACACTGACTTAATATTTTTATTAAGAAATTTTCTATTCATTTTATATGCCAACCACAGATCTCCCCTCTCCCCTTCTCCCACTATTATCCTGTCTTGTCATACTTTCTACTCACACTGAATTTCTTCTTCCTCCCCTTCCCCTTTACACCCTCCTCTCCTTTTTCCCTTTGTGTTTACTACTGTGTTTAAACAGGATTGCCTGCATGAGCATGGGTGCTCTCCTTTACTTCAGAGCTGGGAAACAAATGGTAAGCGAAGTAAGTGTCTCCCACCGGACTGCATCACCGATCTTCTGAACCCAATTTTTGTAAATCTAATGCTTCAGTCTTGATAAGGATTCGTCACAAAACTGACAAATGGCTTACCATTAGAAATGCTCTGATGCAGTTCACAAAGTGAAAAATGAAGCTTTAGCAAAGAAAAATATATATTTGTATAATGAAACAAGAAACATTTCAATCCTTCAGGAATAAAACAGTGCTACCCACTATCACTCAACACTCAGTATTCATCATGCTACTGAAGTTCTTGTACAAGCAAGCATTAAAAAATTAAGTGAATGCCTAATAATTGATACAGAAGAAAAACACCATTTGTATATATAAAGTTATGTATAATCATCTTCAAACAATCAAATCTCAGATAAAGCTCAATAAAGTAACAAGGGACAAAGTCAATATATCACATCAAAAGCAATATGCATGCTTAATGTGCTAAATCAATAAAGTAAAAATAACCAAACAAAACAGAAAATGCTAATGAATGCTATAGCAACAGAAATTAGAATGGCTTCTGGGTACAACTAGTGGTAGAGTGCTTGTCCAGAATGTGCAGGACCTTAGGCTCTATCTGAATGCAAATAATAACATGGAGAAGAAGCTAGAAGGCAGGAAAGGCCTCTGGCTACTTGCTATGGAGGCCTTAGTAAACTAGCACAATAGCAGAGACTGGGTGCTTTAAACAGCAGTTTATTATCTCATAGGCCTGGAAAGGTGGAGTCTGAAATCAAGGTGTGTTGAGGGCCATACTGCCTGACTGCCCTCAGAGGGATCCTTCCTCGTCTAATCCAGCTTCTGATAGCCCCAATTATTTCTGAGCTTGTGGATTGACCCTTCAATATGTTTCCATCTTAGCATGAGATTTGTCTTGTTCCTGTGCACAAGATATGGCCTTCTTATGAAGACACTTGTGATATTAGAATAAGGGATACCATTTTAACAATTAGTTAAAATTACCATCTGTAATGACCTTCTTTCCAGGTAGGTCTTCAACATGTTTGGAGGGGAATATAATTCTGCCTGTAACAACCTAAATAAAGTCTTAGAAGGCCTGTGCCATTGCTCAAAACTCAAGTTGTCAGAATTATAGCCAATTGTAAAGTGATATACTCAAGTCAGCAAGAGAAACTAATGTCACAGAGCATGGTGGGCAGCCTCAGTAAGAAGAAAGTATATATAAAGGATTTTTAAAATCTTTATTACTATGTATATGATGAGTGTGCCATGATGCACATGTGGTAGTCAAAGGACAATATTGTGGAGTAAGGACTCTTTGTCTACCTTTACATAGGTTCCAAGGATTGACCTCAGATGGACAGGCATGTACAGTAAGCACTTTACCCAGGGAGCCATCTTGCTGGCCCTATGAGAAGATTTTGATTAAGACTGGGGTTGTGTTATTCTGTGAATACTGAAGGAAGGAAGGAAGGAAGGAAGGAAGGAAGGAAGGAAGGAAGGAAGGAAGGAAGGAAGGAAGGAAGGAAGGAAGGAAGGAAGGAAGGAAGGAAGGGTTTGCTGAGTGGATGATCTCAGAAAGAAGTGATTGGTTGAGGACTGAGCCTCATTTGAGAATTTAGTTTTATCTCAAACTTATGAAGAATAGCATATGACTAACCATGGAACTAGGTGGAAACAACAATCCAAATCTTAGCTGGGAAGGGGAATTATTGATTTGTTAGCAGCTGACAGTAATTAAAGTCTCTTTTCTTCATCTAGCCTCAAAAATATAAAATGATGACATTTCCTCTATTTGTATAGAAGAATAGTACAAAGATATTTTTCAATAAAATCACTTTGTAAAGAAAGAAAGCCACGCAATGACTATGACAAATTCAAAAAGGTATATTGCTTGCTAAAGGAATTAACATTTTCAAAAGGGTAAGAAATTCATCTGGGGAACTGACTCAGCCTCCAATTCCTAGCGAGGTGATAATGCATTCTGGTGTGCTTGAAGCAGTTCTGGCTTAAACCAATTGTCCCAGCTACCAATATGGTCAGTATCTACCCCAGATTTCTCACCACTTGCCAAAGTAATAGTTTTCATAGCTGAGTTGAAAATAAGCCACATTTAGACAGTGGCCATCAACTACGTCCTTCCAGCTTTTACCATGTTTCATGTACCAGTGTATGATGTGTGCCCAATGAAGAGTTTCACTCAACATAAAAGGTTAACAGGTTAAAGGTTAATTGTCCATCTCTGTTTTCACAGCACTTCTTATGGAATGCAAGGTGACACCTAACTTTTGAGGTTGGCATGAAGACCATTCACTAATTTAATAAAATGTATGCCAACAACTATAACAAGAAGAGCAGACTTCTGCTGGCTTCTGGCTAGGTGCAGGGAGGGATGTATTTGATGTTGCTGTCCCTGCTGGGACATGCAGGCTTTGTAAGTGAGATGCACAGAGCCCCTAGATTTGATGAAATTTCTGGGATCAATAGGAAAGCTGTAGTTGAAAATGCATGGGGAGTGAGGGCTGAGTAGGCAGCAGTAATGTATAGTCTGAATGTTCTTACATACTGGTTCATAATTAATACCTATTTTGTAACATTGTTGTGCCCTTCTTTAATCTGCTATTGAATTATTTGTATCATTATAGACTTATGAGGATTGTGCCCCTTTGGGTTGAAATTATGTACTATTATGAGACTTCATTTCTGCATTACCGCTTTGTGTATTTCTAACTTCTCAGGAAATGAGAAACTTAGCCTCATGCCCTACAGTGCATTCTTCTCTCTGTGTAAGCCTCTATTCATGTAGAGTAGCTGCAGAATTAGCAAATCATGCTGTGCTTGGTAACTGTTAGTCTCGCCTTTTGAAGCTACAACAACATATCTGATATAAACTTCTTAAAAGGAGGCAAAATTTTTTTTTGGTTCCTAGTTTCCAATGGCTGGCTGGCTCCACTGTTCTGGGCCCAAGACAAGGCAAAATGCCACAGCAAAGAAAGCATGGTGGAGCAGAGCTGCTCACATCATGGAAGCCAGGAAGCAGAGGAAGACACAGGAAGTTTCCTGGGATAACCCATCAGAGCTACATTATCAGTGACTTTCCTCCAGTTAGAGCCCTAACCATTGTGCTTCAATTCCCATAAGGCCCTCAAATCATAAATATAACAATAGATTAGTCCACTGACTAATAACAATCCAGTCACCTTTCAATGATAAATCCTACTGCTTCAAACCAAGCCTTTCAGAATATTTCATCCACAAACCATAAAAATATCCTTTTAAATTGTGAAGGGACTCTATTTAGCATCTTTGAAGTCTATAAACAGCATCCACATTCAGTTAAAATAGAGACTATAGAGACTAATTTAAATCAGTAAAAAAATAATAAAATTTCTAATAGAAGGCCAAATCAAAAGATGATAATGTATACAATTGATAAGATGCCTTTAGGACTAGCAAGATAGCAGCAAATAGTGGTGCTTGCCACAAAGACTGAATCCCCAAGTCCAGATGTATGTATTATGCAAGATTTAACTCTGAAGTTCCATCATCTTGATTTGGAGTGTACTGCCTGGTAGCAACACTGTGATTAGCTTTCCAATACTTAACAAGATATATTTTATACTGGCTGGATATCCATCACTATTATTGAAATGCCTGACACAATTAATTTATAAAAAGTAAAGTCTGTTTTGGCTGAGTTTGGAAGGTTGAAGTCCAAGATCAGAGATTCTTATTGCTTTGGGCCTCGGTGGAATGGGAAACAAAACATGGGAGGACCACATGGTATAATCAACCACTCACCTGAGCCAGAAGGCTAGAGCAAGGGCCCATTTGTAGTGAGGCTTACACATCTCCTACTAGCTCCCACTCCCTAAAGGTCCAGAGTACCTTCCTATATATGACCCTGGGGACTCATTCAAACTATATTTAACATACTATTAAACAAGGGCCAGCACAATGGTTCTGTGTGTAAAGGCATTTGCCACCACACCTGGCGACCTGAGTTTGATTCCTGGGACCTACATAGTAGGAGGAGAGAACCAAATCTTACAAGTTTTCCTTTGTCCCACCACCCCATCCCTACGTCTAAACAAAGAAATGGTAAGTAATAACTTTGTATTTGTTTAAGAATCAGCTACAAATGGAGGTTAAATTAAAATCCAAAACTAAGTTAAAGTACTTACATATAACCATATACAAAATAATTTGCAATGAAAAATGTCCTTCACTTGACAGAATTTATTCTGAGTTCACCAGTATTTTTTGCACACACACAGAGTACTTTTTTCAATTTACAACAATGTTATATATTTTAAAAGTCTAGTTGTAAGTATCGTTATTTTAAATATATTAAACAAAATGCAAATTAGAAAAACATTAGCAAATTTATGAAAAAATATTCTTTTGGGGAAATATCAAAAATGTTGAATTAAAGAACTATAGCTGAGAAGGCAGCTGTGTTACTCACTATACAACGCAGTTGACAGTGGACAAAGGAAGTCACACAAGGCCCCACCCATAGATGAAGAGCTACAGGCGGTCAGTGGGTGCTGAGAGAGGGAGAAGTAGTTACTCCTGGACACACAGCCATATGAACAGTGCTAAATGGGCTTAGTAGGTTGTATATACACGTATGCAAACGCACATACTCACACCCACATGTACATGCACATATGTGCACTTGTGTATGCATGTATAAATAACAATAACAATCCAATATGAGATCATGGATCCAGGGGCTTGAGAAAAGTTGGGAAAAGGAAGAACAGGAGTGATGTAGACACAGTGCTTGTGTATGAAATTCTCAATTAAAAAATAATGTAACTTTTCTTAAAAAGCCATAATTAGGGAATACACAATGGTGTGTATTCTTGCCTGCTTGTCTCACATGTACAAAGTCCTGGGTTCAATCTATTATACTAAACACCTATACTTAAATATATACATTAAATACATATATACCTTGTTGCAATAGATGAGAAAGACAAAATTCTTCCTTCTTCTACAACACTAGAATAATATTTTGGCTTTCATTATGTTTAATGTTAAAATACCAATAAAACATTTTAAATAGTATTATACATCCAATAAATATGTTATTTTTCAAATGTTTATAGATTATAATCTTTAAAAAATATTATATATTGTAGGTCCACCAATACAACAAACACTTAATTTTAGTTCTTTTACTCCTGTGATAGTTTCAATTTAGATAACATATCATTTGAGCCTGCTGCTTGTGTCCTGCTACCATTTATAAATTTCCAATGTTTACTACAGGATCAAAAATGAAAGTTTTTCAATTCTTGATAAAACCCATGTTAGCCTACTCTGCTTTCTCAATCAATTTGGTTTAAATTTCTCAATTAAGAAGCACCTCCACAAAAGCATGTGCTAGACATGTGTGTATTATAGTCTTTCCTCTCAGAAACCTTCCTTGCCCAGTGAGTTAAAAGTTTTATATATATGAGACAACTGAGTGGGAATGTAAGTTAAGACAGCCATATGGAGAACAGCATAGTAGCTCCTCCTACATCAATAAGAACAATGAAACTACTCTAAAAAGCAAATATAGACCTTGATAACACACTTCTAGACATGCAGGAAAAGGAAACAGAACCAGCGTAGCCAAAAGAAGTCCACATTTACTGCAGTTAAGTGGAGTCATTAAAATGCCCATCAGGAGATGACTGGACAGCTAATGTGCATATAAGCAATGGAACATTAATCAATCACAAAGGAGAATGAAATCTTGTCTATCATACCAAATCAGATGGGACTCAAGGATTTCATGCTATGTAAAGAAGGTCAAACTAAAAACAAACAAACAAACAAAAACCTGGCAAACATTTTCTCTCCCATGCATGTAAGCTGTAAAAAGTTGACCTACATGTAGAACAGTGATGAATAGAGGCTTTGAAGAGTGTTTGGTGGATAAAGGACTGTGTATTTCATTGTTTTGTATTATTCTGAAATATCAAATGTATATATGAAATTATTTCACATGCATACACACATATATACACATATGTCTTTGTAATTATTTATATAATTTTGTTTCAGCTATGCTAGAATACAAGATTAGATAATATTTCCTTATATAAACCTCATCATAATATACAATTAGTTGCCGACTTACCCTCAGATGCGTACTAAAAGGGTCACCTAACAAAATTCATAGGAGATGCACAAAATGAAGCTTAATTTTTGTGTTTGTGACTCTATCAGTCAATCTGTTATATGCAGGTTATCAGGATACTTATTAAGTGGACTGGCAATGTCTGAAGCTCCTGGCTTTACTCACAATGATACAGCAAGCCTTGAAAGAAGCACTAGGGTCCATTAGCAACTTGAACCCACCTTAGCTGTGCAAACTGACAAATCTAAGGCAAAGAAGGAGGGAAAGAAAATGGCAGAAAGATCTTTTCATGTGGGAAGGACGATCATGAAGGAAATCAGGAGTCTTTCCTGGAACCCCAGAGTCTGAGGGGTTACTTGAGGATTGGTGGAATCCTTCCATGGAAATGATGTATCATAAGACAACGAAGGCTGAATTGGTACCTGAAATTCTATTGCCAAATCCCAGCTCTGGTACTAAACTGTGGCTGATTTCTTTCCCTTCTCAGCCTTAGCATCTGCTTGTATGATGAGAGTCTTGGAGTTGATAGATGACAGCCGTGTTAGTTTTGTTTCTATAGAATACTCGTTTATGTTCATGGGCTTTATTGTTGCTTTATTATAAAAGAATGAGGTTCATACATAGGCATACTTTTATCAAATCACCAATTTAAGAATTTCAGCCACCAGTAATGATCCAAACATGCCTTTTCAGACATCTTTGCATTGTAACTAAGCAACTTGATTTATGATGAAAGTTCTCAGATGCTACATTTGTATAAGGCAATCTGTTTTCCTTATAATCATATTTCATTTGTTATAAAATGCAATACATGTTCATTTATCATCTAACACTTCAAGAGATTTAACTTCCAGACTAACCACTGTACTATCATTGAAATTGTATGCAATTTACAATCTTTTAGCCTTTAATACAAATGTTGCCAAAATGCAGATAAATTCAGTTGATAGACCTCTTCCTATTGCATCCTTTAATTTTTTGTGGATTACAAACAACTGTCATGTTTTCATAGTTTCAAATGCTTATCAATCATCTATAAAAATAATTACTTTTCTGATACCTTCACCTTCTCCTCTGCAGATTCTTACTTATAGAAGTGCAAGCAAGAGGGAAATGGAACTAGAACTATGAGACATTGTGGTATGTCAGAACATCTCACAGCTGACATTCATACCTACAGTACACATCAAGAGCATTGTTTGAAAAATGCAACTTACCTTGTAGATTTTTTGTGTGTTAATAGGTAGAGCCTTCACTGACTATTATTACTTAGTAAACATGGAGAGATTAAGTGGGGAGGAAAAGAATAAAGAAGGGTAAAAAAGAAGATATACAGACCAGGATTCCAAGTTGAAGAAGATAAGGTGATGCTACCTGTGGCTGTTTTAATGAAAATGGCCCCCAGAGGCTCATAGGAAGTGGCACTATTAGGAGATGTGGTGGCCTTGTTGGACTAGGTATGGAGGAAGTATGTTACTGGGGGTCTGCTTTGAGGTTTCAAATGCACAAGCCATGCCCAGTGTTGCTCTTGCTCTCTCTCTCTCTCTCTCTCTCTCTCATCTGCTCATCTGCCAACCTAGATGTAGAACTCCCAGCTACCTCTCCAGCACCATGTCTGCCTGCATGCCACTATGTTTCCTGCCAGGATGATAAAGTTCTAAACCTCTGAACTATAAACCAGTCCCAAACTAAATGTTTTTCTTGACAAGAGTTGATGTGGTCATGGTTTTTCTTCACAGTAATAGAAATTCTAACTACGACACTACCCTATTGATAAAAAAATGCATATTTGAGTCAAATGTCAGGCAAAAAAATTGTTAAAAGTTACAAAATAAATAAAGCACCAGAACAACATCCCAGAATTGCCTCAGAAATACCAGGAATCTCAATCAAAAAGCTACAGCACAACTATCAACCTCAGGATCACTTACATGTGATGTGTCCATGGGGATCACAGAAGTACAAACACCTTCCTCACTTTCTGTCAACACATAGCTAATCTCCATAATAGATTTTAGTATGGTCATAACATAGTCTCAATAGTCTGCAGCTTGTTGATACTACTTTGCTATTCTTCAAATGCATGTTTAACAATGTGGAAATTAAATAAAACTTGCAGAGACTTCTCAAAAAACATTAGAAACAAGTTTTTTTTTTAATTATTTTTAATTGCAGTATAGTATTTATTTAACTTGAAGTTTAAGGAACTAAGTCATTAAGAGCCAGCAGGCTTGAAAGAATCAGGTTAAAGCCAGAACAAATTTATTAAAAAATGTTAACAAATTTATTTGAATTTTGATTATTGGAAATTTCTTTTTCTCTGGCTATGGGAAATATTTTAATTTCTTTGTGCTCTTTCATTTAAAATACCCTTCAATCAATCTGTTTTTTGTTTACTTATACCAAAGAGTTTGGAGATTATACAATTACCTTTCCATTGTCCTAGAAATATTAGTTTCCAATATTAGTTTCTAAAATGGAACTGTATAGTTTTATATTTAAAAAGAAAAGTTATTATCAAAATATAGCTAAAATTGTTTATTTGTAATGATTTTATTGAATAATGAAAATGTAAGATGTAAAAATACAGACCAAAGTTCTTCAATTTCTACAAGTAGTTACCCAAGCAATAAAAAGAAAAGTGAGTTCCTTTGAAATTGATGTTTTTAAGATTTTGGTGATTTGAATAAGAAGATTAACAAAAAAGTTGAATCTAGAAATGACAATTCTTTGGATAATTTTATGATGATATTATAAATAATAACAACAATAATAACTCAAGTGAAACCATTAGTAATATCCCTTGTTCTCTAGGCTAAGGGAGAATGCAGTATCTACATCCTTGGTCTACATTGTTGTCTACATCCAGAATTCTGCACAGTGGGCTTCCTCGAAGCAAAGACAGATGACATTCCTTCCTGCCCTTGAATTCAGGTGGAGCCCAGTGATCGGTTAATTCTCTCTCCAGTAAAATGCTAGCAGGTGTGATATATTCTAAGTTCCAGTTGAAACGATTAGGAAAAAGGCATGTTTTCCCCACATTCTTTCCATTGTTTCAAGCCTGGACACGAAGACTGCAGTAATATTTAAAGAATGACTGTAGGAGAGACAGGCCTGAACCCAGGGAGACTGCTTAGCTCAAAGCTTGTACTAATTCACACTAGATGATGAAATAAGCCTAAAACAGCAGGATGCTTAGGATTTAAAAAAATTAGCATGCCTTGAATGATGAATGAACCAATAAAAGGTTGCTCTATCTATAAATGTTCCCTAATTAGGGACAACTATAGGTGAAAATACTTTATGGATACAGTATTACTATAAACAACATAATGTAAGTAGTTACAGAGAATTAAGCATTCCACTTGTATCTGTACTTTGTAAGTGATGCTGGAAAGAAAAGGAATAATTCTCTTACATTGGAATTGTTTGAGTTGTGATCCATATTTCAGGTTCACAGAAACTGAATTTTCAGGTTCACATAGCTGAATTAATTAATAAAGATACAGTTTTTTCAGATGATATAAAAATATAAAAACTATAAAGAGTAAGATGTAAACAATTTTAAAAGATGTAAGAAACCAAATATTGACCTTGCATGTCTGACCCCTGTTCCTTAAAGGGCTCTTGTTTAGTTGCATTAGCTATTTTAAAGATTGTATTACTCTAGCCAGAGCAGAGCTTTAGAATTTAGCTGGGTCACAGGGACTTTCTCACTGCTCCATTTTAATTTGCAGTTCTGCTATAATAAAAGCCATAAATATATTGCTACTGTCTAGACGTTTTATCTGAAACAAGTGTCCTTTGTAGTCTCAAAGGACTTTTCCATTTTATTTCCAGTAAATCAAAGTATGTGAAGAGCTTCAGTTCTTATTAAGACATACCCTTCACAGTCCACTGATTGCCAACTGTGGCAAGCCATTGACAGTTCATTTGCATATAAGTGATGACTTCCATCAGGTAGTTGGCTCCAAAACACAATGGACATTTAGAGCAGATCCAATATTTCTTTTTCTTTGATGAGCACTAAGTGCCAATTTTTATATAGACTCTGACTATTGAAAAGTGAAGGCTTCTTTTCCTGACCTTACCCTGTCTTCCACAGTTCTAGAGAGACATATTGTCAGGGGACTTAATGTAGGCCTATACTTCTAAAAAACATTCAGAAGCCCTACTTTAGTTTGCTGAAAACCAATGATAGTCAAAAGTAGGAGACAGAGACAATAGAAATCATTTTTCAAAAGTATTTCTATTTTCTATCCCAATACTAACTATATTCATAATTAAATTTTGTTTTATTTTTGTGAAGTACCTTTAATGTGATTTTATATGAATTACCTCCTATACATATTGCCATTTATTTACTAAAGAGATTATGTAATGCTTATTAGAAGATCTAGTTTTTCAGGTACATAAGAACATTTAATGATCACTGCATGTTGTCTTTCTCCTAATATTTTGGAATAGCAGCCAATGTGTTGTTATCTGTCAACCCCAAAGCCAGAAGCAGGCTGATGGGCTCTTGCCATACTGAGATTTAAGTCATGTTTACCTTTTTCTCTTGTGTTTGTGCATTCCTGTTTTCAGTTACACAAATAGTGAATATCTTTCTTAAGAAAGTGAACTTTATTACAACTGTTAGAAGAATATATTATTTAATTTCATACATAAACCATGCTTTAGCTAGTAACCAGTATTTTCTTCCTTGTCAGATGTAAGAGCTAAAATTTTCTGGTTAGACTTCCTCATGGCTTATAGGCTACCTTGGCTCTGGTTTACTGAGACAGAATTTCATAGTTCATTCCCATGACTTCCATGTGGATTCCTACAGTAAACTACATTATGAGAGTGAAAAGGATATTATAGAAGTAATATGTCAATGTTAAGAAAGTTGAAAACCCCAAATGCCTGCCACCCATGATTACCTACATCTACATCTGTGCTGCATGTAGATTCTGCTTGTCCACAACTGTGCCTACTTTGCTTCTCTAACCCATTCATTAAGTATAAATCTAAGGATGGACATATGGATAGAACTAAACTCAAGATTCTTAAGGAACTGATGCTGTGGCCACTGTGCTTTACATTCTTGCAGCACAAAGGGTAAGGAATATCAGACATTCGGCATCTTGGATGTCAGCTCTTCCCTTTAGAATGAGCAATGAGGGCAGAGAAAGACAATGAATATGGAAAAATGGTATATGATTTAATGGTGTATGATTTAGACACAGTTTCTGAAACAAGTAAAAAAACTTAAGTGATGAGATACATTCTGGAAAACAAACTGTGAAATGTTTCATTTTAGCAAAAAAGCACACTGACAGAACGTTTTAAAGAATAAAAATGATGAATTGAAAATCTTAACTATCAGAACTGAGAATTTTGAAAATGAGAATTTTAAAGTTTATAACTGTTACTATCAGTGGAGCAGAAACAGATTTCAGTCCAATGAAAGCAGTAAGCGACACTATACAGCTTCGCTATGATTAGGAGATGTTTAATTAAGAAGACAAAGAGTACTCACCTAAACACACTTATAAATAATGGACTAACTTGTCAATGTCCCATTTTGCATATGCAAAGATGTTTGTCTTTTATCCTTGTTGATAGCAAATCATTCTGTGGTCATTACTAATATGCATTTCTGAGGAGATCAGTTCAACCATTTAAAGGAGTGCTGTGTTGAAAACTTTATTCCACTTCTCATGATTTATAAAATTGTCTCATTTTCCTTTCTCTTATGGAGTTAGCCACCAACTTGCCAGCAGTTTGGATATTAGCTCTCTTGAGTATTGGATGTCCACTCACTATAATACAAAATATATGATTACATTAATAAATATTCAATCAATTAACACAATGGAAGTACATGATGGTTTTCAAAATCCTAGAATATTACAGGAAATGAATTTTGGTTGTGCTAATGCGTACCAAAAAATTGAACTGGACACCTTTCCTTAATTTTTATTGTATTAACTTTTATATCTTGCTAACTGACTTGTCGGCCAAAGTTATTGTTGAACCAAAGAGCTGAGAGAAGGAGCTGGAGAGGTGAGTCAGTGGCTAAGAGCACTGCTGCTCTTCCAGAGGACCTAAGTTCATTTCCAAGCACCCAAGTCAGGTGACTCACAGTGGCTGGTAACTCCAGCTCCTGGGGATCAACTGCCCTCCTCTAGCCTCTCTAGAGGCCCTCACATAGTGGCATAAGTCACACATACATACATAAACATACATAAAAATAAATCTTTTAAAAATGTGTTGAAAGAAATGATGTCAGGAACTGAGTTTCATTGATATATAGAATACTTTAAATAAATTAGATGTAACATTTGCTCAATCACAAGAACAAAGATTTTAAAACTGATAGTATAATATTAATTCAAATATTTAATCATTGTAAGTCACTACTGTATACAGTGTCCATATCTAGTCCATGTTTATATGTAAGGTGACATTCTGAAGTAAAGATGAAAGTCATATATATTTCTTGAAATCACCATTATACATAGCAATAATCTACAGATAGACTTATGCAGCCTTGTTATTCAGGTACTATAGTTATTGTTAAAAAAAACAACCACCATAAATCCATTAGTTTTGAGGACATTCTATGTTGCATACAGGCTATGAACAACTTGACATGTGTTCATGTAGAGCTCCACTGACGTTAGACAAAAGTTCAGGAATTACACAAGCAAAATGAAATTAAACAATGACACAAAGTATCTGAACAGGTGTCACTCCAAAAAAAAAAAAAAAAGAAAAGAAAAAGAAAGACAAATGGAGCACATGTATGTGGAAAGATGGTCAGTGTCACTGACCGCCAGAGATGAGAAGCAAAGCTCTGAGATCATTGCTCCTCCACATAGAAGCAGCCAGGACCAAAAAGTCTAAAAAGACTAAAAGAGAAAAATGTTGGTGAAGATGTGGAGAGCAGACAATTTGAAAACTCATGGCAGGAATATGGATTGTTGCAGCCATTTTGCAAAACAGAACAGTAATTCCTAAGGATATTAAAAACAAAGCTGTCCTATGATGCAACAATCCCTCTTCTGTGCAAATAACCACTAAATGATGAAATTGACCATGTTATACAGATATCTCCAGTTTCATTTTCACTGCAGCACTACTCACCATGGCTAATATATGAGCATAGGTGTCCAACCAGCAGATGGATGAACAAACTATACAACAGAATGTTTAACTTTGACAAGGAGATCCTGATATTTGTCACACCATGCTACAAGAAATACAGAAACTGGAGGACACTGAACTACATGAAATGATCTTAGTTATATGGAATTTTTTAAAGTTCAAATAGAAATAGAAATGAGTTTGGACACAGGAGTGTAGGCATGGGTGATAGGCAGGTATACCTCCCTGGTTACAGACAGGAGGAATGAACAATAAAGAACTGTGGGAGATGATGTGCAGCACGAGAGCAGTAATTAATACAATTGCACTGCATTTGGGATCCCTGCCAAATGAGTAGATTTTAGCAGTTTTATCAAAAACAAAAAGTAAGTGAAAAATGAGCATGTCTGTGAGGTGACGGGTATATTAATTTGCTCTGCCATAGTTACCGTTTTACTATCTACATGTATCCCACAACACTATGCTGTATGTGCCTTAAATATGCATAATAAAATTTATTCTAGAAATAAATAAGTTAGACTACCTTAGGAGAATTTATAAAATAGTAAATTTTAGTAATCATTCCCACTGTGGTCATAGAAAAACAGCTAAACTCACCAGGGTCCTAAATTAATACACTGAACACGAGATGAGCATGTATTTTAGATGTGATCTTAATATAAAATGTTTCCTATTGTGAATATTTTAACAATATGCCATGCCAAACATTGTACGTTTCCCTTGATATTTCTATAAATCAAATGATGACTATGGAATCTACAAAAAGAAGATACAATTCACACTTAGCAACTATTCAAAATACAGTTTAAGTATTATTGTCTGTAGTATGATATTATAAGCTTCCAAAAGAAATTTTATTGACAGTTAATGTGCTGTTCATAAACATTTAAATTAAAAAAAGCACCACTTCCCTGTATAATACACATGACATAGTTTTAATCTTCAAAGTAAATATTCTTGACCTTCATTTGTGTCATATGGCAGAAGAGATTCACAAAACAATCTTTCTGATTAAAAACAGTCAAATTCTGAATAAAATATTAAGTAAATTTTAACTCCCTTGCTAAGTTGGCAGATGGGAAAGATAATGCAGCCAAAGCCCGGGTGAAATCAGTAACAGCAGTGGGAGTCTGAGGAGTAAGATCAGGTTTTAGCCCAGGTTTTTCTAGTACGCCCTGGGTATCTGAATTACTGTATGTGAGGGGAACATGGACAGGAGGGCACAGTTTCCCACCTATGGGACCACCTCAGAGGGGCATCTCAGAAGAGCATATCATCTGAAATAAAAAAGGGAGGAGAAGGAATGGGATAGGGAATCTGAGCAAAATGGAAGAAAGAAAAACTTCAAGACCAGGTGGCAACAGAGAATGCTTCCTGTTTCCTACATTCTGAGCAGGTAGACCCTATCTCTACAGCTAACGTCCCAGTCCAGGTCACTTGTGTGGCCCTCAAATACTCCAAATTTAAAACCTGTTTGGCTCAAAGAAGAAATGAAGAAACCAGTTTCAACCAAGCTCACTGAACTATGTCATTGAGACCCATTTCCTGACATCCAGAAGACAGGGGTCGGGTGGGTGAGAACAGAGAACTTGGAATTCTATGTTGCATTCTGGACTGATGCATTCATTAGCATGTGTGAAATGAAATGTCTTGAGAATCCATAAGAATTACTAAGGTTATTGGGACTGCTTCCAAGTAGACCATATACATGCTCCTGCATATGTATTTTCATTTGCAGATATGTGTGTACATGTATTTCTGTACATATTATTGTGAAATATTAAAAGTTTGTCTCCCAGTTCTAACTGCTTCCAGTTCCCGATTCTGCTACTTATGGAATGACAGTGACTTCCTAAAGGATGACTGAATAGAAATCACCTTCTTTCTGATGTTTACCAATTTTAACAAAGACAAATTAGATGCAGCTAATACATATTTTGATCTTGAAGTTTTAAATTTGCAAAACTGAAAACTATATAGCTACTTAAATGAACCTTAATTCATCTTTGAAATGAGGTGGATAATTCTGTGACATCTGCACATGCACTTCCTCCAAGCAGAAAAATTCCGGAACAAAGACAAGTGCATCTCAAGAAGGAAGTTTTAAAAGACAAAGGAAAAAATAACTTATGAAAGTAAGCTTTCCACTTGGAAGGGCATAGCTTGATTCACAATGAGTGGCATTTGGGGGTCTAAGAAGTGAGAGTCTGGAGAACTTGGCACATGGGGCCATATGGTAAGGAAGAGAGTGTGATGGCATGAGAACTCTGTCCAACTTAAAGGAAACAAGACTTGAAGAGCAGACTAGTGAAGAACAAAAGAGACACTACTGAGCAATGAGAGTGGGCCAGACTCCCTCTCCCCTTCTTCCTTGGCCTGGGGAAAGAAAAAGTGAGTTCATGTCATTAGGATCATCTAGGAGTAGGGAAGTTTGGTGGCAGACTTCTTATGAAAGCCAGATTGTGGGCAGCATCAAGCTGGGCTTCTGCTGTCTTATGGAAAAAATTGATCCCCACATGATAAGAGGAAATCCAATGTGGCTGTGAAATCTCAAGAGGAAGCCAGAGGATTCTGAGAGGACTAGCTGACCAGAATTGACTCAAGTTAGAAAAAGAAGACAGACGATAGCACTCAGGTCCAGGGCTGTGGCAGACACTGCAATGGAAGGTCACTGAATGGCTGTGAAGCCACACAGATTACAGAGCAGAGCATGGTAGCACCCAGAAGAGTGAGAATCTATATCCACTCTTAGAAGATGAGAGGAAATAAGGGGAAAGGCCTCTTATGAAGAAATGTCAACAGAGGGCAGAGTCAGTATTAGTGACAAGAGTGTTATACAAGTATGAAAGCTGATGAGACTCTAAGAGGGAAGACCAATCACTAACAACCTCTTCACACTAAGAGGAAAACTCATCCAAAGAGAAAGCAATTCAGTAGAAGTCATGGGCCTACTTCCTGGTTTCAAAACATAAACTGCAGAAAAGGTAGGCCCATCTTTAGACTTGGTAAATGCTATGTTGGCCAAGTAACCTAAGTTAACGTCATCACTCATAAATCACACTGAACAGTTTCTAATAATTTAGCTGCGTTACTTAAAGCAGTGTCTACTTTTCCCAATCTCTCATAGTTCATCGTCTTCTGTAATAGCATGGAAAACCTATTGGATGAGAAAATATGTAATATCAAAAAAAGTAAACCAAAGCAATCAAGTAGATCTCCTCAGATGTATTATAAGATGGCTTGATAGGTAGATCATAAAATAAATGCATTATTTTAATGTCCTTCGATTTTTCTGCACATTTAAGTACTATTACAATAAAATAGTAAAAAGAAAAATATATAAAGAGCCCCAAAACACTTGAAATATTTCTATATTTTGTCAATCACAAAATAGAATTTGAGTGAGTATACAAATGACAATGAGAAAAATTACTGCCATGGAAAATGTATATGCTGTACCAGGCTCTGTGATAGGTGCTGATGTCAGTTTTCTCCGCATTTCTTTGTAGTCACGTGAGTCTTTATCACAGGAAACACAGGCCTCCATCAGTGATGTGCTTCATTGTGCTATTGGCAAGCCTTCATCCACATGTGGATTTCAGAATCCTGCCAGGAATTCTTGGAAACTGCAGTACTATTTAAATTACACTGTATTGCACTCTGTGCCTTCTGTTGCATCTGCATCTTCAAGTTATCAGTAATTCACTCCATTGTCACACTACACTAACTCTTAGTCACTAATGTCTTACAGTGAAATGACTTGTGTACCCTAATACACTTGCCTGAGGATCAGAGGACAGAGCTAGGCACTAGATTAGACACAGAGGTCAGGCAATGGTGGCACACACCTTTAATTCTAGCACTTGAGATCTCATGCCTTTGCTTGGAAAGCACACACACCTTTAATCTCAGGAATAATATAGCAGGGCAGAGAAAGGTATATAAGGCATGAGGAAACAGGAACTCACTCTCTTTAAGTTGAGGATTTCAAGGAGGTAAGAACTAGTGGCTGACTGCTCTGCTTCTCTGATCTTTCAGCTTTCACCATGATATCTGGCTCTGGAGTTTTATTAAAAGACCATCTAAGATTCAAACAATAATGACTCTTCAATAAATAGTTTAATGATGCTTCTCTTTCCTCCCTCTAACCTCTCTCATGTGCTTCCTCACTCTTCCTCAAATTCATGGCCTCTTTTTATGATTATTATCATTGCATACATATATATGAATAAATAAATAAACACAATGCACTGATGTGATACTTGTATGTACATGACTTCAGGGCTGATCACTTAGCATTGGATAACCAGATGGGGGGCTCATTCATGACTTATTTACTCTTTTTGAGCAGTAAGTTGTCTGTACATCTTTGTCTAGGGGTGGGGCACTGTAAAATTGTCCCCTTCCCTGTTAGTATGTCTGTTAGTGTTGTCATTGTTCAAATCCTATTTAGACAGCTATATTCTTATGAAGGGGGTACCTTTACAACTTACATGAAAGATAACAATTTATAAAAATATCATATATAAGACAATATTTTTTTTTGTGTGTGTCCACATTTTAAGTCTGAACCAGACTAAGCAAGGTGGTTTACAACTGGAATTGCAGCACTGGGAGGCTGAGGCAGAAAGATCATTAACTTGAGGCTGAACTAGAGTGCATAGTCAGTTCTAGGCTAGCGTGAAGCCCTGTGTTAGATCTCCTCTCTTTGACCCCAGCCCACCTCAGTTCTATAAACTAGAATACTAATGCTGGTTACTTTGAGAGGGAGGGCTATGTATGAATGTGGAGTTTGCTTTCTGTTTTCCTACAATTTTATATACTCAGAAATGAACTATCTTTAAAATAAAAATGCTAATCTATTTTTTAATTTAAAATAGGAATAAAAGAAATGACATAGAATGAGTAGTTTCCATTCTTAAAGAATATTTCTTGGAACTTCCCTAAGCCAACCAGTACATCTCTTTTCAATTACTTTGTTGCATATAAATATTCTGTAATATGGATGGAACATATTTCCCTCGTATACATTAATATTTACCTTGTCCCCACCACGGGGTGTTCCAGCAGGAAATAATGCTGAAATGGTCACATTTGCTTTTCATGTCATAGACTTGCAAGATCAAGTTAAGAGTCAAAAATATGTGTACATATTTAACATTCAACATTTTTTTTGCTGATTGGCTTTCTAAAGCTGTGAGATCTGTGGAGTCTTACAGCCATGTGGACAGGACTTTACTCATATCCTGACAATGGCAGATATGGTTTTCTTTCCCCTCATTTTAACTTGACTGCTCTGGAAACACTTATCTCACTGTGTTTCCCCTCTGCTAGGGGTTATGAACACCTCAGCACAAATGTGAAAGCACCTGTACTTTTGCTTTGTGAATGTTTTCTCTACATCTTTGATCTGTTTTGTGATTACAATATCCAACTATTTTCTACTGTACCTCATTCATTGCCTTAAACTCCTGCCTTTAAAAATGAAATTCTCCTTCAGTCCAATTTTAAGTTTTATAAAGCTTGTCATATCTTACTTATTTTTTCTTCTGATTGTCTCTCTGCTCCTGTGGTATATAGCTCTCTAAAATGAAGTTCAGAATTATTACTTTTCTATTTATTTATTTAGACTAGTTGAATTTTATCAATCACTTACCATAGTAATTGGTACTATCATATGTGTTCATTAAATGTATTGATACAATAAACTATGAAACAGAAAGATCAATGTAGTATTCTTTTATTCCTAGAACAGAGTGGGATGACCTTAGTATATCCTTTGATAGATACCTGACTCTAGATTTTAACTTTTCTCCAAACTTTTTACTATTAAGGCAAATAATTTCCAAGCAATTCCATGTTGGTAGAAATTTTCTTTGGATCTTTCAGGTCGAATTATAAGAAATCAACTCTCACTGAAAACTCTTGGCAAGGTTTACACAAGAGGCCATGTCCATTATCTGGGTTTCACTCTCTGCCACGGCTGAATGGGGAGGCCTTGAAGCAAGGCCAGGAGGGGCGAGTGACAAGACCTGCTTCAAAGTTCCCAGTTTCAAATGATTTGTCATTATAGTCCTTTCGAGGCTCAAAGAGGAGAAAAGGAAGTACAAGCCAAAAAAAAAAAAAAATTGAAGTCAGTGTAAAAGATACATTCCTCTGAGCTCATTCATGGAAGTCATAAAATCCCAAACAAATATCTGAGATTCACATAATGGGGCCTAGTAGCAAACACATGTTTAGTTGCCTTATTTAGTTATATTTTAGAGCCTTTAAATCTATTGAATTAACACAACCCTGATGATTTACTTCAACATATTTGTCTCATATTCTGTTAAAGAAAATAGTTTTTCAAGCTGGGTACAGTGGTAAACTCTGCTATACCAGCATGAGGGAGGCTGAGGAGGAAGACAGCCTGTCTCAGAACAAAAATGTTCCTTTCTGGTTTTGACTAATAATTACTAAATCTACTTAAGGGCTATACTGTAATGTTTTGATGTATCTATATATTGTCTTCTAATCAAATCAAAGAATTACTATGGTGATAACAGAAATTGCTTTTTCCTGTACAACTGTGTTTTTTTCCCAACCTACACCCCCACATACCTTTCTCAGCCACTGGTAGCTAATATTCCACTCTGAAATTCAATGAGATCAAACTTTTTATAATCCACATATGAATGATATTACACAATATTTGCTTTTCTGTGCTTGACTATTTAATTTAATGCCCTCTCAGTACACTATTCATGCCATTGCACATGAGAGTGTGTCACTATTTTTAAGGAGCAGAATAATATCCTATCATGCAATATATGACATTTCTTATCTATTCATCCACCAATGAATGCTAAAATTGAGTCTTAAACTCAGAAAATTGAAATATATAATAATCTACTATTAGTTTTCAAGACACAGATCAACATAAGTCTGAGGATTTCAAACTTTCATTTTGTTAACTCCTTTTAGATAAGTTAGTTAGGTATATCCATTGGGTGTAGCTAAAAGGAGAAGAAACTTCCATTTTGTTAACTCCTTTTAGATAAGCTAGTTAAGTATTTCCACTGGGTGTATCTAAGAGGACAATGTTCAGCCTGGTCTTCCTGTTGTCATTGTTGCATCTTTCCTTCTTATGTGGATATTAAATATAAGATGGCAGAATGCACCAAGTTTCTTTCTTCCAAACAGTCTTTTCCTATTCTTTGATGCTATTAAAAAATGTAAATACCCAGAAGTCTTCTCAACACCTCTTTCACACAAGTTTCTAGAAAAAAAAGACTTTTTTTTGTCTTTCATGGTTAACTTTTAGATGCAAATCAATTTAATCCTACCTCCTTGAAGTCTAGAAGTTAAAAATTTTCAACTCTCTAACTACTCATGCTTGATGGTCTCCTTATATAGATAAGGACTAAGGTTTAGAAGGACTAAGGAATGACAATACCTATAACTACACATCAAACTATTATTCAATATTATTTATATTTTCAGATAATTATATTTTGATTATTTAGAATGTAGGTTATGTTTTCATCATTGTTTTATAATCTAAAATGGTATTGACTTTGTTCCTCTAAGTTTCATATATAAATATAATGGAAGTGGTAGGAGAAACCCCAAGTCAACATTACCCTAGTGTTTGAGTTAGTAACACAACATTGCACGCTTGTTATGAGGACCAACTCCAAGTCATAGTGTCCAATTTTATGCATCATTCCACTACTTAAATCTTATGCCTCAGTTTCTACATAGGTAAAGTTGAGAAAATAAACAGATTTCAATCTAGAGTTGCATTCTTGTGGAAACAAGGATAGAGTGAACTTACACAAATCTAGATAAAGGCCAAACATCCACTGTGGCCTCTTGATACAGTAAGGAAATTCTATAATATATACATATACATTTAAATGTGTGTATATGGCTGTTGCTAGTATACAGAGAATATAGGAACAGTAAATTATTTTGTTAAGTAGAAATGCACTCTAAGATAAAAAAAAAATACAAAACCATAACTGCATAAACCATTAATGTCATCATTTATCAACATTATTTAGGGTTGTTTACTATCTGCTGCATTGTGCCATATTTTCATATGCTTGCAAGTAAAGCAGACTTATTTACATGAGTATCACCAGAAATATGAGTTTTGTACTCCATTATCATCCACTTTGAGCTGAAATTTCCTGTGGTACACAAGCATATATTCAGTGCACACACTGTTACTCAATTGTTTAATCATTGAAAACTATATTGTGTTGCCTTTTAGTTAAAACTAATTATTAAAATGATCTTAAATTTTCTTTGAGGGTTACTCATCAAAGTTAACTACCAAAGAATGACTATGAAGGTAACTTTCCTTTGTGACTTCTGAGTACCATATTTGCCACTGTTGGTTAGTTGATCTCTATCACAGAGCTTAAAATATGATCAGATGATTAATTATCATGGCATCATTCTAACATGATAGCTAACCTTTTTTAAGACTCACTATGTTACCACACATTTTCATTCTCTCTGAAACAAGTGCTTTTCCCTATTTACAAGTGAGGAAGGCAGAGGTAACAGGTTTTACATCTTTCTATATTGAATAGTATTTATTTACATTTTCAGATAAATATTCTCTGATTATTTGGAAGCTTTGTTAAGTTATTTTTCTATCCATTGAAATTGCTTTTTGTTTTATAACCTTAAACATTCTATTGGTTACAGAGTCATAGATTCTGCTACTTTTAAGTTTCATAATGGTTTAAAATGAAATATGTTCAGAATTTTAGTGTAAAAGAAACTCCAGACTGATTTGCTAAACTTTTGGTCATGCACGTACATATACATTAAGTATAAGCTTCTAAGAATTTTATAAGGCAATATTATAAAAGAATATAAAATCTGTAGAACATGTTAGGGTCACCCAGACATTAAACAGCATAAAGGAGATATGAATGCAAGTGGGTTTCTGGTACAGTAGGTGTTTTACCTTAAGTTTGCCAGTCCCAACTTCAATTTTTCTTCTCAACATCCAACTTTAATAAAACCAATCCCATAGTCACATCTTTTCCCCAAGTTAATTACATTCTAGCCCTCTGAAATTCTTTGGAAGGTGATCAGGAACTGAATGAATTATATGCCAGAGCTCTGATTTCATCAACAGATTAAGTCATTAGATTAGGACATAGTTTAGTGACATTATTGGAAGGGTTGGACACAGGTGTTGGGTCTAAGAGGAAGGAGGTGACTGGGCCTCTGAATGGAATATCTTCCCCATGCTCCATTTTGCTCTCCCTCTCTCTGTTTCTTCGCCATCATTATTAAGCCTTCACTGTTCTAAATCATTCCTAAAAACCTCCAGAATTCAGTCAGTCAGGCCTTCAACACTGTTTTAAGTATATCAAATATTCCCTCAACACTTTAATGTATTCTGTTTCCATACCAGACATTGACTACTAATGCCTTTGTTGTATAAGCATGTCATAACTTCCTGGTAGAAGTGCTAGTACCTGATGGCTTTAAGAGACTATGATGCTGTCAGATATTAGTTTTGTTTTCACATGAACTTCAGTTTTCTGGGATTCCAAAAGGGCATGCAGAAATCTATGCTGATATTAGGAAGTGGACTATTAAGAGGTAGTTAGATCATGCAGAAGCCATCTTAATGAATAGAGTAATGCCATCATCAAGGGAATGAAGTGGTTTTATTCTCCCATCTCTCTCATCCCCTCTCTCTCTCATCACTCTATTTCTAGATAATCTATTTTTAGCAAGATTTATTTGAGAAGTAGCCTCTAAGGTAGTCTCAGTTCCATTTAGTTAAAAAAAAAACTCAGTAACTTCATAGTGAAGAATGAACATTAGTGCCTGAGAACCTTGCTGAGTTTGTGCTCAGCTGTACACTGAAGTAAATACAGTACATATTTATACATGATGGTTTGGGGAAGAATATCAAGAGGGTAAACAACATTTGGGAAAACCAACAGCCATTTGTTTCTTTGTACCTGACCAAAAATACATTCAGCTGGTATTTGTGCTACTACATAGCTGGGCGCCTACAGCCATCTGATGTTTCTACTTTCATCCTCTTCCCTGCAGCAGGAGGGGAGGAAGCAGAGAGATCACAAACTCTGTACAAATCCCCACCACAGCTAAATCAGAGAAGTAGAAATTAGGTTCTACTCTAGACCTAGAAGACTCACACAGGAGAAGCCCCATATTAACACAAGTTAGCTTTTTGCCCATTTGGGAGTAGGGGTTAGAAAGTTTTGTAAAATCAAAAATTAAAGCTAAGAGAGCTTTGCATGTTAATTTTATGTATTCCAGTGGAAAGAAGAGCAGGTGCTTTTTGCTCCTTGGTGTCTTTCCAGACCTTTCATATAAATATGACTATATTTCCATTACTACATCCCTGTTTGTGTTTTTTCACATATTGTAATTTAACTCATCCATTCGTTTTCCAAGTTCATGTTTTCTTAAGTTCAGATTGGAAGTAGAACATTTTTCCCAAAACAAAACAGAATTAAATGCCATAAGATCATTGAAATGTTATCAATAATCACTTGGTTTTAAAACAGAGAAGTTATTCCATATTCTTTGATAAGGCCAGCATGGAAATATCTGAGCATTTTCTGCTTCCAATGATTTATTATGAAGTTTTTAAACATATTAAAGCATGGATGAAAGTCTAGATTCTACAATTAAGACTTTACTTGATTATTACCAAGCATCTCTCCATCCATTTGTCTGATTTGGAGATATTATAACCATGCTATAAAGAGGAACCATCTAAACAACATCAGAAAGAGCAGCATTTAATACAAACATGCTCATTCCATCCCTTAAAACATTGGCAATACATTTCAAATGTCCTCACCATATGTAAAAATTACTGTATAAATAGGAAAGTATTTGAAGTGAACCCTGGGATAATAATTTATATTTCATTATTTTCTGCAGATGTTCCCATATTTTCAATAAAATGGGGTTTGTTGAATAATAGAGAATAAAGGCCTATCACTGAGCACCAGATTAATATATTAAACTCCTTACAAGCCACCGTTCTGCCCTCAATTTTTAAATAATGGGATTTTATAAAAAGACTGAATAAAGGACTCGAGAGCGATAAAATACAGAGAGATACAAGAGGCTAGTGCCAAAAACCACATAGTATTCAATTATCTTTTTTAAGGCATTCTTATCACATCTCCTCCTAATATCAGCTTTCTCCACAAACAATAGCCTGCTGCAATATAGCCAGGGCTGCCCAGCTGAGATGACAATGTGAGGGACAGATGACAGGCACTGCCTACAGCTCTTGATGCTGTTCTCAAAGGGCACTCACTGGCCCTCAGCACTTAAGGTTACTCTGACTCAAACACAAAGCCAGATTAACATTTATATAGTAAGGGAGATACAAAATACATTTCATGTGATAAAATACAACTAAAAGTACTTTATGAATTCTCTCCAGTTACTGTTTTATAATATAACCTGGTATTACCAAAAGAAACAACAGATATTTATGTATTTTAAAGGGCTCTAAATCTTATGTCTATTCAAGGAATTCATTTAGAATCCCAAAGTTAATTACTTTAAACAAAGGGAAAGTAGAATGGTTTTAAAAAATAAAAAGAATCTTTGCAATCTGATATAAAAATGCCACCATCACACTAGTTTATTCCAGTTTCTGCTTTTTAAACACACAAATCAGCCACATTAAGCTTCTGGGTCTAATTAAAGTTTATGATAATATTTTATAATCTCTTCTTTCATCAGAATACATTAAGTTTTATATTACAACAAAAACAAATCATTGCTTTAATTATCTTAGCAAAATTTCCTTTTAACGTATATTTTGGCACATTGGCTAAGGTGATGAGATTAAACCAGTTGACTTTCAAACAGAAATGAAATTTTATTCAGATGCTAGAACTAAAGGTACATGAACAGTTTTGTATCAAGATAATAACTCCAATTGGAAATAGAAGGCTCTCACTTAGCTGTGGTAAACAAAATCATTTGAACTTTGTCACTGAGGTCCCCGAAAGACTTGGCTGGCCTGGCACATTCCTGCCTTTCAGTCTCACCTGGAATGATAATCACAAGTTGTCTAGACAAATCAAGACCCAATATCCTCCCCTCCCTGAATTGATTCTGTAGAGATATCCAGGCTTCTTTCCTCTGGCCTATAATCATATTCTGAGATGAGGGAACTCATGTGTTTTCATGCTTGTTTGCTGTCCTCACATAGTCAGGTTTCTTTAAAAATCACGAGTTGACTACCTGGTGCGTAGCTTGATCCAGTAAATTTTAAATGAATATCAAATTTATGTGTCTAATTTAGATGTAACTTTCAATACCATATTTGATGGGAAACAGGTATTTAGGATCTACCATGTACTAGAAAAATGGGGACCATACCAGTGATATGCTATATTCATCAAAAAGATTTTATGTTTTTAGACATCTTTTATCAATTCTACACTCAATAGCAACATACTGGAGGCAGTTAGTCCATGAAAATAGAAATATACACAATCCCACCTGTCTTTCCAGAAGCAGGCTACAGATAAGTACTTCCAGATAAGGGCCTGGAGATGTCCAAGAAAAGGAGCCAACAAAATACTGAGTGATGAAAAATTCTCTGTACTGTGTGTTGGAATATATTGTTTTAGCAATTTCTTTAGTTATCTAGTGCGAAAATACGAACACAAAATCCCAAGCCCAGATCAGTAGCTGGTTTGGGTGGCTCTGAGATATTCAATCTATTGCCTCTAATGAGAATGCAAGGCTGCAGAGTTATATGCAGTGAGGAAAACAAATCTATCTTAATGAAGATTCTACTTCTAACCAAGTGGATGAAAGATCCTGTGACATCAATTTTGAAAATCCTTGTCCAGTCCAATATTTAAACCAGGGAGAAGACACCAAATAACATAAACTACCTAACCAGACTCTCAGAAGGAGAGGATGGATGAGCTGTTTGCAGGGAAGTTTAAATGCCTTGATTTTATAATCTGCCTGAAATGGCTGCTAAAGCTATTTGTCCTGGGATGGAAAAAACTGAGCATTATCAGAACAACAAACAAATATGCAAAGAAAAGAAGGCTGAGAGACTCTATGACCAAAGACAGAGAGGGAAAAAAGGTCAAACATATCCCCTAACCCTAACCTCAGGTATATGGCTCCACATTCAGCAATCGGCTTGTCTGTTTCACTGTGAACATTCTTATAAAGTATGTTAAGATTCAGTCAGATGGAAACATCTTCATTGATCCTCATACTTGATGTCAAGGCATCTTGCAATGTCTGCTCCAATGTAGAGTCCTCAAATTTTCAAATTCACACTTCTACAACCAAACTCCTGATTTCTCCCAAACTTCTCTTCACTTGCATTTCCATTTCTCCTTCAGTTCAGTGACGCTCATCATCTACTCTTCAGACTTACATCAGACTTTCGCTACTGCT
Organism: Onychomys torridus; assembly: GCF_903995425.1. NCBI lineage: Eukaryota > Metazoa > Chordata > Mammalia > Rodentia > Cricetidae > Onychomys > Onychomys torridus. The sequence goes on along the minus strand of NC_050447.1, from coordinate 3,157,998 downwards.
GTATAACTACCTTCAGTCTAACAGCATGTCCCGCTGGCTCTGTCTTCTAAATATAGCCAGAATATGGACACTCGTCATCACTGCCATGTGAACTTTGCTCCTGATCTTTTAAGCCATTATTGGCACCTGTCTGGATTGTTAAAATAGCTCGTTTCCCCTCTTTTCTTGCTGGTTTGATTGATTGAGCTTGGGTTTCTCTGTGCTGCATAGACTGGCCCTGAGCACTCTTGAGCCTCAGTCTTCAAAGAGCTAAGTCCTCAGGCATGTACCAGGGAAGCAAACACCAGCAGACCTCTGGTCACCCCAGTTTCTGCCTCTTCACCTCATCCCCTTTTCTTTATTTTCTATACAACAACCTGTGTGAATCATACCTTTTCTTAAAATTTCTTTTATTTGTTTTTCTTTTTGCAGAAATTTGTTATGTAGCTCAGGCTGGCCGAGAACCCAGTCCTTCTGCCTTGCCTCCCAAGTGCTGGGACTACAGCTCAGTTCATGACGCTCCACTAAAATTCTCATTATGTCTTCCCCAACCCCCAAATCATTAAAAATACATGCCCCATCACACACACAGATTACTTCTTGGTCATGTCAATAACCCTGACACTGGTAACTTCTGAGCCTTATCACTAACCTTTGTACTTCATTTATTTATTCTAACCTCACAGGCTTCCCTACTGCTCCTGAAACACTCCAGACAGGCTCTGCTAAAGGCTTTTGACTTTGCTATTCAGTCTTAAAATTTCTCAATTATCACTTTATCCTTTTCCGTTATCCTTCAAGCGTTTGTTCAAATTTTGCCACCTTGCCTTCCTTTCTCCCTCCCTCCATTCCTTCTGCCATTGACTTCTTCCTCCTCTTCTCCATTAATCTTCTCCTCCCCTATTTCTTTTCCTCCCTATTTCCATGCTAGAATTTGAACCCAGGGCCTCATGCATGCTAAAGCAAGTGCTCTACCACTGAAGTACATAACCTAATGCCCAAATGTCACCTCCTGAGTGCAGTATTCCTGGTTATTTGCATCTGGACAGGACAGTGTCCCCCAGAGAACTATGTTACAAGCTCATTCTCCAGAATGGAGTTATAGGAAGTAGAACTTTTAGATGTGCCTAGTGGAATCCCTGTGTCTTGGGAAGTGTGCACTTGAAGGAGATTATGGAAGCTACACTGTCTTTCTTCTTTTGCTTCTAGGTTCAGTGAAGTAAGTTTTGTTTTATTACGTACACTATTAGAGTTTGAAAACAATCAGCAACTTGATTTTGGACTTGAATCTCTAAGAATGTAAACCAAAACAAACCTTTACTGTTTTAAGGGTACTTTTCTTAGGTATTTTGTTATAGTAACAAAAATATGACTAATATATTATTCCATTTAAATTGAAGCACTGTGTGTCTTTGGGGCATCTACCTGCCTTCTGGCCCCTTCCCTCTCACACATAGCATGTGTGTGTGTGTGTGTGTGTGTGTGTGTGTGTGTGTGTGTATGTGTGTGTGTGTGTTGTTGTTGTTGTTGTTGTTATTGTTGTTGTTGTTGTTAGAATATAAATTAATCGCTGACAAGGATTTAGGGGTACTTAGATCATCATGTTCCTCATGTTTCTATAACACAGAATGTCATATAGTAGATGCTCAGTAAGTCCTTAAATAAATGGATGAGTGGATTCATGTGATAAAAATCCTTCTTGGGTGCAGTTGGGGAAATGGCTGAATTACACAATCTATTTTCTGCCACTATCCTAGCTCTTAAAATGTTGCCAACTCTTTACTTGGCTTTCTTCTATTTAGATTTTGCATCTGTGTAGATTTCTCTTCCAAAATTTAGAAATGTATAGTAATTTAGTGAGTGAAAGTGGTATTTCCATTGATTCTGTAAACCAATTATAATAAAATTGGCACCGGGTCCCCATTTCAATATGATACTAGGACATATTATAATTCTAATTTATACCCTAAAGTCTTTCTAGTTGTAGAATGGGTACTTTCCCAGGTCATCTCCCCACCCCTACAGAACTTAGATAAAAAGCTCATGTTGTATTTGGCATCTGATAGCTCACAGTAATCTTCTCGGATGAAAACACAATGTCAGGGAGAAGAAAAGAGAAGCCTCCTGCTGAATAGAAGGGGATAATCTCTTCCAAAAAACGGCCTCTGGGTGCTAATGAAGCAACAATAACAGCCCTATTATGGGATTTTTCTACGGGATGTTGTTCACATTGAGTTTCAGTGATACTGAAGACAGACCCCCCCAGGCTCCAGTAGATACATCAGAACAATAACAGATTTAAATTCATTGGTTTTTCTACTGGTTAGTGCATCTAGTTTTGAGCAGCATGTAAAAACTGCAACTTGAGTTTTATTTTTAGTCTTATTTTGACATTACTGATAACATCCTTGAGCAGAAAGAGAGAAGAAAGTTTTACTGAAGCTTCAATACTCATACACATAATATATCCCAACAGCATTAAAAATAGATGAAATCCTTCACCTCTTCCAGGGCTGATAGAAATACTTAGCATGTATTTCTTGAAACCCTAGGGTTACGCTCTAGTAAACAGAAGTCTGGTTACATCAGCAATTGCTTTCTTTCCTATATGAAGATACTATGAATAATGATATAATGATAACGACTGGCACAAAATGCTTGGCCAATACATTTTGACTTGCTCATAAATCTAGAAACTTTGGAACACACCTAGTCATTAACTAATGCTTGGTACTGTACTTGATCTTAGCAAAAAGAAACCTAACAAGTAATAATTAAGTTTTGAAGTCATATGTGAATAATGGATAACTTAGTGGCTCTCCCCAGACACAATAGATTCAGGGACAATGGAATTTTAAATCACACAAAATGATGCTATTATCAGATGTATACTATTCTGGTATATTCAACAAACCAACTTTGACATAAGTATGATTATTACCACAAATACTTTGGAAATGTTGAATATTCAGCTAAAAACTGAATGCTAAATTTGAAAGAACAATCTCTCTGTAAATTCATGGTTATAATCATTAACATTAAATACAATTTAAAAAGTTGGCTCTACTGATGAAACAAAACCAAAGAGAGGCTGAATTCCTAAGCTCTCACAGTTTCTCAACTCTTAAACACATGAAGGAGGACTTAAAGTGTTCTCCTCTCCCCAGGATGTGCTCCATTTTCGGTTGGCTCAAGAACAGGCATTAAATATTTCTTCTGAGTCAGTTATGTATATGGTATTTCTGCCACTGTTTGTCACCTTAGTTGAACAAATTGCTTATACATTCCTAAGATTTTTTTTGTCCAGTATACACTTTGAATTCAGCTCCTCTGTTTAAAGGATGAGATGAGGGAGAGAGGGTTGAGAAACTGGATCTGCTACTGCTGTTCCTCCTAGAGAAGTTTGGGGAGAGTATGATGACAGCCCTGGGCTCCAGCACTAGCTGTATGTCTGGGCTTATTCCTGAAAGGGTCTTAGTCTGACTCTCAAACCCTCCTTCTAAGCGTATCTGCAATCAAATGCCTACCAAGGGTCATATTCTGCCTAACTAGAGTAAGTTAGCATGCTATCCCTCAAAGGCATCATGGGAAAACAGACAGCTGAAGACCAATCAAGTATAATGAAGAGGTGATAGTCACCACTCACTTGTGCCAGAATAATAGGGGGGAAGGATCAGACAACTGTGACAGAATGAGTCAGAAAAAAAAAATAGTGACAACAAAGCTTAAGGTCAGGAACTCTCAGAAGCCTAACTTCCCTGCCAATCCAATGGCTTGACTTGATAAATCTCTCAAGTCCAGAGTATTCAAAATCCACCTAATGATTTTTTCATACAAATTTTGTCTTTGTCACTGTAGATATTTCATTCCATGTTTCTACTTCAAAATCCAAATTAAATTTGACCATTGTCAAGTGCTTTCTTTTTTATTTTACCCTCAAAATATCTTCCAAATAAATCCACACCTTTCTATTTTCTCTATGACAGCTCTAATTCAAATGATGAGCCACACCAACTGTTGCATTAATGTGTCACTTAGAACCATACCTATTACATAGTAAGTACTTAATAGATACATTTGAATGAATAAACTATGTACTGAAGTATATTGCCTGCACCCTGTTTGCTTACCTTCTTATAACTCACATTCCTGGGGAAAAGAGTAAGCTCTCAGGTCCCAAATTTGGATATCTCTTACTAAAAACCTGCACAGGCTTCTCATCACTTCTAAAGAAAAGATTATTAAGACATGGAATGTCCTGCATGAGTGGATTAGTTAATGTTCCATTTTGTACAAAATAAGATGAGAAATATGACTCTGTTCATTTGTAATTTATTATCACTATGATGTCACCTCCAGGCTGAATAATTGGGAACTTCAAATGTGTCATCCTTCAGTGAATATAAGAAGAGACAGGAGAAATGGAAGTGGGGAGAGCTCACAGGCCTATATCTTTAATAGAAATTGAATTATAAACACTTCCAGGAACAAAAATGGGAAACTTAATAATAAACTCCATTTATTCCTCATATAGTTTGGGTTTATCTTACTGAAGTACTTTAGAAATGATTCTGAACCTCATGTTGCTCATGTCAGCCTATGTTAATGTGCTTTTAAAACATGTGTGTTGGACTCCATAGCTGGATCAAAGAGTACTTGCTGCACAATCTTGAGAACCTTAATTAATATTCCCAGGGCCTCTGTAAAAAATCTGGGCATGTCTCTGTGTGCCTATAACTCCAGTGTTTTGGGGTGGAGGCAGGTGGACCCGATGAGTTAGCCTAGCTGAAAGTGTGAGCTTCCAGTTTTTAAGGAACCTTGTCTTTAAGGACTAATGTAGAGCACAGTAAAGGAAGACATTGAACATCCTTCTACATCCACAGAATCAGCCTGTTAATGTAGAACACAAAAGCTACACACTAATAAAATAATAAATAAAATATTCATATCTTGTACTACAAATATCATGGTCATACATAACAAAAAGTAGTAAATACCTCTTGATGTTATCTAAAGCCAAAGTCATACTTTAATCTTTTGTAATTATTGGATTTCTTTTTCTTTTTGGTATTTTGAGACAGGGTTTCTCTGTGTAGCTTTTTGCACCTTTCCTGGATCTCACTTTGTAGAGCAGGCTGGCCTTGAACTCATGGAGATCCACCTGGCTCTGCCTCCTGAGTGCTGGGATTAAAGGGGTGCATAACCACCACCTGGCGGATTTTTTTCTTATGTTTTTAAAGATTAGGATCTAGACTTCTAGAGAGATTTCTCAGTGGTTAAGAGTACCTGATGCTCTTGTAGAAGACCAGATTGCTTCCCAGCATCTGTGTGGACAGCTTGGGAGCACCTGTTAACACCTGTTCCATGGATCTAATGCTGTATTCTGGCCTCTGTGAACACATACACCCTCACATACACACACAAACTAATAAAAGTAAAATAAAACAAAGAGAATTAGGATCCAATTAAAGTCCACTTCTTACATTTGGTTATTTTTACATTAAGCCTCTTAATGTAAAACAATGTTCCTTCCCACCTTTCAACAATGTCCAAAGAAACTGAACTAGTCCTAAGATAAGATGGCCTATAATACAGATTTTTAAAAAATTGTTATGGCTTCATTAAACTTGCTTAGCTTCCAACACATGTTATTACCTGAAAACACCCGAATAGTTTCCAGTTTAATGTCCTCTTGTGTAACTCTAAGAGTGCCAAGAGGGTGTAGTACATGAAGTGGGAACAGCTGTGCTCTCGGTAACATGAAAACAGGTGTTGGTTTGGATGGTGTCAGTCTGCTTGTGTGCTTTAGCAGAATACGATGGACTGTATAACTAAAAAACAGTCACGATATCTCCATTCTGGAGTCCATGAAGTCCACAATCAAGACACCAGCAGACTATCTCCAGAGGTCTGACTCCAGTTCCTCCGTAGCTTCTTCTACCTGAGTCCTCATATAATAGCAGGAGTAAACCTATTATTTTGGGAAAAACCCATTCATCAACAGCATCTTTATGACCCAGTCACTTTTAAAAGTCCCTGACATTGTGTGTAACCATCCCAGGTTTAGGATTTCAGCACATGAATTTTGGGGTAACACAGACATTCAGAACATAGTATGTTGTGACGAATAAGCTCCTCTACCATGAAATAACCAGTCTTTTGCCTACTAGGTTCAGTTCTAAATTTTATCACATCCCTACCACCCCTGTCTAAGACCCATTATAGAAGGGGTGGAAAGATTATGATCTCAGAGGCCTTCTGGGAAATAGTGTCTTCTGAACATGACAGGGTTGCTGTACTTACGAACTCTTAGAGAAAATATATATGTAATACCAATCAACAGTCCAACATGGATGGAGTAGGCTTAATGAGGCCCCATATTTTTCCACACAACTGACAATTAAAAACTGATGGAAGTGAGGATGTCAGTTTACTTCAGTGATGTATCTCATAGTCCATGTCCCAGTGGGTAGTATATGAACACAGTTGTTATTTAAAATTTTTAAAAATGAGAACACGAACTTAAAAGGACTTGATAGGAGGTCTAAGAGAAGTCAGACAGGAAGAGTTGGGACTGGATGATTTAAATGCTCTATATACATACATGAAGATAGCAAAGAATAAAGATAGCAAAAAATAATTCATGAAAGAATAAATAAATGAAGAGATTACTCAACAGTTAAGAACAGTGGCTGCTCTTCCAGAGGACACAGCTTCAATATTCAGCACCTACACAGCAACTCACAACCATCTGTAACTCCATTTCGAGGAGATCTGATGCTCTCTTCTGTCCACACATGGTACATAGACATACGTGCATGCAAAACACCATAAATATAAAATAAACTTTTAAAATAAAAATAGCAAGTGTTATGGTCTACTTTTAGTCCCAGCACTCTGGAGTCAGAGTCAGGCACTTTTGCTAGTTCAATTCTACCCTATTCTACAATGTAAATTCTAGGCCAGCCAAAGGTATATAGTGAGATTCTGTCTGAATAAATAAACAAAAAATAAAAAATAAAAAAAAATAAAAGTGGTATTTAACTGAATGCATTTTGTTTGTTTTTTTGTTTGTTTGTTTTTTTGTTTTGTTTTTTGTTTTGTTTTTGAGACAGGGTCTCTCTGTGTAGCTCTGGCGGTGCTGGAACTCACTCTGTAGACCAGGCTGGCTTTGAACTCACAGAGATCTACTGCCTTTGCCTCCCAAGTGTTGGGATTAAAGATGTGTGCCACTGTAACCCAACCTGAATGCATTTTTAAGGGTCACAAGATGAGGAATTTCTTTTATTTATTTGCTGGAATTCCTCTATAAAAATGTACCTTTACTGTTTAAGATTTTTTATTTATCTTAAAATGTTGATCATATAAAATAAGAATATTATGCTCATTGGTTTATTAAGTAGCATACAAAGTAAGGAGTTTCATTATGGCATTCCATACACATTTTTGTTTACACTCCTTCTTTGCCACCCCCATCTAACGTCCCCCATCCTGCATGTCATATTTATTCTATCACTCTCTTATTCTTTCCCTTCTAATCGTTTCCTTAAGAACCAGCCTCCACCACCGTTTCTCTTGAACTTTTATGAACTATACCTCCTGTTGTTGTCTGGATGTGAAATGCCTAATACAGCCTCATTTATTTAAACAATTGGTGCTGCTCAGGAGCCTTACTGGAGGAAGTAAGTCATGGGGGTGGGAGGTTTGGCCAACTTTAAGTCCTGCTTTCTTTCTATACATCATTGACAGCATTCTCTTGTTAACGGTTGGTTTCTGTAAGGACTATGATGATGGCCTCATTCACTCTTATCTCTCCACCAACTCTTTATTTCATTCTTTCTAGAGTCCTAGCTTCCACTGATATATTCAAAGAGCAGAAGGTTTTTGCTTCTTTCTCTTGTTTTTCTATTTTTATTTTATTCACCTCTTCTCTGATCTTTACTATTACATCACTTCTCCTTGCTTTTGGAATAGTTTTCTCTTTAATTGAAATTTAATGTAGAAGGCCAGGTTTATAGTATAAGATATTCTTTAGTCATTTATAAGATAGACATTTGCACATTAAACATTAAAAACATTCTCTCTACGCACCACTTAGTTACAGCACATAAGTTCCATTTGTCTCAGAATATTTTCTAATTTCACTTTCAATTCATTGGTATTAAATGTGTCAAATAACTGTATAAATTATAAAGCAAATGTTATTAGGAAGTGGCCTTTTAGCATTTATAATTTTCAAATTGTATTGTATTTCTTATTGTGAAAAATTTAGCAAAATTGTTTTCATTAGGATATGTGTACAAATATGATAATTTCTTAAAAATCTAGCATAGTTCAATTCAACCTTTCTCCTTCAAAATTGTCTCCTTAAAACAATCAATTTGACATGTAAGCTCAAACTTCAAAATACTACTGATACAAAAGAATGACAGTTGATTGTGTTGTGAAAACTTACAAGTTATAATCAAAATTTGGACAGGACATGTGAAGATTAAATACAGTGAAGGAATGATCAGAGATCTGGAGAGATAGCTCAATAGGTAAGAACACTTGCTAGTCATGTGGAGGACCCCAGTTCAGGTCCCAGCAGCCATGTTAGGAGACTCACAAACCCCTATGACTCTGCAGGAGATCTGATGGCTCTGCTGGTTTCTGTAAAAATGACTCTCATGTGCATCTCCACAAAATACTCACAAATCCATAATTAAATAAATTAGAATAAAATCTGATAAAAAGAAGTTATCAAAGGCAGGGTTAAAGGTCTTTAAAAGAAGCTCGTATCAGAGAACCGATTTAAGTGTAGTCCTATATGGTTTAGATGAGAACGCTCCCTCAAGCTCTTATATTTGAATACTTGGTCCCTGTGGAGGGAAATATTTGACAAGTAATAGGAGGTGTGGCCTTGTTTGGGAGGTGTGTCACTGAGGGTGGGCTTCAAGGTTTCAAGAGTGCAAACCATTCCCAGGTAGATCCCCCTCCCTCCCCCTTCTCTCCATCATGCTTGTGGATCAAGATGCAAGCTCTCAGCTACTGCTCCAGCACCATTCCCATGTGCCTCTGAAACTATAAATCCCAAAGCAAACCCTCTCTTTTATAAGTTGCCTTGGTCACTGTGTTTTATCACAGCAGTAGAAGAGTAACTAAGATGGCCTTGAAGAATAATTTGTACATGTTTTATTATAATACTGAATTCATGTAGAAAGGGATAACAGAAGCAAAAAACACATGTCAGTCATTATCTACAGACTCTATTGCCTTCTACTCAAGTCATTGAAAATAGATATGGAAAAAAGTTATTAGGGAGACACAAATGGGAATACTTGTATAGCTCTGCTCCTAGGGGTTGAAGTTCATCTGTAATCTCTTCCCAGTATGAATGGAGCACAGAATACCAACTGAACCTACACAAGTGGCAGGTCATAACTAGGATTTCCTTGTCATTTTTTTTTGGTGGTTCTAATCTCAGTAATAAATGGACTAGATGAATATATTTCTTATCTATGAAAGAAAAGAAACAACATAGAAATACATCTGACAGGAATGGAACACAAGGCAGAACCACACCTCCCCCAAATATCTTCACTGACTAGCTACAACCATAGTATATTTCACACCTCAAGGATATAGATTAATATTTATATTTATATTAATATTCATAGTTGCAGAGGTGTCATAAAACAAATTTATAGCTGCTCCATTTTAAAAAAAGAGACCTCAAACTTGTAAAAAATTCACAACAAATATTTTCTGAGCATTTTACAAACTCATAATTCAAAATATAGACAATGCTACAGGAAAGAAGTAGCCATCAATGAAAGCATAATAAAACCATCTAAATTGTAAATTATATGCTACAATGGAATTCAAGTAAACATCAAAGAAATATGATGAGATTGAAAACATGAACAAATAATAAGATCCTACTAAAATATCAAGAGTAAATGAAGTAAAGTTTCTAGAAGTCAGAAATATAAGGAATGAAATTATAAACTTTCACTTAATGGCAGCTTATTTATTGTTGATGAATAAGTAAAATATAAGAAGTAGGTGAAAAATTAAAATACAAAATAGAAAATATAGAAGATAAATTATGAGATGAAGAGAATGACCATCCTCAAAATAACCCAACTGGGAAGTTTAAAAAGGAAGACTTACTAGGCATGTACAAGCATGAGGCCCTAAACTCCATCCCCTGAAGTCACATAAAAGAGCCAGACATAGTGGTGTAGGACCATAATCCCAATGGGGAGACTGAGGCAGCTGGATTCCTGGGGCTTGCTAGCCAGCCAGCCTAGTCATAAGAAGAAGGTAGATAGCATCTTGTATAACAACAGCCAAGACTGATCTCTGGCCTTGACATGCATATGTGCACATCCACCTGCACATCCACATATGTGCCAACAAGCACAGAAACCTACAAATACATATAGCTCCCATATCCTGATACAAATGGAATGGAAAAAGAAGATGGGTCTAATAGGAAAGATGAAAGGTCCCAAAGAAAAATGAGCAAAAATTTAGAAATATGAAAACAGAAACTAAAGATTTGGGCGCCTTACTAAAAAACAGATACACAAGTGAACAACACTTTGTTAAGATATAGAAAGCCAGCTGTCAAGAGAGATTTTTCAAAGAGTTAAGTGAGAAAAATGAAGCCTATGAAAAAACTGAGAACAGGAGACCAATCTCTTGTTTCCATGCTGGGCAAGCCTTCTACCACTGAGCTGTCCACAAACTAATCTTTATTTTACATTTTATGACAAAGTGTCACTTCGTTTCTCTGACAGGCCTTGAATTCACTCTATAGTCCATATAGGTTTAGAATTTGAGGGTCTTCTGACTCAGCTTCCATAGTAGCTGAGACTATAAGTCTCTACCACCAGGCTTGGCTCAGACCCATCTCTGGCCTGGCTCAGACCCATTTTTTTATTGGTCATAAGAAAAAAGTTGTAACAAAGAATTAAATATCCAGCTTAACTATCATTTGAGACCAAAATAATATAATCTTGAAAGAAGGACAGAGTACATCTTCTGTCAATGGGCCTGCACCACAACACCTCCTAGAGGATACATTTCTGGGAAAAGACCAATCACTGGCGGAAAGGCTGAGATGCCAGTGGACCTGATAAAAGAAAAAGGCAGGAAGAGGAGGAGGAGGAGGAGGAGAAAAATACAAAAATTTAAAACATTCCAAACATAGGCTGGTTATTATGATATGTTGGTGCCGCTATTGTATCAGTGGGCATGCCTTGCCATGCTGGTTGTTACTGTAGCTGGCAAGGGTTCATAGCTGGGTGAGACTGACAATTATTTTTTTTCCTGTAGCAGCATGCGTAGATCTTCCAGCACTATATTAGCTGTCCACTAGGGATGGATCTTTCAGGTCAGTACCTGTTTGATTTCTCCATGTTCAAGTATGTGGTGTTCTCAGCAATTGGGCCTTATCATCCAAGTTCTGGAGGAGAACCAACAGCATTGGCAGTAGCTGGAAATGCTGACAGGTCCATAGGAACTAAGCAACAACTCCTGCCACCAATTTTTAAATTTGTCATCTAGTAGAGCACCTGATGTGTGTGTGTGTGTGTGTGTGTGTGTGTGTGTGTGTGTGTGTGTGTGCATGTGTGTGCTTCTGTATGATGTTCTGAAGGTCCCGAGTGTTGTTCATCTCTCCCCATATCCCTTCCTGCAAGCAGCTACCCCACCCTTAGCTAACTTAGCTCCTCCTACTCCATATCCCCTCTAACCATTTGTACACCTGAACTGTCTCTCCTCTCCCTTGGAAGTCTCCCTCACGGCTCCTATGCTAACTTCCTCACCTGTGTGCTAGTGCCGAGGGAACACTGAGGACAAATATGGCAGTGCTAGCCAATGGTTTCCAAGTGAAGAGGCAGAATCACAAATGCATTTTTCTACTCTCTTCTCAAAATACATATAGCTTCTGGTGTGCCCAATACAAGTTCTATTTAACATACTTCAGTGTAACCCCCTCATATGTTTGACTTTTTCACTATAAGTTTTCTAGGTTATTTATGTGGTAACATAGTTCGAGAGATACATTACTACCCTTATTTTGAGGAGCACAGCTGAAGACCTTTCAATCTGTTCCTATTGTAAAGGTCTATGTGGTTTGTTATTGCCTTGTTTTTCTTTTGTGATATCTTTTACTTCATTTGCAGCATCCTCTTAGTCATTTAAACTCACTCTTCAAATTTTCAGTCTGTGGATCTCTGCTTTTGTCTGTATCTCACTTTTGGTTTTGTGATTGCTCCGTTCTTTTCTTTCAGAGATATTTACCTTGCAAACATTTCGTTCAGTACACAGACGGTTTCCAGGCAGTATCTGGTTCTCTCTTGCACTGGGCCTGGTGCAGGTGGCTTCTCACATTTTCTCAGTCACTGCTGCTTCTGGGAACTTGAACGATGGAGAGTTCTGGAATTTTCTCCCATTTTCTATTCTAGTATAAATAGATGTCTTGATCTCCCTTGAGTTGGGCATAAGGTTCAATGCCTCCAAGGTAACTGCCAAATTGGGAGTCCCTCTAGATGGATGCCTTGGTCCCATTCAGCCAAATTCAATACCACATACTTGAAAATTGACACAATGCTCATATGGTCTGTCTTTCACAGTAGTAATTACATCACACGTTCTGAAGAGTTAATCGATAGATTGACTATAAATAGTTTATCTAACCTCATTTTTAAATGTACTTATTTGAATACCTAGTTATTAATTTATGTCTGAAGAATTGCATATTATAGAAAATTTTCCTGACTGTGCAGTTGTGCAGTCATACTGTGTTGAGGCCCACATCAATGAACATAAATAAAATGATGCTCTCTGGGTTGGCTTGTCATTTTACTGGAACAGAAAACATTTGGGAAGGAAAGACTATCAACTAAACCTAGCTTAAAGAAAGTAGAAAGTGTACCTGTCCACAAATAGATATCTAACAGTGTTCCACTGAAATCTGAGAACTTGAGAGGCCAATTCCAATGGAGAAAGATGTCTCAAAGTAACACACATAAACATATTTCCAGCTGGCATTTGTTTTCATCACACACTCCTGCCAGAAGCACATGGCAACTAAGAAAAAAAATCCTGTTTCCACTGACAGTACAAAAGGGTTAACCTGCCTCCAAACCCAGAGGTGCTGCATATTAGAGGGTTAGGGATGCTGTATATCCAGAGCTTTAGGGGTGCTGCATATCAGAGCATTAGTGTGCTGTGTATTCAGAATATTAGGACTGTTGTACGTGTTTTAAACTGAGAAGAAGCTAACTGTGTTATAGAAATATAATTTTCTGAATATGGCTTCCAGGCAAAAAATGTATTTTAACCAACTTGAGGTCTAATTAAGTGCTGCTCTTCTGAGAGTGGTTATGTATGAATATCCTGGATTTAATGCTTTCTTTAAACATAGTTAGTTTTGTATAACAAAGAATAGGGAATATAAAAGTACAAACTGAAAGGGATCCCAAAGGGTTATATCACTTCTCTTTAACCCCCGGGGAATTATACAACCTACCTGTCATGGGGTTGTCTGTTCTCTGCCAAAGAATGAGAGAGAATGTTAAATTATTCTAAGTAGCTCATTTCAGTTACCTCCAGCCATATCTACCAGGAGACAGGAAAGTATTTTGGGAACAATAAAGTACTATGCAAATGCTAGTTGTTATAATTAGTATTAAGACCTGTTCTCTATTCCCAGCAGAAGAAAATGACTAGACATGTTGCATCTTTTAAAACTCCTGGTGTCTCTGGAAACACTAGCATATTTTTCTCCAGTCTTTGCTAGACACATAAAACTCAAACTTTAATTTTCCAACAGAACAGATTACCATGCCAAAAATTTAAAATATGGAGACAGTTCTTTAAAAATGTTGACCTTTGTTGCATTATATGATGTTAATAATTTTAAAACCAAGAATATGACTCATGCCTATAATTCCAGACTTTACAAGGCTAAGACAGGAGGGTTGTCATAAGTTCAAGGCTCCTGTGGACTACTTGGTGAGTGCTGAGTTAGTGAGAGAAGACAATGGGAGACCCAGTCTTCATATATAAAGGAAAATAAAGGATAGAGGAGGAAGAGACAGAGGAGAGGAAAGGAGGGATATTTTTACAATGTATAATTATGAATATTTTTGAACTATAGAAAAGTTAAAATACTACAACAAATACTTGGATCACTGCATGGCCAATTTGATTTAACAATTATTAGCTTAATAAAAGTGCTGTGGCTGTCCCTAAAAACTTTTTAAAAATTATGCAGTATTATTATTATGACTTTCTAATTTATTTCTCATTAACACACATATATACATATTTCATGGAATATATATTAGATATGTGAATGTGTAATATATGTATTATATATGTATATATATATATATATGTATATATATATTATATCTTGTTCTATGAAAGGAACATAAAAGAAAACAGGCAGTATAGAAATGCTAATTAAATTCATAAGAAAATGTTAATTGCAATTCTTTGGGTAAGTACCCAGTAGTTGAATCACTTAAAATTATAACCTGTTACTCTTTGCATATCTGCTTATAAGGATAATTTTCAGCTTTTAATATTGTGGTAAGAACATTTCTTGTGGAGCTTACCCTCTGAACAAAACTCTAAGTATACCTTGTGCTACTATTGGCTGAATGTACAAAGCATGTTCTCTAGAGGTTAAGTGTTCTCATGTGGTCACCTTTTTGCCTGCCTGTTGATTGGCAATTCCCTATTACTGTTTCATCTGCCCCTGGGAAAACATCATTCCATTTTTTTTTTCTTCTACAGACTGAACCATTTTCAAAATTAATATAGGTGGACTCGAGATATTTGTCTTTCTGTTACATTTCACTCAACATCATGTCTTTAAGTTATATTCATATTGTCCAGCAGTGCAGAATTTAGTTCTTTATTGAGGCTGACTATGATCCCACTGTTTGTACACATATTTCCTCTACCCATTCATCCATAGATAGACATTTGTTTCCACATCTTGGCTATTGCGAACTGTGAAGCAATGAACATAGAAATGCTAATATTTTCATTCATAGGGGAATACTAATTGCAATGCTTTTGGATAAGTACCCAGTGGTGGAGCTGCTGGATCATAAAGTAGCTCTAATTATTTTTTTAGGAATTTCCATACTGTTTCTAAATGGATTTTGTTTTCAGAGTAAGAGAGAAGAGAACCACTAACTCAAAGGTACTTATTCATTCAGTAGGTAATGGTCCTTTCCATCATGAAACAATTACATGGACACCGACATATCATAAACTGAATCTAGTAATTGTCTAATAAAGCTTTACTTTGTGTAAAAATTATAGCTATTCACATTACTTAGTAATGAATAATTTTTTCTCTGTTAGAAGTACTCCATATCATGTGATTATTTTAAAGAAATGATTTGTTTATTTGTATGGTACTTGACAGTTTATAAAGCATTTTTTACATGAACACACAACAAAAAGTTACTTAAGCCCCATGCATTCTGAGTAGTTTACTTTTTTTATAAAGAGTAAAGCTAGGCCTTCCAAGGGCATGTGTCTAGTAAATGGATGAGCCAGCATATTAATAAAGGTCTTTCAGCTCAGTCTCATAATATTTCCATTTCAATACAGTATTGGTATTTTATGACACAAAAGGTACTGGGTTTTATACATTTCACTTATTAAATAACTTACCATAATCCTCAGATGCCGTTTTTACTTGAAAATGCATCAAAAATATATCTAGTAAACATTTTAAGTGAGTGGAGTATTTTGATTATCTTAAGCAGTTTATTTCTTGAGACTGAATTTAGTTGGTTGTTCAATTCTCCTGAGAGAGATATTTATAGATTAAAACCACCTTTTCAGATTGCTGGTTTCTTTCCAAACAAAATTTATTTTTTCTTTTCTCCCCTCTGGCACAAGTTTCTGCATGTAACAGCAGGAATACAAATTATGTTCAAAGCACTTACGTCGCTGGCAGAAGTATTTTCTCTTCTGCTATAAATTTATCAAACATTTTTCAAAACAATGAATCCCTGAAAATAAGCCTGGATTCCAGACAGGATCATTATAGTTACACCATCATGATATTTTAGATAAAAGACTTTTCAACTGTCCGTTGTGAAGATCCTAAGTTTGAGAGCAATAACCATTTGCCATGAGTCTGAACTTCCAGTCTAATTTTCAGCCTCAGCAAATCTAATTTTTTTCTTCAAAGTTTAGTCCAATTTTTGACTCTGGGAAATGCATTGCTAATTAGTGATCAGTTCCTGCATAGATCTTTTCACTTGGCATATGAATACATATGCCATTGCTGGTGGTAGCATCATTATGAAAACAGGAGCCAAGTAGGGATGATTGAGGGAAACTGAGGAGTTCAAGGAGGCAGCAGACAAAACATCATTCATAATGTCTTAACATGTGTGAAGCCAACTAGAGGTAGAATACTGATTAGGTAGCAGATATCACAGATAATGGATTAGAGAAAAGGAATTAAACATTTTCAATCTTTCACTTTTTTTAAATATTCACAGCAGTAAGGCAGGATTAAAGATGAGTAAGAAAGGAAGTAAATGGTGCTGACAAAAGAGGGGAATTTGAGTATGGGAAACAGTCAGATGAGTATTTATTTAAATTATCAAATACACTGAAGACCATTTATTAAGTGGCTAACATCTGCTAGACACCTTGTCAAGCAAAATGGAAAGAAAGATATAATGAGAGAGGATGAGAAAGACCCACTTTTCTGCCCTAAAGATCCTCAACTCTAAAGCAGTGAGATGATATCTAGTCTCTGCAACACTTGACCACTGCTCAAGGGCAGAGCACTGGGGACACCATAAACCACCACATCTTTTAATCTAAACAACACAAAACTCCACCAGCATGATGATGAAACACCCTTTATCAAAGCACGCATCAATTAAGATGTCCCCAGACTTTGAATAGATAAAAAAAAATTCTATTTTTAAAGTGTACTGAAATGATATTTCCTGAAAAAAATTATAAAGTAAATAAATAAGATTTCTTGGCTGTCAACTGTTTACTAAATGAATACTTCAACCCTGGAAGTTGAAATGAAAGGTAGAATACATTTTACTAAGAATATGAAAGTGCTCAGGAGGCAGCAACATGGTGGAGTTTGCACATGTGAAGACAGGAGAAGGGCAGTTAAGAAGTGTATGCAAGGAGCTGCTGATCAGCTTCACAAAACAACAAAGCACAGGAGAGGGCAGACCCAGGGAAACCACAAAATAAGATATGGAAGAAAAAGGGCTGCACTATTAGCTGCCACAGGTAGGAAAGCGTTTGGGGTATATAAAAGAAAAATCATAGTCTCCAAAGATAAGGAAATACAGGAAAGTATGCCTAAATCCATAGCTTTCCCAGCAAAATTTTGGAGAAAAATATGTATGAAGTCATTAATAACAAAATGTATTTGGTTTAAGAGAGCAGAAAAACATGTTTAATGGAGGAATAAGGATATTAGTTCATATTTTACTCAACAAGAGTTATTTGAACAGTATTGAAAATAAAATTATTTTGTAATTTTTCCCATTATAAAAAAGCAACCAGTCAGGGAATTTATAAAAACATTCCACCTTGAAATAGAAAGGCATGCCTTAGAATGAAAAGGATTATCCCATTCCCTTTGGGTCTCCTATCTGCAAAATATGCATGTCCAGAAGAGAATGAAAATAACATGAGAAAATAGAAAACAGGAAGAAGAAAGATTAGAAAACACCCAAAGAAATACTACTTCATGGCCTGTAGATATAGGCTCAGAGGTTGAGTACTCATTGCTCTTGTAGAGAACTCAATTCTCAGTACACATATGGCAGCTCACAACTGCCTAGAATGCCATTTCCTGGGTGTCAGCCTCTGGCCTCTGTGAAAGGTAATGTGAAGAAAGGGTTGGAGACAGTATGAATCCAAACATCCAGGATGCTGAAGTGCCCCATCCTCTTACTGCTCGCTCCTTTTTACTAAGACCCTCCATGCTTTTCTAAAACATGGACATGTTCTAGACTGAGCAGTGTCAGTAGCAATGGGCAGTTGCCCTCCTCACAGCACATCTTGTGGCAGGTATACCAGGACCTTTGGTAGGGATAGCACCAGTAGTTTATGGGTACCCACTGCTACTCTTTGCACCCTGACATCTTTCTAAATCACAATTTTAACTATTATTTCTAACATTCTTGACAGGAGCTTGTTCTAGAAAATAAAAATATACTTATATATCTCTATATTATATATGTATGTTATATAAGTACATTAATTTTTTCATATAATGCTTATTTACATTTAATATTGTCATTTTGCAATGCATAATCCACAGGTTTGTAATGGAAAACTTATAATTTTAGGTATAGAATCCAGGACCAAAGATCTTAACAATGGCAATCACACTGTCATATTCTTTTTAGTAGGCAAATTGCTCATGTAACTTTACCTTAAGGAGAGCTATTTTCAATGACATTTAGGTTAAAATTAGTGAAAAGTCAGACTTCTATCTTTATCTAATGATGTCTAATGCAGACAAAATGTTATGGTTTTAACTGATTGTCTTAAGGAAGCTGTCTTACATCTGGCCAGTGGTTTATGTAACCCAAGGACTTCGTTTCCAATCTTTAACAAGGTAGATATATTTCACTTAACTGGATTTTAATTTTTATATTAGAACTTTGTAAAATACACTGTGAACAAATGAGCAAAGGTCTAATTTTTGTTGCTCTGAATTATGTGGGGGGCGGGGAAAAAGAAGTAAAATATAATTAATTATCTTAGGATATTTCCAAATGCTAAAAGTAGTCTTCCCTGTTGTCAGGGATACAGGCATCCTGTTGTCAGGGATACAGGCATCCTGTTTATAATAATGGTCTCCTCAAAGCAGCTGAGGTTCATTAGAATCACCAATTACAGAATAGAACTTCTTTTGCGATATCTCATTAAATTTATAAATTTTATATATCCTAAATATTTCACTTTCAATATTCTTTAGTAGCACTTTTCCTGCAATGTTTTTTAAATGTCAGTTTAAAATGATCAATATTTTAGAGTATTTTAAAACAAAATACAGATTTGTCTTCATTGCAGTTCATTGGTGAAAAATAATTGTTTAATAGTTCAAAATACGTTTGTATTTTTACACATACTGTGGTCATGGATAAAGGCTAAATATCTGTCAGTAAAAAAGAGCCAATTGCACCTAATGTTTTTGAGTATTCACTATGTGTCAAGCCTTTTTAGGTAACTTTCGTATTGACTAACTTACATATGGGCATGGATATTTATCTGAAATTTTTAAAAAGGCTGAAAGAAGTAATCTCACTTTGAAAATGTCAGAACAAAAATCAGATATTATATCCAGAGAAAAATAAAGATATCTTCTAATCCCATTAACTCAGCTCTTGTGACTAATTTACCTTATGATCAGCTTTGTTAGCTTTAAAGCTATATAGGGGACCACCAGAGGGTCAAGAGGACTTGAGGAAGGAAGGTGGGGCACAAGAAGTCACATCTGACAAGAAAATGGGAAGGAGGTTGCTGGGGGCTGAGAAGGTACAAGGGAGGTCAAGAGATGAGGAAGAAATAGAGAAAAGAAACAACAGAAATAAATTTGTTTGAAAAACAATACCATAAAGAAGACTAATTCTTTCTAAGCTAATAAAAATTTTAAATCTTCTTTTAAATGATTTATTTTATATATAGTGATATAACTTCTATACTAAATATCTCTAATATATAATGACTTGACGTAGTTTTGCCACAGCACCCCTGTCCCTACAGTCAATTGTTTAGCAAGACAACACTTCCAAGTTGGTCACTGACAGCTCCTTAATGACTAGTGATGTATGGGTTTTTTTGTTTTTTTTTTGTTTTTTTGTTTTTTTTTTTTGCACTTATGGTCAGTGAAATTCACAAGAAAATCTGACTTTCAAAACACACTTTAGGAACATAAAAGGAATAACACATTTTAGATTCTTTTGAAATGAAAAATTAACTTAAAAGAGTAGTGTTTACTAAGAAGCAAAATCATGCTGATAGCTAATAACTACAGATCCTCCTGCTCACCATTTTGGTAAGACAGGACTTTGCTAGATAGTCAGGATTGGCCTGGAATTCTTAAGGCTGTTATGTGTAGCCAGGACTGCCACTATCGACCATCACATCTGACCACTATTTCATGTGCTTAAACCAGGTCCTATGCAATTCTACTTAGACATCTTACACTAGGAATTACAAGTTTCCTTTTCAAATTTTTAATTTTAAAGGTTTCAAAAACCATGATGCTAAAGAAAGCAAAGAATATGTCTAAGATATGTGACTATTAGTGACAGAGCTAGTGTTGAGTCCAGGTTGCTCTGTTGTAACTAACTACACAAAATAAATTACTCTACTCTTACTCATAGCTTTAACATCCAATATTTTGTGTTGTTGAGGGATCCACAACCTAGCTCCCAAATAAATCATACAAAGAGATATATTCTTTCTTATAAATGACTGGTCATAGCTTGGTTTGTTTCTTGCCAGCTTTTCTTAATTTAAAAATATCTGATCTACCTTTTGGTTCTGGGCTTTTACAGTTTTCTATTTCTGTATATCTTTACTTTCCTTTTATTCCACATTGGCTGTTTGGCTAGATGGATGGCCTCTGGATTCCTCCTCTCTTCCTTTTCTCTTTCCTTGATCTTCTCTTCCCAGATTTCTCCTCTTCTTCTATTCTCTCTGCCTGCTAGCCCCACATATCCTTTCTCCTGCCTTGCTATTAGACATTCAGCTCTTTATTAGACCAATCATGTGTTTGAGACAGGCAAAGTAACACAGCTTCACAGAGTTAAATAAATGCAACATAACTTTGCATCATTAAACCAATGTTGCATAGCAT
Organism: Onychomys torridus; assembly: GCF_903995425.1. Taxonomy (NCBI): domain Eukaryota; kingdom Metazoa; phylum Chordata; class Mammalia; order Rodentia; family Cricetidae; genus Onychomys; species Onychomys torridus. The sequence continues at coordinate 3,137,129 of NC_050447.1, read as the reverse complement.
AAACAAATATAACACACCTTAAAATAATATTCCACAACAGTTTCACTTTCTTATTGTTAATCACTATCCAAAAATAATGGAAAATTCCAGAAATAAACTATCTATAATCTTTAAATTTAATATTGTTCAGAGTAGTATGACGAAATAACATTTAGACTCTCTCTAGGTTCTATCTAGTCATGAATTATCCTTTGTCTGTGTGTATATCCATGCTTTATGTACTACATCCTCTATAGTTAATGAGAAGTTGGCATTGTTATAAGACAGTGACAGTCCTGTAGTACTTGTATATAGTTTATTACTACCTGCAGCTTTAGGAATTTACTGGGTGTCTTGGAATTTATCTTCTATAAAAAGAAGGGGACTATGGTATTAAGCTCAACTGTCTTATTTTATATGTATTTTTATATATTTTATACCTCTTAATAGAAAGTTAGCTTACTGAGTTCATGGATAGCTAAAAGTCTTTAGCATCCTTCCCTCAGTCTCACAGAAAACACAAAAGTGACTCTGTAGTGAACACGACGACCCAATGCTTCCATGTGTGAGCTCTGCAGAAAGAAAGATCAATTGGAGTCCAAGAAATTCTTCAAAAGTTAAAAATAAGGCCAATGAAATTTTTTCCCGAGTATTGTATTAGAACAGAATATGCTTAAAACAGTTTTTGGCCATAGAAAAGCTGACTAGTAAATAAGCACTTCCCTGTAAGTGCCTGATTTTACATTTATGTTCTAAACATTTTTTTGAATCCATGTACTCAGATCAAACTTAAATCCACATTCATTAGTGGAAACTGTAACAATCCAGGGTTTTTTTCACTTGACCTAACTATTGAACACTGATGATGCACTACCAGTGTGTGAGGCACTGAAGATGCAAAGCTTAACAAGAAACAGCTCCCACTTCCTATAGATCATTGTGTAATATGGAAGGCAGCCATTCATACATCTAAATTATAATGTACTGTGCTAAGTATGTTAAAAATATCTGAAGAAGAATCACAAGAACAGAAAACGGTTATTGAAGCAAGTATAATGCTTCATACCCTGGGACTATTATATTTAGTTCCTGTTTCTGAAAGAATTTTCATTCCAAAGGTAAAGCAGAATGTTACTGAGAAAAACAAAAACAACAACAAAAAACAACAAACAGAACCTGTGCTGAGACAGGACCAGGCAAATTGACAAAGTTCAGAGTAGCAAGGGCAGAGGGAGGTGATGGAAATGGGACACTGTGCAAGTCTGGAGAGTATGACTGGCCTAACTACAGAGCAGCTTGAACTCTGTCCTCCAACCCAGAGTTCTTTATCCTGTTTGTTGTGCACCCCTATTGGCATGAATCCCCATTTATGTGTATTGATCCATGTATAGATGAATATGTAAGCAAATTAGAGAAACCATTGAAGTACACATTTCAAAATACAAGATCAAAGATTAAAACCAAACAGCAGTTCTAAGGTTTTATTTTACATAATGGTTCATCCTTTTGGCATCTTTAGAAACTATTCCTTTAGGTGATGTCAATTTAAAAGAGATGTGAAGATGAGGGGATATTGCAATCAATTTGGCTTTTCATTTACGAGAAAACCCAATGAGAAGTAACAGGTGACTAAAGGAGGTACCTGCTCCAGGGAAACGGGACCAGGTTTAAACTTGCCGGATAGAAGGAGCTCTGGCTGAGCAGTTGGGCAAGTGTGGGTATAGGAATCTACTGCCCACCTGCCACGGCTACCCTGATACATTTCCTAAGTGCCCTTTGCATGTTTATAACCAGACCTTCTTAAGGAAGGGTGAAGAAGTAAAATGGAGGTGAAGAACAGCACATAAAACAAAATTTAAGGGCCCTATTTGGACAGCAAATATGTAAGGGTGTATATATACACATATAATAGCATTCATATCCCTCTAAGTTTTTGAGATATACTTAAAACCAAACAACAGTTTATTTGAATAGCTGTATTTTTAAATCAATTTCATTAACTAATAGAGAATTTTGATACTTGTGATTATTAAACATTAAATTCTTCTTAAAGAAGCTGAGTAGTTCTGTTAAATTCAGTGAAATGTTGACATGTGAGAAATTTCTTACCTGAAAGTGACTAAACATTTCATACATCTGCAGATAGGTGCAAAATTGCTATCAACTCCCTTCTTCAGTAACAAAATTAATGAGTGTTCAGTGAAGCCATAACAAAGAATTTCCTTTGGGCATGTTATAAAAACATATCTATGTCTCATATTCATGCAGTCTCTTTCTTGAGAGCCAGTGCACATTTATTTAAGATGACAGATCCCATGAGAAATAATTCTTTTGATTTTTCTCATATGTAAAACCCTGTCTGACCTTGTCTACTCCTAACTTATAATGAAAGTTTTCCTAAGAGGGAGATGAAAAACAATTAATGACTAAATTTAACATTCTCTTTATTGTATCCAACTGCTGAGAGATATGAAGTTCTATTGCATTCTGAATATCATCAATCAACAGATTCTACTGGATATACTTCATGACAGATAGTTTTCTCCCAAACTGATAACCCAAACAAGCTCAAAAGAAAAGCATTTACTTTTATCATGACAGCTTTTCAAATATATAGTAATAAGGGAGCCTGAATTTCAGCCCCTGATCCAGGGCATATTCGTTTTGGTCTCTTTAGAAGGGAAGAGCTATTTTGGGAAATGTGAGATCAAATACTGGGGAAGTGTACAGAGTCATGTATCTATGAAATTATGACCAATTATTCTGCATATGACAATCATGCCCCTTAGGACAAAAATGCAATACATCCCATTTTATCTTTCCTGTTTCCCTTCCTAAGATTTCCTATGAGAATTTCTATATCTTTGTAGACACTGTTCCATTACATAACTGTTTTTGTCATTATTCCCTATACATGAAAAATTAACAATCTCTAAATAGCCTAAAACAAATGACTCCTTCTACATTAATAGCTCCAAAATTTCCACATATTTATAGAATAATCAGTATAACAATTATTAGTTTTAATGAAATAGTGTCATGGATTCTGCCCTCCAGCCCAGCATTCTTTACCCTGCTGTGCACCTCTTTTGGCATGAATCGCTCTGTTCATGTGTATTCATCCATGTATTGATGAACATAGAAGCAAATTAGAGAAACCCATTAAAGTACAAATTTCAAAATATAAGATCAAAGATAAAATCAAACAGTAGTTCTAAGATTTTATTTTACACAATGGTTTATCCTTTTGGCAATTTTAGGAACTATTCCTTTAAGTGATGTCAATTTAAAAGAGATGTGGTGGCATATGCCTTTAATCCCAGCACTTGGGAAGTAGAGACAGGCAGATCTCTGTGAGTTTGAGGCCAGCCTGGGCTACCACTTGAGTTCCAGGAAAGGTGCGAAGCTACACAGAGAAACCCTGTCTCAAAAAACAAACAAAAAAAAAAAAAACCATACAAACAAAAAAGAGATGTGAAAGGCAATATGAAGACAGAGGAGAATTGGAATTCCAGAATTTCTAGAGCAAGGAAAAAATCCTCTGCTTTGTATTTCATGGAGGAATTTTTTTTTTTTTTTTTTTTTATGGTTGAAATATATAGTGTCTTCCAACAGCTCATGTGTTGAAGACTTGGTGACCAGCTATAGCACTAATGAAAGATGAGTGAATCATTAAGGTTTTAATTTACCAGTATATCATTCTATTGATGAGCTCATAGATGAGTGGACTATCAGGAGGTAGAGTTTAATGAGAAGTCAGTCATTGAGTGTGTTTTTGGTGGGAGTAGATTGTATGTATTCTCTTTGAGAATTGTTATTTTCTATTCATACTTTGCAGCATTTGTTTAGTAGAAAATATCCTCATTTTATATGACTTCAAAGATGTCAGTTATATGGGAAAGAAATGTATACCCCAATTAGAATGCTACCATGTCATATCTTCTTATAACTCATGCATAGGACAAACTTGAACAGATTAAATTTTGAGGTTGCCTAGAAAAATTACATTGTAGTTATTGGTGCAAAGAAAGCTAAATCACAGTTTCCTGTTTGTGACTCTTTGTAATAATACCACCACTTAAAAAAAGTCTGCTATGAACCTGGTGTAAAATTTTATGCCAGACATGATTCTTGAAACTAGTTTTCTAATATAGTTGGAGACTTTCTTTCCAGCCCCCGCCAAGCCCTGTTAGTCCAACAACTCATTTATAAAATGAACACACAGACACTTATATTATTTAAACTACTTGGCCATTAGCTCAGGCCTACCATTGTCTAGCTCTTACTCTTATATTTAGCCCATGTCTATTAATCTATACTTTGCCACATGGCTTGTGGCTTACCAGTACCTTAAATCTTTCTTGTCATGGCAGCAACTGGCAATGTCTCTCTGCCCCAGCCTTCCACCTCCCCGAATTCTCTTCTCTCTTGTCCCGCCTATACTTCCTGCCCGGCTACTGGCCAATCAGTATTTTATTTACACAGAGCGATATCCACAGCATTCTACTGTGAAATTAATTGCATCAGTATTATTGATATGATCATTTCAGACACTGTTCATACTTCCATGAGTCCATCAAAAAGTGAATTTAAGTATTCACAATAAAGACAGCAGGAATTAAGACAGAACATCAGATGGTTACTCTGCTTTGGGGCTTCTGAGATTTACAACTGGCAGAATATTTTCTTGAAAGTTTCCAACCAACAACAATGGCCACCTTATATCTTTTCCTAAATTCTCACCACAGTCAGGAAAATAAAAAGGAAGCCAATGGGTAAGTTTCCCATGCCCTATACCCATGTATACATGGGCAGCACAAACTGGACTTAGTGGATTATCAAAAGAGTCATGAAGTTGAAATGGGGCATTTTATGGGGAATGTTGAAATGTTAGAAGGCGGAAACAAGGGGAAATATGGTCATATTTCATTGTGTACATGTATGTATGAATAAAATTCTCAAAATCTTTTTTTTTTCATTTCAGTTCACTAGTTTCAAAACAGTGTCATATTCTGCACTCATTAACACAAAGCAGCTGTGATTGCCAGCACTAAACTTGCACAAAATAAAGCCAGAAAATATTCCAGCATGGTTGGAGGTGGAGGTACATGAACCACCCCACCCAAACTAAGTTGCTGTTGGCACTTGACAGATGTTGTGGAAGAAAGATTTTAATTTATTTATGGATGCACTCCAGTGGAATGCGCCACACCAATGGGCATAAGGCAGTAATAATTAGACTCAGTGGGCTATAAAAAATAAGAAAAAAACATGAAATTAAGAATGGGTTATGAGACAAAATCTGGGAAGAGTTAGAGGGGGAAATGGTGAGTGAAAATGATCAAAATATATTATATGCATGTATGAGATTCTCAAAGAATAAATAAAAATATTACAGTTAAAAATTTAAGCATTTTAAATTAGAAATGTTAGTAGTATATTCTATTCCAGCATGTATAAACATATAAAGTGGTAATAAAGATTGGAGGATAGCTTTCCTTTATGTTTTGAATTTGTGTGCATGCATGCATGTATGTGTGAGTGTGTGTATGCATGCGTGCTTTCGTGTGTGTGTGTGTGTGTGTGTGTGTGTGTGTGTGTGTGTGGTTGTATGCAGGTGTGCCGCTGTGTATGAAGTCACATATACCTGTATGTGCATATGTGGAAGCCACAGCAGGACCTTGCTCTACTACTAGGAACTTTATTCACTTGAGGAAGGGTCTCTCACTGAATCAGAATTCTCCATTTTCAGCTATCCTCCTATCTCTGCTCCTGGCATTACAGGCATGAGTAGACATGCCCAGACACTGGGCCTAGGGATCTTAATTCAGGTTCTAACGCATGTGCAGAAAGCAGCCTTACTTATTGGTTCATCCCCCTAACCTATTATGCTAAAAACTACTACAATAAAATGTGCATATAACATAGCTGAGGGATTTATACAGGCTGGTGGGGGGGTGACCCAAGATTTTCATATACTGTCTAGTTTTGTAAAAGAACAGACTTTTAAGGCTATGTGAGGACTTACATAATTTTCAAGTTTTAGATATACTTAGCAGATGGAGAGCCTAATCAAAACTAAACTCAAGTATGGAAAACTTGCATGTATATTTTTTTTATTCAGCTTAGAGCCCACACTCAAGGACCCCACTGGATAAATGGTTGTTAAAGAATTTGCATAGCCTGACCTGAATTTGCCCCTCACTAGGGGCTTCAGCTCTGTTCTTATGCTATATCCCTCAACTCACATTTTAGAGAAATGTTTTGCCATCCTGATGATTCCTAAGATCCTATTGACTCTCCCTAGAACTCAGAGAGGGACTTTGTGGAGTTCTGTGTGCTCACTTCCTTGTTCGTGGGCTTTGACTCTGTGCCAATCAGACCTATGGCTTGCTTTCATGCCATTGGCCTGGCTGTTCTGGGACTAGTCCTCCCAAGTTATTTCTAAGTGTTACTTCATTTTGCTCCATTGGAATTTAATGATCTTCTAATATGACTAAATTAAAGGGATAGTTAATTTTGATGAGTGCATCACATTTTGTTAGATAAAAATGCACTGGATTCAAGTCTGAAAATTAATATTGAAGTATGTGATCAAGTGTTCTCTCTGTGTGTTCCCTCTCTAGCTATTTCCCTGATTACTAGCTGTTCAGTCCTCATGGGTGCAGGGTCAGGTGACAGATGCTACAAAAGCATTCCTGATTTTCATATTTATTTTTTGAATTATAGCACATGAACATAGATAGACAAAGTAACCTAAAGATTGGTCTGGTCTTCAAGAGATTCCTTAAATGGCCAAAGTATTTATACAGCTGGAGACATTGCTAGGAATTACTAATTTTGTTTCCTTTGAACAAAAGGAAGGGAGTGTAGAGAGGCAGTTTAGCCATTTTCCTGATAGAGAATTTTGAGTGATACTCTTCTGAATTTTTAGAGACACACCAAATAACCCAAAGGGCTCAATCATTCAATCAAGAAACACTACAAAGCCTTCCCAAAGGTAAGAGGATCTGCCCATTGATTCTTCATTAACATCATCTATCCAGACATAAATATTCCTGGATCAACTATGATAGCAATCAATATAATTAGACATGTTAAATATACATATATGTGTAAATACTATGTATGCATGTATAATGACTTAATCCATTGTATAATTAATGAAATACATAACAAAGAGATTTCTATAGGGTAGATATTTAAATACTTTTGTAATTTTATTTACTTATATTTTGAATTTTTAAGGTTATTCCACAATCGCTATGTATTACTTTATAATCAGAAAAGCTTATTTTAAAATCTATGTTTGATGATAATTACATATAAAAAGAAAAGCATAAGAAAATACAACAAGAATTATTAATAGCTATTTTTTGGTCATAATTTTGTTGCTGCTCTGAAACATTCAGTAAATATTTATTGATTTTCTTATTCTTATAATGTTTATTAAATTTTTTATTATTTTAAATATAAACTACAGCTTCCTCTCCCTCTTCACTTCCTGTTTCCTCTCTCAACCTCCCATTTATTAAAGTTTTTATTATTTTAAATATAAACTACAGCTTCCCCTCCCTCTTCTCTTCCTGTTTCCTCCCTTAACCTCCCATTCTCCCTCTCCAATCCATTCCTCCTCCATTCAGAAAGAGTCAGGCCTTCCAAGGGAGTCAAAAAAGCAAGTCATATCACATTGAGGCAGGACCAAGCTCTCTTGCTGTGTCAAGGCTTGGCTAGGTATCCCATGTCACCCCACCCCCCCCCCCCCAAAGACTCTTTCTTATTCTCCTTAACTTTAAGCATTTGTAAGAAGTAATTATATTTTTTCTTAAGAAAACTTGTAAAAATCACAAAATTGGACATTGGTATTAGCCTTAAAATCTAGGCCTTACCCCCTATGAGGAGTGAGTTGGGGGAATGGGATGAGGTGAGGTAGGAGGAATGGACGAAGAGGAGGGAGGGGGAACAATGGTTGGTACATAAAATGAAAAAAATTTAAATAAAAAACATTTGATCATGGGGGCTGGAGAAACTATCTCCTCTTCTAAAATGTTATTAATCATCATAGCTTAAAATCAATAATAAACATATCATACCTATTTAGTATATCCAGGAATCATCAACTATACAAGTAACCATATCATAGTCTTTCTGTAATAAGACACCTGACAAACTGCGTTTCTAAATTTTAAATGAGGCCACCTAAATGGAGCCAGTAAAATGATTTATCATGGGATTTTCCAGTTGATACATGGGAGTCATAACTTTTCCTCTAATGGTATAGTGTCTTGGGAAGGGGTCTACTTTAGTAAACATATGTTGATGGTATATGTAAAAAAAATACAGTTGGCCTCAGTTAAAACCAGGAACTGAGGCCACAATTACCAGCTTCTCCTTAGCAATGAGCACATGGAAGGAACATGTGTTTTACCTGGAAATGATTATGTCACTGTGAAACTCATAGGCTGCAAATTATGTATTGACTATTTTAAAGCAATAGAAGTAAATGGCTTTGCCTGCAATGTATACCTGTAGCAATGCATACTGAAACACCAGTTATCTACTATAAAAAGTGTCTCCTCTCATTTCCTCCATACTTTTCCCTCTACCTTAAAATTTTAGTAGATCACTATTAGATAGGTTGTTAATATGCAAAACCATGAAGAACAGTTTGATAATGCCGGAATATTCACATTTATTTTAGTTTAGGCATCCTGGAAGTCAACTTGCATATAGGCTAAAAAGAATAATTAATTTGCTATTTTGTTGATCTTTTTTGATTCATGTCTCTAAATGGCTTATAGGTTCCTGATACACAGACCATAATTTACTTATATATTGTGTATTTCATATTTGTGAAATGACTATTAAGTGAATAAAGATTTTAAACTCCTATAAAATTAAGTTGATATTGAATAGTTATGTTTTACACATATTTGCCAAACTTATTCTAAAAATAGAATGCAGCCCATACCTTTAAAAACAGAGAGTATGCAACTGCAATATAAATATATCAAAACAGATCATGAGATGGTCATGGTCAATGAATATTTACTCTCATAAATAAAGGGAGCAGAGTTACAGTTGTTGGAAGACATATTATTTTAAACAAAAGATAAAGAGAGCTTATATTTTCAAGTAAAATTGTGTTGTATAGCAGCAGCTGCCAGTTGATTTATTAAAAAATTCTGGTATCCAGATGTTTGCTTATGAAATGAAAACTGGGAGTCCCTACATTCTTCAAAATTCATTATTATATTTTCAGAATAAGCAAACAATAAAATATAAATAGTTCATATATATTGTTTGATTTTTAGATCTAAAAATGTATGTATGTATATCTAAATGTCTATGCTCTAAATTTTAAAGGCTTTAGGGAGGAAAAACAGCTATGGTTTTAATAGAAGATTTACCAACCTGTTTAAATTACTGTTAGCTTTAAATACATTTAAAATATCTATTCCCTCCAGGTAAGCTTATTTAATAGGTTAATTTATTCTCATATTATATAATCAAAACAGGACTCTGGCAAACTATATTTGAACTGAGATTAACATAATGACATCCCTGTAACAGAAAGTCTTATCAGCTCCCTGCAATTATCAAATGTTCCAATTTAACTGACAGTCAAACAATAAAGAGGACAATTATAAAAATTCCAAAGTATTGTGAAAACATTTTTACTTTATTATGCTGCAGTCTTGGGGGAAGGGGAATTATCATTCTCTTCTAGCAATATGAAATGATTTCTAGTTAAAGGTTTCATGTAATAAGAATCAGGTTTTGTTTCATACGAGAATCCGAGAGGAAATACTATTTCCTTCCGGTAATGTGCATAGTTGGAAAAGTGGAGAAGTGAGATTAAAATAGATGTGTGGAGCAAAGTTTGAAGGACAAATAAATAAATAAATTAGTGTTCAGAGATTTTTCCCAAATTGGGATCCATTGTGCCCACAGGCAGTGAGAGAGTTTGCAGTGTTAAAATGCCTCAGCCCACAGTTTTTGCCTCACTCCGTTTGCCAAGACAGAAGGGAACAGGGAATTCTTGCAATTTTTGCTTCAGAGAATATGCAAAGGACAAAACAGTGCCACCAACACTAACACTTGATCAAAACAAAAAGATAAAGACAGGCTCACCCATAGCCAATGTTGCATATATTTTGTCCAGTTAAATCACTTTGCATGAAGGGCAAGAAGTTTGGGGAAACTAGGGAGCAGAAGTATTAGACCAAATATGAACTGAACTTGAATCATTGGCTCAGTTACATTTAAGGGCATGATCTTGTACAAGCCACATAGCCTCTGTGCCTTGAGATCCTTAATTAAAATACTCTCCTAATGCCTGCTAACTAGCTTTCTATAAGAATGGAGAACTGGGCAAAATAATATGCAATAGTCCTTCTAAGGCTTCAGTATTCTATAGTTACATAAAATTTCTGAGGAAACTAAGCCAAAACATATGAGAAGCATGTATAATACAGAATTTACATCCTAGTCATATTTTTCCACCTTAATACTTGCACAAAATTTCTGTATTCTGCCTCTATAATGTATTTATACATAGAAATATCAATATGTAAGAAATTAGATGTGATCACTGTATAATGAAGCAGGACTTACTCCTTAGTAAACAAAGGCAACGTTCTGAACTACTAGCATTGATTCAAAGGAAGGGTTGGTTATGTATCTGAGTAGAGGACACTCTGCTCCAACAAACATAGAAGTCTTGCTACTGAATATGACCACAGCCTCTAAATCATGGCCCTACTCTTCTCTGCTGTAAAGCCTTTATATTTAGCAGGGCCACAGATCATTTAGTATGGGTTGTTTCCTTCATAAAATTTAATGTAGTTAATTGTGTCATTTACCACTTTTCCAGAAAAACATAGATGAAAATACTTTATTTGCTAAAGCATCTTTATCATGGTTGTTATAGACTACTAAACACAGGTCGTCAATAAATGTTTATGGAGTGAATATAATACTCATATCTAATTTTTAATTTTTCTCTCCATAATAGATAACTTTCACTTATTAAATAAAAAAGTTTAAGTGCTAAAGTACTATGCCCTCAAGCTGGGCAGTGGTGGCACACTTCTTTAATCCCAGCACTCAGGAGGCAGAGCCAGGCAGAACTCTGTGAGTTCAAGGCCAGCCTGGTCTACAAAGCAAGATCCAGGACATATACCAAACAATACAGAGAAACCCTGTCTCAAAAAAAAAAAAAAGAAAAAAGAAAAAGAACTATGCCCCCTATATTATAGCTATATAGTACAATGGTCTTAGAAGGAACTTAGGGAAAACTATCAAAAGAATTTTAAATGGAAAATGCTTATGAAATAATGGTTCACCTATTAGATAAATACATCATATAGTATGCTAAGATAAATCACTATACCACATCATCCATTTTTTTTTATTGCTAGAGATTGAAACAGCTCCTTTCACAGGCTAGATAAGCATTTCCCATGAACAATAGGTTCAGCTCAAGACTTGATATGTAGCTCAGGCTAGCCTTGACATCATAATCCTCTTTCCTCTCTCTCTTAAGAACTAAGATTCAGGTGTCTACAGCTACACTTAGCAACTTCACTAAATTTTAACTAAGCTAATAAATCATAATTTAGTTTCTTGGTGGTTTAAGACTATGTCAACAAAAATTAATTCCTATATTTCTTGCAATTTGAAGTGATAAATCTTGGTCTAAAGTCAAATGTCTTAAATGAAATCTTATTGTATACCCAGTAACTACATGTTCTAAAGCAATTTAGCTTCAATTTGATATGGTGTCATTCTCATTAAAATAATAATTTGATAATAGCATATATCATATGCATAATAAAGATGAAATGAGAAAATGTACATAAAATACACAGCTGAGTCAGGTAGGAAATGAATAGAGCTAACTTTAAGTATATCACTCTAATAATAAATCTTAGTATATCTCCAATGTCAACTGAATTAGCAAATGTCCCCAAGAAGTATGAAAACAATATTTATATATTGTTTTTATATAGATATAGATATCCCTTTTCAGGCATGGAGAGATGATGGGACAAAGAGAGACAGAGGCAGAATGGAAGTAAAAGTGAAAGAGAATATGAAGGATCTGTTATGAGACTGAGAGGTATCACATCTGTGGGTTGAAGGTCCAGAAAAGCCAGTTGTTAAATCCATACTTTATGATCTCAGAAACAGAGGAGCTAACGATGTATGTTCCAGTGTGAATCAAATGTTCAAGAACTGGTGGCTGATGATGTAAGTTCTGGTCTATCCAAAGACACAAGAATAAAGAGCATCATTACAAAAGGTAGAAGACAACGCATGTCCCATCTCAGAGAAAAGTAATGTCTTTCTTCAATTCTTTTGTTATATTCATGCTTTTGACAGATTGCTCAATACTCACTACACTGGTGAGAAAGCTTTTCTTTTCTTAGTCTACTATCTCAAATACCAGTGTCTGCTGCAAAATCTGCAATAGATATACTCAGAAAAGCTTTATCAACTAGCTTAGCATTCCTTAAGTCAGCTAGGTTGACAAATGAAATTAACCATCACAATAATCATAGTAGATACAAAGAACTGAAAAGTGTGCCAGTTTTATTTACTCCTGCTCAAAAGCTCAATTTGGCTTAAAGATATTATAAACATGTATTTCATTAGTATAAAATTAAACTCCAAGATTTATCAGTGTGTATGTATATGTGTTATATATCTGTTTATTTTAGGCACAGTGATCACTCCAGAATGTACCTCTGTCATGTTAAAATTTTGAATATGTTTTATTTGTGGTCATAATAATTAAGTAGCTCAAATGGCTTCTGGGATAGAGATCTAGGGTGCAATTTTTGTCTAATGGAAAAAAATGGCTCTATATGATAAGAAACATCTATATCCTAAAAAAAATTTTCAAAGATTCTACTCCATCCTTTTATGAGAAAATCCTGTTTATACTCACTTAAGCATAGATCCCAATTTCTTTTTTATCCACGGACAAAATGTTTTATTTAATACTTTTTGCTGTGGATATCGCTCTGTATGATGTGAATGTGTTTTTCTGATTGGTTAATAAATAAAATGCTGATTGGCCAGTAGTCAGGCAGGAAGTATAGGTTGGACAATCAGAGAAGAGAATTCTGAGAAGAGTCAGGAGTTGCCAGCCAGACACAGAGGAAGCACAATGTGAAAGCAGAACTGAGAAAAGGTATCAATCCACATGGCTAAATATAAGTAAGAATTATGGGTTACTTTAAGTGTAAGAGCTAGTCTGTAATAATTTTGAGCTAATGGCTGAACAGTTTTAATTAATAAAAGCCTCTGTATGTTTACTTGGGTGCAAGTGGCTGCAGGGCTGTGAGAGCCTGGAAGGATCAGGAAAACTTCAGTTACATATGGCGCCCAACATGGGGCTTGACAAATGTAGACGAATTTCTAAACAGTCTTCTTAAATAAGAAAGACAGAGCCAAATACAGGGGCAATAGTTGAAGAGATCAGAGAAATAGTGAATAGCTAGGACTAGCCTTAGCTTACCACCACACTGTAGCTTCCCCAGAGAGAGCTTCTTCCTGTCTAACCTGCACTTGTATTGCCTTCCTGTTCTGCCTTCTCATTGGCTCTAAGCCCAGCCACATCACTTCCTCATCACTTCCTATCTATACAGACCTCCAGGTCTCTATGGTTGGTACTGGGATTAAAGGCGTAAGTCACCACACTTTGCCTTTGACCACACAGAGACTTTGCGTGCCATGTGATCGGATTAAGGGCATGTGCTACCACAGACTGACATCTGTTTATGGCTCGCTATGTGACCTCTGATCTCCAGGCAAACTTTATTTATTAACATACAATTAAAATATCACATTTCAGCATAAATAAAATATCACCACTATTGAATGAGGCTCTATCTGTGGCTTCAAGTGACTAGTTTTATAAAATCTTGAAAAAACTTAAAAAATCTTGAAGTTCTTTCCCAGAGTCTTAAGAGCCCAAATTTATTACATAAAATACCCTTCCACATAGGAATGGCCTAAATTATAAAAATATATAAACACTTTAATTATTTATTAACACCTCTTATATATGTATATCTATATCCACATAATTTATGACTATAAACATAACCATAAATTGTATTTTAAGTGACTGAATAGACTAAGGGCATGTATATCCTAAAAATCATGCTTAGCATTATACATTATATCACAAATTTATCAGGTTGTATTCAAACTTCTGTCATAAAATGACTCTTGTGCTAGGGAAGTCATGCAGGTGTAGCAGCAAACAAGAAAAATTTTATAAAACAATTCCCACATTGATAGCTTCCTGCAGCTCTGGTCACAAGCTTCTAGTAAAGGCAGAAGATACTTCTAAACCTGTTTAATCAAACCTGATTGCTACATCCAAATAGCATCAGAACTAGTTTAAAACTCATTTTACCATTTATCAATTATCCATTCAGTAACTTTCACCTTACCACTACTAGCAACCTATTGCCTCACAGCAAATTGCTCTAAAGTAGAAGCTTAAATAAACATGTATATACCTTACATAGTTCCTGAGAAATAGGGATCCAATGTGGTTCTGGGCTGGGGAGTAGGGTCTCAGGAGGTTGCAACCATGTTTGCATGGGAGCTTCCAGTTCCAAAGGACTAGGAGTGTATAGAATTGTCTAATATTCTCTAGGCAAAGTTCAGTCCATCTTCAACAGGACTGCTAGAATGACCTCACAAACATCCAACCATGTTTTTATCAGAGCAATTTATCTAAGAGAGAGCAAAGCAGAGGCCAGAACATCTCTTAGAGTTTAGCTTCAGAAGTGACCAATGTCACTTCTACTGTAGACTGTTGGTAACACAGCCATGAGAGGTTGGTAACTGTTGGTAATATAGTCCATTCTCCATGCAGTATGAGAAGACTACACAAAATCATGAATACTTAGAAATTCCTCAAAGAAGTCTCATTCCAAACCACATAGAAGGTCAAGTGGCAGCTTTTCTCAGAGAAACTGTACATTCTAACAACTTCCTTTTAGTAGGTCGTCAATAAATTGAACTTAGTGTTTTCACTTCAGATATTGAAAGCTGGGCATCCATCATTTTTATAATGTCTGGAGGTAGATCCAAGATTTTGTGAATTTCTTTATACAGAAGCACTCTGTCTAACCTTGGACCAATAACAGGACTGTCTGGTGTGTGGTTGGCTTTGGATTAAAGTGGGGATTGAGATAAAGTTAGTTTTCAAACTTTACTGCAAACCACATAGTTCCTAAACAGATACAGAAGTTACAATAAAACATCCTTCAATTTCTATTTTAAAAGTTGAACAATAAAGTAGTGAGAGGCAAATTCATGGTACACTGGGGCTCGCGTTTCCTTTACCTTACAAACCTGAAAAAAAACCTGGTCATCTTCCTCATATACTACCACCTGTTTAGGTTGACTTGACTGAGGGTAGGGCATACATCTCTGATTTTGTCATTAAAGTCCAAGGAAGAGATGGGCTCTACATAGACTATATTTGTTTCTCTAAATGAGGAAAAATAATTAATCACTCTAAAGAATTCTGAAAAACTTGAGTGTAGGTGGACACTTTAGCTGGAGAATAGCAAGTATTTGTTTCCATTGTGCTTGAGACTGGCTGAGGTGAGTTCCCCTGTGTGCTGAGAGGTTAACAACTGAACACAAACATATCAGCAATTGTACTTACTGTGTAAACACATTCATACTTTACTATTAATACAGTAAATCAGAAAGTCAGAAAACATCACAGTGGAGTCTGCAGGAAGCATATGG
Source organism: Onychomys torridus (assembly GCF_903995425.1). Lineage (NCBI taxonomy): Eukaryota > Metazoa > Chordata > Mammalia > Rodentia > Cricetidae > Onychomys > Onychomys torridus. Next base: position 3,121,361 of record NC_050447.1, on the reverse strand, counting down.
TTGATAAAGAAGATGAATTGGTGTCTAAACAAACATTTCAAGGCCAATTTAGTCTAAAATATATTTTTAGTGACTATATTATTCTCCTTCAGTCAGACTCATATTGTATAAGCTCTGCATGACATTTCTAAATTTTAATAGGTAATTTTTGATACTTAAGAAGAAATAAATGATATACATTTATATGTTTATGTCCATTAAAATAAAAATTTCAAAATTTTATAATAATCCTTTAGGTCACTTCAAAAGAATGTTCTCAAATTTCATCTTAGCTTTCATAAGAGTAATAAATGTGTTCATTTTAAGAGAAAGAATAAAACCAGGACAAGTAAGGATAGCAAAATTAAAAAATAAAATAAAATGCACACACATTACATAAACACATGAAAAGTACCTGTTGGGATGTACATTTAGAATCCTCTACAAGGTCCAAAATTATAAAGGTAACTAGTATAACTTCTAGTTACTTTATAAATAAAATAGAAATGTATTAATAATCATCTTATTCCAAACTCAATCATGTATAAGGCATGAGGAAATATAAAAAGCATTTAGAGAGAGATCCAAATGAACTGAGTATTACGAGTGGAGCATCTGAAGGTTACTTGAACACCATGTTACAGAAAAGTCTTAATGATCTTTGTGAGGCTCTACTTTATGGATATTTTAAAAGCCATGTCTTCAAAAAAGAGTATAAGAAAAAAAGTTTTGATACTTATGTAGTCAGATAGAAAACTCTGAGAAAAGATCATCAAATATCAAACTTCACTGTCAGGAATGACAGTCTTAACAATGGGATATACTCTTGTTTGGTTAATAAATGTCAAATTATACCTAGAGACACTGAAACAAGTTGAATGCTTTGCAAAGATGTTTTGTTAATTTTGTCTTGGGCACTATTTTCTTACTTCTTTGACAATTTCACACATATATACAATATATGTTGATTCTGCATTTCCCATCGTACTTCCCCTTCAGTCTTCCCCAACATGTACTTTTAAAACGGGTGACAAGAGCCAGGCAGTGGTGGCTCACACCTTTAATCCCAGAACTTGGGAGGCAGAGACAGACAGATCTCTATGAGTTCAAGGCCAGTGTGGTCTACAGAGCGAGAGCCAAAACAGGTACCAAAAACTACAGAGAGAAACCCTGTCTTGAAAAAAACATAGATAGATGATAGATAGATAGATAGATAGATAGATAGATGATAGATAAAATAAAACAGGTGTTAGTACTGACCGTATCATTTAGATATCCTGCATGTTATAATGGTAAGTAGAATCCATTAAGTGAAATATTGTAAATTATATACTTTCACGAAGTAGACTTTAAGGTCTTCATTCATTATCCATGCTTTGAACTAATTAGAAAGAAAACTTATAGTAATAAAATAATATGATTTCATTAAATTGGCCATTGCCTTGAGAAAGGTATTTATAATCACTTATTTGCATTCCCTAAATGGTTTCCCTGAAATATAATGGCTCATATATCCCTCTAAGGCAACTCCCATTAAAACTCCAATTATTATAGGGCTAATATATTCTTTAATATAATCTATGCCTTCCATATTGAAAGCTAACCAAGGACAAACAAAAAAACTTAATTTAGGATAAGAAGTTTGACATGTGTGTGAGAGAAAGAGGGGGCAGGGAGGAGGAAAGTCAGGTTGTTGAAGGGCAGATGGCTTATATAGGAAAAATAACCAGAGGCATTTTTAAAAAAGGGAGCTTCTCTAAACAGCCTTTCTAAATATGCTTAGATTCATATTCTTGAAAAATTGAAGACTGTTTTCTACACAGTCTAAGATTATAAAATTACCATTAGAAGAAATTATGTGTGGAAAATTAAGCAAATTATAATCATGAAGGACATATTCAGCAATTAGATTAAACACTGTTAGATTATAAATTATGGTGTTAAAAATACAGAAGAGAGAGGAAAATCTCAAAGGAGGCATAATCCTAACAGTAATCTGGTAGCCACTCAAGCTAAAGCTTTCGAATAACTGTTCCTTGTTCCTGCTGATGCCACATCTCCAAATCTACAGAGTCAAAGCAATAAACATGAGTGCTTACACCCTCAAGCATTAACATGGGAGCACAACACAGACTCCCAAAGCTAGCTCTCCTCAAGTGTTTACAGTTAAGGAGTTACTGGGATTCAGAAAGCACTTCTGAAATTAATCTCCTCTAAGGGAAATGCTTCAATATTCTTGTCAACTTCATAACAACTATGATTAAAATGAAGCAAGGCTCTGGTCATTTCCCCAAAAATGTTGAAGGAAAAAATCAGCCTAGCAACTCATAATGAAAGAGTCCTCAACCTAGGGCATAAGCCACTGTCAGATTTCCTTTTAGTTTATTGTGATAAAAATATCAGTAAACTGGCTCTAAACACTAAAAACAAATCTTTAGCCTAAAACAGATCAATTTCTACTTATCTTAGGTGGAAAATTACAAGATAAAATAAATAGCAACCAGAGTTTTGACTAATTTATGGGACCATAAACCTTCAAATTAAATGCCCCTTTTCATCTTTTAAAAAAAAAAATATGTTTCTTTCCCTCTTTTTCTTCTGGAGTACCACTGAGCTGAGCACATTAATTTGCTTTTCTATACACCAGCCCAGTGGAATTCCAGTGACATGTCACTCTGTGACTCCAATTTATTTAGCAGTGAAGGAGGTTGAAATTATGGCACACACAGTGAGTATTCTACTGCTGAGCCACAACCTCCAGACCATCATTCACCTTATGTGCAAAGTTTAATAAACAAGTTTTAATACTTACAAAGAAATGGATCTTTTAAAAATATTACCAAAATAAAAGTTTAATATTTTCATTGTTTACATATACCTTCATATTTCCCTTGATAACTTTACTTAGGTACAGATGTTAAGCGATAATGATGTACATTTAATGTACAATGTGATAGATTTTGACAGTTTGCCCATGAAAACATTACACAATCAAAATTCTAGGCATTTTCATAACCCTTAATTGTTTAATCCATTGCTCCTAACACTAACACACTTTCCTACAAAACCATCAACCTCCTTCGGTTGCTGTGGGTTGCTCTACATTTTCTTGAATTGAATATAGTCAGATTTATGTAACACCTAGCCCCTTTTGTGTGGCTTCACTTATATGTTTTCATGTATTTCACTGATTTTAAGGTTTTTGGGTTTTGGGTTTTTTTTTTTTTTTTTAAATTTTATGTCAGAACATATTTCTTCCATCCATGTGTAGTTGGTCATTTGAGTCTCTCCTCTTAGGTCAATAGCAGTGTCTGTTTATGCTGAATGGTACAATGTATGTTTATCCTTTTTGAGAGAGTTACAGGCTTTCTTTGAAGACTGTACCACAATTCAATTTTGCACCAGAAGAATGGTGGTTTTCCAGTGGTTGCATTTCCCTGCTAACACTTGGGATGGCCAGCCTTCTAATATTAGCCATTTAGGAAGATGTGTTAATACCCCATTGTGGATTGGTGTACAATTCCCTAATAATGCCTTTAACAGAACTGGGGGCCACTGAAAACAATCTCTTTATACTTTATGTATTTTTTAAATGTATATACAGTACAGTATGTAGTTTTATGGAATTTTGACTCATTTATACTTGTTTACACACTGAATAAATATGCTAATCAAGACACAGAACTGGTCCACGGCTCTAAGAATTCCCTGTGCAGCTTCTTTGCACTGGAACTCAGACAAAAACCTTCAGCTCAATGAGTCCAGGCCCAGTTCCGTTGGATTGTTTCTCCTTTCCTCAACTGTCACTTCAACAGAGCCATAGAGCACATGGCTCTGAATCTGGCTCCTCTGTTTATCATGGTGTAGCTGAGATTCGTCTACATAATTGTGCTTAGTAATAGTTTATTTCTATTTATTTTTGAGTATGATTATATAGCTACATGTAATTTTGCTTATCCATTCACCAATTAAAGGCCATTTATTTTTATTATGTTATATATACATATAACAACAATTAAAGAAAAAAGGCCATTAATTTGAATACAACAAGGGGGCTACATGGTAAGTTTTGGAGGGGGAAAGAGAAGATGAAATGATGTAATTATAATAGCAAAATATAAAGAAACAGCTTTTTAAATTTTTATTTTAAGTTACAAATAAAAATTATTTCATTTATCTTCAGTAACCACCTAGGAGAGGTTGGCTAAATTTAGTGGATAAAACATAATAAACATTACAAGAATGTCTGAAAATATTTCCAAGGTGATTCAACCATCTTGCATTTTCACCAGTAGTATACACTCCTTGTCAAACTTCACACAGATAGTTTTTAATATCAAAAGTGTTTTATCCTTTTCAATAAATAACCAGCATTACCTAACTCTAGTTCTAATGTTCATTTCTTTTGTAACTAATGGTACCAAGCACATTTTCATTCACATGGTTGCCAACTATACACTTTGTTTATTTGGCTTGAACCAATAGGCAAAGTTAATTCATATGACAGATTTTTCAGTAAATACTGTTGGAAATTTAGACATAAAATAAAATTTAAATTTTTAATGTAAACATTGAGTCACATAAAAAATTTATTAAAAACCAACTATATACTAAAATATAAATCATAAACTGAACTTTTTTTTTTATAAAAGCACATCATTGCAACCACAAGTTCAGCTAGTATTTCTTGAAAATTACAGAAAAAGTATAGTCATAAATAAATAGAATGGTCGATTGGACTTCAGCAAATAAAAATATTTTCAAAAGGTACAATTTAAGAGAAGATAAAACTTGCGTTCAAAACATGTATGTGATGCAGGATCTGTATCCAGAATATCAGCAGGGCTCTAAAGCTTAACAATAATCAAAACAATATGAAAATGTCCAAAGTATTTGAACAGACTTCACCAAATAAAAGTTAAAATTACAAATACAAGGATAGCAAATATGATTAGTTACTTTGAAAATGCAATTGGAACCATAAAAGGATACCACTAGATAAATGTTTGTTGGACTTGCTAAACATAGAAACACTAATCACAGGAAGTGGTAATACAGTTGTGGAAAAACAATAGTTTTCATGTCTCTATTGGTGGGGGAGATGGAATGGCAACATCCTCACAGAAACACTGGGCCAAGGAATGGTCGTGTCTCTTGGAAGTACTGCACGTGGATGTCTACAGAGGCTTTATATGAGTAATCCATCATAAAAACAACCCAAATGTCCACCATGCAGAAATAGTTTAGCACATCATAATTCCATTATACTAGTGAGGGCACAAAAGCACAAAATACACACTTTTAGACCTGTAGACACAATACCTAGGAAGTAAAGAAGATGCTCTAGCGGATAAGGCAGTGTTTCTTCTTTCTCTTTAGAAGATAAAGTTAGCATCTTACCAATATACTTATAGCCTTCTTCTCCATCCACTATGGGTCTCAGCCATGTAGACCGGAGTCTTGTGCTAATGTTCACTTTGGCACCTTGAGGAGGGTAGAGTGTAAATAAAAGCTCAATTGCATTGGACTTTTTGATCACTTCAGAGTATTTTCCTTGGCTATCTGTAAAAAAATAAGAGAGAATTTTTTTTTTAAGTTTTATACATTTTATGTCTTACATATATCCCATAAAAGATGAAAACTAAAAACTACTTAATAATTTTAGTAGTAACAATTATATTAAAAACATATATTGTCCTGAATCAGAATTACTTTAACCAAAGTCATATTGCTCATACAGTCCTGACAAAAATGTATAAAGTAAGGGATTTGACAATATTGGGCTCAGATACTATCAGTGATTGCCAAAGTTATACAAAAATTAAAATAAGTCATGAACTACATTACACTCTATATTCCATAACACAGATGAACATTTTTTAATTTTTTAATTGCCATTAAACAGTAAAATCAGATATTCTGACAAAATATTAAACCAACAAAGTTTTACAAACTGGCAATGAAGAAAGAGGAACTAGCATCCCTACACTAACTTAAAAAGAAAATAGATACACCAAGATTCCTTTTCTTCACACTTGTAGTGGACCAAAAATTGCCCTCAAGTTCTTCAAGATCACAACACATTTTCAAAGCACATCTCTAAGGATGTCCATGAAGAAACAGACTCCCAGAAATTACAGAACTTGTCCATATCTTACTCCATGCAAGTATCATTTTAGCAAAGGAACCTTTGTCAACTAAGCATGACCTGTATTCAGAAGTACACCAGGAAATGGAAACAGGAATCAAAACTTATCTGAATTCCAGAGCAAAACAATCCCTGGTTCTGGCCTTGGATTTTCTTTCCCATTTGTAACTTCAGATTTTGGCTACTAAGTCACTTTCCTAAATCTCAACGGCTTCTGAGAAACTAAAAGGGGGGGGGAGATTTAATTGGGAAGGGGTGAAGAAGGATATTACAGAGAGTAAAGGGAAGGAGAAAGAATTTTTTAAGATGTTGGAAAAAGACATAGGAAATCTTTATTTTATATTTATCTGAAAATTACAAATAGTACATATAAGAATATGTGTATATATATAGTTTTTAAATGAAATTACACCACTTGGGGTAAAAAATACTTCCTCTAAGAGCCATAGATTATTTAACAAAAAACCAGTACAAGGCTAAAAAACTTTCTCCTAATTAGTTGGTCAGAGGACTTCAAGGAACCTCCAAAACAATATTGTCTATTGCTATTGCCACCCTTGGTTGCCTCCCAGAACTTGAAGATAAGTCCCTATTGCTGAAGACACCAGTTTGGACATAAAATTCAGAGGGTTTGGGCTGAAATTGATCTCAAAGCCTCCTCCCCAAGGACTAGCTTTTGCAATATAAAAGGTGGCATATGAGCTACTAAGGTAGGAAGGCAATCAGCAGTCCTACTCATCTCTGATGTTTATGAACCACAATGGTGAGCTGATATTACTAAAGGTACAATAGTGGTACTAACATGGTGGCAGTAACCAACAGCTCTCTAATGAGCTCAAGGCCCTCTAAGCAGGAGGAAAACTATGCCTGTTACCCTAGAAAACTACACATAGCTAGTGAGGTCATGGGTCTTAGAAGAATACCTATTACAGCCACTTTTTGAAAATAGTATAATGCCTAACTACAATCCTAATTACTTATCTTACCACAGTTAAGTGAAATGTCATCTTTCACCAACGATGTTTCTTTTTACAGCACCAGGAGATAATTACGGAAATCTACAACTAATCAAAATACAGAGAATAGCTGACTGTGGAATGTCTGGCCCTCATGGATGAATGTACAACACTACTACAGCCAAGAATCAGGGAACAAGGCAGGAAGATCGCAAGAACCAGAGGACCAGAAAGCATGCTGTGAGATGGTGCCTTCTAGCTGTCATAGGCACACCCATAAAATCTCAACAACTTAACTGCCTAAAGTAGACCTGAACAAGTCCATCAACAGCAATGCAGACAGAAGAAGTCTCACAGGTCTCCACCTCTAGACAAAAAGCTACAGGATAGAGAGAAAGAATCAGTGCTTGGCAGTGTGGGGGTAATGAGCCTTCTGAATAGCTAACTGATACTGGATCGTCAGCCCTAGAAACATAAACAAGCAGGCAACACTGCTGAGACCCATCAAGTTGTTGGGTTATATGTTGATTCATTCATATGTATATGTAACAACAGTGGCTAAAAGAAGAGGAGGCTTTGAATTGGTAAAGAGGATCAGACATGGGAGGGTTAGGAAAGAGGAGGGAGAAATTGTATAATTAGATTTTAATTAGATTTTTTTAATTTTGAAGGTAGTTAATATTTATTCTGGCAAAACCTTAATTAGATTTTTTTAAGAAAAGAAATATTGAAGAAAAGCCCCATGGAATACCTTATTGTGTTTTGCTTCTTTCCTTTCCTCTTATTTTTCTTTTTTTGTTAAAAATCCCTTTTGGGGTGGGGGTAAATAAGCACAAGAAAGTTTCACGTAATAATTAAGAATGCAGATTTGTTAGTAGGCAGAGAACCAAATGTCAGTCTACTACCTTACAACTCCAAGGCCTGCCTTCACTGTCTTTCTTGCAAGGCCAGAGCCCCCTCCACATGGGATCATTTTAGCATCAACCTCAGAGGTCAATGAAGATTCTGGGATGTCTCTTAACAGGTACCTAATTCAAAGTCACCAGCCAGGTAGGACAATTTCCTCACCATCCTCCTCCTCTATCCCACAGTGTGGCATCACCCCACAGACAGTTTCTTCTAGAACCCAAGAAAGTGGCTTCACATGAGATTCACAAGCATGCTACCTCAGTATTATCCACCATTCCCTGAGTTGGAGCTGCACCACCACTGAGGAGATGTCAGTCTGGAGGTTCAGAGGTTTAGTCCATTATCATCATTGCAGGATATGGTGATGTGCAGGCAGACAAGGTACTGGAGAAGGTGCTAAGAGTTCTACATTTTGATCCACAGGCAGCAGGAGACTGTGTCACACTGGGCATAGCATGAACATCTGAGACCTCAAAGTCCACCACAGTGACACACTTCCTCCAACAAGTCTATGCCTACTCCAACATGGTCACACCTCATAATAGTGCCACTCCCTATGGGCCTAACACACTTGAAGCTATTGGGGGGGCATTCCTATTCAAACCATCACAATAATACTATGGTTAATCTTAAATGCTCCAGTTTAGTGACATGCTCTTCCCTTTCTCCTAATTCAGTGTCCCAGGATGTTCAGACTAAAGCCGTTCACATGACTTGATGCTCCTCTCACCTTAGCCTCATGCTTTCAAAATCATGAGAACAATATAGTAACAAAAAAAAAAAAATGTAAGCACACAGTAGCAGCTTTCCTGGGCCCTTCATAAAAGATTCACAAGAAATTTCATTTTACTTTGCTTGGAAAGAGTATATAATAAATTTACTTCCTACATTGGAAGTAAAACCCTTCCAATTCAGTTGTAAATACTGTTATTGATAAATTAAATTTGAATTAGGCAGTTCTCTTGCTTTACTTATCACAAAATCAATTCAATTTAAACTGATTTAGATGTATGTATATAGATAGACATATTAGATTTTGTGTATACATACCCTACGAGAAATTCAACCAATCTTTAGTCATTAATACTATTGTCAATTTCAAAATGCATATTCTGAAGGAAACTGCAATTGCACATAGTTTAATACTTTCAATATTAGTTTCTCATGCTATTTTAGTACCAGAGCAAAACCTAGTGTATGATGGAATAAACCGAGATATAGCTATTCTTAATAGTTACATCAGCCTGCTAAGGAAAATGTGCACATGTATGTAGAACTTTTGTTTAATGATGCAAAGATGTGTTGCATTCTTTTATGTGCATTTGCTTAACTCTGTGAAGATATGTTACTGTGCCTGTCTAAAACATCTGATTGGCCTAATAAAGAGCTGAACTGCCAATAGCAAGGCAGGAGAGAGAATAGGAAGGGATGGAAGGCAGAGATAATAAATAAAAAAGGAAAAGAGAGAAAGAAAGAGAAATAAGAAGCAAGAAAAGGAGGACATCAGGGGCCATTGACCCGGCTATACAGCAAGCCATGGAGTAAGAAGTAAAGAAAGATATACAGAATAGAGAAAGGTAATAGCCCAGAGGCAAAAGAGATAGGATAATTTAAGAAAAAGCTAGCTAGAAAGAAGCCAAGCTAAGGCCAGTCTTTCATAATAAAAAGTTTCCCTGTGTGATTTATTTGGAAGCTGGGTGGTAGGCCTCCCAAAAGAGCCAAAGAATAAAGAGTAAGAAAATAACAACATTTTGGCATGCCAACGTGGGCTTCTATTTCCATGTAGGACTCAAGAAAGCTAAAAAGAAAAAGAGAGAAGAAAAGCAGCTCCTTTAAGAGGCACTGCTGTTCAGCCATCAGGGCAGCACTAAATAGAAATGGCAAACTAAGTAAAAACTGCATGTGGCAGTGCAGGTACTAGCTTCCTACAGCTAGGAAGTGTAACATGGTCCAAAAGGGCTTAAAATAAAAAACCCAATACCAGATATTGGGGTAAATGCTGAAAGATCAGAGACACAAAGGAACAAACCACTGCCAGGTCTCACCTCACCAATTCCACAAATCCTCTGACTAAAATCCTCTGAGTTTTCACCCAAAAGGTTCCAGCTGAAAAAACCTCTAGCTGAAAGGGACACTTCTGCTGAAAAGCCTCTAGTTCCTGTCTCCTCACACCTTATAGATCTTTATCTACCCAGGCATCACTTCCTGGGATTAAAGACATGTGTGCTTCCCGGTACTGGGAATAAAGGTGTGTATCACCACTACCTGGCTCTGTTTTCTCTCCTAGACTGAGTCAATCTCATGTAGTCAGAGATCCAGATGGATCTCTGTTTACTCCAGTGGCTTTTTCTGTTCTCTAATATTCAGGCAAATTTTATTAGGGTACACAATATGTCACTACAAGGAAGGTTGAATGCAGTTCCTGGTTATGCACCTCTGACAGGGTCAATAGCTTTAGGCTTGGCTCTCAAGAACCTAGAAGCAGACAAAGATAGCTGATAGAGCTGCAAATAGGACTCAGCTATACCTTAGCATTTTAAAGTTTGCTCACATGGTCAAAAAAAAAAAGTAGAGATACACAGTAAGAAATGTCCAGACAGAAAAACCTTTAAACTAGTTCCAGTGTGTTTTACAATGTTCTTAGGCTTAAGGGGTGGGGGGGAAGCAAACAAACCACAACAATAGGGACAGTCATAGAAAGAAATATATAGTTTAAAAAATAAAGTGTTAAAAGAGAGAAGTGAAATAATAAAAAATAAACAGCCCTGTAATAATGACAAGTACATGGGGACTCTGGATCCTATATAGTAGTATGTTGATTTTGAATCTTTTGAATGTTGATAAATAAACAACAGCTGCTAAGAGAACTGGAATTGAAAAAGAGACTGTTGAAATAAACCAGCCTATATATTTTAGGAATGCCTTAAAAAAGTTTAAAAAAAAATGTATTTGTCAAATGGAAGTTAAAAATGCTTTGGAGAAGAGGTTTTGCTTTTATTTCCACAGGAAACAAGATGCTATAGATTTATTTCATGTTAATATAGATCAGATTTGATCAAGGGAGACCTCCTGAAACTTGACAGGTGATATCTATCAACAAAGATTATTGCTGGTTTTCCCAGGACTTGGCCATTATGTTAGATTTTCTCAAGAACCCCTAAAGATGCCTTTGCCCACAGACAACAGGAAGCATTCTAGGAAAACAACATCTGCATTCCCAAGAGTTGGGTTGTGGGAGGTTTTGGGTTATTTAGTGGGTCATGGATGTTTGTTATATTTAGGGGAATATAGGAATATAGGATAAAAAGACAACTATTAATCATAGATATTTTGCATTGGTATGATTTTGGTATATTGATACTAATTTAAAGTTAATTTTGTTACATTGTATATATGTATCTACTCTTGTTTTAGGTATTGTGCTTATTCAGTTCATTTAAAAATACAGTGTATAAATAAATAAAGTTAGTAATGAATGTTTAATAATCAAACTTGTAGTCACATCAGATATGTTTTCTAGGTTAAATAAGTATATTTTAGATTGTTAAATGGTCTTCACTTCAAATATCTATAGACTATTTCATTTAAAATGTTTTGTTAACTTGGGGCTTTTCATGACAATGAGACATATCTGCTGCTGGCAGCAACAATTTACTTCATAAACGGATGGTGGACATCAAAGGAACATGATAGGAGTTGCTTTCATTGTGGCAAAATTAGCCATTTGAGCAAGAAACTGCTTTTGCTTTGACTGCTTGATAGTATGCTATATAAATTGGACATGTAGGATCCACAGGAAAGTGACTGCTGAACTTTGCCAAAATGAGACAGGACAATTCTTCAAGGTTCTTGCTTCCTGGAAGAAACTGCCAGACATTCTGCAAGACAGAGAGGAAAGTGACTAAAGACCTTTGCCAATATAGGTGGGACAGTTTTTCAAATTTCCTGCTTCACTAGAAAGTCTGCCAGATACTCTAGGCCTGTAGGCTGAAGATGGTGCCCCAATGTTGTAGAGGAACTTTGAGTGACTGTCCAGACGACCATATGTCTCTGTTGTCAGATAATATTATATCCTTCTGGTTCTTTGATGGAGTTGAAAACTAGATAAATACAGTTTCAGTTTTCCTTAGTTATGATAAAAAGTAAGTTAGCTGTAAAACTTTGGATTTACTAAGATAGAATAGATAATACATTATTTTCTCTAAATATACTAACTACAAATAGACAGAGTACGTAAATGTAGTTCTTACTTGATAATTGTTTTGTTGTGTATAGTTTGACTATGCTAAAATTAAAACCTTTCTTTTTATTTAGATAAAAAGTGGGGAATGTTGTACAATATCATTTTAAGATGTGTTACATTTGTCTATGCCGTGGAACATTTGTTTAATGGTGCAAAGGTGTGTTGCATTCTTTTATGTTGTATTTGTTTAACTCTGTGAAACTGTGTTACTATGCCTCTCTAAAACACCTGATGGTCTAATAAAGAGCTGAATGGCCAATAGTGAGTCAGGAGAAAGGATAGGTGGGGCTGGCAGGCAGAGAGAACAAATAGAAGGAGAAATCTGGGAGGAGAAGAAGAAAGACCAAGAAAGCAGGGAGAGGAGGATGCTAGAGGCCAGCCACACAAGCCAGCTGCACAGTAAGACATACAGAAGTAAGAAAGGGAAAAAGCCCAGAGGCAAAATGTAGATGGGATAAAGTTAAGAAAAGTTGGCTAGAAACAAGCCAAGCTATGTCTAGGCATTTATAAGAAGGAATAATGTGTAATTAATTTGGGAGCTGGGCGGTGGGCCCCTCAAAAGAGTAAAACAACCAACATGTATGTGTTTGTGTGCCTGTATGTGTATCTCTGTGTGTGTGTGGGGGGGCATAAGTATGTGTGGTGTGAGTGTATGGGGTGTGTATGTGAGTGTGTGCATGTGTGTGAAAGTAGAGGTATGTATTTCAGGTGTGTGTATATGTCTGAGTGTGTGGTTATATGTATGTCAGTGTTTGTGTCTGTGAAAGGATATGAGTGTGTGTGTGTGTGTGTGTGTGTGTGTGTGTGTGTGTGTGTGTATGTGAGTATGTGTATGTCTGTGTCTGTATGACTCTGTGTGTGTGGGTGGGGGGTGTGGCCTTGTGTGTAAAAGAGATGCAATTAACTTTTTATGTGCTTCTGATTGACTCTAGGTTAAAAAAGGAAAAGTAATATTGATTCTAATAAAAAAATGAATCCCAGATAGTTACTTTGTCTAACTAAATACAAAATGGATCCTGTTTATTTTTTAATAATATACCCTAATCTTCAGAATTGAGGTATCCTCTAGCTTTCAATTTTTTTTTCTAGATTTAATCGAACTGTTTCTGAATGTCTGTAACTTGAATCTGCTTAAAAATTATTTTTAAAAAGGTAAAACTTAAGTACTTCTAAATCTAGGTTTAGTGCATTTCAATTAGCCAGCAGAAAAATTTAGTTAACAAGTGTCCAGGAAGAGGATGCCTTCAATTTCAGTAAATACTCAGGGGCTGAGGCAAGAGGACCACTTTGAGATCAGGGCCAGGCTCTGAGGTATATAGTAAGATCCATGTCAACTTGGGTTTATGAGAAGACTCTGTCTTAAAAATTTAAACAGCAACAAAGGAAACAACAGAACAAAATACCTACAAATGTCCCATTTTTGGCTTTGATTAATTAGGAGATAGTGATAGGTAATATCTTTAAAGACAATATAAATAAAGGCATTTCTCTTTGTGTATCACAACCCTAAATCTGTCAAACTGCAATATAACCTTTATGAAAATTTATACTGTTTCCAATAATTTTGAAGAATAAATTACAGAAACAATATAATTCAGGCATAAATGAAGAGTTAGAACTGAATCTAAATTGGATGTGAAAGAAGTCCTCAAAATAACCCATCCTGAGACCCAAGTTCTCTTTACCTCATGGAAATCCTCAGTATAATCCATCTTGAGACAGAAGTTATCTTTACCTCAGGACCTATGTGACTGAAGAAGAAGCTGCCTGTCCCCCAAAACAGAGACATAACGGGTAAAAGACAGAATAACAAGTATTAGAATTCAAAGGGGGTAAAAATGGGAATAACAGGGAACTGATGTCTCGTGCCCAAGGCATTTCAAATGCCAGGCTGGGATTATCTGCTATGGTTCTGTTTTATCTTCTAAGCCTTTTTCTTTTTTAAATGCAAGATGCAAGTCGGCCTGGGTATTCCATGTATCCAGTGGCTACTGTTTTATTTCATAGGCTGTGTGAGCATTTGGGTCCAGGTTAGCAATGTTTTTGTATGAAATTGTCATATGTTTTTCCAACATACACTATGGGAACTCACTCTACCAGTTTAGAGATCTCTCCACAATATCTACTGTATAATTGTTTTCCTTCTCTTGCTTCTGCTCAGATGAGGAAAGAGACCTATAATTCACACATTTATTCTCTTCACTGAGCCTTTTTGACAGCCTTTCCCATTAAAAATTTTTTCCGGGGTATTTGCAAAACTATCTAGCCAGCCTTTCAGCTTTCCCTCTGGAACATTCATTACAAAGAGTAAACCTCTTTTAGATTTGTAACAGTCTAGATAGGCTAAACATTTCACACATCATTTGTACTGGTTCTATAGTTATAGCTTTCCTCAAACATGGTACATGTGTTTATTATAAGCAAGAAAAAGAAAGCAAGCTGTACTTCCAACTTTGCTTGGAATCCAGCACTCAGGAGGCTAGGGTAAAAATATCACAATGTCGAGCCCAGCCTGGGATACATGTAAGTGCTAAGCCAGCCTGAATTCATAGACCTTGTCTCCAAACTGAAACTCTTTGCTTAGCAGTCTCCTCAGCTTAAGTGAAAGAAAGATCCAGTTCAAACAATGAAACTTCAGTTTCTACACAGCAAGAACCCAACTCTAGTTTTAGTACCAGTTCCTCGCTTTCTCTGGAAACCTCAGTAGCAGAACCTTTAATTTCCTTACTTCTCCCAACAATCTCTTCATAGTTTAGATTTCTGTAATACAATTTATCTACACTCCTCACATTCTCTGACATTTATTAGCAGAGTTAATAATGTCCATAATTCTACTAATCATCTGAGGCAATCAAAGCTTTTTGTCTATTACTTTCTTTGATCTTCTCACCTCTCCCCACTGAAGAAATTAAAACAGTGTTAGATAATCTATATCATTAGTGTCCCACTGATACAGGCAGACTCAACTGAATTGATAGATAGATTATAGATAGGAAGGAGTTAGATGATAGATAGATAGATGATAGATAGATAGATAGATAGATAGATAGATAGAGTTATCTTATTGAAACCATTGGTAATGTGCACAGTTGTGCTGGTTGACTAAAAATCTCTGATCCCATGGAATACATCATCATCAGGAAAGAATGGTCAGAACTCTTGTATAGAGGCTGAAATTAAACTCCTGGGGGTAACTAGGATGATTTTTGGTTGTTTGCTTGCCTTTGACTTTGTTTGCTTGTTTGGGTACTGTGAATTGAACCAGCTCTTCTTTGTGCAGGCTGGGCAAGTACAATAACCACAAACCTGAATTCCCTTGATAATCCTTTTTGCTTAAAGTCAAGTATGGGCATCAATATGATCCAGAATAATGCTGCTATCAACATAGTTGAGCAAATGTTCTTGTGGTATGATTGAGCATTCCTTGGGTCTATGCCCAAAAATGGTATCATTGGGGTCTTGAGGTAGATTGATTCCCAATTTTCTGAGAAACAGCCATACTGATTTCCAAAGTGGCTATACAAGTTTGCACTCCCACCAACAGTGAAGGAGTGTTCCCCTTTTTCCACATCCTCTCCAACATAAGCTGTCATCAGTGTTTTTGATCTTAGCCATTCTGACGAATGTAAGATGGTATTTCAGAGTTGTTTTGATTTTCATTTCCCTGATGACTAAGGATGTTGAACAATTTCTTAAATGTCTTTTGGCCATTTGAGATTCTTTTCCAGTAATCAGATTGGTGAATACCCTAGCTGTCATCATAGAGCCATCATTCAGTAACTGAGGGAAGCAGAGGCAGAGACCCACAGCCAAACACTAGGCTGAGCTTCAGAGGTCCAGTTAAAGAGAGGGATTCTATGAGCAAGAGTCATCGTGATTATGATGGAAAAATCTATAGAGACAACCAAACCAAGCTAGTGGGAACTCATGAACTTTAGACCAACTGCTGTGGAGCCTTCATGGGACTGGTCTAGGCCCTCCGCATTAAGTGAGCTGTGAAGCTTGGTCTATCTAAGGGTACCCCTGGCAGTGAGATCATGGTCTATCCCTGGTGCATGAGCTGGCTTTTTGGAGCCCATTACCTATGGTGGGATACCTTGCACAGCCTTGATGCAGGGGGAGGGGCTTGGTCCTGCCTCAACTGAATATACCAGGCTTTGCTGACTCCCCATGGGAGGCCTTTCTTTTTTGGAGGAGGGGAATGGGAAATGGGTTGGTGAGAAAACTGGGGGAAAAGGAGGAAGGAGGAGAGGGGGATCTGTGGTTGGTATGTAAAATGAATAAAAAAATTCTTAATAAAGAACAATTGAGTATCAATGAAGTTAAACTAAAATGTGATCATCGAATGTTGTTATAAACTAATAAATTTTCAATCTTTTAAATGTTTGCATTTTCTTCTATATATGAGTTTTGGAATGTACAACTAAATTATTTTCATTGATTGAAACACTTCTCATATCTCATCTGGTGTTGCATTATAAGAACAGAGTAACATAAAGTTATATATATACATATGTAGTGAAAATAGAAATACTTATACATTTAATGTAAAAATATATATACTAATATACTCAGATATTAAAATTAGTGCAATTTAAGTTCATTTAACTTGTCTCAGAGCTTATATTTTCTAAATATGTCATTAAAATTAATGGCTTTTGAAAATAAAATTAATAATAATAATATATCTAGAAAGCTCTTTGAAGCAACACATATCACTGTTTGGAAGATAGTCAAAGATAATGGTCTGGTCAAGCTCACACATCAAAAAAAAAAATCCTGAGTTTAAGGATTAGGGTAAAGAACAAAGGGATAACACTAGCATCCTTAAGAAACCCAGATGACTTTACAAACAACTGGCCAGGGAATCAGGTAGGCTAACTGCAGATCTTCATCTCTCCCTCCTCTCCTCTAGATCCAATCTTGCCGTCTCACCCACAGCTCTGTAACAGACCAACAGCTGCAGACTACCCTCTCTGCCTGCTCCATTTCCAGGGGATCACAGAAATCTTCTTCAACTTTCCTTCCCACACACATCTCTTTATCCAGTCCCAAACTCCACCAGGCATTCCTGAGGAACCTGTAGAACACTCCAACTAGGGATGCAGGTAGGCTAACTACCAATCTTCCCCTCTTCCCTCCTCTCCTCTAAGTCCAATCCCCCAGCCTCACCTCCAACTCTGTAGCAGACCAGTTGCGGTGGCCTCCCATTACTCTATCCCCACCTCCAGCTGATCATATAAATCTTTCCCTCCAACCTTCCTGCCTACTCATCCTGGTATCTAACCCCCAACTCCAGAAGACATTCCTTGAACCCATCAGCCAAATTTCCCAGAGAAGCAAGCAAGCAATCAGAGCAGGTAAGAGAGCTTGAAGTCTTCACTCTCCTTCCTCCCCTCCATATCTAATATCCCAGTCTCATCCCAGTAGTGAGGCATCTGTTGTGGCTTCTCTTCACTCTCCACCCCATTCTCAGGGACTAGGCAGATCCTGATGGAACACTCCACTTTCCTCCCCTCCCTCCTGTGGACTCACTCAACCTAGACCCTAGCCTATTTCCTAAATGTCAGTTCATAATACTTGGGAATACATTTTACCCAGAATCCCCAGTGTTCCACACATGGTAGGATCCCACAAGAATTACCCACCAATGTTATGCCCAGATTTCAGGGACCCCCAAAAGTCCACCACGGAGACTGAATCCCACATGTAAAAAGCAAAGTCTTTATTTCAATCTCCAGAGCTTGGTCCCTCTGTCTGTCCAACACAGCAGTGAGAACAGAAAGCCCTGAGCTCAGGTGGGCAGGGTTTTTATCATAGCAGAGGTTGGGGTGAGCAGATTTCCAAAGTCCAGGACCCTTATTGGCTGACAATTGTCTAGGGGTATCTGTAAAACAAAAAAATACGTGTGTGCTAGACTCAAGGACATCTGGCCACCTTATCTAATGGTTGGAATGTTTGGGATGTCAGGTACTTCATCCCTACAGAAGATACCAGAAAGAAAATCCAACCTAAAGAGGTTAGCCACACCCAAGAAAACATAGGAATAAATAATGTCAGACTAACAAATCAAGTGGGGAAAGACACATACACCCCCCCCCACCACCTCCACCACCACAACCACAACAAAAATAATAGAAATCAAGAAATACTTCTTATTGATAACTTTCAACATCAACACCCTCAATTCCCTAATAAAAAAGGACACAGACTAACAAAATTGGCATGAAAAAAGTAAGTATCCATCTTTCTGCTGCATCCAAGAACACATCTTAACATCAAGGATAGGCATCATCTAAGAGGAAAAGGGTGAAAAGAAATATTCAAAGGAAATGGACAAAGTAAAACAAGCCGGTACCATTTTAATATCTGACAAAATAGACTTCAAACCAACATAAGAGATGGGGAAGGACTCTACATACATACTCATCAAAGGAAAAATCCACCAAGAGGACATTGCTGTGGGATGTTCTGTATGTCAAATGTGTTGTTCTGATTGGTTAATAAATAAAACACTGATTGGCCAGTAGCCAGGCAGGAACTATAGACGGGACAAGCAGAGAAGAGAATTCTGGAAAGTGGAAGGCTTAGGCAGAGGGATGCTGCTAGCCACTGCCATGAGATGTTAAGATACTAGTAAGCCTCGAGCCATGTGACAATTTATAGATTAATAGAAATGGGTTGATTTAAGATATAAGAACAGTCAGCAAGAAGCCTGCCATGGCCATACAGTTTATAAGTAATATGAGTCTCTGTGTCTTTACTTGGTTGGGTCTGGGCAGCTGTGGGACTAGCGGGTAAGAGAGTTTTGTCCTGACCATGGGCCAGGCAGGACCAGAAAAACTCTAGCTACAGGACATTACAATTCTTAATATCTATACACCAAACACAAGGGCACCCATGTTCATAAAAGAAACACAACTATACTTAAGTCACATACTGACCCTCAAGCACTAATAGTGGAAGACATCAATACTCCCTTTTGCCAATAGACAGGTCATCCAGACAAAAACTAAACAGAGAAATACTAGAGCTAACAAACTTTATAAACCAAATGGACCTAACAGATATTTACAGAGCATTTCACCCACACCCAGAAGAATATACTTTCTCTGTAGCATGAATCTCTAAAGATCTTATTAATAAAAACAATCCTGAAGCTAGGTATTGGGGTGAATTCTGGAAGATCAGAGAGACAGAACAAGCCACAACCACCTCACCTTGTGAATTCCTCAGCTGATCCTGTTTCTCAGACTGGAAGCCTCTGAGTCCTCACCTGAATGAATCTCAGCTGAACTGCTGCTAATAGCCTAAAAGCTTAACCAGCCTAGTTCCTGGTTTTCATGCCTTATATACTTTTCTGCTTCTTGCTATCACTTCCTGGAATTAAAGGCATGTAAAGGTATAAACACCATGCTGGGATGTTTCCAGTGTGGCTATCTCTGCCTCCAGAATGTTAGGATTAGAGGTGTGTGTGTCACCATTTTTTGGCTTCTATATCTAGTGGCTATTCTGTTATCTGATCCCAAATAAGTTTATTAAGGTACACAATATTTTGGGGAAGACAATATCACAATACTTCTCAGCCCTGCGTGGAACTTACTCCAAATTGAACATTACAGACATAAAACAAGTCCCAACAGATACAAGAAAATTGAAATATCATTCTGCATGCATCCTTTCTAATTATCATGGAATAAAGCTGGATATTAACAACAGAAACAGCAGAAAGCTTACTTACTCAGAATGGGTCGAGATAGAAATTATAACACAAATTAAACAATTTCTAGAATTGAATGAAAATGAATATACAATATACTCAAACTTTTGAGACACAGTGACAGTGGTTCTAAGAGGCAAATTCATAGCACTAAGTGCCTGCATGAAAAAATTGGAGAGATTTCATAGTAGTAACTTAGCAGTATACTTGAAAGATCTAGAACAAAAAGAAGAAATCATACCCAAAAAGAGTAGATGACAGGACATCATCAAACTCGGGGCTGAAATCAATAAAATAGAAACAAACATACAAAAAAACAAAGGACCAATGAAATGAAGAGTTGGTGTTAGCATTTGGCATCTGTACTGGCCTGCCCTTAGGGTCCTGACAGGATGTATCCTCAGCTGCAGCCACTAAGAACACCCCCTGTATGCATTCGCTATGTTTCTTTATAATAGGTGGGCCTTGCCCACCTCCTGTCTCTCTTTTTCTTCTTTCTCCCCTGGAACTGGTCTCTATCCCTCCCCTTAGAAAACTTCCCACATGGGCCCTGTTGTATGATGTGACTCCTTCCCACCATTTTTAAAATTCAATAGTTGGTTCTTTGAGAAAATCAATAAGATTGATACTTATGCAAATTAATTAAAAGGCATAGAGAGAAGATACAATTTAACAAAATTACAGATTAAAAGACAGCTACAACAGATACTGAAGAAATCCAGAGAATCATAAGCATATACATTAAAAACCTGTACTCCACTACATTGGAAAATCTAAAAGAAATGGATAATTTTCTCAAACATAGTCACTAACAAAAATTAAATCAAGATCAGATTAGCAATTTAAATGAATCAATAACCACTAGTGAAATGTAATCAGTAATTAAGTCTCCCAACCAAAAAAGCCCAGGGCCAGGTCATGTAAACCCAGAATTCTACCAGACTTTCAAAGAAAAATTAATGCTAAAATGCCTTTGAAGCCCAATTCCTAATTAGTCTTAACAATAAAAATCTGGAGTCATACATTGAGGGTGAAAGCTGAAAGATCAGAGATGCAGATCTGCAGCCCCTAGAGACTTCTTACATCTCTGGATCCTTAGACTGAATGGGGTAGAGGGGGGACTAGAGATTCTGCCTCCCCATATCTTATATTCCTGTCTCTATATCCATGCTGGGGTTAAAGAAGTGAACTACCACCACTGGGCTCTGTGTCTCTTTTAGACTGGTCCAATATCATGTAGCCTAGGGTGGCCTTGAATTTCTGTCCTTCCTTCTTCCTCCTCCTGAGTGCTAGGATAAAAGGTGCGTACCACCACTGTCTGGCCCCTATGGTCAATTAGTGGCTAATTCTGCCCTCTGATCTCCAGGCAAGCTTTATTAGTCAGAACACAAACAAAATATACAACGCTCCTTAAATTATTCCATAAAATAGAAACAGAGGGGACATTGTTCAATTTGTTTTACAAGGCCACAGTTACACCGATACTCAAACTATATAAAGACCTAGAAAAGAAAGACAATAGCAAACCAATTTCCCTTATTAACATAGATGCAAACACTCAATGAAATACTTGCAAACAAAATCCAAGAACACATAAAAACGATAACACACTATGATCAAGTAGGCCTCATCCCAGAGATGCAGATATGGTTCCACATACCTAAATAGATAAATGTAGTCACCATATAAACAGACTTAAAGACAAAAACCACATGATCATCTCATTAGATGCAGAAAGGGCCTTTGACAAAATCCAATACCTTTTCATGATAAAAGTCCTGGAGAGATTATGGATAAAAGGGACATGCCACAACATAATAAAGGTAGTTTATAAAGCAATCCTATAGCCAAAAATATCTTAAATGGAGATAAACTCAAGGCAATTTCACTAAAACCATGAACAGGACAAGGTTGACCACCCTCTACATATCTATTCAACACAGTACTTGAAGTCTTAGCTAGGCAGTAAGACAACAGAAGGAGATCAAGAGAAAACAAATTCAAAGGAAAAAAGTCAAAGTATCTTTATTTGTAGATAATATGACATTATAAATAAGTGACCCTAAAAATTCCACTGAGAAACACCTAAAACTGATAAACACTTTCAGCGAAGTAGCAGGATACTAAATTAACTCAAAAAAAATCAGTAGCCCTCCTATATACAAATGACTGATAAGGAAACCAGAGAGTCAATACCCTTTACAATAGCCTCAAACAATATAAAATATCTTGGGATAACTCTAACCAAGCAAGTGAAAGACCTGTATGATAAGAACTTCAAGTCTTTGAAGAAAGAAATTGAAGAATATATCAGAAGATGGAAAGATCTCCCATGTTCATGGATCAGTAGCATAAACATAGTAAAAATGACCATCCTACCAAAAGTAATCTACAGATACAAGGCAATCTTCTTCAAAATTTCAACACAATTTTTCATAGCTCTTGAAAAGACAATTTTCAACATAATATGGAAACACACACACACACACACACACACACACACACACACACACAGCATGGATAAAATAATCCTGAACAATAAAAGAACTGTTGAAGGTATCATAACCCACACAAAGCTATAGTTATAAAAACATTTCAGTATTGGCACAAAACAGACACATTGATCAATGGAATCAATTTGAAGATGCAGAAATAAATACTTAGATGCCTGTGAATGACTGACTTTTGAAAAAAGACACACACACTGAAAAAAGATAGCATCTTCAAAAAATGGTGCTGGTCATATTTAATGCTACATGTAAAAGGATCCAAATAGATTCATACTTACCATCATGCACAAAACTCAACTCCAAACAGATTAAAAGACCTCAACATAAAAGTAGATACACTGATTGTGATAGAGGAGAAAGTGGGAAATAGTCTTGAACACATTGGCACAGGAGAGACTTTCTGAACATAACAAGGAAAGCACAGAAACTAAGATCAATAACTAATAAACAGGACCTCATGAAACTGAAAACTTCTCCATGGAGAAGGACACCATCATTCAGACAGAATTTGCAGCCTACAGAATGGGAAATAAAGTTAAAGTCTACAGAATAGGAAAATTTTTCTTTTCCTTTTTTATATAGTCTTTTCTCATATATTACATCCTGTAGCAGGAATCTTAAAGAATCTTATTAATAAAACAAACCTGAGGCCAATTATTTGGGTGAATGCTGGAAGATCAGAGAAACAGAACAAGCCACAGCTACCTCACCTCGCCAATTCCTCAGCTGGACTTGTTTCCTCAGACTGCAGGCTTCTCAGTCCTCATCCAAATGAATCTCAGCTGAACTGTGCTGCTCAAAGCCTAAAAGCTTAACCAGCCAAATGCTTCTAGTTTCTGGTCTTCATGTCTTATATGTCTTTCTCTTTCTGCCATCACTCCCTGGGATTAAAGGTGTGTGTCTCCACGCTGGCTGTATCCTTGAACACAGAGATCTGCCTAGCTCTACCTCCCAAGTGCTGGGATTAAAGGTGTGCACCACCACCACCCAGCTTCTGCTATGGCTTGCACTGTCCCATTTTCTAGCCACCATTTTTGGCTCTGTATCTAGTGGCTATCTGATCTCTGACCCCAGATAAATTTATTAGGGTGCACAATATTTTGGGGAACACAATACCACCACAACATCCCAACTACAGGGAAGAGAAGAGGAAGGGGAAAAGATTTTTTACCAACTACACATTCAATAGAAAACTGTTGTTCTGTAGTGGATAGCCATGCCAGCATTGGCCTGGAAGTTCCAACCCCCATTGAGGCTTCAGTAATGATCACGCCCACAAGGCGGGGCAGAGGAGGGAGAGGAAGACCGAGGATCAAGAGGAGGTCGCTCTCTTGGTTCGGGGACGCAGGAGGTAGACGGAGCAGAGTTCTCCAGAGAACACTGCCGGACTGTGCTATACCTTTGCCAGACCCTGCAACCTATCCCTTCATTTGTAAGTTACCCTACAAAATAAACCTCCCTTTTAACTACGTGGAGTGGCCTTAATAATTTCACCAATATTGTTCAAAATACATAATGTAATCAAAAACCAGATATAAAGAAAACAAATAATCTGATTAAAAATGGGGTACAGATCCAAACAGAATTCTCAAAGAGGAAATTCAAATGGCTGAGAAACAGTTAAATGTTCAACATCCGTAGTCATCAGAGAAATGAGAATTAAAACTACTATGAGATGATTGTCTTTAGCCCATCAGAATGGGAATGGCAAGGAGCAATAAAACAAGTGACAGTTCCTGCTGGCAAGGATGTGGAGTAAGAACACTCATCCAGTGATGGTGGGACTACAAACCAGTACAGTCACTATGAAATCAGTATAAACAGTTGCTCAGGAAGATGGGAATCAATCTACCTCAAGATACAGCTCTATCACTCTTGGGCAGATACTCGAAGGACACTTCACCTTACCACAGATTCATTTGCTCAACCATGTTCATTGCTGTTCTATTCATAATAGTTAGAAATTGGAAACAATCTAGATGCCCGTCAATGGATAAGAAAATGTGGTACACTTATAAGGTGAAATATTACTCAGCCATTTAAAAAATAAAATTTACAGGTAATAGAAGGAACTAAAAAAAATCATCCTGAGTA
This sequence comes from Onychomys torridus, assembly GCF_903995425.1. Taxonomy (NCBI): domain Eukaryota; kingdom Metazoa; phylum Chordata; class Mammalia; order Rodentia; family Cricetidae; genus Onychomys; species Onychomys torridus. The sequence goes on along the minus strand of NC_050447.1, from coordinate 3,096,802 downwards.
AAGCAACACAGACCCAGAAATACAAATATGGAATGCATTTGCTCATACGCAAATATTAGCTGTTAATAATAACCAAGCTACAATCCATACAACCACAGGGGGTAGAAATAGAGTAAGGGACTAGGGGGCACAGATAGATCTCATTAGTAAGAGAAAATAGGATAGTTATGAATGGGAGGGAAATAGGAAGATAAAGTAGGGAGGGGAGAGGAGAAAGAAGGGTGACTAATGGGAGAGGAAGCCAAAATTAAGGGACATGTGAGGGGTAGTATGGAAACATAATACAGTAGAAGTTTCCTAAAATATATGCAAATATGAAGGCAATCTAAATGAAATCGCCAAATAATGGGGGAGGCAGAGTCTTAACCAGCCATCTCCTGTCATCAAATGAAGATTCCATAACAGAAATAGGTTATATCTAATTGAGTTGTTGGCTAAAGGGTTCCCATGGGAAGCTGTAAACAGCCAAGAATATAGGTTGCTCTCCAAAAACTGAGAGCAAGTCCCCATTGCTGAAGACATCTATACAACTAATTAATTATGGAGAAGTCAAGCTGGTGCCTTCATAGAGTTGTAATCCCTATGTTCTACCTTCTTTGGTATAAGAAGGTACTCTGCAAGCTACCAAAACAGATACATAAATACCAAAACAGCCATAAACCCTTTGATTTACAATGGTGTCTTGCCTGTAAAATACACTAGTGTAATGGTGGCAGGAATATTATGGGATACACCCAATATCTGACTTAACGCCCACTCCACAAGATGGAACCCATATCTGACACTGCTTGAGTGGCCATGAACCTGAGAATAGATAGGCCACGGACCTAAAACAAAACCAAATACTACTGTTCTACTAAAAGAACTTAGCAATTAAATTACTCCAGTGACATTATACTATATTCATAGATCAGTGTCTTGTTCAGCCATCATCAGAGAAGTTTCCTTCTGCAGCAGATTAGAACAAATACAGGGACCCACCGCCAGCCTTGCAGAGGGTAAGAAACTTAGGAATACTCAGGCTTAAACAGGATGTCTCCATCATATCCCTCCCCTCAGGGCTCAGAGAATGTGTGGAACAGGAGGTGGAAAGAATGTAATAGCCAAAGGGGATGGAGGATACCAGGGAAATAAAGCCCTTCAAAACAACAGGATCAATGCACATAAGAACTCACAGATACTGTAGTATGTACAGGGCCTGCATGGGTCTGCGATAGATGGGGTCTTAGAGCTGAAGGAAGTGGACACATGCCCCCATCTCTAAGCCAGAAACAACATCCAATTGATAACCACTTGCAAATGAAAATTAGTTTTTTCCAAGGGTATCTCACTGGAAAAACAAACTACTCTTAATGGTAGACTGCAGGCCCAGTAGTAGATACACAACAGAAAATTAACTGGACACCATCTTTGGAGGACATTGTCTCATCATAATGGCCTGTCAAGGCTTTTTTTTTTCTAATTTTTAATGTAATTATATTTATATTTTTCTCTTTTTACAGTCCTTTTGTATATGTTTTGGCTTCCATTTTAATGTTTTTATGAGATTCCTGAATGTATGAACAAATGGATCTCTGCATCTCTATCTGTTCCTTGTGCCTTTTCTTGGGCTCTCTCCCTTCTACTTATTTGGGGGTTTTCCTACTCGAATGTGTTAGTTTTTTCTGTCTTATTTTATTTTATTCTTGTCCTTCAGAAGCCTTGGTTTTCTAATGAGAGACAGAAGGGAAGGTAGGAGGGGAGGAACTGAGAGGAGTACAAGAAAGGGAAACTATTATCAGGATATTTTATGTGGGAAAAATATATGAAACATTTATATGAAATTATATGAAAAATATTTTCAATAAAAGGAAAAATTGAAAGAAATCCCAGGTTACTTATACCAGAAGTAAAAAAAAAAAAAAAACCTCTATATTTTACTGGTGTTAAAATGGCAGAGAATACTATAAACAAATAAAATCACTGTTATGTGTGTATAAGACGTGTTTGCGAGTGTATGCTTGTGTATGTGCCGAATATGGGCCTGCATGATACATTATTCTTGGAGAGTTCAGAGGGCATCTTTGGATATTGGTCCTAGTTTGAGACAATGTTTCTTATTGTTAACAGCTTTATACCACCTGCCAGCTCCAGCTTTCAGGGTCTCTCCTGCCTCTACCCCCTGTTAAAGTATCTGATACTCTGATTTTGTGTCATTGAGCTATCTCCCCAGCCCCCAAACAATTTCTGACATGTAAAAATACTCAGCTTTAGATTCCCTTGAATAACATCTATGAAATTCTGAGAAAATATGATAACTAAAAAAACTTATGTACCTGACAATACAAACAAAAAACAACCACCACCAAAACAAACAAACAAAAAAACTCAACCCAATTGGAAGGAAATAGAGCATTCACAATCTCTTCTAAGAACACAATACAACAGATCAAAATACATTTTGCCAAAATATAGCCAACAAAATTGAATCCAAATAAAAACCTAAGAATGATATAACTTAAGGACAGAAATTTGTTAATCATTGAACCACAAGGTCAAACATCTGCAGAGTTTATAGGAAAAATACATATTTTGGAATACTTGAAAATATTTCTTAAAAATCACAAGACATTTTATCAAATGGGGAATGCTTGGGAAGAATAATAAAGGAAAGCATATATTAAAAAAAAAAGAATATGCTGCTCCTTCTTCTTCGGGAAAACACCAAATGGCAGACGCTGCTGGTGCAGCAGGAGGACCAGGAGGGCCTGGAGGACCCAGGGGCCCAGGATTAGGAGGTCGTGGCAACTTCCCCAGAGGATTCCACAGCAGTCTTAGGGGATGAGGTCGTGGTTGAGGCCATGGCTATGGTGGAAGCTGTGGGGTCGTGGAGGTAAAGCTGAAGACAAGGAGTGGATCCCTGACACCAAGCTGGGCTGCCTGGTTTAGGACATGAAGATCAAGTCCCTGGAGGAGATCTACCTGTTCTTCCTTCCCATTAAGGAATCTGAGATCATTGACTTTTTCCTGGGCTCATCCCTAAAGGATGAGGTTCTGAAGATCATGCCAGTGCAGAAGCAGACTCGGGCTGGCCAGAGGACTAGGTTCAAGGCTTTTGTCGCTAATGGGGATTACAATGGTCATGTTGGTCTTGGTGTTAAGTGCTCCAAGGAAGTAGCCACTGCCATCCAAGGGGCCATCATCTTGGCCAAGCTGTCCATTGTCCTTGTGTGGAGAGGCTACTGGGGGAACAAGATTGGCAAGTCCCACAATGTGCCATGCAAAGTGACAGGCCGCTGTATCTCTGTGTTGGTGTGTATCATCCCTGCCCCCAGAGGCACTGGCATCGTGCTCCTGATGATGGCCAGTATTGATGACTGCTACACATCAGCCAGGGACTGCACTGCCACCCTGGGAAACTTTGCCAAGGCCACCTTTGATGCTATCTCCAAGACCTACAGCTACCTGACCCCCGACCTCTGGAAAGAGACTGTGTTCACCAAATCTCCTTATCAGGAATTCATTGACCATCTTGTGAAAACCCACACCAGAGTGTCTGTTCAGAGGACCCAGGATCCAGCTGTGGCCACCATATTAGGGTTTTTATACAAGAAAAATAAAGTGAATTAAATCTGCTAAAAAAAAAAAATAGAATGTAAAGAACTTTTACAAACTAGGAAAATTTAAAATTTAATATTAAAACTTCTAAAAATATAACTTGAAGACCAGAAAGTTCCTGGTAATCCCTGATAATGCTAAATTCTCAATAGGTCATAGTTTAGCCAGACATATTGCTGCCTCCAGCAATGGTGAACCTTGGCTAACAGTGGAACTGAACTATATTTACATTACCTTCCTTCATTGTCCATAAAGGAAAAGATTTATATGAATATGTAAAAAGTATACCTTTTCTATAACATAAGATAAACCTATCACTTTTAGCTGCTTTCCAAGGCAGTAAACATTTGCCAACCAGGTTATCTCACAATTTGAGATTGGGAGAAAAGTAACAGTTTCATAATGTACTAGTATGTTTGCTGAAAACATCAGAATTTCATAGTTTTTATTCTGCATATTATTTCTTAGAAATATTAAGGCAACTCAAGCATTTCCCATTGGATTTCTTCCAAAAGATCAAGATTAATCACATGAGTAAAGATAAGCTTGAATGATTTATTAATGTGTGTGGGGCACTGTGCTGTATTTAATTTCTTCCAGAGGATAATGAGCTTAACGGATAAAGAAAATTAGAGACCTGTTATCTCTCCTTTTTAATGAGGCTTTAAAGATTTTTCTAAAATGCTATGTGGAAAGTAAAGGAAAAACAGATTATCAGACTCTATGATAAAATGTATTGGCAGAAATAAAAAAAAAAAAAACAGATTGTTTTTAGTGGTCCATGGCAAATTGACAGGAGATATTAGTTAAATTGATAACAAATATGAGCTCAACATATTGTATTATCTTGAGGAAATAGGGGAAAGTTTACACAGTGTTGTTCAGGAAATGCATTGAGAAAATCTTCAAAAAGTATAAAATAAAGAAAGATGGATGTTTTTAACTAAATTAAATGATTTGAGGGATGTGGGTATAGCTTGGTAGAGAAGCATGTGCTAGGTCTGAAGTCCTGTGCTCCATCCCTAGCTCCCCCCAAAAAATATTAAGTGGCCACCTCCCCAAACTGCTCCATTTTTGACACAGAAGTACATTTTACAAGCATCACATTTTCATCATGGTGCCAAAGTGTCGCACAGAAACAACTGGAGGAGGAAATACTGACTCCCAGCATCAGGGACATAGTCCTCAGTCCAAAGGTGGGAGGCACAAGACCAGGACAGCTTAGTTCACAGCTAAGGGTGGAGGTGAGGGGGCGTGGCAGTAGGCCTTCACATCTTGGCAAAGTGGATAAAGAGAAACAAACTGGGATGACTGGAACAGGAGAGGGATACGTTCTTCAAAGGTTGGACCACAGTGGCCTGTATCTTCCAGTTATGCATAAGCTCCAAAGGTTCTAGAACCTCACAAAACATCAGCTGGGGACCAAGTACTCAAATATGTGAACCTGGCGGGCATTTCAGATTTAAGCCACAAAAATGGAAATTATATTTAATAAACTGTGATTTCTTCATAATATTGATCACCATTAACCCAAACTATGCCTGAGATGTTGCACCGACAGCCAGCTTCTCCTTCTAAAGCAGTAGATGAGCCTTCATGACCACTTAGTTTCTACACATCAATGCAGAATTCTCAGTTTAACACTAACTGTCTGGACACATTCATGGACAATCTCAGTAGCTGGGAGGCTGAAGGAAGAAGGTTGATACACATTCAAAGTTAGTCTGGACTACATAACAAGGTCCAGCCTTAATAAAAATTAACATCAATTAAATATGAAAGACTGAGAACACTATACCTGCTTGTCATTTAGGCAGCCCCAGTGAGCTAAATCTGGAGTTCTACAAGACTCGGGAAAAGTACTCTGTGTGTCTAGGTACATGTATTAATTCTTGTGTCTTACTTGCTTTATCCACTGTTGTTGTTTAAAAAAAAAAAAAAAACATGACAAACTCAATTTAAAGGAAAATGGGTTAATTTGGTTCACAGTTTGGGGGTACAATGATACTGGGAAATCAAGGTGGCAAGAGCTTAAAGTTGGTCCCACAGTCAGAAGGCAGAGAATGATGAATGTCAGTGCTCAGTTCATGTTCTCCTCATTACAGTCCAGGTTCCCAGCCCAGAGAATGGTGCCATCCAAAGTGGATGGGTCTTCTTAGCTCAGTCAACCTAATCAAGACAATCACTCTCAGGTTTATCTCATCAAGTTGACAACTTGAGGTTAGCCACCACAGTCTACCTCTGACATTTTGACAAGCTTTTTCTAACACAAGGTATCAAACTTAACTTACACACATTTAATAGACCAAGTATACAGTGTGTAAATTAAGACTAAGTCAGCATAACAAACTACCCCTGTGATGAAAATATGGTACCAATAAAAGGATATGATCAAATGCATGATTTGCATTTTTTTCTGATAATATTCGTAAGAGCTTAAAGAGCTCTGCTACATACAGCCTGCACTAAGCATAACATGAAACCTTACTAAGTTGATCAGATTCTTATCCTCATTGTGACTCAGTTTACTCGTTCACAACATGCTTGATTATGGCTGCTTCTCTGATGCAGCGTCTCTGGAATTTTCCACTAGAATTTTAAAAAGAAGTCTATGTTTCAGTCTGCATCACTGTGTATTACACACACACACACACACACACACACACACACACACACACACACACACTGCTGAGCTATGCAGCAATGTGGTCACCTATGCTAAGTGATCTTATGCTTATTTGGTAAAACAAAACCATTTTCTATATATATTCCCTTAAGCACTAGATAGATATCTCAAATTAAATAAGATTGGGAGAGGTTGAAGGGAGGGAAGAAGGAAAATGATGTAGCTATTTTCTTATTTCAAAGATTTTAAAAGGAAAAAAAGACTTTCATGTCCATCATGCACAGAGACATAACACACACACACACACACACACACACACACATTTCCTTCACAAGGGACTTATTTGGCAACAAAGCAAAGGGGTTCTTTGTGCATGTTAACTGGCAAACAGAAAACTGAATTCATGATGTTGTGTTCCATTCAAAGGCTGGCTGACTCAAACATGAACACTTCAGATTGTAAATAAAAATAGAAATATGTATAAATGATGCAATTTTGCATTAAAGTATTTTATACAGTATATTTTTATTAAGATTTCCTCTCCCGCAATTCCTCTCAGATCCTCTCCATCTCCCTATCACCCAGCTTTGTGTCTGTTTCTCTCCCTTTCTTTAACAAAAACAAAACAAACAAAAAGGCAAGAAAAACACAACATCTGGTAAAACAAAATCATTCACTATATTTATTCCCTGAAACACTAGATATATCAGTATCTCAAGCTGAAGGATGTTGGGAAGGGCTGGAAGGAGGGGACATGGGAAGAATTGGAGGGAAGGAGAAAAATGATATAATACTTAAGTTTTAAAATTTTTAAAGGAAAAAATACTCTCATATACAAAAAAAACCCAGAAATCAAAATAAACAAGCAAAAAGACCAGTAAGACAAAAAATGTCCAAACAAAGCAAAACAATATAAAATCAGCTTAAAATTTGGGCTCACAGCACACATTTAATTATACATTTTACTTAAAATATTTTAAGATGTAAAGTATCATTTTACTGGATAATAAATGGTATAAGCATGATAGAAATAAAATGAACATTCAAACTACATCCTTGAAAATTCCTCACATCTTTGAAAAGTATATAATCATTTCTAAAGAACTCCAGGGGCAAAAAAGAAATTACAAAGTTCTTTCAATTAAAATAAAAACATAATATATTAACATGTTAATTTTAAATATATAATTCCATGTAGTGGGTAGCTGTTCTAGCTTTAACCTTGAAGCACTGCCCTTAATGAGGCAGCCAATTGCCATACCTGTCTATGACCTGCCCCTGGGGCATGGCCGAAATGAGAACCCTTAAGACCTGAGATCTATACGTGCCAGCTCTCTGGCTCCTTATGATCCTGGATGCTGGGTCACAGACCAAGTCAGAGTTCTCCAGAGAACCATACTGGATTGTACCTCACCTCTCCTGGATCCTGTAACGGACCCCTTTACTGGTTTTAAGTTAAGCCAAAATGAACCTTCTTTTAACTACCACATAAATTACATGGAGTTGTCTAGTTAAATCCCCACTTTATCTGGCACGTGGAAGGTGCAGCCGCTGAGCCTGTGCCAGCTCCTGCATGAGCCCATGGCTTCCACTGTCTCTCAAGCCACTCAGAGGCTGCCCCATTAGAATAGACGCTGCTGCTGGCCAGTCAGCACCGAGGGTGCTGCCCCAGGCACTGAGAGCGGCTCTGGGCTACAGCCACCTGTTGTCCTCACCACCTAGAGTTCTCTGAGTTCAGGCCACTCAACCCCACACACCAGGTCTTGCCTGAGGGCACTGAGAGGCCAAGGAGGCCATGAAAACCAAGCTGAGCCCTGAAGGAGATGCAGGAAGATCTGATGCCCCTGCACTACTGCCATTGCTCCTCCACACATGAACACAGGACACTTTCCTCCCACCTGTAGCTGCCCTAGCCTAAGTCTTCAGTAGGACCTACTTTTTTTTGTTTGTTTGTTTTTTTCGAGACAGGGTTTCTCTATAGCTTTGGAGCCTGTCCTGGAACTTGCTTTGTAGACCAGGCTGGCCTCCAACTCACAGAGATCCACCTGCCTCTGCCTCTCGAGTGCTGGGATTACAGGCATGTGCCACCACCGCCCAACTAGTGGGACTTACTTTATCACTACACCACGGACAGCTGCTGGCTGAAAAGTGCTAATACATCAAAAACAAAACAACAACAACAAAAACCATCACATGGATGGTAATACAAGCAAGCCAGCCAGTGTTTCATTTCAGGTAAGAGTACTTGATAATTTTACACCTTGAAACTGATTAACAAATTTTGAATATTTCTCATAATATGGTAGAAAATATTACTTCACAAGAATTTAAAAACTGTTTTGCCTATATGATGAATGACATTTTTCTGGAAATATATGACCTTCCTGGTATATATCTGGCATGCACCATTTTGGCATTTACCATAATAATTCACACAGCATTGGTAAACTGGTTTAATAATAATAACAAAGATGAGTCATTATTGGAACTGATACAAGCTTTAAAAGATAGCAATGAATACTTACATAAAAAGATTCTTTCTGTGTAATCTGCTAACCAAGATTTACAAGGTAGTAATAAAGATGTATATAATAGGCTTAGTTTGGAATCTGCTGTTATTATAAGAACTTCAGTCCATTAATAATAAATGTATACAGCTAGATCTGATTATATTGATAATAAATATGAATGCTTAATGAATAGACCAATAACTCTACAGGGTGAAGTTGTCGCTCCTCAGACACTTTACAAGGAAGAAAGATTATCATTAACTGATAAAATAAGGTCTATGGAATCATGTGTTTCAGAAGAACATAAAAGGTTGCCTGATTCCATGAGAAATCTGGAGTCCCTTGCAACAGAGAAGGTTCACTCACTGGGATAGACTCTAGGTGCTTATTTGCCAGTCCTGGAAGAAATTCTTAGTAAAGATGACAAGGGACCTAATAAGCAGAAGGGCAAGAAGATACAGGTTGCAATATCTCCAGATGGCTCTCATACAATGGCTTATCTTGTCATCATCCATGAGAAGCCAGCAAATGATAGACACCCTGAGCCATATATGGAATATATATTACAACCTATTCCAATGAGAGATTTTTTTAAACTTACAAAGGAAACAGTAGTCACATATGGCACATGATCAACATGTGTAAGACAAATGTTAAATGTGTGATCTATCTCAATATAATCATACCAGATGACAGGAATCAGTTAATTTCAGCTGTTCTACAATATAGCCAGCAGTTGCAATGGAAAAGCTGGTTGAGAGAAGAGGCTAGGAAATGGAACAAAGAGTAAGATCAGAGGTTTTGAGATCTCCCAAGATGAAATTATTAGTGAGGGATGTTTCACTGATAGGACTGTATAAGTCACTTATGCTGAGCATACAATATCCCTATGCCATACAGCAGCTGTAATGCTTGGGAAAAAATTCCAGAACCAGGAAAACCAACTAAGATATACACAAAGATATTCCATGGAGTGCAAGAACCTTTCACTGTTTTTTGTTTGTTTTTTTTTTTTTTTTTACAAAGACTGACCACAGCTATAATGAAAGCTCTGTCAGATAAAAAAAAATTAAGACAAATATTAACTGCATCCTTGGCATTTAACAATGCTAATACAGAATGCAAAAGAATACTTACACCATTAAAGGTCAGATCAGCTCCTTTCAAAGAATGAATTCAGTATCTAAAGTGTTGAGTCTCTTAACTGTAGTAATGAGGCTTGGATATGAGAGGCAATTCCCAGAGGTATAAGAAGGCCCCAGGGTACCAAATGCTTTAAATGTGGTACACCAGGTCATATAAGTAAAAACTGTACATGGGGTGCTCCTAGAAGTAATATTCCTTCTAGAAATAACCCAAGTGGGAGACTCCAACCTTCTGGCTTATGTAGAAGATGTGGCAAAGGCTGACATTGAACCAATGAGTGCACATCAATAATAGATATATGAGGTAACCTTTTACACTCAAGGGGCCTCTTGCAGATGCCCAAATCAAATGTTGTCCAAACGTTTCCAGCGACTATGGAGGAAATTCTTCTTCAGTACAATTAAATAACCCAGTGTCTAATGTAAAGAGCAATACTGTACTGGATGAAAGAAAAGCTCTGATAGATGAATTAAAAGTCTCAAAGAATACAATAAAATGAATACTTTTGCAGACTTCCATAAAAGAACAAAGAACAAGCTTAGAATGTGAATTAATGGCATGGTTCCGAGGGCCAGGTAGACACAGGTGTGGATGTGAATATAATTACACCAAAATCATGGCATCCAAATTGGCCTCTTCAAGAAGTAGATGTCTACATTCTAGGGATTGGAACCCTATCTCAGATATTAAAAAAAAAAAAAAAAAGTTCAAGATGGGTTGGATGCATAGGGCCAGAAGTACCTAAAGGAAGGTTAAAGCCATATATGACAAATGTATCAGTGACTATTTGGGAACAAGATCTGTTACAACAGTGGAATTTCCACATTAAAATTCCTACAATCTAAGAAAGGGAATATAATCAAATGCATTTTTCTAGGAATAATACTATAACATACTACAAAAAACAGTCACCAACTGTTCAGGCTGTAGATAAACAGAGCACAACTGCTGTTGAACTCTCAGAAGTACCAACAGCCTTACTTTTAAAATTGATAACTAATAAACCTGTCTGGGTTTGACAATGGCCTTTGACAAAAGAGAAGCTATAAGCTTTAGAACAACTGGTTCAAGAGCAGTTAAATGCTCAACACATTGAAGAATCTACCAGCCCTTGGAATTCTCCTGTATTTGTTATTTTTAAAACGTCCAGTAATTGGAGAATGCTGACAGATCTGAGAACCATTAATAAAGTAATTCAGCCTATGGGCTCCCTACAGCCTGGGATGCCCTTACCCTCTCTGCTACCCAAAGAATGGTCTATAATAGTTATTAACTTAAAAGACTGTTTCTTTACCATACCTTTACAAGAAAATGACAGAGAAAAATTTGCCTTCACAATACCTAATTATAACAATTCCCAAGCAGTCAAAAGATATCAATGGAAGGTCCTTGTACAGGGAATGTTAAACAGCCCTACCTTGTACCAATATTTTGTGCAAAAACCATTGGAGATAATTCATGTGAAGTTTCCACAATACATAATTTATCATTATATGGATGATATCTTATTAGCTGATCCAAAGTTAGGTACATTAGAAAGCATGTTTGAAGAAGTAAAAAAAAGTTTTGCTTCACTGGGGACTACAAATTGCTCCTGAAAAAAATAAAAAGAGGAGATTCTATTAAATACTTAGGATATAAGACAGAGCTACAAAAAATCAGACCCCAAAAGGTACAATTAAGGAGAGATTGATTGCAGACTCTTAATGAATTTTAAAAGTTGTTAGAAAGCATTTCCCACTTACTGGGTATCATGGGAATACCCAAAGATGGACTACAAAATTTGGCTAATACTCTAGAAGTGGACAAAGAATTAAATAGTCCAAGAGAATTATCAGCCGAAGCTGAGAAGGAATTGGCTCTAGTAGAAAAGACAATATGAGAAGTGCATGTGGATTATGTGAATCTAGAACTTAAATGCATTCTGGTCAAACTCCCCTCCAGACATTACCCTATAGGTATTTTAATGCAGAGGGAAAATATTATATTGGAATGGATATTTCTACCACATAAACCAAGTAAGAAGTTAAAGACTTATATAGAAAATATCTCTGATATGATTCAAAAAGGAGAATTAAGACTTCGCCAGTAGACAGGAATGGACCCAGCAGAAATTGTAGTATCTTTAACTAATGAAATTTCCTTGAAATAGGAAGATAATGAATACTGGCAGAGTCTGCAGTGACTTTTTGGGAGAGATTAACAATCATTATCCCAAAAGCAAGAGAGTAGAATTCATAAAGAAGACTGAATGGGTCCTTCTTCACATTGTATAACAAAGGCCAATTTCTAAAGTCCTCATATTCTATACTGATGTAAATAAATCAGGAAAAGTAGGATACAAATCAGGAGACTTAAGTAAAGTGGTTCAAAGTCCATACAACTCTGTATAAAAAGTAGAACTGTATGTCATTCTTATGGTACTGATGGACTTCATAGATTCCCTCAATATAGTCACTGACTCAACATACAGAGAAAGTTGTTTTACATATTAAAACTGCTGAATTTATTCCTGATAATACAGAATTAATTTCATTATTCATAAAATTGCAAGAAATCATCAGAAATATGGAACATCATATATATATATATATACACACATGTATATATATATACATACACACACATACATATGTATATATATATGTATACATATACACATATACATATATGTGTATATACACATATACATATATACATGCATACATATATGTATATACATACATATACATATACATACACACACACACATTTATATATATAAAACACATATCAGATCCCATATACCCGGGTCTACCAGGACCTCTAGCACAAGGGAATGATCAAAGGTTTGAAGAAGAATTTCTGTATCACTTGGAAATAAGCCAAGGATATTATTTAAAAAAATGTCTTACTTGTTCCTTCTATAAGCAGACCCCATTACCTGCATGGAGCAATCCAAAAGGTATAAAAAGAAATGAAATTTGGCAGATGGATGTGTTTCATTTCACAGAATTTGGAAGATTAAAGTATATACACCATACCAATGACACCTATTCAGGATTTCATGGGCAACTCCTATGAGTGCTGAAAAGGCTAATTCTGTGATTACAAATCTATTAGAGGTTATGGCCATCATGAGAATACCTGTACAAATTAAGACAGACAGTGCTCCAGCATATGTCTCCAATAAAATGAGACCATTTTTTGCTTATTGCAATATAAAGCATGTTACAGGTATACCACACAATCCCACAGACCAATAAGTCATAGAAAGATCCAATCAACTTTAAAGGATATGCTAAATAAATAGCAACAGGTAACAATGACTCCTAGAAATAGATTGCATAGTGCATTATTAACCTTGAATTTTCTCAATGCTGATGAGAAAGGAACAACAGCTCTGGAGAGACATTGGACGACAGACAAAACTTCTGAACTAAATCAACCGATCTTTATCAAAGATGTGTTGACCTCAGAATAGAAACCAAGATATGTTCTATGTTGGGAAAGTGGTTTTGCTCTTATTTTTATAGGAGAAGAAAAGCCATGGATACCAACAAAAATAATAAAAATTCTATTTGAAAAGGAGAAACCCCTTATTGAGGAAAAGTAAAAGTTCATTCACTGATGTGACATCTCTACAAGTTGTAAGAAAAAATTAACAAACAATGGTTGGGGCAGTGTTCTCTTTTTGTCTTTATAGGATAATAGAAATACCCATCTTCCAGAAATCATAAAGCATTGGATATCCAGATGTCTACAGCAGAAAGAAAGAATCTATTAGTACCAATCTACACTGGGTAATATCTCACTGTATAACATCTATATCTCTTTAACTCTAGAAAAGTTGTGGTTCTGATTCAATTATATATCAAGCTGGCTTTGGAGATAGAATTTGGCTCCCTCCTCCTCTAAACCCAAGCATATTGCTAAAAGAAAAGGTTAAGAGATTTTTGTCTCATAGAGGAAGAGCCATCTGGTGTGGGACTAAAGAAAACCAATAAAAAGGGACCATTGTCATCAAGATTCTATTTCTCTTGATGCTTATTCTTGATTTCTTGGAATCTTTTCTTACATGTTATATCATCTTTAAATCTAAACTTTCCATTTTGATATTAATAATGTTCAAGTTTTCCACAGTAAAAAATAAGTCTTTCCCAATAGCAATCTCTGAAGTATCCAGAAGGAAGATAGGGCCCCTCATCAACAACTCTACCCAGTCCGGAATGATGCCATGGTATTCATAAACATTACTCAATGATCAACCTTGGACTGAAAACTTTCCAAGATAATTCCATAATAAGATGATTCATCATACTTCACTTCTAGCCAGAATCTCATACAACCTTACCTCCATTACTCCAAGAATGGCTGCAGAATCTACAGTTAATCCAACTAAGACTTAACTATCTGAGCTTTCTTACAGGACTTCACAGAGTTATCAACACCACATGAATAACAGGAATCAATTCTAACAAAGCAAAGCCCCTTTTTCCCAAATGTTTCATGTTTCTCAGGGTTATGGATAATTTTTATAGGGTTGGGAGTGGAAGAAAACATTGGACTTGGTATTCCCCTTAAGAAACGAAAAAAGGGGAAATGGATAGGTATAGGATATTAAGGTAGATTATTGCATATACAGTAACCTAATTTAGTAAAATATCAGCCTTCGATAAATTACAGTTATGGATTCTTGTATATTGATACAAATATAAACTATTTTTATATTCTTATTCTAGATAATTTGTATATTGATAAAAATACAGAACTATATTGTTGTAATGTATATATATTTCTACTCTTACTTGAGATATTTATATATTGATACAAATATAAAATTATATTTGTCATACTGTATGTTCTGTCTCTGTTTAGGATATTTTTATACTGATACATATTTAGAATTATTGTCATATTGCATTATACATTCCTAATTCTGCTCTAGCTATTTTGTATATTGTCACAAGTTTGAGGTCACTGTCCTTTTACTGTACCTTTGCTTACAGACTATTTACCTTGTTTACATGAAGCCTCAATCCTTAGGTTATCTAGGTAGATAAGGCTTACAGATTTTATTTATAGTTACCTATGTTTGTCATCTCTATATTTATGTTAGATGGGTTCTCCAGACTTATAGAAACATATGTCAGATGGATAGGTAATCTTAAAACACTTCATAGACCTAGAGAATATAACATTTAAATGTTTTGATAATTCAGAATTCTGTTGACATGAGACATGATTGCTCCTGGCAGCACTGATCTAATCCTGAGAGAATGTTGGGCTTCTGGGATATTTCCATTTGGAAGTTTTTCTTCATCTTGGCATAAAATGGCCTATTGGGCAAATAACTGCCCTTGCCTCAAGTGCTTACAGTAAAATGGTCTGACATCTACTCTACACTTTTAGCCAATTTGAATGCACCAATGATGCTGAGAAACTTTAGGTGACTGTCCAGGCTGCCAGCTGTCTCTGTCTACTCTTGCAAGACTCCCAAAAGTTGCTTGTGTCCTTCTCCTGTTTCTCAGGTATTATTATATTCCTTCTCAGGTCTTTGATGGGATTGAAGACTAGCAGTTATAGTTACAATCTTCTTGTATCTTAGCTACAATATATTGAATATTAGATTCATGTTCTTCAGGATAGGACATCTTTTAGAACAATCCTTGTAATGTGTCATTTACCTATGCTCCAGACTTCTCTGGATTTTAGTATGTGTCTTTCATTTGATGTTGTTCTTGTTGATTGTAGTTCCATCTTGTCTAGGTCATTATCCCTTATTCAAAATATTCCCATGGGCTTCATAGAGCAGTGTTGACAGTAGTGAAACAGAGGGATTCTAAACACCTGAAGCAGCACTATACCCCCTGTTCTAACAGGTTCTGACAATCACACATTACAGATGAATAAGATAACTGACATGTCTCTCTGTTCAATGGGATAAGGCACACACAGGTGGAAAAAATGGATGCTCTCTGCCAAGGCTTGTTCATATCAGCTTCTTTATGTCAGATATGTCAATTCTGTTTGGCACTTAGTAAATGTTGACAATTGGATCAAATGAAAGAAATAATCACAAAGAATAACTACAAAACAATATTTATACAATCACTTCTTTTATTTTAAAATATATGATATACATTTTACTATTTTCAACACTTTAGGCATGCAGTTCAGTGGTGTTGCTTGCATCCCTAACACTGCACAACCACCACCACTGCCCATGTCCAGAATTCTCTTCATTTCCATAAAAGTGAAACTGAATACTCATTAAGTAGTGATTCTTCATTTCTATCTTGAAGCAACTCTTGGCAACCACTATTCTACATTCTACCTCCAAGATTGTGTCTGCTGTCTGTACTGAGATAAGTGTGATTACAGTATTTGTCTTTTGTAACTGACTTCTCTCATTTAGCATACTTTCCTCAAAGCTTATGTATGGTATAGCACTTGTCAGATTGGATAAGTGTGATATGTGTATAACTCGGATTGCTTTAATGTTTTAGCTATCATGAATACTGCTTGTCTAATATCTCTAAGACTCAGAATTCAGTTCTCTTGAATATGTATTCAGAAATGGGATTTCAAGATCATGTGGTCTAATTCCATTTTGATGTCTATGAACAGTATTAATTGTACTCATAGGACAAAAAGAGGACAGGAAGTTTGGAAGGTGTGGTGTGGGAGCTAGGAGGAGTAGGAAGGGAGAGTAATATTTTTCAAAGACAAGAATAAAAAATATCCATTATGCTCATGAACCTTTAAGGTTTATATTAGTGTGTTTTAGGAAATGTCAAAGAAAAGAAACATAATATACTATAATATATTAGCTTAGATTTCTTTGCAGAGTTGAAAGTAATTAGAAAAAATGGAAGAAAGATTCTAACATAGCAAGTTTCTAACTAATAGCAATGTGAAATCTTAAAAAGACAGATAACTAACATATATCCAGCCTGAAGATATATGTAGTAGTGTGCATCATTTCTGAGACAAGAGATTTCAATGAAAGAAGACAAGTTTTTTATCAAGATTTGGATTAGGCTCAATAACTATCTTGTCTTGCTATACCTACTAGTTCCTTATTTTACTATCAAAGAAGTGATAGGAGATTAAAGACCGAAGCGATTTAGAAGTAAAAGTAGGGCCCCTATATATCATAAATGGTTTGTAGCAAGGGATAGAAAGATATGTGTGGACTCCCTTAGAACTGCTTAACAAACCAAATCTAAACCAAAGAGAAAATACAGAGACCACTAAGAAGTAAACAGTCTTCTCTTTAAACAAAATATTTAAAAGTGTAGAAGTAATAGTTATACTCTTTAATAATCAAATGATGTAGTAGTCTTTACTTGCTACATATGCATCATCAACTCTTTAGGAAAAGTAGATTCTGACAATAAATTCTACCCATGTATGTGGCTACATGCATTGTGTGTTTGTGTGTGTGTGTGTGTGTGTGTGTGTGTGTGTGTGTGTGAGAGAGAGAGAGAGAGAGAGAGAGAGAGAGAGAGAGAGAGAGAGAGAGAGAGAGAGAGAGATGGAGGCCATGGGAATATACAGAAGATGTCAATTGATAGTTCAGGTATTGGCCCACCAGATGAATAATTTTTCTGATGGGAAGCCCCACTTGGCAAAGGCCATTGGGTTACAGACTGTGAATTACTGGTTGCTTCTGTCTGTAATTGTTTTCATGTGCCACTACATTTCTTCCCTAAAAACATCTGTATTTCCCCCAGTGCTTTACATACATACATCTCTCTCCTGCACAGCCACACATGTCTGCACACAGTCACATCTCTTTTCACACAGTTACATCTCTCTCCCCAGCTACATCTACCTTCTACACAATTACATCTCTTTTTCACAAAGCTCCACATCTCTCTATACACATCCCTCTTTTACATATCTCTCTTCTGCATACATTTCTTCTTGTATACATCTTTGCACAGCTACTGCTCCATCTCTCTACACAGCCCTCTACATAGCTCTCTCTACATAGCTCTACACATCTCTTTATATTGCTTTCTCTACATAGCTCTTGCTATACACACCTCCTTTAACAGTAAAACTCTGTACAATTATGAGTTATATATACAGGGTCTGTCTTATTCTAATAACACATGATAAGCCACAGGGTTTCTCTCAGGCTTGGGAGATCACTCTGACTGGGCATGGTAAGTAAAGCAGCCATGTAGTTCTAAGTGGTCAGGGTTCCCAGACAGAGAGTGACATTGAAATTCAGGAGTTAAACAATAATAGTTCACTGAACCTTGAGCTTTGTATTATAAACTGAGATTAGGAGTACACGTAGATAGCCAATTGCTACAGGAAGTTATGTCTTAATGTTATCATCCTGACTTTGGTTCAACAAACAGACACCTGGGAACTTGCCCTTGTGCATAATCTTCAGGGGTAACTAGTCTAGTTTGAATTTGAAAAAGTTGTTTTTGTAGCTGAGAACACTGTCATTTTCCTATGTCAATCTGAGTTATGAAAATATCTTAGTATTATTTCTATTCATCAAAATTGTACAGCTTAAGTGGAAATTATCTTCCTGACTATCCACAGCTATATGTGTCCAGTAGATGAACAATATTCTCAAGATAAGCATACAAGCAGTAGGGAAAATACCCATAGCTGTTTTTAGGGGAGGAATATAGTGGCATATAAAACAATTACAGACAGAAACAACCAGGCATTCACAGTCTGTAACCCCATGGTCTTTGCCAAGTGGGGCTCCCCATCAGAGAATACTTCATCTGGTGGGTCAACACCCAAACTATCAATTGCCATCTGTTGTGATACATTGTGTACCCTAGTAAACTTCCCTGAGAATCAGGGGACAGAGCCAACCACTAGATTAGACATAAAGGCCAGGCAGTGGTGGCACACACCTTTAATTCTATCACTTGGGAGGTGGAAATCCATCTGAATCTCTGTAAATTCAAGGCCACAGTGAGCTACAGGAGATAAACAGAGCCAGGCAGTGGTGGTACACAACTTTAATCCCATTACTGGGAAGCACACACGCCTTTAATCTCTGGAAGTGATGTTTGGGCAGAGAAAGACATATAAGGCATATGGAAACAGGAACTCATACTTTATGATGAGGATTTCATAGAGGTAAGAACTAGTTGCTGGCTATTCTGCTTCTCTGGTCTATCAGCTTTCACCCTGATATCTGGCTCTGGGTTTTTTTTATTAAAAAACAATCTAAGATTCAAACAACAGTCCTTTGTTGTATATTCCCATGGCCTCCAGCATCTGTGGAGACTAGTAATCAACTTTAAGAACTGTCCTCATTATTCTTTATCTTATTTTTTTCTTTTATTGAAAATAAATTTTTTCATACAATATATCCTGCTTACATTTTCTCTTCCCCTTACTCCTCCCAGTTCTTCCACATCTCCCCTCCCATGCAGAGTCACACCCCTTATATATCTTGTTAGATAACAGACATCTAAGGAATAATAATAAAATATAATAAGTTAAAACAAAACAAAAACAAGCACATCTGATTAAGAAAAAAAACTGAAAGAAAGGAGCCCAAGAAAACGCACAAGAAACATCTATACACAAAGGACTTGTAGGGTATAAATAAATAAATAAATTTAAAATAAAAGAGAAAAGGCCCTGACTTGACATTATGAGACAAGGAACCTCCAAAGATGCCCTTGAGTTCATTTTCTGTTGGCATCTACCACTGGGCATGTAGCCTGCCTTTAGTATTTTGGCTTGCCAGTGAGTTTCCTTTGCAGATAACTAAATTTTCAGTTGGAAGTGTTTATCTATTGGAGATTGCTTCTGAGTTAGGAGTAGAGGAGATGTCTGCTTTTCCTTTCAGCTCTAGGACCCTATCTAGCATGGACCTGTGCAGGACCTGTGCAGGACCTGTGCATGCTGCCTCAATACCAGTTAGTTAATGTGTGCTTTGATCATGCTGTGCTTAGAAGGCCTGTTTCCTTGGTGTTCTCCATCACTTCTAACTGTTTTACTCTTTCTAGCTCCCCTTCCACTAGATTTCCTGAACTCTGAGGGGAGAGTTGAATTTGATGGAGACATCCTACTTAGGGCTAAGTGTTCCAAGGTCTCTCACTCTCTGCATACCATCTGGCTGTCTTCATCTTATTTTTGAGACAGGATCTCTCACTGAGCCTAAAGCTGAAGTTCCTGCTAGACTAGCTGACCAGCAAGCCTCATGAGTCTGCTTCTCTGCCTCTCAGAATCAGAGTTACAGATGCTCATCCAGCTTCATGTGAGTGCCTGAGATGCAACCTCAGATTTTCATGCTATGAAAATGAACTATCTCTCCTGCACCCCTAAATATTTAAATATATCTATCAAATTCTTGATGAATTAATACCTTGCTAATATATTGGTACTTTATATCCATGCTAAGTAAAGTTCATGATTTGCCAGCTGTGGTGCACTGCCTGGGTCTTATTTTTTCTAGCACAAGGCCAGGTGAGCACATGCTGAGTGGGAAGGTTCTGTCTTATAGGCATCATTGTCAATGAAAGGAAGGACCTTCTTCAGAGACAAAAACAGAATAATGACCTTCCTCAGTCAAACTAATGAAAAATCACTGTGCAGGAAGTCTCCATCCCACTGGAGTTGGGTGCTATGGCTATCTAAAGACATGGGAGGGAAGGGAAGAAGTGTTAGAGGAACAGATGCCAATGGAAACCATCCCTTTCTTCCTGTCTCTACAGCTCCAATCCCTATGAACAGAACACTGAAGAAGTTGAGTTTCAATAAAGCAATGGGAATGCTTACTACTGCTTGAATTTCTGTCTTCTCTCATTTATTTCACATGTGCCTTTTCATCATTTCTCCACTGGGATCCCATTAGTTATCATGGAAACAATGACTCGTGAGAATGAGAACAGAGACATAAGTATTTTCAACTGAGGCAAAATGCCACACATTCAATTCTCAGAGCTGGGTTTATACCACAGTTGGAGAGCAGCAAAATTAAATCAGAAATTAGACTGCTGAATTATTCTGGATTCAACTCTAGGAGGCAGGCTGCTTGTCTCAGCAGGAGAATCTATGAGTCTGAGCTGCTGAAATGATTAGGCAATGAACACCACACTGGGAGAAAATGGCTTTGTAGGAGGAAGGGATAAATAAGTCACCCATCCCTTTGCTACAGATTTCAAATATCCTTTTCATGTGAGGTGCTGAAATTACTGCATTGAGAAGATGTTGGAACTTACAGAAATAGCATGATTTCCATCATTTATAGACTAGCCTCTAATTAGGAAAAATAAAAAAGACATCCAAGTCACATTAGAAATGCACTTATACACACACACACCAGGTGAAGACTGCTAAACTCAGGGTGCCTGATAACAATTTGAACCTAACGCTTTAAGTCATGAAGACAAATGATGATCAAATAGAGAAATCCACAATGAGCTGCTATAAACAAGTACATCTTACTGCAGCTATTAGCCATAATTGGGTTTTGGAAGGGAACAGAAGCTGGATGCAATATAGGTAATTAAAGAACAAGCTTTTGCTAACACTAGCAACCAAGAGGTTGTGGTTTTACAGACTCTGAATGTATTGCAGTGCCCTGAAACTAGTCTATTTTTAAGTAAATAGTGTGCTTTTCCTTCTTACAACACTGAAGTCTAATCTAAATAACAAGCTATTTGCTATCCATTTACAGCATAGAAGAGCACTTTCAGAATCCTGAATTACTGTACAAATCTCATTCTTAATCCTGGAGGACTGTGAAAAAAATCAGTTATGAAATCATGATAGCTAAATTACAAGTCCCTAAGGAGTGCATTATTGTAACTGCAATCTCAACATTAAACATAAAAGGTATTCCCCCTTTAAAATGAACCCATTGTTCTGTTTAAGGTGCCAATAACATTTTGATTATGTACATTAAAGCAAATACTGTATTTCAAATATAATAGTAGGGAATCAAAATTAAAATCATAATGAATATATAAGAATTATTACAGTTGCCACACCAGATGTTCAGCATATCTGGATAAATAAACATACTTAGTTCTTTGCAAATGTTTAGAAGTAAAACATGAAAATTACCCCCAGGAGATCCACTAAATGGGACCTTTTAGGAAGTGCTTAATCATGTGGCTTTGAAGGAAAAGCTTTACTCTCAAAGGAATAGCTTTTCAGATAAAAAGATAAACTTGCTTATTTCTTTTTAAGTAAAAGGCAGAATCATAAATCTTTATGATATTCATTTACCCTTTATGCTTGTCTATAGCATTATTATTCAGAAACAATTCAGTTACCCCTACCTACCTCAGGGTGCTATTCCTCACTATATTATTGATCAAAGGAGCATACTTGTTCCTAACACCAGCATCATCCTGTGATCATGCTGGAATTCAGAGGACTGGCTTCTAGACCAGGTCCTTATGTGCAAACCACAAGCTCCATCTTAAATTCATGCCAGAACCAAGCTCCTTTCTGTCCTCCAAAATAAATTATTTTATGTAGAAAGCATTTTATATATTCTAGTCCTATCTAGGACTTAGTCTGTTGATCTTGGTTGACTTCTCTAGACTTAAAGTCACCTTCTAAAGCCTGTTGCCACATCTGTCTAGTTTTCCTCATTTAATGGAGTGGTATATTAACAAAAATATCTCCATGGTGAGGAATGTCTTATGTCTGATAGTGCAAGCCTCTGAAGGTTCTTGAAAGGATGGAATTACTTAGAATGAGAGAAGATGTGGAGCACTTTGGCATCTGCAGACCTGAGAAATCAGAAGCCTGTCAATGTGTGGTTTGGTGAATTTCTTCAGCATATGTTGTTGTTTACTAAAATGGCAAGAATGGAAGGCTAGAAAGATAGTTCAGTGGTTAAGATTGTTGTCTGCTTCTACAGATCATACACGTTTTTGATTCAAAGAACCCACATGTCAGCTTACAACTGTTCACAACCCCAGTATCAGGAAATCTGACATTTTTTGGCCTTCATGAGTACTAGGCATGAATGTGGTGGATAGACATATATTCAGGCAATCCCTTAGACACATAAAATACTAAATTTTTTAAATTGGAAGAATATTAACACTTATGGGTTGTTGGGGAACAATTAGACAAGTGCACATTTATAAGTTACTTGGAATAGTGTCTAATATCCAGTAAGGTCAGCTATTCATAATTATTATTATTATTTCAGAGAGAGAGCGAGACAAGCACAAGCACATGAAAAGTTGATGACACATGTTGAAAGGACATACAAAAGGATGTGCCACTGGAGATATGTCAAAAAGAATTTCATAGGTCTTTCAGATGAGATAGGGACTAGGTCTGGCTGGTATCCATAAGACCTGCCTTTCTTGCCTAGGTAATGGCTGGTACAAGACACTGGACATTGTTACATGTATGTACCACTGACTTCCAAATCATAGAAATCATAGCACCTGTTCTCTAGTATAGTACTTCTCTATAACATAGAGCTATAAGTTATTATTATAGATGGGAAAACTTGTCAGCCTAGATATCAAGTGACAGGATATAATGATACATAGAGAAAAGGAATTTCTCCCTATTGATCTCCCATATGACATAGCCATGTCCTAGCTTTGTGGGTCCTGGAGGGAATATAACATGCTTGACATCTCTAGAAATTGCTTTAGACTACTGAGAGACACTCTTGATAAAGTTTATAGTAAACAAAATAGCAGAGAATAATGAAGTAGCTCTGAACCTCCACTAGGGATGTGAGGGCATAACAGAGGCACAACTCTTTTACACAGGAGACTCTGTAACAGAGAAACCTAGGAATATACTGAGAATGATGAACTCCTTACAGATAATCAATCAGTCTGGTCATCATCAGAAATAACATATTAATGTCATTGTACTTTGGATTTCACATTTCCACCAAAGACCAACTTACTGAAAGACTTGGTCCCAGGTCAGGCACTATTGGGTACTGATGGAATATCTAAGAGGCATGAACTAATCAAGGAAGTCTCATTATTGACCATAGTCATGCTAGTGAGGATATAGCCAAAGGGAAACACTTATCCACTGTTGGTGGTAATACAATCTTGTACAACCACTATAGAAATCAATGTGGTAGTTTCTCAGGAAGTTGTGAATAGATATACCTCAAGATCCATCTATACCACTCTTTAGCATATACTCAAAGGACTCCACACTCTACTACAAAGATACTTGCTCATCTATGTTCATTGCTGTTCTATTCATAATTGCAAAATAGTCTAAATGTCCACCAACTAATGAATAGATAATGAAAATGTAGTACATTTACATAGTTTGTATTATTTGGATGTTTAAAAGAATGAAATTTTCAGGTAAATGGATGGATCCATAAAACCATATCTTGGGTGAGATATCCCAAATCCCAAAAGACAAATATTGTATGATTTTTTTATGTGTAGATGTTAGCTTTTAAGCCTTTTATAGGCATGCTACAATCTGAATAACCACAGAGGTTAGTTATGTAAGAGACTGGTAGGAATGAGAGGATCCCTAAAGGAAGGGGAAGTAGATATATAGTTGTAGAGAGACAGGGGTTGGACTGGAATAGGAGGATGACATAGGAAGTGGGGGAAAGATGTGGGTAAAAAAAGAATATGGGGAGCAACAATTGATGCTAAGAGCCATTTGAGATATTACATGGAAACCTACTACTGCAAAAGCTTCCTAAAATTCATGCATGTATGAAGACAATATAAGTGGAGTCACCAAGTAATACGGGAGAGAATGTCCTAACTAGACATCTCTTGCCACCAAGTAAAACCTCCAGTGCCAGGAATGAGTTACATCTAATTAAATTGTTTGCCAAAGGGGCCCTAGGAAAACCATAAAACAAGGCTATTGGCTGCTCTGCACAAACTGATGGTGAGGCCCTAATGCTGAAGACAACACCTATATATAATTGAACATGAAGAAGTCAAGCTGATGCCTAACTAGAGCCTTCACCCCTACTGACTAGTGTTCATAGCACTGAAAGATAATTTGCATGCCACTGGGGTAGACAGGTAACCACCAACCCAGCTACAAACTCTACAATCTACAATGATGACCTTCCTGTATGCTATGCTGGTGCAACAGTAGCACAAATATTGTGGTAATAACCAACTTCTATCAGATTGGATTTAAGGTCCTTTCCATGAGATGGAACCTATGCCTGATGCTATTTGAGTGGACATAAGCCTTAGACTGTACAGGCCATAGGCCTTGGGAAAAATCAAAATTATTGTTCTGCTAAAGGAACATAGAAATAAAATGACTCCTAACAGCACTCTGCCATACCCATAGATCAGTGCCTCACTCAGCCATCATAAGAGAAGCTTCCTTTTGTAATAAATGGGAACTAACACAGAGACCTGCAATTGGACAATATGTAGAGACTGGAGGGTTTTGGACATTCAGTCCAAAATGTGACATTTTCATCAAATCCCACCCCTCAGTGCTAAGGTCACTACAGAGAAGAGGAGATAGAAAATTGTAAGAGCTAGAAAGGATGTATAACACCAAGGAAACAGTGTCTTCCAGACATAGAAGGACTAACACAAATACAAACTCACAGAGACTGTGGCAGCATTCACAAGGTCTGAACAGGTCCAAGCTAGACAGGGTCCCAGTAATGAGAGGAGGAAGTTGACAAGTACCCCACCCCTAACTGAGAAGCTATCTGAAATTGATAACCAATTGACAAAGAAAAATTAATTTTCTGCAATGGAATATCATCAGGTATAGTAACCACATTTAAGGGCACACCTCATGTCCAGCAGTAGATGGCCAACACAAAAGGAACACAATGATATTTATGTAGACATTTTGTCTTGTATTGCTTGCCTTGTTTGGAGTTTTCTTGAGGTTTTTTTTTTCTTCTTTTGTTAGTTTGGTTTTGTTTGGTTTGTGTGTATGTCTTACTGATCTTTTGCTTGCATGTTATCTTCTCAAACTTTATGTTTTTTCATGGAGTGTGTGTGTATGGGGGTGTGGGTGTTTCATTTTTCCCTTTTTATTCTGGTTGTTTGTGGGGGTTTTCTGACATTTGTAGTTTGCTTTCTAAAGACAGACAGAAAGAAAAATGAGAGAAAGAAAAAAGAAAGGAAGGAAGGAACAAAAAAGAAAGGGCATGGAGTTTGGTGGGTGGGAGGATCTGGGAGGAAGTGGGGAAGGGCAGCTGTGATCAGAATATATTGTATGAAAAATAATTGGAGGGGATGTGGAAGGGAACTGGAGTATGGGTAGAGGAAACCATAATCAGAATATATTGTATGAAAAAAAATTATTTTCAGTAGAAGAAAATAATGAAAATGGGTGACTTTAGGACCCCTGGATCTTTTCTTTCCCTTTCTTCTGGCCACTATGAGGCAAGCTCCAATCTACTACAATGTTGTGTCCACCAGAGAACTCAAAACAATAACATCAACATGCCATCACACCATGAAACCAGGAATTGAAAAGAACTTTTCCTTCTTTAGTTGATTCTCTCAGGTGTTTGTCAACAATAGTAATCTAGTTAACGCAAACATTAATGTGATTTACTTGCATTTATAGATTAATGATGATGCAGGACTTGAATTATCTATGCTTATTAATTTCATTTCAAATAAAGTACAATCACCTCTAATGAAGAAATATTTCATCCCTGGTAAATCTTAAATTATAAATTCCTGATAAAATTTGCATTTAATAAATACTAATGGTAGTAAGAGTCAATAGGATGAAAACTTTGACAGGGTCAAATGACAATTCCATTTCATTAGACGTCAAGAATCATTTAGTCTCCTTCTGATCAACAATCAGACACGTGTTTCTAGAAATAAAATATCACAGCAGGATTAAAAAACTTTTGGTGTTTCAGAAATAAACGTCATATTTGAATTAGTTTACAAACCAACAACTGGTCACATTGACTTTAGGAAACAGAAACATAACAAAATGAATGGGATATTTTCATATTTTCTTCCCAATGTTGTAGCATACACTGCTTAAAGGTCTGTTATGAGATACTAATTCTCCCATATGGTCTAAATTATACTTGGGACACATCACTACATTTTACATAATAATATTATAAAGCACTGCCCCTGGGGTATTTACTTGCTATTCTAAGGGCTTGGTACATATGAGCTCATTGGATTCTTCTATGAACTCTGAGACATAGATCCATTTATTATTTCCACATAAAGGATCCTGGGGAACAGGTAGAATAAAATTCACAAGGTGATGACAATTTTAACTTACAGAGCCAGGAATCAAGAAGCATAACAGCATAACTACAACTGCTCATCCTCTCCTCAATACCATATCCAGGCTCACACCTCTGATGGAAGACTTCCACCTCATCAGAGGCAAGAACAGAATCCTGAACCCCAGAGACCAGGACAACTCCCTGAAAACCAGGCAGAAACCAGGTTGAACCTCAGAGGACCCCTAACCAGATCAGAGGACACATATATACATACCCAGAAATTCAGCCCCAAACTTGGGCAGCAACCTCCTGCTAGACCAGAGACTATCCAGGTCATCAGAAGTCTAACCCTCCCACATAGGCAGAGAACCTCTATTCAATCCTAAACCATAAAATCCAGAAAAACAGAGAGAAAACAGAAACTAAAGAAGAAAACACTCACCCAACAAAGACAATCCAGAAATTGGCACCCAGACCTATAATCACTCCAAATCCAGATGCCTAAAATATAAGTTTAAGGACAAAAAACAACAACAGCCAAGGTAATATGTCACCACCAGAGTCCAGCCATCTCACTACAGCAAGCCCTGAATATTTCAACATGGGAGAAGCATAAGAAAATGATCTTAAAACCAAGTTTATGATCATGGTAGAGCTCCTTAAAGAGGAGATAAAAAACTGCCTCAAAGAAATTGGGAGGGGGGGGAACAAAACAGAAACTCAACAAATCCCTTAATGAATGCTAAGAAAGCCGGTGTGGGGGGCAGGTGAAAGAAACTATTTAAGATATGAAAATCGAAATGCAAGCAAAAAAAAAAAAAAAAAAAAACAGTGAGAGAATTCAGGAAATGGAAAATCTGGGTAAGTGAATAAGAACTACAGATGAAAGCATCACCAACAGAATACAAGAGATAGAAGGGAGAATCTCAGGTGTTGAAGATTCAATAGAAGAAATAGATGCATCAGTCAAAGAAAATGTTAGAGCTAAAAATCTCCTAAAACAAGATATCCAGGATATCTGGAGCATGATGAAAACACCAAACCTAAGAATAATAGGAATAAAAGAATGAGAAGAATCTTAGATCAAAAATCCAGAAAATATATTTAACAAAATCATAGAAGAAAATTTCCCTAACCTAAAGAAGGGCATGCCTATAAAGATACAAGTGCTTACAGAACGTTAAACAAATTAGATAAGAAAAGGAAGTTCTCTCACCATATAATAATCAAAACACTAAATATACAGAACAAAGAAAGAATATTAAAAGCTTCAAGGGAAATAGGTCACATAACATATAAAGGCAGACCTATAAGAATTACACCTGATTTCTCATAGGAGACTAAAAGTCAGAAGGGTCTGGACAGACAGATGGCTTGCAGACTCTAAGAGACCACAGATACCAGCCCAGACTACTATACTCAACAAAACTATCAATAACCATAGATAGGGAAAACAAGATATTTCATGGCAAAGTCAAATTTAAACAATATCTATCTACAGAAGATACTATATATACCCACAGAAGGTACTATAAGGAAAACACCAAACTGGGGAAGTTAGCTACAATCACAAAAACACAGGCAATAGATACTCTTACACTAGCAAAATAAAAAAAAAGGGAAACACACACACACACGTGTGTGTACACACACACATGCACATAATACACTAACAACAACATAATAAATGGAACAATCAGTGGTCATTAATATCTCTTAATATCAATGGATTCAAATCACCAGTAAAAAGACACAGGCTAAAAGAATAGATATGAGAACAGAATCCATCCTTCTGCTGCATACAAGAAACACATCTCAACATCAAAGATAGACACTGCCTCAGAGTAAAGGGTTAGAAAATGATTTCAAATGGACCCAAGAAGCAAGCTGGTGTAGCTACTTTAATATCTAACAACATAGACTTCAAATCAAAATTAATCAAAATATATGGAAAGCTGGGCAGTGGTGGTACAGGTCTTTAATCCCAGCACTCAGGAAGGAGAGCAGGAGGATGTCTATGAATTCAAGGCCAGCATGGTTTATGGAGTGAGTTCATATTCATCAAAGGAAAAAATCCACCAAGATGATGTCTCAAATATGATCATATATGCCCCAAATGCAAGGACACCCACATTTGTAAAAGAAACACTATTAAAGTTTAAGATACACATAGTAGCCTACACATTAATAGTGGAAGACTTCAACACTCCACTCTCACCAAGGGGTAGGTCATCCAGATAGAAACTAAATAGAGAAATATGGAACTAACAGCCATTATGACTCAAATGGATCTAACAGATATCTACAGAACATTTCACTCAAACACAAAAGAATATACCTTCTTCTAAGCACCTCATGGAAACTTCTCCAAAAATTGACCATATACTCTGTCACAAAGCAAGTCTCAACAGATATAAAAAATAAATAGTGAAATAACCCCCTATATTCTATCAGACCATCATGAATTAAAGTTGGATTTAAGAACAACAGAAAGGTTACAAACTCATGGAAACTGAACAACTCTCTACTAGAACTGAATGGAAAGGAATGTACAAATGTACTCAAACTTATGGGACACAATGAAAGTAGTGATAAGAAGAAAGTTCATAGCACTAAGTGCCGTCATAGTTGGAGAAATTTTGTACTAGCAACTTAACAGCACACCTGAAAGCTCTAGAACAATAAGAAACATACACACCCAATAGGAGTAAAAGGCAGGAAAAAATTCAGGGCTGAAATCAATGAAATAGAATCAAAGAGAATAATACAAAGAATCTATGAAAAAAAGAGTTGGTTCTTTGAGAAAATTTTTAAAAAGTAGATAAATTCTTAATCAAAAGAACTAAAAGGCAGAGAGAGAATGTCCAAATTAATAAAGTAAGAAAAGGAAAGAGGAATATAACAGATTCCTAGGAAATCCAGGGAATTATTAGGTCATACTTCAAAAACCTGTACTCCGCAAAACTGAAAAATCTAATAGAAATGGACAAATTTACTCAATAGATACTACTTACCAAAGTTAAATTAAGACCAGATAAACAATTTAAATAGACCTATATCCCCCTAAGGAAATAAAAGCTTTCATTAAATGTCTCCCAGCCAATAGATAGATAGATACATGGATAGATAGATAGATAGATAGATAGATAGATAGATAGATAGATAGATAGAGGAAGCGAGCCCAGGGCTAAATGGTTCCAGCACAGAATTCTACCAGGTCTTCAAAGAAGAGCTAACTCCAATACTCCTCAAATTATTTCACTAAATAGAAAAAGAAGGAACATTGCCAAATTCATTTTGGAGGCCACAGTGACACTGGTACCCAAACTACACAAAGACTCAACAAAGAAAGAGAATTATATACCAATTTCCTTCATGAAGATTGATGCACAAATACTTAATAAAGTACTCAAAAACTAAATCGAAGAACATATCAAAAAGAGCATCCACCACGATCAAGTGTGAGCTTCATCCCAGAGATACAAGGGTGGATCAACATACAAAATCTGTCAATGTAATCTACCATATAAACCAAACTGAGTGAAAAAAACCAAAGGATCATCTCATTAGATGCTAAAAAGCCTTTGACAAAAGACAACACCCCTTCATGATAAAGTTTTGGAGAGATCAGAAATACAAGAGACATACCTAGACATTATAAAAGCAATATACAGCAAGCCAATAGCCAACATCAAATTAAATGGAAGAAACTCAAAGCAATTCCACTAAAACCAGGAACAAGACAATGCTGCCTCTGTCTCTGTCTCCCTGTCTCTGTCTCTCTGTCTCTCTCTGTCTCTGTCTCTGTCTTTGTCTCTGTCTCTCTCTCTCTTTCTCTCTCTCTCTCTATATATATATATACACACACACACACACATACACATACATACATACAAGTTGGAAAGAAAGAAGTCAAAGTATTTCTATTTGCAGATATTATACTATACATAAGCAACCCAAAAAATTCTTCCAGGGAACTCCTTTAGCAAAGTGGCTGGATACAAGATTAACTAAACAAACAAAAAAAATCAGTTTATATACAAATGATAAACAGACTGAGAAAGAAATTGGGAAAACAACACCCTTCACAATAGCTACAAATAATTTTGAATATTCTAAGTATATTTTCATATAAATTTCTTGTCAAGAACATGAATATATTATATAACATTAGCACTACCATCTTTCTAGGTATTAATAATTAAAACTGGTTAATATGATAATCTCCATGATGTTTGTGTTTGAGGTCATACCCATAGACTTTAGGCAATATTAAAGAACGTAACAACATTCTACTTAGATGGAATATATATGACCCCAACGTCTCTGTTTTGCACTTTAAGTAAATTCTAAATTAACTCTAGAAAAAATTATAAAGGAGGTAGAATAAGTTGATTTAGGCAATTCCTAAGAGAAAAGTTGATTATTGTAGTAGTTGAATAAGAATGGCCCCCATAGACTCATGTGTTTGGATGCTTGGCTTATAGGGAGTGGCACTATTAGGAGGTATGGTCTTGGAGTAGGTGTGGCCTTGTAGGAGAAAGTATGTCACTGTGGGGGTGGTTTAGAGGTCTCATATACTCAGGCTATGCCTAGTGTGACTTACTCACAGTCACTCTGCTGCTTGTGGGTCAAGATGCAGAACTCTCTAGCACCATGTCTGCCTGCATGCTGCCTTGCTTCCCACCATGATGAAATGGACTAAACCTCTGAAACAATAAGCCATCCACAATTAAACTGTTGTCTTTTATAGGAGTTGCTGCGGTCATGGTGTCTCTTCACAGCAATGGAAACCCTGACTAAGACAATTACTGTTCCTTTATCTCAAGAGGCAACATCAGTAGATAACAAATCTGGAACCCTGAAAAAGTAAGTGACCTTGTGTACAGGATAATGAGAATGTAGACATTCTATTGACATGAACAACTGTGTAAAAGCAAGCAATAGTCTCAAATACAGCTACTAAAGCTATGTCAAAAAATTTTAATGACTTATAATGAATGGCCTATGATCCCATCTATGCTCATACATTTGGAATGGAGATTCAATTGGATGTTCTATTTAGAGGCAATGCTATTGAAATAGCCTGCTATCAATACCAAATGGGCATAGCAGCATAGCTCAACTAGCAGGCAAATTATGGGACTGAATTAAACAAAGTAAAACATACACCCACAAAGGTGAATTCAGCACTGGAGAACTTCCACTGTAATTGTTTTTTCAGATTCTGAATTAAATACAAAATATCCAGCATGGTCTTCCCAGCAAGCACATTATTTGTTAGAAGCCAGTATGCTGATTCAATGCATTCTGATTCCTTATTTTGTGACATAATAATATGCTTAAAAAGCAACACATTGTGAGCTTGGGAACTGCTAGGCATTTATTTACCATGGTGGGTTAATCTCATTCAGTGAGGTATAGAAACTCAATAATGAGTGCTACAGTATATAAGCTAATTGCTAGGATAAAACCAAATGAATAATTACTTAACTCCAGAATGAGGCCTGTGGGAATTTTTCTTTAATAAAGGTTTAATTCACCAGTGATAATGAATGCAATCTCACATAATACTGAATAACACCATTAGCATAATGGCTGTGATACAAAAACTATAATTAGAACTAAACAGAAACGTTAATTACAACCACCAAGGTACTGAATGAAACACTGTTGTTTAAGAACTTGACCTGCCTTGATGGCATGCTTTAGGAGCTAAGGATACATCAGTAATTAAATGTATATGTATATAAATATATGTATACATATAAATATAAAACAGGATACTCTTCATTCTATTTAAATCCTATAAAATATAGCAAATATATTAAGAAGGAATTGTCTCAAATTAAAAATACAAGCAGAAGATGATTAAAATTTTTTTCTTGGTTAAGTATAAACATCCATATTTATGTTGTAAAAATCCAGTGTTAGAGTAGATATTCCCAATTCTATATTTTACTAATACTAGTTCAATGAATACTATATGTAGGTATGGAAAATTAATAAATAAAGTTAAATAATAATAATCAGTTGGAATATGTTGCATAATTAATAAAAAGTTAAAATATAAAACTAAACATCCTGAAAAAAATCAGCTATTATTTTAAAATACCTAAATTTTAATTACCATATATACAAATAAATACATATAAGTAAAATATTTACAGGGAAACATGATGGATGTGCTAAGCATTAACCAAATGTCATAGTTTATTAAATTTCAAAATAATGACAACAAAATCTTTTATTACTATATAAATTTAATGGGATATGCTTAGAAATACTTTTTTTTAAATATCTCATACCTTGTACTTAAAATACGGTTTATTATCCAAAAGAATAGTACTCTGTTTCATAATAAAGTAAAATCTTTAAGATAAAAATTCTAGCCAGAATAGGCAACGCATGTTCAAAAATCCAAGCAGTTGGGAGGTGCTGGCAAGACAACCATGTTAAAAAACATCATCATATACATACCAAGTTTGGAACCAGAATAGGCTACATGAGACTCTGTATCAAGAAAGGAAGGAAGGAAAGAAGGAAGAAGGGAAGGGGGAAGGAAAGAGAGAAGAAATAAAAAATAGAACTTAAGGAAAGAATTTAGAAACATCCCATGAGCCAAATGACTCAAAACTAGTAAAATATTCTGGCATCAATTCATAATTTGTCCTCAGCTACTCTTTATCTTTTTATTCTTTTATTTGGTTTCAATAAATATGTCCCTACATCACAATACCTTTTCCAATTGTCTAACACAGTCTTTTAGGACTCTTATTTGTTCTTTCAGGTAGCACACCTAGAAAGCACCTCTGTCCCATAATCAGACAGCCAACACTATTCATTAATGAAATGTCACCTTCTTATAATTATTCACAGAAAAGATGCCATTATCCTTACAATATGCATCATAATGTCCTGTGACCTATTATGAATGAACTGCTGGCCATCACAACCATTTGACCATAGTCCATAAGAAAACACAAGGGTGACAGACACTAAGAAGATATATTAGCTCAGAGACTTTTTTAAGGTTTTATTGCTGTGAAGAGACACCATGACAATAGCAATTCTTATAAAGGAAAACATTGAATTAGGGCTGGATTACATTTTAGCAGATTAGTCCATTATCATCATGGCAAGAAGCATGGTGACATACAGGAAGACATGGTGCTGAAGAGGTAGCTGAGAGTTCTACATCTGGATCCAGAGGCAGCTGGAAGAGAATGCCACACTGGGCATGGCTTGAGCATGTGAGGCCTCCAAGCCCATCCCCAGTGACACACTTCCTCCAACAAGGCCACACCTACTCCAAGGAGGCCATACTTCCTATTAGTGCCACTCTGTTTAGGCCTATGGAGGCCATATTTATTCAAATTGCCACACTCAGATTCATCCTTTCCAAGGCTACTTCATATTCTCTGATGCAAATGAAGTGGTTAAGGTGACATTTCATTATGGGTTTAATTTTCATTAAAAAAATAATCTTTCTCTCTGTCTGTGTGTGTGTGTGTGTGTGTGTGTGTGTGTGTGTAAATGACATGTGTGTGTGGGGGGGGCGTTATTGTGGAGGCCAGAAGAAAGCATTGGATCTCCTGACGCTAAAGTTTCAAAAGTTGTGAGATGACCCAGATTGGTGCTGAGAACAGAATTCAGATCACCTGGAAGAACTGCAAGCACTCTTTTTTTAAAAAAATAATACTTATGGACTGTAGGACCTAGGTCCTAGGACACAACCAGTTCCAGGAACCCCCACCCACTGCTGCCATCATTGCCAGCCATCAGGGAGGACTCCTGCAGGCAGGCTTCCCCACCAACCCCACCCCCAATGGACATTGCTATCTACAAGACCTATGCCCTACCCAAAACCTACCCATCTCCCTGAAAACCCAGTGGCTTCCTGAGACACAGAATCCACCAACTCTGATTGGACCAAGAGCTTTGATAGAACCATAACCAGCTCCCTGAGACACAGAATTAGCCAGCTTGGACTGGTACAAGACCAGATTCCTGAGACACAGAATCCACCAGCTCTAATTGGACCAAGAGCTAAGATTGTACCAAGAGTGGCCTCCTGAGACACAGACACAGCAAGTACAGATTGGACCAAAAGCAGCTCACTCACACACAGGCACTTTCATCTATTGGAGGAAGAGATAGGTAGATGCAAGTGCAAAAATACAACAACAAAAAGAACAATATGGCATCACCAGAACCTAGTGGGTCTACAACAGCAAGACCTAAACATCACAACGTAGAAGAATCAGAAAAAAGCAACCTTTAAGTTAACTTTATGAAGATGACAGAGGTATTTAAAGAGGAAATTTAAAAATTTCTTTAAAGAAATTGAGGAAAAGACAAACAAAAAAATGGAAGAAATCAATAAATCCCTTAAAGAAAGCAAAGAAGACCATGAAAAAGCAATTCAACATGTGAAGGAAACAGTTCAAGACCTGAAAATTGAAATAGAAGCAATGATAAAGACACAAATCAAGGGAATGCTGGAAATAGAAAATCTGAGTAAAGAATCAGGAACTACAGATGCGAACATAACCAACAGAATACAAGAGATGGAAGAGAGAATCTCTGGCATAGAGAATACAATAGAGGAAATAGATTTGTCAGTCAAAGAAAACACCAAAGCCAAAAAAAAGTCATAATACAAAACATCCAGAAAATCTGGGGCACCATGAAAAGGTCAAACCTAAGAATAATAGGAAAAGAAGAAGAAGAAGAATACCAATTCAAAGGCACAGAAAATATATTCAACAAAATCACAGAAGAAAACTTTCCCAACTTAAAGAAGGAAATACCTATAAAGATACAAGAAGCTTATAGAACACCAAATAGACTAGACAAAAAAAAAGTCCCCTTGCCACATAATAATTAAACCACTAAACATACATAATAAAGAAAGAATATTAAGAGCAGCAAAGGAAAATGGCCAAGTGACTTATAAAGGCAGACCCATCAGACTAACACCAGACTTCTCAATGGAGGGTCTGAAAGGCAGAAGGTCCTGGACAGATATAATGCAGATACTAGGAGACCACAACCACGGATGCCAGCCCAGACTACTATGGCCAGCAAAACTTTCAATCACCATAGATGGAGTACATAAGATATTCCAAGACAAA
Organism: Onychomys torridus; assembly: GCF_903995425.1. NCBI lineage: Eukaryota > Metazoa > Chordata > Mammalia > Rodentia > Cricetidae > Onychomys > Onychomys torridus. Next base: position 3,060,631 of record NC_050447.1, on the reverse strand, counting down.
ACCAGATTTAAACAATACTTATCCACAAATCCCGCCCTATAGAAAGCACTAGAAGGAAAACTCCAACCTAAGGAAGTCAGATTCACTCACAAAAACACAGGCAATCGATAAGCCCACAGCAGCAAATCTCAAAGAAGGGAAATACACTCATACTACCACCATAAGATAACAAAAATTAACAATCACTGGTCATTAATATCCCTTAATATCAATGGACTCAATTCACCTATAAAAAGACACAGACTAACAGAATGGATACAAAATCAAGATGTATACAAAAAAGACACCTCAACTTCAAAGACAGACACTGCCACAGAGTAAAAGGCTGGGAAAAGACTTTCTAAACAAACGGACTTAAGAAGCAAGCTGGTGTAGCTATCCTAATATCTAACAAAATAGACTTCAAACTAAAATCAATCAAAAGAGATCAGGAAGCATATTACATATTCATCACAGGAAAAATCCATCAAGATGAAGTCTCAATTCTGAACATTTATGCCCCAAATAAAAGGGTACCTACATATGTAAAAGAAACATTACTAAAGCTTAAATCACACACAAAAAAAACCCCACACATTAATAGTAGGAGATTTCAACACCCCATTCTCATCAATGGACAGATCTTTCAGAAAGAAACCTAACAGAGAAATAAGGGATCTAACAGATGACTCAAATGGACATAATATCTACAGAACATTCCATCCTAACAAAAAAGAATATACCTTCTTCTCATCACCCTGTGGAGCCTTCCATAAAATCAACCTCATATTTGGTCACAAAGCAAATGTCAACAAAATATAAAAAAAAATTGGAATAATCTCCTGTATTTTATTGCAATGACAATGAATGTACAACATACCCAAATTTATGGGACATTATGAAAGCAGTTCTAAGAGGAAAATTCATAGCACTAAATGCCCACATAAAGAAGATAATGAAATCTCATACTAGTGACTTAATAGCACACCTAAAAGCTCTAGAACATAAAGAAGAAAATTCATCTGGGAAGAATAGACTCCAGGAAATAATCCAATTGAGAGCTTAAATCAATAAAATAGCAACAAAGAGAATAATACAAGGAATCAATGAAACAGAATTGGTTCTTTGAGAAAATCAACAAGATAGATGACAAGCCCTTATCAAAACTAACCAAAAGGCAAAGAGAGAACATAAAAATTAACAAAATCAGAAATGAAAAGGGAGACATAAGAACAGAAAATGAGGAAATCCAGAGAATCATTAGGTCATACTTCAAAAACCCATACTCCACCAAATTGAAAAATCTAAAGGAAATGGACAATTTTCTGGATAGATACCACATAACAAAACTAAGTCAAGACCAGATAAACAATTTAAATAGATCTATAACCCCTAACGAAATAGATACAGTCATTAAAAGTCTCCTAACAAACAAACAAACAAACAAACAAACAAAGCTTAGGACCTGATGGTTTTAGTACAGAATTCTACCAGAATTTCAAAGAAGAGCTAATACCAATAATGACATTGTGAAACCTGCAGGCAAATGGATGGAACTGGAAAATATCATCCTAAGTGAGGCAACCCAAACTCAGAAGGACAAACATGGTATGTACTCACTCATAAGTGGATACTAGATGTAAAGCAAAGGATAAACAGACTACAACCCAAATATCCAGAGAAGCCAGGTAACAAAGAGAACCCAAAAGGGGATGCATGGATCATGCTGGGAAAGGAAACTAGATGAGATCTTCTTGAGTAAACTGGGGATGAGGGGTGGGCAATGGAAGGTAGGGGATGGATGAGAACATAAGGGAACAGGATGGTTGAGTTGGAACAGAGATGGAGTGGGAGAGAAATGACAGAGAGGAAAACATCATGGGGATAGGGAAAAAAACATGTGCTAGGTAAGTTCCCATGAATCCACAAGGATGCCTCCAGATTAGACTACTATCAGTAGTGGAGAGGGCGCTTGAACTGGCTTACCCCAGTAATCAGATTGGTGAATACCCTGTCATCATAGAGTCTTTTGTAGATGTATCCAGCTTGTTAAATAAGAAACACAGAACCAATTGCAGAGTTAAAACCTTACCCTTCACTGCTTCTGCTGTTCTTCCTCTCTACCAGAGAGCTACCTCTGTGTGTCCTATCTTTTTTATAGATTTTCTGTTCTGTTTTCTCATTGGTTGTAAACCCAGCCACATGACCTCCTCATCACTGCCTGTTTGTACAGACCTCCAGGTCTTCTATGGTTGCTATTGAGATTAAAGGCATGTGTCTGCCATGCTGTCTGTGTCCTTGAACACACAGAGATCTACCAAGCTCTGCCTCCCAAGTGCTGGGATTAAAGGTGTGCACCACTACCACCCAGCTTCTGCTCTGGCTTGCTCTGACCTCAAGGCAACTTTATTAACATATAAATAAAATCACATTTCAATACAAATAAAATATCACTATATTTCCCCTTTTCTATTTTAATAAAAAGAAAAAAGGAAAAAGTTATAACTAATATAAGAAAAACTATATACAAAAGTACAATAACTATATATACCATATATACAAACAATAAATACCTAAACAATGTCTAGTCCATTTGTCTTTGACAAATTCAGAGAAAATAATTCCATTATCTATCCTATTTTGGTAAGTCCAAAATGTACCTGATTCACTTTATATCCTAACTTATATTGCTCACGGAACTGTCTTATAACATCTTTCAAATTTATACACTTACAACTCTTAGTGAGTTTTTCTGAAATCCTTAACAATGATAATTATAACTATAACTAACTGATCTTCAACTCCCTCAGAGACCCAAGAAGGAAATAATACTACCCATTAAAAAATAAAAACAGGAAGTGCATGCAAGCAGCTTCCAAAAAAAAAAAAATGTGAGTTGACAGAAACAGCCAGCTTCCTGGACAGTCACCTGAGGTTTCTCCACAGTGTTGGGGCATCATCTTCAGCCTATAGGCTTAGCATACTCTTTTGTAAACTAGGATGTATACAAGGTCAACAGTTTGACCTCACATTTGGTGAGAGCAGTCCATGTACCAGAAACACCTGAATTCCATTAGTGTCATGTCATGATTAAGGATTTTAAATTCTGGAAATTACTGATGTTTCTTCAATTCAGCTGTCCATTTTTCTTGGCTGTGTATATGTGGCTTCATCTTGGCATCATGTTCTTCTCCACATCCCTCTATTAAATGCCAGTCTACTATTGAGAGGGGTGAGCTTAGTTGTTCTTCAAGAATAACTGTTTCATCTGCTGTTTCATTGCACATCAGAAGCCATTGGCCCACTCCCTGTTCAGCTGCCTTCAAAGAAAAGGGCATGGTACCTTTTACAGATTGCAAAGGTCACTCACTTCAGGGATGGTGCCATATTGTCCTGGCTTCAGAAGATGCCTTTTGTTAAAGCCACAACCATGCTTGTTTTGGCAAGAATTGGTAGTCCTTGGTTTCATGTCCTGTCTGTCCTGTTTGTCAGCAGTTGATTAGAGGATACTTTGATGTCCAGTGGCTAACTTTTGCCACAATGAAAGTTAACTCCATATGCAGTTTCTTCAATGCCCATATTTTCTCTGAAGTAGATTGGTACTGCCAGGAGCCGACATGTCTCATAGTCATAGCAAAAAAGAAAAATTCCTAAGTTATTAAAACATTTTAAGTGCCATATTCTGTAGATCTCTGAAGGGTTTGAATATGACCTGTTTATCTAAAATATATCTGTTTGACCTTGAAAACACACCTAATATGACTACAAGTTCAATTGTAATGTCTAACTACTAACTTTCATTTCTATATATCCTAATAGTTGGTAATACTAACATTCAAGGATTAGCAAATTGCATTGCATTGTTAAATGAATGGTATAAATACAATATCTCGAGAAAGATTAGAAATATGTGTATGGTATATTCTAACAATCTCAATCTCAATAATAATAATTTGTATACAATAAAACAATCCAATCGAATGTAAAGTATTTAAGACTAGTAATTGTCTTTTTCATTTTTCTTTTTCTTTCTTTTTTTTTTTTTTTGTTAACAAGCACCTTTTGCCTAGCCCTTTTCCTAACCCTTAACAACAGCTTGTAACCAACCCTCCTAAACAATGAAAACCATCCCAGACCCAATACCCATAAAAAGACCAAAAAGCCACCCACCCCACACCACCCCTTTGGGAATGTGGGCATCATATTTTTAAAATTGCTTCCTGTTGGGTATGGGCGAAGTTATCTTTATTCTGAAAAGAAAAATTTTGGGTTAATTGACAAATTCTAGGAAAGGTAACTATATTCTTTGTTATCCATAATGCCAAAGTTCAGGGTTTATCTCAAGTCCTTATTCAAGTAGTCTTTGAAACTGGATCATCTCAGCTAGCCATCTCAGAATTGCTCTAAGCACTTTGTAGTCCAAAGCTGATCTATAGATGATGTTTGTCAGCTTAGTGATATTATTTTCCACATGGAATTGTCGTTGTGGGGCCCCATCTTCTTCCTGGAGATTTCAGTTGATGTTAGGCCTGGCCGTGATTTCCTGCAGAAAACTGAAAAGAGACTCGAACACAAAGACATGTATAGGCAGCTAATCGAAGCCTTTTCTCTAGAATTAATTAGTACTCTATATGACCATTATTATCTTAACAAAGTTTAATATATATATATATATATATATATATATATATATATATATAGTAAATTTTGATATAAAATTCATACTTTAAGAAAAATTTAAAGAATCAGAAAGAATCAAAGAATTGAGATTAGTAATAGAATAGTCCCTTAATTGATTTGGTTTTTCTCCTGTCCCATGTCAGAAGATGGCTCTTTCTTCTGGTATGATACAGGGAGTTTTCATTTTCCTTTTAACAACATGCTTGAGTTTAAAGGAGGAGAGAGCCATTCTCCAACTCCAAAATCAGCTTGAAGCTTTAATTTAACTGGGACTACAAGAAGACCAAGAGTATTAATTTTTTAGAGAAGAGCAGAAACAAACATTTAGGAAGATTTATGAAATTTTGTAGATGATATACCAACAGGCCATTTTACTCTTTTTCCTGGGACAGATGATTTGTCCTTTTTCTTCAGTTGTCTCATTTGTCCAGAGTCCTTTAGATTCCTTAGCCTTCATTCTCTTAAAAGACAAAAACAAAAACCCTTCCCCAAGACTAATTTTGGGGAGGTTCCCTTTTGGCAAGTTACATCTGATTAAATGAAAAGGCATGTATTGATGGCATAAGTGAGTTTAAACTGGATGGTCATGTTGGTTGATGAACTATCACCTCCTCTAATTAAGAGGTCTCTCTTGTTCAAATCAAACCTTTATCAATTTTGATGGTACCCACAGCTTATCTTCTCCTGCAGAAACAAAAGCAAAACCTCACCCCCAACATAACACATACCCTGGTTTCCATTCTGAGGTCAGCACATCATTGAAGTATATAGGCTGATTTAATTCTGTAGTTTTTTCTATTAACCAATGTCTCTCTGCAGCTGTTGTTCCTTTCTCATTAGCATTGAGAAAATCCAAAGTTAATAGAGCATTGTGCAGTCTATTTCTTGAGGGTTTGTTACCCCTTTCTGTTTATTTATCATGTCCTTTAGAGTTCTGTTGGATCTTTCTATAACTGCTTGGCCTGTAGGATTATGTGGTATACCTGTAATGTGCTTTATATCATAATAAGCAAAAAAACTGTTTCATTTTAATAGAGACATATGCTGGAGCATTGTCAGTTTTAATTTGTGCAGGTATACCCATGATGGCCATAACGTCTAGCAAATGAGTGATTATAGAATCAGCTTTTTCAGAACTCAAAGCAGTCGCCCATTGAAATCCTGAATAAGTATCGATAGTATGGTGTACATATTTCAATTTTCCAAATTCTGCAAAGTGAAACACATCCATCTGCCAGATTTCATTCCTCTGAGTACCCTTTGGGTTACATCCTGCTGGTAATGGTGTCTGATTGTAGAAGAAACAAGTAGGACATTTCTTTACAATTTCCTTGGCTTGTTTCCAGGTAATAGAAAAATCCTTTTTTAAACCTGTACTATTGACATGATGTTTCTTATGAAATTCTGAGGCCTCCAGCACATTTCCTATCAATAATTTATCAATCTCATCATTACCTTGTTGCTAGAGGGCCTGGGCAGGGACCAAAGTATGGGATTTGAATTGTGAGTTATATATAAAGGATGGACTCCTTTCCGCGATTGTATCTTGTAACTGATAAATAGTGAAGTTAATTCTGAAGCATCAGGGATAAATTCTGCAGTCTCAATATGTAATGCCACTCTTTCAGCATACTGAAGTCAATATGTTGAGAGGTTCTGAAAAATCCATAATACCAACAGAATAGCTTACAATTCCGATTTTTGAACTGAATTATAAGGACTTTGAACAACTTTACTAAATTTTCTGATTTTTAACCTCCTTCCTTGTTTGTTGGCATCTGTAAAAAATCCATTACAACCAATCAGTATAGGCTTTTAATTTCTGTAATTTCTCCAAAAATTACTGCAAGCTCTTTGCCAAGGTTCACTTTCTGTCCATAATTTTTCAATTCCTCTTTAGTTAAAGGTACAACAATTCCTGCTGGGTCTATTCCTGCTAATGACAAAGTCTCAATTTTCCTTTTCAAAATTTAGTCAGAGATTTTTTCCACATAATTTTTAAATTTTTATTTGGTTTATTTGGTAAAAATATCCATTCCAATTATAATATCTTCTCTCTGCATTAATATTCTGTAGGAGAATGTCTAGAAGGTAAAATAACCAAAATGCAATCCAGCTTTTGGATCAATACGATCTACATGTCCTTCATGTACTTTTTTTTCTACCAAGGCCAATTCTTCTCAGCTTCAGGTGATAATTCTCTTGGACTATTTAAGTCCTTGTCACCTTCTAAGGTTTTGAACAAATTATTCAGTTCATCATTTTTTA